>NW_028277125.1:32817500-34017500 GCF_059951505.1 Python bivittatus | reverse complement strand
AGCCCTCTCCTTTGTCAGCTTCCCTGTTTCTGCGCTCAAGTCAGTTGCTGCTCCTGAGGCACAGCTACACTTTTGTTCTATGAAGCACTTTGTACCTTGAAAGCAATGCAATTTGCCTTTATGCAAAGTAAATGTGTCAAGTGATCTTCTAGGATAGTTTTTTAAGTGTTGCATCAGATGCACATGAGTAAAAGTGCCTAAACTTATGACAGGGGATTTTTATTGAGGTATTTCAGAGCTTCTTCCTTTTACTCTGCCTCTCCCCAGTTTTCCTCAGTCCAGCCCAGAGAGTTTGAATTAGGTCTCCTATAGAAATGGCGTGGCTCGAAGACCTTAGATTCTGGCTTCCCAACAGGTCCTTTCCCCATTCTTCCTCAATGCTGTCCTGTTTGCCAGGTTTTTAAGGCTTTGCTTTGGTAGTTTAGTGGAATTTAGGGTTACAGAGTGTCTCCTATAATTATCTCCTCCCCCTGGGATTCACCTGGGACCCTTGCCTTTTGTTGATTGGTGCTAGCTAGATGGATGGAAGGAGTTGCTTTGCTTTGTTCCAAGTCTATGCATCAGGCTATATCCTAGACACCAGGCTCCTGCAGTTGCTTTCTTCAGGTGAGGTTAACTCTGGTCTTCCAAATAGCTGTCTTTATTTTTCTCCATACTCCAGTTTTCCAATATCCACACCTGTTGTGTGACTGGCCGGGTTTTTATGCCTTTTCCAATTGAGTGTAATTAAGTAAGAGTAGGGATTCTCAACTGCTGGAAAGCTCTATGTAGCTGACTCTGGCAGGCAGGCACAACCCTGCCAGAGAATACTCCTCTCCCCAAAAGGTATGTGTCAGGGGAGCTGGGCTATGCTTCTCTCTTTATGTATCTGAGGACAACTTCTTCTGCCCTGTGCATTTTTGGGAAATGGTTTATGGGACTCCTCAAAGGATGTTTGGAATTGTTTGTCTTCCATTGTATGCTGGAGATGAGTAATTTAAAGGAACCAGGTCATGTCTACTGACCTGGTAATTCCTTATTGGTTAAGCATTATTGTTATGGTGAACCAGGTTCTTGGAAAGAAGCTAAGGTTTAAAGATATTAAGGTGTTGATCAATTATATTCCAAAAACAAAACAACCATGACACATTGGATCATCTTTCTTTCCATGTATAAGCTGGAGCTGTTTCCTGTCCTCTAATGACCCTCAGCAGAGCCCTGGTGAAGCTGCCTCCTCCTCCTCCTCCTCCTCCTCCTCCTCCTCCTCCTCCTCCTCAGCTGACCCATGGAATTGCCTGCCACTTGCTGGGGGGATGGGGAACAAAGGAAGCTGTGGACCATGAGGAAAACTGCACCCCATTCTGGCATGTCCCCAAGGGCCTCCTCCATCCCTTGCCACCCACTACCATTAAGAGATTTAAATTTGCAGTCTCAGTTTCAAAGCAGCCAATTGCTGCTCAACCATCAGGCCTTCCTGCCAGCCAATTGGGTGCAGGGGCCAGAAGGAGGCAGAAAAGAGGGTGGGATATGCCCTCCGATCTTCCGTCATGCCATGCAACCTATCAGTTTCTGGGAAGTATAGTTTTAAATCAAGATCATGTCACTGCAGCTAACCGTGGCGATGCTGCAGTGGCCACAGCTTTGCAAATAGAACTAGTGTGAAGATTCCTGAAATTTCATTTCCATGGGAGTCATGGGTTCTGGATTTTGGACACATTCTTTAAGTTAGCCCATTTTATGTACCATGTGTCAAAGATTGTTGCCCTGTGATGCACCGTTTTGGCTAAATGAAGGTGACAAAGAGACAGACAGGAGAGTTTTAGTACTATATAGATTTGGAGCTTGTGAATTCATGAAGAGTTTTGAATGTATTGTGTCTGGCAAAGAAGGTGATTACATATTCCTGACAGGATATTTGTATATCAGTCTTTTAAGGGTAACTTAATAAAGTTGAGGCTTTACACTGATTTTGTTTTGACGGAGAGGCATGACCGGACAACATAATTCTACATGGATTAATTTAATTTGTTATTTAAGATATTAATTATAATGATTTGTATAAACACAGAATGTTGATACTGAAGAAAATCAGTGGCACCTTGACATTTGTTTCAACTTTGTGTTATTGGTTTCTTTCTTTTTTTTGGGGGGGTTCTTTTCTTTTCTTTTTTTTTAATAGATATATTTTTATATAAATATTTATATATATATATATTTACATAAATATATTACCTATTTATAATGGTTCAAAATGTGTGTGGAGAGAGTGCCCATCAATTGTACTGTTTTTAATAACTGGATAAAATTTATACTAATTTTTAAAAAAGAAAGGGGCTGTGACTGCCTGAACTCTTTCTTTCAGCTCAGTGGCCAGCAGTAGCTTCTTTGCAAGTTGGGGATGTTGGAAAGAGGTGCCATCTGTTTGAGGCTTTTGCTTTTGAGGATGGCTTCTTTGCCAGTGCAAGTGGTGACAGTGGTTGGGGTCTCCTGGCTTCCCTTATTCTTTTCATAGGAGATGAAGTAGTTTGTATTTCTTATGGTGTTTTATGTCATCTCAAGGCCTCATTCCTCAGTCCCATTTTGTGTTGCACAGAAACTTTTTCTACCTATTGGTACTGTTGGATGAGGCCTCAAGGAAAAGCAATGTGGTTGCTTTTAGATGTATCTACTTTGCAAAACCACTTTGTATAGGCCTTCCACTGTCCATGACTAGATTAGGCATTTTATGTCTTTATGTGAGCTTTTAGATGGTCTCTAGTGCTTTATCTCAAGAGAGATTTCTTAAAGGAGATGTTGACAAAGACACTGACTTTGCCATGTTTATTGGGCACTGTTACTTAATGCAAGCTTCTAAGAATATAACTATATGCTTACCATACAGTATGCTTACCCATAGTTTGATGCCAAATGACTCAGGAAACTGAAGGCAATCACAGTTTGCTAAAAAGTTCCGATCTTGACTAGTATTCCAGGTACTTTTGTGGTAGCTGCCTTGCCCACATCCCCTTTTCTACCTGTTGACAGAAGGTAAATCAACAACCTCAGGATGAAATTGGCACAAGTGGGGCTGGAGACACCACAGATGAGGTAAAGTAAGTTATTCCACCTTCACATATGCAGAGTAATTGTTAATAAAAAAGTAAGAGTAATAAGAGACATTGCAGCTAAAGCTTCCCCATTTTATAGCTATTCTAGCCTTTTCATCTCTATTTCTGAAGTCAGAAATCAGTATTAACTTTATAGTAATCCTCTGTTGTGGGTCCATACAAGTAATGGAATTCAGGTGAAGGTGAATACATTTATGTTAACCTTGGATAAAATCTTGACTAAGACACTGCTTTAATCATAATCAGTCCCAAGGAACAACTCTGGATGACACACTATTTATAACCTAGCTTAGCATGCATGCAGACATTGTCAGAAGATTAGAAATATATGGATTTATATTAACTAAAATCAGTCTATTGTATTTAATATTTTTATATTTCTACATAAGTTACCAACTAGCTTGTTTTAAAATACAGAGGATTTTTTGAAATATATATGCACTACAAATTTACTATTAGAATAATCTTTTCATAATTATAGGCTATATTTTAACACTACATTGAACATACTGCAAGTGAAAAAATATCAGCTACAATTTGGAGAACATGGTTCAAGAATGAGCAATAAAGATACTTAAAAGCACTTTACTTTGCTTGTTGGAAGTTGGCAGGAAGTCACAAGTCATAGTCCTGTGAGGTCCTTGCTTAATGACCCATGATTAACGATGGCAATGGGGACTGATGGGTTTACAATCACTAAGTAATGTGGTCACGTGATGTAGTACTTTATGACCTCATCACTCAGTGATGGAAATTCTGGTCCCACTTACCACTGTCCAGTGAGGGCTACCTGTACTAGGTGGCAATGAGACCATTTCAAAGTTAAGGAATATCTGTTCTTTTTATAGATATAATGTAGATGTAGATATACATGTAGATGTACGTAGATGTAGATGTAGAAGTAGATATAGATATAGTAAGAAAAAGAAAGAAATCAAAAAGAAAGTGAAAACTGCAAGAAAAGAACAAAAGTTAGGAAAAAATAGAAAAGAAAGAAAAACATAAAGAAGTGGTTTCTGATATTCTTCACAGCAGTTATAAGTCCAAATATATTTTAAGCACTTTGGGAGTCATAGGAAACATCGAGCCCAAGCCGCAGTTTGGAGCCTCTAAAGGGACAGTAGATTTGCTTTCACTCCCTCTTTTAATAAACATCGGAAATTAGTTATTAGTGATTTACTTGGAAATTAAAAACCTTCTGAAAGGCAAGTTGCTGTACACTGGGAGAATTTCCTTCTATCCTGGGAGAAAGAAGATTTAAGTAAATTTAAAGATTAGAAAGAAAAAATTTAACTTGTGGAAAACAGTGAAAGGGAGTTAAGAATGTTGGCTGTGGACAGTTAAGGGGCCAGATGGATTTGAAAGAACAGGTTTTTTTATGGACTGTTTTAAATTTATAAAAGTACAATAGATTATTTTGAAATTCACTGTAAGAAACCTTACTGTGGGAAAGTTTTGACTCTGAAAATAAACAAAAGATAAGACTGGGCTTTGAAGGTTAACTAGAGGGAAACAGAGATCAATTAAAGGACAAGATACTAACATAATGGAAGAATATTATTTTACTATAAAAGAATTTAAGTCAGCTTGGGAACAATGTATTCAGGACCTATTTTTAATTTTTTTTGATACTTTTAAAGTGATGTTAACAGAGGACATAGAAAAAGAAAAGATTATTGGATAAAACAGAGGCTGAGGATGATTTGAATAGGGATCTTAAAATGGACTTTAAAAAATTGCCAGACTATAAAATGATATGGAAGACATAGAAAAAGATCTTGTGGATTTGAAAAGAGACTTAAAAATGTTTGACTATAAGAGTGACATGGGCACTGCATTGGACCTACAAATTATACTGGTTGAAGTTTTGACAATTAAAGGGGACATCCAGATTATAAATGAGTGATGCTGAGAGTTATCTTATTTTGGATCCACAGAAGGGAAGTATTAAATTTCTGAAGTTGTTCCTGAAAATAGACAGAGAGAAAATGATAAGAGATCATCATGTGGGACTTTATTTGAAGAAGCGACTGAAGATCAGGCCTCTTAAAACAGAAGAAAAAGAAGTTCAAAGAGGACTTATTGGATCAGGGTTAGATCGTATGTCCTATTTGTTAGAAAAGATTACAGGTTAGAATGTAAAAGGGACCTATTTGATTGTATGTTACTATTATTGGTATCATTTATGCCTATAGGGATAAATATTTTATGCTTTCTTTATTAGAGAAAGTTATAAGTCAAAATGCATAATGGATTTATTTGTCTAAGGTTAAAATATATAGGTTCTTATTGCTGGTACTCTTAATGCTTTTGCTGAGTAAAATTGATTGATGATTTTTTTAATAATTTGGCTATTGTTAAGGGATGATAAATGGGAAGAAGAGGGTTTTTTTGGTAATACTAGAGAAGGTGTTAAATTACTGAAAATTTTATACTTGTTTGGAAGGAAGGGGGAATCATTTTTTATGTCTTTCTCTCTTTTTCTTTTTTGTTTGTATATCTTTTTAGTTCTGTATTAGCTTTTATCTATGTAAAATTTTAATAAAAATATTATTGCAAAACCATTGCAATGTGTTAAGTGTATGCATTTTTATGATGGATATGTTAATGGATATTCACTAATTTCTAAAATATATGATCCCAGCATGCACTGGGTTAGAGCCAAACTGATTTTTAGCAATTATCTTTTTCAAATATCATTGCTACTCCTGTTCTTTGTATGATCTCATGACTTGAATAGTGTATCATTAATCATCTGATTTAAAGTACCCTATTCCAATTCAGCTTTGTTCACATATTTCTATAAAATCCATTTTACCATGCTTCATTTTCACTTTGACAATTTCAGGTTCTTCTTGATTCATAACTCTCCTATGCCATGTTCCAAGTATATGTGTCCTTGTAAAATGAGGAACTCTTCTTTCATTGCATGGTGTCAGCTATCAACATTCCTTGTAGTTTTCTTCCATCGCATTAAAAACTCCACCTCTAAAGTTCAACATGCTTTCTCCATGTCTCCAAGAGTGTCTTCCAACCTGAGAGTTCATCATCTGGTATCCAAACTTGTCTAATGATTTCAACTATGCCCATGCAGTGTTATTAGAAACAATAGATAACTGGTTTGCTGTTGCTTTCTTTTGGGGTTGAATTTTGAGCTTCCTCCTCTAGATAGTTTGGCCTTATTGAAAATTGCAGAGCCCCTCATGCCCATTGTAATTACCTTAGCTTTATACCACCCCTTTTGACAGGACTGGTAAGGATTTTTAAAATGTTACTACCCCATACTATATACAGTTTTCATGAAAAGGAAGAGCAGGGTTGTGGCTTTATTTTTTCTATCATTGTCTTCATCACCTTCCATGAGTTGGAGACAATCATATTCTCTGTCTGTGGATGCTTTGTTGTGTAACTGAAAAACCTTGAAACTCAAGATTCTTAGCCATGTGGGAGAAAATATGGAAAATTATAACAAAATAGATTATATTGTGATTTTCTAGACTCTAGCCAAATTAAAATCTCCTGTTTACATTGCATTTTCTAAAAAATGTAATGAAAACCTCAATCTACTTGAACTAACATATAGGAAGCTTTCTTATGAATTTACCATTGGCTACAACATTCATCTAGTGATGAACCTCTTTCCTTCGAATTTACTATAGGCAGTAACTCTGAACTTATAAATAAACTCTTTCCTGTTTCAATATGTCTAGGACATCTGAAAGCAACACGGTGTGGTTTGCAAATACACTTGGGAAACTTTCTTACTCTGTGCATTGTGAAGAACAGTATAATTTAAAATCATTTTTATTTATTTTTACCTTTTGGCTTCCATATTTTATAAAATATATCTAGAAGACCAAACTGACATAAACAGTTTTATGGAATATTCTAATACAAAGCAGTTATAAAAAGAATGCATATAGTAACAGGAGGAATGTAAAAATGTTTCATTTCCCAAGTCTTCATTTTTTTTTCTTCACAGCTGCACAAAAATTTATGGAGCTTGACAAAGCTGGATGTACTATGGGTAAGCAGTCTACCAGTCCACTGAGTCCAGTAAAAATTTTGTTGCTAATAACTAGTCACCAGGATCGGAGTGGGCACAAATCTCATGGGGGAAATATCTATGTATAAAACTATAGTAGCCGTTAAGTACTAACGGGTTTAGCCATGCTAATTCAGTGGCTTTGAACTAATTGCCATATCTGCCACACAGATCACCAGGACCATAAACAGATGTTTAAATTAAATGGTTTCAGGCTGTCTCAGAGGACTTCCCTTCAAAGAAAAGCTGGTGCTTCTTGAGAAGCAGTATTTTGCTAAGAACCCTAAACTAGACCAAGGACTGCAATTTTTAAAATTCTGTATGATCCTCTATGGAAGTAAATGTTGGACTTTGAAAAAGCAGGATAGGATATTGATGCTTTCAAACTTTGGTGTTGGAGAAGACTTCTGAGAATAACATGGACAGCCAAGAAAACACAAATGGATCATCAAAAAAATCAACCCAGAGTTCTCAAGGCACAAATTATCCTACTTCAGACACATTATGTGAAGACCTAGTTCTCTGGAAAAGGCTCTAATGCTGGGAAAGGTGGAAGGAAAGAGAAGAAGAGGATGATCAGCAGCAAGGTGGAGAGACTCAGTTACAGTGGCAATGAGTACACCATTGGAAGACCTGAAAAACCAGGTTAGGGATAGATTGTCATGGAGAATGTCATGTTAATGTCTATGTCATTAAGAGCTGACAAAAACTTGATGGCACATAATAAATCAATAGGAAATATCTTTGATTCTGAGAAAGTAAATGAGCCCCTCCCCAGTCCTATAAAAGTTTCAGTGGATAGAGACTCTGTCAGCTGACAGATATACAAATACATATCTAAATAATTAATCTTCATAAGTAAAGATCTATTCATGGATATAAATTTGCAAGGACCTCTTTATCCTATAACTGAATCTTAAACTCTGACTTAAAAAACTTTAATTTCCAAGTTGCTGAAACAAAGCCTGTTCTGCAAGTTATGATCTTGTGACAAATGTACTGCCTGAGTCCTATGTACTCTGTATTCTGATCTATGGATTACTCTCTTATTCTCTTAATACTTTATCTTTGTGTGTGTGTCTGCCTTTGAGACAGTTTTTTGACTCCTGGTGACTGTCTGGAGAAGTCCCTGCAGTTTTCTTGGCAAGGTTTTTCAGAAGTGGTTTGCCACTGCCTCCTTCCTAGGGCTGAAAGAGAGTGACTGGCCCAAGGTCACTCTGCTGGCTTTGTGCCTAAGTGTCAAGCTCAGCCCAAGAACAACAGGGAAACAGTCCAGCCAAGTTCAGTTCTGTCTATACCATATAGACAGAATTTTGCCAGACTAAATCTGTACTAATCTAATCTAGTGAATATACCCTGGGAGATTCTAGGGAGTGGCTGTTCTAAGTCTCTTCCTCTTCCCACACTCCTGCTCTGGACTGTGCTGTCTCTTGTCTTGCCTCCCTTCCTGGAATGTGCTTCCTCCTTCCTGAGAACCTGCTGCACTATTGCAGTCCCTCACATCACCTCCCCCTTTGTAAATACACTCCATCACACTATGGGGGACTAGAACTCATGGTCTCCTGCTTTCTAGCCTGATGCCTTAACTGCTACACTAAACTGGCTCTCTTTTATTTATCTGCTGGGGCTTATATACTGCTCCAATCCAAGAAGACTCCATTCCACCAAGACTACCTTCTAGCTGATTTCTAGTTCCTGTGCTCCTCTGCAGTAGTTCATCAAGGAATCTAAAGCAGCTAGCCAAGTGCCACAAACAAGTGTGACTCCATTTGAATCAGAAAAAAAGGTAGGAATTTATGGCATTTTCCTGCCTGAAAATATACCATGTCAAATGAAAATGGATTCCATACTTGTTTCTTCCAGGATATTCACACCCCATGTCAGAAGCACTGATATGAAGATGAATTATGTCTAGTTAAGTTTATTATGAACTGTGCAGGTATATATTGGTCCAGCACTGCAGTTTGATGTTTTCTAAGAAAAACTGGAAACTGATTTTCAAAGGCAAATTTGTTGTAAAGAGAGTTTGGGCACTGGAAAAGAATTCTACCTTCTTGATCCTGTTTGAACTTTCCCATTACGTAAATGTTCTGAAAAGGTTTCAGCAACTGGTGGAGCTATCATAAGCAGAAACTGTACGAAACTCTCTTCAACATGACAGCCAAAGCATAAGTCTTCTAATACTTCCCCTTAATCTAAGAAAAGAGAAGCTGAACACTGGAGCTTGAAAGTTCAAGGGTTAAAGAAATGTGTAGATCTTTTATGAGTGTTTTTCTCAGATTTAATTGCTGCAATCCCATTGGGAGAGGAGACTGAACTGAATGCCACAACAGGGAACCTTATGGGAAAATGTCTGAACAAATAATATTTAACAATTCTGTTTTCTGCTAAATATGTTCCATAGATAGCCTGATACAAGTTGGAGCCTAAATAACTGCAAATACTTATGCCTTATGCTTATTGTCAAGGCCTAAATAACCCACACAGTGCAATGGTAAGCAAAATGTTACTCATTATTTACACTGTCAACTACATAGCTGCCCTTACTTTAATCTATTGACTTGAGTATAATTGGAAGGACTAGATCTGAAAAGGTTACTTGCTTTGCTTCTTATACTGAGCAAGACTTCAGGTTTAATTTTTCATAAAGAATCTTCACAGGGAATTGGCACTTGATTTTACACTTGTCACATATTCTATATAGTTCAGAATTTGAAACTGTTGTAAAATGTAGCTGCTAGTTGGTTTTGTTCATTTATGGGCATACAGTTGATCAATAGCCAATGTGGTATAGAAGCTAATATGTTGTATTAGGACTGGGAAAAATCCAGGTTCAAGTATTTATTTAATAAATTTATATGGCCATCCATCTTATGTACATGATTCTGGGCAGCTAACAATTAAAACAAAATAGGAACAAAGTAAAAAACAACCAGTGATTAAAAACATAAATAAAATAGCAGCTGAAAATAATCAAATACTGCACAATCAATATAACC
Source organism: Python bivittatus (assembly GCF_059951505.1). Classification (NCBI taxonomy): domain Eukaryota; kingdom Metazoa; phylum Chordata; class Lepidosauria; order Squamata; family Pythonidae; genus Python; species Python bivittatus. The sequence continues at coordinate 34,007,370 of NW_028277125.1, read as the reverse complement.
AGACAATGGGCTCACCCACACTATCAGGGCCCCTTTGATGGCAAAGCCAAGTTTTTAATGTGAAAGATTTTATGAAAAGCCACCAGGATTGGAGCAAGTCTGATCTCAGGGGGAATGAAATTCCAAAGCGCAGGCCCACTAGAAGACACTCTCTTGTGTGTGGGACCTGGAGCATGCCTCTCCTGCCAGATCTAACAGGCCCTAATCACGGAAGCTGGCTTGGTGACTGTGGGCCTATTAATTTCTCTCAGCCTATATTACCTCCCAGGGCTATTGCGGGAAGAACTTTTATTTACAGGAAATACATGAGATAGCATTACATTCTACCATGAAGAGGAATTTCAAGAGGGGAGTGCTTCTGCCTGTGGAAACAGGTAGGAAGTAAATAGATTTGAAGTGACAACTTAAATGTCTATAAATCCTGAAAAGGTGGCACCAAGATAAGTTCTGGTTCTCCAACATGAGTTTGTTCTTCCACTGTAGCACCAAAACTACAGAACTCCCCAGCTAAAAAGGCTAGGTCAAACCTGCTATTTGATAACATTTTGCACTTCTGTAAAGTGCAAGTACTTTTTTGGGGAGGGGGGGACAAGTACTTGCATTAAGTATTTATCCCCATACCCAGTTTCTGTGCCATAAATTTTAGATCTCAGCATATTATTATTATTAGCATCTTATTTATTTGTTTGTTTATTTACAAGACTTATATGGCCACCTATCTCATACAACAACTCTAGATGACTCACAACAATCCATAAAACAGGTACCCTTTCCCCCAGGTGCCAGACCAGACATCCTCAGAGCTCAACCCCCATACTAGCCCAATGGTTGGGGGAAGAACCAGGTCTTCACAGCACTCCAGAAAGCTAAAAGGGATCCCTCTGATCTCTGGTGGGAGGCTGTTCCAATGGGCTGGGGCAACCACCAAGAAGGTGCACTTCTGAGGCCCCTCAGATGGCAACATTGAAGGGAGGGGACCTGGAGTGAACCCACCCTATCTAATCTAGTAGGATGGGCAGATACACTCAGGGACAGGCAGTCCCACAAGTAACCTGGCCCTGTGCCATATAGGGCTTTAAGTTTGTATAGGTGAACTTTTTGGGCTAGCAGGCATATTTGTAATGCTGAGTGCACACAATGAGGGCACTCATAAAATCGCTGTGAGATTATAGGATTGTGCAGTTGTATATTAATAAAATGGCTAGTATGAGAGATGTAACACATTCATTTACCAAAAGGCAAATTGATGAGGTTGCTCCCTACTATTTCCTATCATTTTTCAAGATGTTTCCTATCACCTCAGCTTGTGTGTGTGCGTGTGTGGTTTGCCCCACCCCCACCCCAAGTAGGCGCACTTTCAGATAAAGCACTGGGCTACAACTACCTTCATTTTTATTCTTTAAGAAGTCCTACAGGATCCATCACTGTCAATGGGCTTGTTTTGAAGCATGCCATTTTCATCTTTTTTTAAAAAAAAAAATTAGCACCATAATTTTTTAAAAAATAAAGTCAGATGGAGAACCTAGACAACTAATAAAGGCAGCAATGCTATTATAACAGATGTATTTGAAAAACTGTTTCGTTTAAATAAATGCTAGAATTTGGGACAATGTAACCAGATCTCCTCCTCCTCCTCCTCCTCCTCCTCCTCCTCCTCCTCCTCCTCCTCCTCCTCCTCCTCCTCCTTAATTTCTTTGTAATACGGACAATATTTTCTGTTTACGTTTGTTGCTATGTAAGACAATATCCATATGCCATATCTTGTAACTAACAATATTGATTCAAATGTCCCTATGTTATAACCTGTTCTTTGCAATGTAGCCAAGAAGTGGTTCAGGATTGTTTGTAGAAAGTGTATTATCTCATGCATTTGCATACTGGATGTCAGTGTGCATACTACTTGCTGCTTATCCATTAGTACCAGAATACTTTCTTATTTAAGCCCAAATCCTCACCTTTATCTTCATGTTCTTTCCCACTGTTTCCATGGTTTCTTATTTTTTTGTACTTTAACTAATTTGGATGAGGCTTTACTTTATGGAAGGGCTGACAAAGCTTGCTGATTCCTTGATCTCTTCCCTGGGATGATGATGGGGATGAGGAGGATGATGAAGATCTTTCTTTTGTCACTTCTTATTTCCCTATTTACTGTGAAATTGCAAGAAGGTTTATAGGTAGGTCCTGAGCTTTTAGTCTTATTACAAGCTTGCATTTTGATCTGACAAAGGATGGATGTTGGCGGGGAGGGGGAGGTGGGTTTGTTTGCATGTTTTTTGAAAAACAATTTCACCTGCACCTGAAGTATATGGCATGGCTCAGACTCTCTGGCAACCTTGAATGGAGTTCAATATTTTTATATTCAAGATTGGTTGGTAAGGTTCCCTTATTGTTCTGAATTAAGTATTTGAAGAGCCTTATAAGTAGCATTTACAGATTTATATGATTTTTCATATATTATTTTCATGGCATATTGGTCAGTGTCTTAAAATTGGAGAGACCCATTTAAAAATTTCTTCTGACATTCAATCTCAGATTCATCTATATATGGAATTGTGTAGAGGAATTGTGTATATACTTCTTTGAGTTCTATAGAGGGAATACCCCTTCATGGATCACTGCCTTGTTGTGGCGAAGGGGCTTGCGTAACTCAGTGAAGCTATGAGCTATACCGTGCAGGGCCACCCAAGACGGACAGGTCATGACAGAGAGTTCTGACAAAATGTGGTTCACTGGAGAAGGAAATGGCAACCCACTCCAGTATCCTTGCCAAGGAAACCCCATGGACAATATTAAAAGGTTAAAAGATATGATGCCGGAAGATGAGCCCCTCAGGTCAGAAGGTGTCCAATATGCTACTGGGGAAGAGCGGAGGGCAATTCCAAGTAGCTTCAGAAAGAGTGAAGCGGCTGGGCCAAAGCCGAAAGGACGTTCAGCTGTGGATGTATCTGGAAGCGAAAAGAAGGTCCGATGCTATAAAGAACAATATTGTATAGGTACCTGGAATGTAAGATCTATGAACCAAGGCAAGCTGGATGTGGTAAACATGAGATGACAAGATTGAACGTCGACATCTTGGGAATCAGCGAATTGAAATGGACGGGAATGGGTGAATTTAATTCAGGTGACCATTATATCTACTACTGTGGCCAAGAAACCCTTAGAAGAAATGGAGTTGCACTCATAGTCAATAAGAGAATGGGAAAGGGAGTAATGGGGTACAACCTCAAAAACGACAGAATGATCTCAGTGCGTATCCAAGGCAAACCATTCAACGTCATGGTAATCCAAGTCTATGCCCCAACCACTGATGCTGAAGAAGCTGAAGTTGACCGGTTCTATGAAGACCTACAACACCTTCTAGAACTAGCACCAAAAAAAGATGTCTTTTTCATCATAGGGGATTGGAATGCTAAAGTAGGAAGTCAAGGAGTAATTGGAATAACAGGCAAGTTTGGTCTTGGAGTACAAAATGAAGCAGGGCAAAGGCTAATAGAGTTCTGTCAAGAGAACAAGCTAGTCATAGCAAACACTCTTTTCCAACAACACAAGAGACGATTCTACACATGGAATCACCAGATGGTCAATACCGAAACCAGACTGATTACATACTTTGCAGCCAAAGATGGAGAAGCTCTATACAGACAGCAAAAACAAGACCAGGAGCTGACTGTGGCTCAGATCATGAGCTTCTTACTGCAAAATTTAGGCTTAAATTGAAGAATGTAGGGAAAACCACTAGACCACTCAGGTATGACTTAGATCATATTCCTTGTGAGTACACAGTGAAGGTGATGAATAGATTTAGAGGATTAGATTTGGTAGACAGAGTGCCTGAAGAACTATGGACGGAGGTCTGTAACATTGTACAGGAGGCAGCAACTAAAACCATCCCAAGGAAAAAGAAATGCAAGAAAGCAAAATGGCTGTCTGATGAGGCTTTACAAATAGCTGTGGAAAGAAGGAATGTGAAAAGCAAGGGTGAAAGGAAAAGATATAAGCAACTGAATGCAGATTTCCAGAGAATAGCAAGGAGAGATAAGAAGGCCTTCTTAAATGAACAATGCAAAGAAATTGAGGAAAACAATAGAATGGGGAAGACTAGAGATCTCTTCAAAAAAATTGGAGATATCAAAGGAATGTTTAGTGCAAAGATGGGCATGATAAAGGACAAAAAAGGCAGGGACCTAACAGAAGCAGAAGAGATTAAGAAGAGGTGGCAAGAATACACAGAAGAACTATACAAGATCTTAATGTCCCTGATGTCCATGCTGGTGTGGTCACTGACCTTGAGCCAGACATCCTAGAGAGTGAAGTCAAGTGGGCCTTAGGAAGCATTGCTAACAACAAAGCTAGTGGAGATGACAATATTCCAGCTGAGTTATTTAAAATACTAAAAGATGATGCTGTTAAAGTGCTGCACTCAATATGCCAGCAAGTTTGGAAAACACAACAGTGGCCACGGGATTGGAAAAGGTCAGTTTATGTTCCAATTCCAAAGAAGGGCAATGCCAAAGAATGCTCAAACTATCGCACAATTGCACTCATTTCACATGCTAGCAAGGTTATGCTCAAAATCCTACAAGCTAGGCTTCAGCAGTACGTGAACCGAGAACTACCGGATGTACAAGGTGGGCTTCGAAGAGGCAGAGGAACTAGAGATCAAATTGCCAACATTCGCTGGATCATGGAGAAAGCACGAGAATTCCAGAAAAACATCTACTTCTGCTTCATTGACTATGCAAAAGCCTTTGATTGTGTGGATCACAACAAAGTGTGGCAAATTCTTAAAGAGATGGGGGTACCAGACCATCTTACCTGTCTCCTGAGAAACCTGTATGTGGGCCAAGAAACAACAGTTAGAACCGGTCACGGAACAACCGATTGGTTCAAAATAGGGAAAGGAGTACGACAAGGCTGTATACTGTCACCCTGCTTATTTAACTTATATGCAGAGTACATCATGAGAAATGCCAGGCTGGAAGAATCACAAGCCGGAATTAAGATTGCAGGGAGAATCATCAATAACCTCAGATATGCAGACGATACCACCCTAATGGCAGAAAGTGAAGAAGAACTAAAGAGCCTCTTGATGAGGGTGAAAGAGGAGAGTGCGAAAGCTGGCTTGAAACTCAACATTAAAAAAACGAAGATCATGGCATCTGGACCCATCAATTCCTGGCAAATAGAAGGGGTAGAAATGGAAGCAGTAACAGACTTCATTTATTTGGGCTCCAAGATCACCGCAGACGGAGACTGCAGCCATGAAATTAAAAGACGCTTGCTCCTTGGGAGGAAAGCTATGGCAAACCTAGATAGCATATTAAAAAGCATCCGCATAGTCAAAGCTATGGTTTTTCCAGTAGTAATTATGGCTGTGAGAGCTGGACCATAAAGAAGGCTGACCGCTGAAGAATTGATGCCTTTGAACTGTGGTGCTGGAGAAGACTCTTAAGAGTCCCCTGGACTGCTAGAAGATCAAACCAGTCAATCCTAAAGGAAATCAACCCTGATTGCTCATTGGAAGGATTGATAATTAAGCTCAAGCTCAGATACTTTGGTCACCTAATGCGAAGAGAGGACTCTTTGGAAAAGACCCTGATGCTGGGAAAGATTGAAGGCAAAAGGAGAAGAGGACGGCAGAGGATGAGACGGTTAGATAGCATCACTGAAGCAATGAGCATGAAACTGAGCAAACTGAGGGAGGCAGTGAAGGACAGGAAGGCCTGGCGCAATATGGTTCATGGGGTCACGAAGAGTCGGACACGACTTAACGACTGAACAACAAGAGGGAATACAGTATGTAAACTTAATAAATAATGATGACCAGTATAAGATCAAGAGTTTATGCTTCTAACTGAATCTGTCAAACTGGATTTTAAGAAGCTGACTCCTAACTTTCCATGTTTCCATTAACCAGGACATAATGGTTGAATTCTTCCACTTTATCGACATTGGCAATCCTACTGATTAATTGTTGATTATAGTGATTTTAATGTAACTGTGATCACTTCATTGTAAAGTATTATGTTCTGGCTTCTTAAAAGAATACTGTATTTTATTGTACTAATATTTCTTGTCACATATGATTGTGACTAACCATTTAAAAATTGTTGTATCTAAAAGCTGTACTTAATCTGTTTTGTCAATATACATGCACACCCATGTTTATGAAGCTATAAATAAAGCTGCTCCTGAAATATCCAGAGATGGTACATTCTGACAGTTTGGAATACTTCATAAATGTTTTTTTATTAAGTGTGCTTAATTTTATATAGAGCTATAAATTGTAGAATGTTTAAATGTCATTCTTCTCTGAATATACCTTCTGGGTTCTAAACTGAAACAAAAGCAGGACTAGGCAAGAAAAAAAGAAAATTCATGGCAAAGTTTACAGAGGAATGTGGGTGGATTATTTATTTCACTCTGAAAAGAAAAGTGTGCTACATATTATTATAGAAGCAAGTTACCCTTTAATTCTAAGCAGGTGAGTCACTATCTTCAATTCAATCAATTGCTTTAAAAATGCTTTTATACTACAGCCTTCCATGTGATAACTCAGAAGGAAATTCCCCTAAGCAATAAGGCTTACAATCAGGTAAATGTATAGGATTGCAGTTAGAACAATCTAAATCCCTGCATAAACTGGCTGGCTGGGACAGGAATTAAAGATGAGGAGAAATAATCCACATTTTGATACAGAATATCAACAGCTAGTAGAATAGCCACAGAACCTGGCAGATCTGAAGACTATTGATGATGGGTTCCACTAGTAGATTCATTGACAGTAATGTCCCTAATTATTGCAAGATTGAAGAGTGCCTTGGGTGTTTTTGACCCAATCTTCCTTTTATTCCAAATTGAGATCTTCTCTTAGCCCAAGCCTTAATAGGGAGACCATCAATTATTGTGGTGATAAAAGATCAGTGGGCCTTACATCTTGTCTTAAGTTAGGCTCCAGTCTAGAGATTCAGACAAACAGATACTGTATCACTTTATTGTTTTCAGATGAACTGAAATTAATGCAGATGACCATCTTATTAAATAGTTAAGATAGGTAACCTTCCCACAGATGACCAAAGCTAACTTTGCCATGGTCCTCTGTGGTTGCTTCTGCTCTATATTTCATTATTGTCTTCTTCTATTATACCTGGCAGTCATGAAAAATTTTGTCTTTGCTTACTGGTAGTTACTTTCAATAAATAGATGGTAAATTTGTTCTCAGAATCTTATCAATGTATTCACATTGATAATTGTGCTGTACACATTGTAAATAAAACTTATTTGCCTTGAGGTGCTCTTAAAAATATTGTTGTTTTAGTGTTTTATTTTGAAAAGAAACATAAGCACAGGGACACATTTAAGAATTCTGTTAGAAATCACAGTATGCTATTATTAAGGCAGGAACAGGAGTTGGTTTCCATTGTAAGACAACAATCCTGTATTAAATAAGGCTCAATAAGATAATTGATACATTAATCCTGGGTCTCAAATGGATGAAAAATTATCAGCCCTTTGAGGTTGTCCAGACAAGAAGCACAAATCATGAGTCCTAATACTACCTTTACTGTAAGGTTACAGTAACAGAATCTTGCAAGTCTGAAAGTATTTTTCCCCTCCCTTACTTTTATTCTCCCGAAAACTAGGGAAGGTGTCTTCTGAGATGCTTCTCATGCCCCCTTTCCTTCTGAGATATCTTTTATATGATCGTTGACTAGGCTGCAGCTCTTCCTCCTGTCTCCCAAGGTCATTGTCACAGCCCATTACAAAAATCAACAGTTTTCCTAAATATGACCCACAGAACCTGTTATCATATTAAACTGTAAGTGTTGGGAATTTGAGCTTCCATGCCTTAGAGGAGCCAGACATGCCCAGGAGTTCTTGGCCTCCATGTGAGCTTGTCTCAAGTCCCATGTGTGGCTAAATTCCATTCAGCCATCTTGGACAATTTCCACCCAATCTCCATCTTTCTCTTCTTTAGGGAGATTATGGAGAAAGTAGTGGGGAATCAGCTACAGAGGTTGCTAGATAAAGCAGAAAAGATCCCTTCCAGGTCAAGATGTTGAATATATACAAGTATATAAGTCTTTCAAAAATATATAAACCATATTTCAGGTGCAAAGCTGAAAAGCATGAAGAAAAAGCAAAGAAGGTAGTTGTTCTGAAAAGACCATACTTTGTTGTTGTTGTTGTTGTTGTAGATTGGGAAAATACCTTCTCATTATCGATAAGGGTCTAATGATTATTCTGGCAAGAGTTACTATCTTACAATAATCTTCCCAATGTTTACTACAAACAAAATAATTATGTGAAGAGCTTATTGTATATGTTTATGATTGGTTCTACATTCATATTGTCTACGTAACAGTATGTATGGAAGAGTGAATTTGGCAGAGACAGGGCCAGCAAGCCTGGATCCACTCCTTTCTCATTTCAGTTCTTGGCAATATCAAATATTTGCATGGGAGAAGAAAAATATATCTTGCATGGGAGAAAATAAGAACTGAAACAAATGTGCACAATATGCATTTTTCAGGCATTCAATTTTTCATCTAGATTTCAACAGTCTTTTTATAGCATAGCCTACAAAGTCTATAAGGAATGGCAGTTGGCAACCACAACACTAAAGGGATTCTTCAGATTAATCCTAGAAAATAAACTTTTTGAAAAAATAACCTGTCTATAAATGCATATATGCCCACAGACAACCTGATTAAATTCTGGTTCATTTCCCATATAATTATAATTGTATGATATACATAACCATGAAAAAAATGTAATTATTACCAGCTGTGAGCAAATTTAATGTACAAACATATATAGCTATATTTATCTGGAAAGTACAATCTCTCCTTGCAAAAAAGAAAATGAAATGGAACAGCTGCTAGCACTGTAAATAACAGGTAATAGATCTGTTCTCTACCTAAGCATAAGTTTTACTAGCTTAGTCATCTCTGAAGCTTTGGCTCTACTACTACTTCACACTGTGTACGTGATGGGGGAGGGAGTGTTGGGGGAGAGAGCTGCCATAATTGAATGGCGTTTTCTTAAACAAGCATTCTAAATGAAACGAGTAATGTTCAAAAACAGGGAACCAATTCAAGTCTGATTGACAATGGAATTCCTGCTTTTGACTGACATTTAATTTGGAACCAATCTTCTTTTGAGATATTTCCCTTAGCAGTAAAGAGAAAGATGATTTAAACTGGAATAGACAAACAAGGCATGCCTTTATTTCAGAAAGTGAGGAGGGGGGGAGCCTTTGTCATTGTCACAAGAATATAAATTTATCTTTGCTTCTTCCACTTCTACATGGTAAGACTCTCCCTGTTCCAAAACTATGTCTCAGATTAGACCATGTAGCTAGATTTGGATTGGAGAATAAATGATCTGCCATTTCCAGATTTTTTAAAAAGACTTGAGTATTTATGTACATTTTTGTAGTATTTACATATTGTCTTGCCCTGCCCATAAATCACCAAGGCAGTACACAACAATCAAATAGGCATGTACCAAATGCAGTAATTCATAGAAACAATAATGCCATGTTAAAAATCACTACAATTTTAAATAGCTGTGTTTATAGTTCTAAAAATCTACTTTAAAAGTTGGATCTTAAGTCCTTTCTGTTAGTTATTATCTCCTTCAGAAGCATTCTTCCTGTCTTAGGAAAGAGAATTCATTTCACACTATAGTTTTTAGCACTGTTCCTGCAATATTCTTAGTTCTGAGAAAATCAACTTTTCTTTTTAGAGAGCACTGAAATCCCCAATGGCCTTTAAATATTGCTCTCTTCCATTTATGAAGGCAAACTTAAAAGTGTGTGGGAAATGCCTCCTGAGAACAGCCGTGATATGAAGAAATCAGAGGCACTTTTCCAAGGGATCAGTCTGGGTGGTGGTTGGGTAGGTTTATACAGCATAGAGCTTTCCCAACAAGTATCAGACATGGACTAATGACTAGTTCAAAAAGTAATGATCTTTGAAAAAAGGCAGTCTGTTAAGTTAAAACAAAAGGTTTGTAGATGTAACACACTATGCAATGATGGCTCTGTAATTTCTGAATGGCTGTTTTGCCTCTAACAACGTAAGAACAAATTGGACAAGCATCTCACATGTGAATTGGAAAAACAAAATCTGATACTTAGTGTACTGGGAAAAGTGACACTGTTAGTGAAATTTCTAACAAAGGTCCATTTTGAAAATGACAGCCTCTATAGGAGATCTTGCTTTCTTCTTTGTCAAATGCTAGCATTGTGGCTCCCAAGGAGGAGTAGAATGAAACAGGAGCAGTCTGAAAAGGCCACATCTTTCAAACATGCAATGCAGAAAAATATCAAAGCTTTGATCATTGTTAGATTGCTAATTATTCTAATACCTTCCATCTCTCAAATCTAAAAGAATATGTGATTATTTAAATAGAGAAGAGTGTCATATATATTGCAACATAAAATGTAATCATCATCTTTGCTTTATGTGAAGGCAACTTGGAAGTGTTAACCCTGACAGTGTAGTTCTACTATATTTTCCCTTAGCTCTATCCACTAATATTCCGATGCCAACTTTACTTCACCTGCAGAAATCCTTCCCATCAGTTAAAATAATGAAAACTTGTCTAAAGGCCATATGGTCTTAAATACAAGACGATGGAGCCAAATAGCAGGTAGAAGTTTTTATTACTTTATTTTTTATTAATTTTTTACCGTCATAAGCTTCCCAAAGATATGTACCCAGTCATTGCGAAACAGATTGTTGGCCAGGTGAAGACAAATGATTTGCCTAAGATAAAGATGAGATCTGAATTCCCTAAGCAACCCAGGACTTTAATCCTATTTTTGCTATTGTTTCGTAAGGTCTATTGTTTCCTTCTTTTTCTTCCAGTAGTTGCTGAGACAAAAGCTATTTTAAATGCAGGTGAAATTGAAATTTTCAGCAAATACATTATTCTAAATTTCAGCTCTTACATTATATTTCTTCTTTAAAAATCCAAAGATTTGCCATTTTCTTACAACTAATTAGATTTACTATATAAAATGAATGTAAGACAATTGGAAATCTTTGGACTGTGTTTTTTTTTTAATTTATTTATATGGGCAGCCCTTATAAGTGTAATATTAACTTGCATAAGGCAGTTTTGCCACTGATGAAAAGCTTCCTTCTTGCTACATAAGTGTCAATATTTTTTAATCTGTTACCAAAAATGAAAAGAAAAATGGGCATGTACAAAAGTATGAGATAAATTGATTTATATTGTGCACATGCTTGCGGCTTGTATTCTGAGATCTTTTTAATAAAAATCTTAGTCGTGGGATGTGCTTCTGCCCAGAAGAGATGGAGAAAAGTGAGCCACAATTTATGGCTAAACATTTTGCAGAGCTGTTTTGCAGACTATGGAGGTGATTTTATCAACAGCCTCTGCATGACCTATAACACTGATCTGGCATCAAGAGAAGCTTCTGCTAGATCAGAGGCCTTTCCACTCGCAGAAGGGCAACTCATTTAAAGCCACTGGCTTTCTTTCCTTCTTCAGACTGGCAGATTTTTCATGCCTCTACCAAATTATTTTAGTCTAATATTTTGGAAATAATATTCCTTTTCTGCCTCCTCAAAATAATGCATAGTGAAGCTGAGACTGAAAAATGTACGTAAAGTATGTGAAGTGGCATCAGGTATCAGCTTAGCAGAAGTATTTTCCTTGACAAATTAAATTTTCATTGTGGTTACTTATTGTTTTATAAGAAAAACCTAAAATGAAATCATTGCCCTTTACTTTCCTCTCAAGGAAAACCCTAAGGGATGGCTTGATTCATTTGTAAAAATTTTCCACTTCAAATGATTGAATGCCTAGCAAAGCACTATTGGCTGCCACTTTTTTTTTTTTTTAAACAAAACTTTAAAACAGACTATTCCTGAGGTTAAAGGAAACAAGTTAATTTACATTCTGTTTTCTCTAAATTATTATTAAGGCTAAGGAAGAACTTCTCATGCTAAGGGAAGAATGAAGGAAATTCCCATTCTTCTCTTTTTAAGCATCTTAATGCTTTCCAAACCCTTCATCAGTTGAACTTTTCAGTAGAATGTAGTATTACTATCTATGAAGTTATGTCTAAAGATTGTTCTAGCTTGAAAGAAAGAAAGAAAGAAAGAAAGAAAGAAAGAAAGAAAGAAAGAAAGAAAGAAAGAAAGAAAGAAAGGCTAAGTTGCTTGGAAAAGAGAACTTCTTAAATAAAGAGCTTTCTCTCTTCCTATTCCAAACTAATCCTGATAGTGATTGAGGATGGCATCAGACCTATACATCAATTTGGAACCAATCCCAGAAGAAACTTAGCTGCTCTCTCTACTCAAGGTTTTTACAGGAAAATGTGAAATACCTATAGTATCTCTTGTATTTTTGGTAGTATAAATTTGTTCTTAGAACAAAACAACATTTTATAAGTCATTAGAGCCTTGTGCTGGCAGTACTCTTATTGTTCTCTGCGTAAGGAATTTACCATGATCATCACTTCTTTGGCAGGAACTATTTGCTTCCAATGAGCATGGACTTTTAGCTCCCTTCCTTGAGTGGTGAATATTAGGGTTTCATTTTAAAATCACATTGGATTAAATACAATAGTCTATTTCCATACATATACTTGTATTTCAGCCCCCATCAGCAATTGTAGAGGCTGTACCCCAATACTGGCCTCAGCTTTTGAGACATTGGGATCAAGATGGGAGAATCCTTCCTTACCAGTTAAAACCATACTCAACAGAAGCAAGAAAAGAAGTGCCCCAGATAGCTTACCTCCAACTCTTCCTTTTCCTTTACCCTTTTTAGGAATAGGTAAAATTGCATCACAATGGTCAGTTGTAAATCCCTCTCTCCATGACATGAGGGAAGATGACTTGTAGCTGTATCATAATAGCGGTTCAGTTGGACATATTGAAATATTTCAAACTACCCATCTCCTACTGTCAGCCCTTTACACCTACTCAATGGTTTTTGGTGGTATGTTAAAGAAGATGTCAAGGCATTGAAATCAAATATGATGTGGGATTGTAGCTGCTGTTGGCAATATCTTTATCCTCAAATTACTGAACTGGAAAGGATACCAGTCATTCAGCTTGATGGGTACTGACAGCTATTCTATTGCATCTCTTCTTGGGAGGTAGCGTGTTTCTCAAGTGAGAAGATTTGGCTAGCGCACATTAATATTTGCTCATCGTAATATGGAATCACCAACTAATAAAAGGTAAAAGGACTGCACAATTTTCATATGAAATCAACTGAACTTAAAGGTGCTTAATTTTGGTTAGATCACATTCATAGTAAAGTGTATACTGTGCCTATTAAAATAGGCTAAAGTAAATGTACATCTTCATAAAAAGTGGAACATCGCATACTGTACTATTCAGTAAGAAACTATAGTTCCTATAGTATTTCATTATACATCATTGTATGTTTCGAGACATAAAATCCTAACTAACTGTAATCCAATTTCCAATCATTCATAACATGGGGCATAATTTTTTTTGTTGTTGTTGTTAATACTGTTTTGGTATTTCTTCTTCTTAAGGATGTTCTTGAATATATGCAGTCATACTTGCTTTCCATCTCTTACAGTAGTTACAATTTGAGTAGACTCTTTGTATGGTCTTACCAGTGAAGGAGTTATTCATAGGCTAGCATTAAAGAAACTGGTGGCAACAACAAATGTGGTATGGAGCATTTTAGTATTTCGCACATTATCTTGGAAGCCTTCTATAGCTTAGAACATGCTGCCAAATTGTGTTAAGTGGCAATGATATCCTTTGATTCTTCACATCTAGAAGCAGCTGCTTCACTTTAACTCATTTATTGGGGCAGCCCTGAGAAGGCTGGAAACTGGTGTGGAAGGATGCAGCATAAGTTCTTTTCAGCTGATGCTTCTGTTTGCTGTTTCCTTGCTGTTTGAACATGTCATCTGCCAGCTGTATTCGTTTACTGGACAATTAATAGTTTCTGCTTTGGCCCCAAGCAAGAGGTTGCAATGCTGTCAGACGCAGAAAGATGAGAGATGCTGTTCTTAGATTTGGCAAGCACCACTTGCTTTTTAGGGCAGTGATTAAAACCAGCTTGTTCCTAGCAGAGTGTTAGAAGAGAGTCTGAATATTTTAGTGGGTGTTTTGTATGTTGGTGCTGTGTGCATATGTGTGTTAATTCTGTTTCAGACACTTGGCATCTATCTTTGTGTTAATGTCTCTGTTTTTATTATGCTATAGATTGTACGTAAATAAATAAGCCACAAATACTATAGATATATATTTTACTCTATAGGAACTATACCCAGTGACATTTACTTTTTATTATTCAAGGAAGAAGGAAGACAGAGTTTTACTATGCTCCTCTGAGTTTCTGGCTTTTTCTTGAAACTTTAGTTGTAAGAATGTCCTAGCATTTAGTTTATTTGATTATTAAATATACACTGACCCAAATCTACATTACACCAGATTATACTTCTGTTATTCTTTTACCTGGCATATAAATATAACTGAGTTTAAAAAAAAATAGTCCCATTAGGAAACCAAAGGGAGGGGGGGACAAAAAGCAAAAACCCAACTGGTATAAATGCTTTTTAAAAAGATTAGACTTGGTCAGCAGTTGCCTCAGGCAAAGTTAAAATTCTTGCATTTTCATTCAGTTTGTAAACATTTTTTTCTAGTCTATTTTATTTTATAGTTCATATCACAAGCTACAACTATGTAAGCTTACAATTGCAAATCACTGCTTTTATTTGGTCAGAACTGACTGGTTGTTCTTGCCATCCAGGGTACCTTTAATAACTGTTTCCAAATCCATAATTCAGATGTGTCATACAGTACCAATTTGGAAACCTTAGGAATTAATGAACTGTATTGGACCTGAAACTGTTACCTTAGATCAGATAGTTAGATGTGTTATTCAGAGTATGTTTGTCAATGGAATAAATAATTAAATATTGTTAAATATGTCCTCAACTATAACTCAAATATGATAAGGTAATATCTATTGGAATTACTGGATATCCAATAAATATCAATGAATATGTACCTACTACAAATACATTGTAAGAAGACACAGAGAAATACTATGGAAAACTGCAAGAGATGCCATATAAAAGATCAGGAAAGATCATAGTAATATAACTAATGAGCAACTGGAAAGCTAAAGTTGGAAAAAAGAAAGAACTTGGAATCACAGAAAGCTTTGGACTGGGCAAATGCAATAATGCGGTAAACAGAAATTTTGCAAAGCTAATTGTTTATTACCAACACTATAAATATAAATACAGTAATATAAATACAGACTCTAGACATTTAATATGAATAGACTACATATTAGGAAACAGTGAAATCTGTTCAGCCAGGACTTTTCCAGATGTAGATTATGGAAAACTACATTAATTAAACGACCAGACTATTAACTACTGGTTCAGATATATGGATTAATCTTACAACATTAAAGACTGTGTCAGCAAGGTATGACCTGAAAAGAGACAGCTAAGACTATAACATCAGTGTAAGGCACAGTTTAGTACATTAAATTTATTCAGAGGAGAACTGAGGGGCTGGGGGAAGAGATAAAAGATATTGTGAAAACTGAAGCAGAAAATATACTCCCAAGATTTCAAATGGGAAAAGTACCAAGTGGGTTTCAAAAAGCTATTAGAGTGGCCAAGAAAAGGCCAAGGATGAAAGCCTTAGGCAATAAGAACACGTGACAACAGGACATAGACTTTCATATCAAGCAAGAAGTACACAGAAAGATTATCAAGAATGACAACATGTGGGAAAATATAGTAAGAAAAGAAAAATGTGATTTTAAAAAACTCAGAGAAATCACTGGAATATTTACAACTAACTTGTGAAGACAACTAATAGTGGTAAAGGTGGTTAAAAATAGATGGAGAACCTGTACTGCCATGTACTGTTGCTTGGGTTGTGTACTGCATAAGGATGCTCCATCTTAGGGGCACTAGCAAAGTGTAGGGAGTCAGTGACTCTTTCTCGACAAAATAGCAAAAAGCAAATAATCTGCTTGGGCAACTCAGGAAACGGGTGTGGCCATCTTGCCCCCAAGGAGATTGCTTGCACCACTGTGCAGAGTGGAAGATGTAGAGGTGCACACACATTTCCCACTTCAGAAAGACACCATATGGCTGGGAGCAACCTTGAGAGTAGCCCTTTTCAAATATGATTATTGAATGACAGAAATATATATAAAAAGATTTATTCAGTGACCAACTCCATTAGAAGTGAGACATGAATAGCAATAGTCCAATGGTTGAATGCAAACATTTAAAGTGTAGATGAAATACTCACTGAACTGTTTTAACATGCAGAAGATGCAATGAAGTGCTAACTGTTCTTTGTCAATATGTATGAAACAAGACTGTATGACCTAAAGATTGAAAAATATCATTGGGTGTTTGTGTATACAGTATAGACATACACACACTCACACACACACCAAAGAAGGAAAACATAAAGGTAAGTGCAAATTACCAAAACTATTGAACTAATTCCCAATGCAAGCAACCTTTTGCTTAATATTTTACAATGAATAGAGTCATATATGGAAAGACAAATGATAAATGAATAGAGCAGATTTCAGAAAAAGCAAAAAGACATGGAACGAATAGTTAACGTGAGATGGAAGGAAAGGTGGGAGATAAGTTTGGTTTCCTGGGTTCAAGAATAGAGAAAGATGGAAAATGTGCTAGATAAATAAAGAGAAAGTTAATCCTAGAGAGGAAGGCTATGACAAACCTAGAAAAGATCATGAAGGATGACATTTCAGTGACAACAAAGATTAGGATAGTTAAAGCAAGGTTTTTCTCCTATGTAGATATGTCTTAAAATAAACTGACAAACAACAATCTAAGAAAAGAGGACAGATAGATCTTTTATTGTCTATTTAGAGAAGTGTAAACACTGCTGCAACAAAGATTAATGTTAAAACAAAGAGGAAAGTTTTATCTGCAAAATTAGGATGATTTACATAACCTGAAATACCTCTTGATGCAACAAAAGATACAGCAGATCATGTACTGAGAAAATTAAAGTCTTCTTAACTAAGACACAAGGAACATTCCTTGACAATATTATTTAGTCCTTAATTAGCACATATTGCTATTCAGTGCTGCTGGATCCCTTGTGCCTAGAAGGACAAATTGACATCTGGGAATAGCCCTCTCACAATACTTTGTTTGAAACTAAATACATACCAGAAAAGTAGATAGGGAGAAAAACTCTAACTTCAAACAAAAATAATGCTATGCTCGTCAACTGAATCAATAGACATAACCTATATGTCCGGTAATTCTACAAAATTAAAAACAAAAAACCTGCAGGCACAGAAACTTAAACTGAATAAAAATAAACATGGTGTGCCTGTTATAGAATTTAATTGAAAAAAAAATCTGCTGCCTTTAAAAGTCTCATATATCCTGGTCTAACTCTCAGATAATATATTGACTTTCACGTGAATAATTTGTAAAATAACACATGGCGATGAACCTACGTATGTACATGTGGGGAAGTATGAGGAAAAAATGTTAATTTTTGTTATAGCTTTTTATGTGGATAAGTTGCATTTTCATGGATCTTCCTACCTCAAGCTCTTTTTAGGCATATATCTTCTGCATCTCCTGAATGGGTTCTAGGAAATTCAAATACAAGTGGACTTTTGCTTTGGAAATCTTTTCTTTGAATCTCTTTGATACTCTTGTTTGATACGTTCCTCATAACAGAGTCTAAGTCCTGGGTTAGTCAGTTTCACATTTTCTGGGATGGGCCCATTGGAGGAGACAGAATAGCTTTCTTCACATAGTCATGCTGTATCTATATAAAGAAAGAGGAACACTGTAACTCAATCTGTGGATTTAGAAGTGTGAAGAAACTCTAAAGATGTATAACCGTACCCATGAAGATGAAAGCCACTGAGGTGTCATGGTTGATGGATTGAGCTAGGACTTTGGAGACTCAGGTTCAAGTCCACTCCCAATTACAGAGGTTTTCTGAATAATTTTGAATCAAGCACTGTTTCTTTCAGACTTTGTGGAAAAAAATGGAGAAGAGAATGTTATGTATGCTAACAATAAGTTCCTGGAAGAAAAGGCAGGGTATAAAACTAGCAAACACATAAATAAATATCCTCCAAGAAGTGTGATTACATACATAATTAAACATATGCAGTTTTGGAAGTATAGAGTTGAGTCTGTGTAGAATTCTATTCACATTTTCAGTTGACTATATGGAGATCAAAGGAAGAACCAGCTGATGTGATCTGCCTTTGCCTTCAGTAAAAGCGATTTGAAGTCATGATCCTAAGTAGAGAAATATATTCTCAGAGAACTAAGTGCACTGAGGAAAAATTAAAAAAGCGTGTAAGATTGGCTGGAGAAAACAGTATTAAGGTATGATATGGTTGTAGTATCTAAATATTTAAAGGGCCATAATATAGAGCATTCTTATTCTGTTGCTAAGAAAAGTAAGAGCTGAATCCACAGTTTCAACTTACCAGAAAGAGGATTTCAACTAAATGATAGGATTTCCTGATGAAAAAAAAAATGGCATCACAATTTTCCTTATTAAACCAGAATTTGGATAATCATCTATTAGGAAAGTTGAAGCTATAAGTTTATAAAAATTCTGCTGCATTTTTTGGTAACAGTTCTCATTCAATTTGATGACAAAGAATTTGTTTTTGATCTTTCAAAGAAGAACATTTTGATAAAATTTTCATTGGTTTAGGGTAATGTAAAGTGATCAAGAAAGAAGTGAAAATAAGTTGTCTTCATTGCATAATGATTTTTGCAGAGATTAGCAGCCTCCCTGGCTTCCCACACTTCAGTGAAATCCAAAGGGAAAACTTCATGAAAGAATTCTCATTATACTTTCAGATTGGGCAGCTAGGAATGCTGCAAAATGATGAAAAGATGTATCATAGAAAGCAATAGCACCTGAAGTAGTAATCTTTGTAACCTCCAATAATAAAGCAAGCTACAAAAATATCACCAAGAGAATTTTAAAAGAAATTTTCAAGCATTCTGAAAATAAGTTAGAAAAGCAGAGACCTCTTCTGAAAGGGAAATCAATAGAAAAATTGCATGGGAAATTCAGCACAGCATTATGTTCTATAATTCTATGTACAAATTATTTACTCTCTACAATTAAAGGGAAGTTTTCTTTCTTTCTTTCTTTCTTTCTTTCTTTCTTTCTTTCTTTCTTTCTTTCTTTCTTTCTTTCTTTCTTTCTTTCCTTCCTTCCTTCCTTCCTTCCTTCCTTCCATCCATCCATCCATCCATCCATCCATCCATCCATCCATCCATCTTCATTTCAAGACAGGGAGACAAGTTGGCTGGTTTGAATGGCAGCCAGGTTTCCTTCTTCAGGCCAAGATTCTCAGTCACAAGTTTCTAGATATGGCAAATAAACAGGCAGTCTCTTGTTGAGGGCAGATATAAAGAACAGGAACATTGATTATTGTCATATCTGGATCTCCATTTTATGGTAATGTCATTTGTAAAAGAGAGAATGAGAGTCAGTGATAGACAGTGATCTGACTTTGAGGATCATTGTCTATTAAATGCAGATTTGGTCAACGTTTACATATAACTGTAGTTGTAGAACAGGTTGCTGAACTTTTCCAAATTTATTGATTAATTTCTGCTGGACTTAACTGAATTGATTTGCTGACAATACTGGATTGGCTTGCTGACTTGATTACATTGTTTGGATTACTTAGTATTAGAGACCAGTATTCATCTCTGTATACTGGCTTTGTTGAAAACAGTAGAAAAGTTTGGATTAGATAAAAGGGATGTTAAGCAAGTGAGCTAGCCAGTCCCTGTTAGCTCCAGTTGTGTTAGTTTAAGGCTTGTAGTATTTATGAAAAATATAAGGAAAATATGCCTATTTCTATTTTGTTAATAAACGCTTCACACTATTTCCTTTCATTGGAAGTATTGAATTAGTTTGTAGTGAGCCTGCATTGTTCAATAATTATAACTACTGTTGTACTTGGGAAAATTGAGTTGTATTGCATCATAACCTTGGGAACCAATGCATTTTTTCTTATAATCAATGCAATTGAGTTGTACTTTCCCTTTTTATCATCTAGAATTCTGTTATAAGTCAGTTTTTACCCTTCTCCCTTACTCCTACATCAGCAAGGAGACAGTTCTTCTGTGAAGGCTCATTGAGATTCTACATGGACATGACTCCCTGCTATAAGATCCAACAAAAATTATGTTCAGCTCAAGAACTCTATAGTGAACTTTCTCACAGGGACCCAGAAAGGTGAATTACAAGCCCCATAGGCTTTTGAAAGAGTAGTTAATACAATGTCATTATCCCTGTATGTTCTCAGGAACAGTTTTGTGTCCATAGCCAGATCTGGAACATTTGTTTCCCTTTATTCAAAGTAGCTAGCATTAAGACATGGAATTTGCTGGATGAGTAATACTATTCACTAAATGTGTATTTTTAAGCTATTCTTTTGTGATCCTATGACTTCTGAGACATACAAAGTGGTACTCATATGATTCCTGTTTCCTAGAACTATTTCTATCACATTGTAAATTTCAGAAAATAAGTATTTAAACCTTAATATCTCTCTTTTTTCTAAAAGGTAAGTTCTACTGATTTTATTGCATAAATACTTGAGGATGGGATTGTAGCCTTAAAGTCTCTTTGTCTAAATTAGAAAATTATAGAGTCTCTCAAATCTATTTTCCTCCTTTTAAAAGAATAGTTGAACAGGCTCTTCTGAATTCTGTTGAGCTTTTGAAAAGCATAGCCATGGCCAAGTCCTCAGAAGGAACATTTGTGGAAGCTATTCCCCCTTGTTTTTTGAAGTGATAATTGTAACCCTTAAATTCAAAGTAAGTTTAATTGAATTTGATAAGTTGAACCTGATGGTTTCTATAAAGTTAGAACTAAACTTTATGAAAATAAAAAGTTTATGAATTTATATCTTTATGAACCTGATTTATAGTACAGTGGTACCTTGAGTTACGAACGCCCCTCCTTACGAATTTTTCGAGATACGACCAGCTCCGGCCCCAAAAATTTACCTCGACTTGCGAACTCCACCTCAAGTTACGAACCAGATCCGCGGCCATTTTCCCTGCTGCCATGCGGTCGCGGCTTCCTGTGGGCAAGATCGCGGTAGCAAGGAGACGTTCGGTGAGGCTTGTGGTGTGTTTTGTGGCGTTTGGAAGGTGTTTGGTGTGCTTGTCAGCATGGCTCCAAAGAAAATGCAGAGCAGGCTTGGCAAGATAAGGCTTTGAAGAAAAAAGTGACGATCGAACTTAAGAAGGACATTATAGAAAAGCATGATCGTGGTATTTATGTGACTGATCTGGCCTTGGAGTACAAGATGGCGAAGTCAACCATCTCGACTATTTTCATGTTTTTGTGGTTTAAAAATAAAATGCATATGTTTCAGAACTGTTTAACCGTATGTATTTACATTGAACCTTATGGGAGAAATTTGCTTCATGGTGCGACCAAATTCGGAGGGCGGATTAGCCATATTTACATTGAACCTTATGGGGAAATTTGCCTCATGGTGCGACCAAATTTGGAGGGCGGAACGGATTAACCGTATTTACATTGAATCTTATGGGAAAATTTACCTCGAGTTGCGAACTCCACCTCGAGTTATGAACCAGATCCGCAGCCGTTTTCCCTGCTGCCACGCGGTTGCGGCTTCCTATGGGCGAGATCGCGGTAGCAAGGAGACGTTCGGTGAGGCTTGTGGTGTGTTTTGTGGCGTTTGGAAGGTGTTTGGTGTGCTTGTCAGCATGGCTCCAAAGAAAATGCAGAGCAGGCTTGGCAAGAATAAGGCTTTGAAGAAAAAAGTGACGATCGAACTTAAGAAGGACATTATAGAAAAGCATGATCGTGGTATTTATGTGACTGATCTGGCCTTGGAGTACAAGATGGTGAAGTCAACCATCTCGACTATTTTCATGTTTTTGTGGTTTAAAAATAAAATGCATATGTTTCAGAACTGTTTAACCGTATGTATTTACATTGAACCTTATGGGAGAAATTTGCCTCGTGGTGCGACCAAATTCGGAGGGCGGATTAGCCGTATTTACATTGAACCTTATGGGGAAATTTGCCTCGTGGTGCGATCACATTCAGAGGGCAGAACGGATTAACCGTATTTACATTGAATCTTATGGGAAAATTTACCTCGAGTTGCGACCAACTCGAGTTGCAACCAGAGTCACGGAACGGATTAAGTTTGTAACTAGAGGTACCACTGTACTTAACTATAATCCTATAGCATTACCTTTGGAATATTCTCACCAGGTAATGTGGAACACTTAAAGAACAATAGTTCTAAGGTCTGTTGTAAAGGTCTTCTGCACCTGAGGCCTTAAGTTGCTTGTCTTCCATGGTGAAACTGGCTGGAAATGAAGCCAGCTTAAACAAAAAAACAATCTGTTGTCCAGATTTCAATTTGTTCTTCAGCTTTGGCAATAACACTGGTCAGGTACTCTGTCCAGACTGCAATTACCATGGCCCCTAATTGGTGAATTTCCCTGCTTCTTTACCCCTCCCACCTATATTGGGAAAGCAAGCACTATTCACTTTCTGTGGATGATTTTTCAAGCAATCTGGTTTCCACTGGTAGACGTTTTTTTAAATAATAATTTTATTAGAGTTTACAGATATAAAAATATATAAATATATAAAAATAAAAAACTAATACAAACTAAGGAAAATATAAAATGAAAAAAAAAGTACAGAAAAAATAAAAATAAACAGTAAAAAAGGAAAAAGAAAAGAGATATAAAGAAATTACTTCCCCCTTCATCAAGACAAATACAAACAATTTCAGAATTTATCACTTTTAATATTACAACAAAATATATCTTCTTCCCATATTACATCTCTTTTCTATAAACAAATTTTAAAGCCTCATCATTCAATCCTAATCAGCAAAAATCCAGTTAGCATTACTGGAATTAACACATATATTTTAACCGTAATCAAATAAGCCAACTTTGTATTCCGTAAATACCATAACTCATCACTTCCTCTGAAAATACAAAACAAAAAAAAAATCATCTTCAGATATCTTATGTCTTGTCTATAAACAAATCTTTAAAGCCTTGTCATTCAGTCCTAATAAAAAAAAAAATCCATTAAGAGCTACTAAAAATAACATATATATTTTAACCTTGATCAGATAAGCCAACTTTATAGTCCTTCATTTTGCTTTTAAAAATGTTGACCTTTAGCCCTGTTAAGTATTGTCCCAAAAGTTTATTTGTTTTCATTTTCTCTTGTCTTTTCTCAGGAACTCCTTCATAAGTTTAACTCCTTCATACATCTTGTTTGTAAGTCCAAGATGAGAAAGTTGTCCAGATCACTCTTCTGGTTTATTATTTGTATGTGCCTTTTAGTTACTTAGAAGTTTTGATTGTTAAGACATCAGCTGTTTTCACTTGTAAATCCAATGTAACATCTTTTTCCATATCATTCTTGTGGCTTGTCATTTTTAAATCTACATTCAAAACAGATTCAGTCTCAGTCTTATCAACTTCTTTCTCCTCTTTTAAACCCATTTTTATGGTAATAGACAATCAAATTTCTGAGTGCATTGTTCCCAAATATTCTCGAATTCTTCCAAAGTTATTGGAAGAATTTTGCTCCATTCTGTATTAGTGGGTCTCTTCTCCTTTAATTATAATCTTTAGTTCTTTCTGGTTCCCTCTAGTGTCCAGCCTTTAAAGTTACCACTTAGCATGTTTTCCTCTAAACTACAACATTTTCCTATGCAGAAAATAGAATTTAGTAGGATTTTAAACAACCCACAGGAAGGATTCTTATAATTAATTTCAAAATCTTATTTCAAATCCATCTGGCCCTTTAGTCAATTTAAAACTTTCCAAAATCAACATCCTAATTGCCTTTTTTGCTCTTCATTTCTAATTTTTTTTTTAAGTCCTTAAATTTACAAGAAACTTCCTTCTCTGAAGATTGAAGGATAATCATTCGGTGTAATGAAACTTGTCCTTCTGAAGGTTCTTAATATCCAAAAAGCAGTTAACAAGCAATTTCCAGACATGATTAAGAAAGGAAGTGGGTGAACCCAGTGTCTGTTTGAAGGTTCTGAACCACGGCTTGGGCAAAGCTGACTTTCCCTCGGCTTCCAGAACTCTAAAACCCATCAAAGATGCTATTTTATTATCTCCTTGCAAGAAGCCTCTGTATGGAGTGCTTGTGGGCATTCCCATGTCCTCCCTTTATCCAGAGAGGAATTCCAAGGTGCTGATTCATATGCCAGCTCCTTGTTCCACCATGGTCATCAGCTCTGCTTTTCAGTCTGCTATTACTTCCCTAGAAGTCCCTCAACTGGCGGACTTCTTGTATGAGTTCCATTCATTGACACTCATACTTGACTCTTCTTGTCCTGCATGTCTACTAGTGGATTAGCATTCCATCAGTTTGGGGGCATTGATAGGAAAGTCCAGTGGTTTACCAGTCATCTCTAACCAGCTATCATTTACCCTAACTATTGATGGGTACATTGGTTGCATGTGTAGATAGGAACTAGTGTGCTTTAGAGAGATGTAGAAGGAACTTATAAGTACAGAATGAACCCATGTAATGCTCGTGACTTGTCTCACAAAGCACAGAATCATGGGCATATTCCTTTCTTTAATTGCAAACATTTAGAAAATTGCAGTGGAGAGCAGCTACTAATAATTAGGGGAGAGGGTGTATGTGGCTATAGCTCCATACAGCAAGCAGTAGGAGCACAGACATTACTTAGATCAAATTAAAATGCAGCAGAGAAACCACAGAGTCAAGCTTGTGCAGGTGCAAATCAGACAAAACATGGTTGTAAGTTGCCCCCATGTTGGGATAAGGCACGTTGAGGGTGACATTGTACATTCAAACCTTCTCAATACAACTGCTGAAGTACTGCCCACCCACTGTTAGCAGGTCTCACAGAAAAACCCTTAGATAGGTGATTCAGAACGATAACATGGTCAGTGGTATTGAACACCTGTGACAGGTGCTAGTTTGATTAGGCTCTCATTTACAATCCGGAAAGCATTTATTACAATCATTAATTGAACAGAGCTTTTGGGTGCCTGCCAAAACCTTTTGTAGAAATCTAAGTTAGTCAACATCTAATTATCAGTCAGCATTCTGTGGTTTACTTGGTCTATGGACCATAACAAATGCTGCTTCTTTCTGCTAGTTAATTGTGGTCTCAGCAACACACCAGGACGGGATAAGATTGTGCTTAGTTTTGCCACTCCAAAATCAAGACTTAGCCAGTACTTGGTGCTTACATCAGCAGAATGTTTTTTGCAGCATTAAGACCTTAATTTAAGTACACTGGATATTTTGGGGACTTGATTGAAAAACATTAAATATTCCTGTAGTTGTTAGCATAGCAGAGATTAGGCAAGTCACAGGAATTGTGGTACAAATGGTGTAAGATTAAGTAAATCTTACTTACACTGTTTGTAAAAGAGCATATCTTATGATGGTTTCTCATTGAGAATATGTGCTTGTGTATGTGTACCATATATCATTGTTCCTTATTTTTTATAAACAAATCCAGCAGTTCTTTTGTGCAAATATCTTCTTTTTGGGGCCACACGCCTGAAGGCATTTAATGCAATTTATATTCAATTAAACTAGTGTTGTAGCTTGAACCTCTGAAGCTGTGATAGAATCACAATGCCACAAAGTTGAAAGAGGCTAGACTACCAAGTGGGACACTCTTCATCATCATCTCTCTCTCTCTCTCTCATTCTCTCTCTCTCTCTCTCTCACACACACACACACAATGCAATTTCCTAAATTAAAGTAATCTCAACAGATATCTATCCTGTAATATAGAGAGACTAATCCCATCCCATGAGGTTCAGATAAAAACAGTTAATCCTCCCTAAACCTGTCAATATAGATAGTGGTCAGAAACCAAGAAAACCTGGGGAAACTCAAACTCTGAACAGCCAATCAGGAACAGAAAGTTTTACCTATCTCCTGGGAGGGGCTTAAAGTGAGGATGAGAAAAAATTATTTTGTATTTGTTCTTTGATCCTCCTTCCTGAGTAGAGATGGAATCCCTTCTGAGACTGGCTTCAAGCAGGTAAGAAACCTCTCCCAACTGGGAGAAGCATTATGACTGGAATAGCCATAAGGAATAACAGAGCTAGGTTCAAATTAGGATTCTTTTATTGAATCATTTTATGGATTGATCTGAGCTGTATTTTGTATCCTGAGTCCTATTTGTTCTTTCTCTCTTTCTCTCTGTATGCCTGAATGACTGCTATTTTAAAGCCTGCAGGATACATGCAATTTCCCTTTTTCCCTTTTCATATTGTCTCCAATTCTTAATCCTCATAATAAAACACTTTCATCATCTTCCGGAATCAGGACCCTCATTCTGATAGAATTCAGCCTCTCATGCATCCCAACTATTCTGTTAAGCTATTGAAAGCTACCGAAAGGGTAATGAAATCAAGTTTTTCTATTGTTTTCCTCCTCAGTATGGATGTAGAAGAATTTATTTTGGAATAAGAGATAGGAGTGGGCTCTCCCTAGCAGGTTGGATGGGTATAGCATAGGGATGGTGGAGGAAGGTCTTAGGGAACTTGCAGAAATCAGAGGGATTAACCCACAATATCTCTATATTTGTGTGCGCATATCCAGAATCTTAAACCCATTATTATTCCATATTATTATTCTATATCCTGCACTGTAGGATGATAGAGAGCAAGTTGTGATTTCCACGTGAAGAGATCACTTTTCTCAAAGCTGAACTAAAGTGCTGGTAGATCTCGGCTGAAAAACCCTGGAAGACTGCTAGATAGCAGAAGTTGGCAGTTTTTGTTATCTTTTTGCTGCTTAGTGCTTGTCCGGAGTTTTGCATCCTGAATCTGGTAGCTTTTTTAAAGAATGGTTAATCTTGGTATTTCTAGAATTCAGTTTGGACCATTTTCCTCCCCTAAAAACCAGCTAGTTATTAAATTTAATATCCTTTTGAAAATAAACTACAGTTAGGCCATATGATTATCAGTGTTCTGTGACAATTTTTTTCCTATTCAGGATAGGTTATATACAAGGGGATCTACTATAGAATAATTAAGAATGGCTTTTTTCTTATTAATATAATCATTCAGCCTTTTGAGTAGTTGCATAAGCACTCCCAGATGCTGATACAGATTATTAATTCTGATTTTAGCTTTTATTTACTATAGTACAGATGGTATGATGGAGGTTCAGAAAACAACACAGACAATGCCTGAGAAAATGAGCAAATTAAATCAGTTGATGATACTAATGCTGCTATATCACATATTAACATATTGCTAGGCAGGTGTACATGTTTAGTTTTTTTTTTTCCATATATGGTCACATATATCCTATATAGTGAAGTTAGTATAAAATTAAGTGAAAATTGTATAGGATAAATGCAACAGAATGCATATATATATATATATATTTACAGTGTATTAGTGAACTACCTCTCTACATTGTCTGCTGTTATACTGATGGACGTCTATTTTCTACTTGGTTTAGTTTCTGTTCTTTTTGCTATGGTGTAGAATCCTCACCCAGTACTACAAAGAGTATTCAACAACTGGTGTAAGAAGTCTTGGACTTCAAGCCTGGTTTAGTATATGAAATTTTCCATGAATCAGCTATGTAGTAGTTGCTTCTTCCTGATCTTCAGAATTATATTGCACTTTAATCAGTAAAGTGAAATTGAATACAGAGCCAGATGACCTCTCACAAAGCTTCGGCACACACTGTCACTGTGAAAGTGTGAAATAATATAAAATGCAAGACCAGAGTATCAGATAATTATGTCAAAATCTTAAAGCAGACATTGGTAAACTGTCTGAATTGAAATCCATATTTTAATACCTGCTTCTTTTCCAATTGTTATTATTCAAAAGTAATTATTTGAAGATTTGGAAGAGCATAATGGCAGACATTCTTAGATGGAAAAAACTGGACTTATCTTAGGAAGAATATCAACAGTAATAATTAACATTCTTCCAAGAGTTCACTTGCTATTCCACGACCCAGTAAGTATGCATGAAAAGTTGCTGAATGAGTGGCAAAGACAGATAAGTAATTTTATATGGTTAAATAAATGACGGAGGATTAAATTAAGATTTTACAAGATGTAAAAGAAAGAGAGAGGTTGGCCATACCAAATCTGAAACTATATTATCAGGTCAGCCGTTTGACTTGGATTACAGATATGGCTGGATTGCATCTACGGAAGAACAAGACTCACAGAAGCTCCACAAAAATATCTTTAGACTCATATGAAAAAAAAATGCTACAAATATAAGAAATCACTCTGTTAGAAATAGCTTATTAAAAGTTTGAGATAAATTAAAAAAAATAAATCCAGTTTTATCTCCTTTGACTTCAATATTGCACATATATTTACATGAAGAAAAATATGCTGAAAAAAATCGGAGAGAAAACTCTCACAACTTGACTTACCTATTAACAAAACAAAAATGAATCCATTCAATATTCTCTCATTAGAATGGTCAGAAGTGTTTTCAAGGTTTCAGTATTTTCAAATGAGCATTACCGTCCAGAAGGAATTACAAAATCAAAGTGGTATGCTTAGAGATTTGACTGTATTTGAAATACTTATAACATAAAACTGAACACTTGTTAGGTATTATATATAAACTGCTCCTGAAATATGATTCCAAGGCATAGATTGCAGGATCTAATGCAATGTTTGTCAACCTTAGCAACTTTAAGATGTGTGGACTTCAACTCCCAGAATTCTCTAGCCTCTTGAAGTCTACACATCTTAGAGTTGCTGATGTTGAGAAACACTGATCTAATGGATACAGAATTTAAACAGGACAACTGATATGCAGCAATGATAGTATCAATGGAAGACCAACATCAAATTCACTGCAAATACTTCAGTGTTTGCAATTAACTGCAATTAACATAATTCTTGGTGGCTTACATAGAAAAAATATAATGTAAAGCATATCCAATACCCAAAAAAAAAAAAAAAACACCCCATAATGGTCCTACAACAATACGTAATTGGTATAAGATGTTCTTCCACTGATATAGTATCTCAGTGATTTTTTTAAAAAGGGACAATATGTATTCAGAAAATTGTTGGAAATGTAAAAATCAAGTTGGAATGTTTACCATATCTGGTGGCAGTATCATAAAGCATCAACTGGCTGGAAGATGAAACAAACACTGCGGGATGAAACAAATCCTACGTTTTGACTTTCCTTTTGTACCAGTTATTATTTTGTTAAGCATTACTAAACCTAAATATACGTACAAAATATATTGAGCTGGCTTTATTGATGCTAGGACACTTCATACTTTTTACTGGAAATCACATTTAATTCCTGCTTTAGAGGAGTGGCAACTTAAACTATGGGAGTACACATCAATGTGTAAAATAACTTCATACATGAAAAACAAGTCCAGTGTTAATGTCAGTTTAACCTGAAAACCCTTAGGAAGTAAATTCTATGCAAGGCTTGCTGACCCATCAGAGATTTGGATTCCTTTAAAATAAAAGCCCTAAACTCTTAAATGGTGGCTATTTACTTTTATTATATAGATCTTTTAGCTAATATAAAATTTTAATAGTTAAATATATCAGTTTTTAAGTTTTTAAGTGTTAAACTATCACAAAACTATATTTTTATTTATTATTTAAATTTATTATACCCGCTCAACTCCAATGGATTCTGGGTGGAGTACAATCCCACCAAAATCCATAAAAACAAATAGAAACTAAAATCACACAGGCAGCCTGGAGTAACAGAATCTAAAAATGACACAAACAAAATAAAACACACCCCACCCCAAAAAACACAAAATATATTAACCCCAGGCCTGGGATCAAAGCCAGCTTTTAAGAGCTTTCTGGAACCCTAGGAGAGAGGGTGCTGCTTTATGTCTGGCCGGATGCTGTTGTGAGGATGCTTCCTCAGTCCTTTAATAGAGGGGGCCTGGAGCGCACCCACTCTGCTGGAATGTACTGGGCAGGTAGAAACGAATGGAAATATCCACTCCTTCAGATATCCAGGCCCTGTGCCATAGAGGGCTTTATAGGTAATAGCCAGCACTTGGAATTGCACTCAGAAGCCAACTGGCAACCAATGCAGCTTGTGTAGTCTATGGGCTTAGAGCAGTTATAATCAAAACACAAAAATCAATAATCCATGAGTAACAATTCAACATCCTCAAAGCAGCATAACATTCATTATAAAAAGACTGTCCAGTCATTGTAATAAAAACCTAACAATTTATATCACATCAAAGAGTTTACTTTAAAATTTTATATATTTTATTCAACACCAGTGACATACATACATACATACATACATACATGTATGTCATTGGTGTTGAATAAAAAATAAAAGGTCACTTTTTGTGAGATGGGCGGGCATATAACTTTGATAAATAAATAAATAATGCCAGCAGACTTGATTCAAAGATAGCTATGTTGATTTTAGGTTATGGAAACATCTCAGTTAATTTGTAATTCCTTTTTAAAAAATCATTCTCCTTTAGACCCAAACAACAGGAACAATTCCATTGCCTGTTCTGATTTTTTGAGATAATTTATTTCATTTCCCCCCACCTCGAACCTTGATGTAAAATGGATATAATTGGATGAGGCAGTTTTTTACAAGGAAAATTTCCAATTGAGATACTTATTAAATATGCAAAGATTTCCTGCTGAGATAAATGTAATTTCTACTGACTCAATCAGAGGCAGAATTTCTTTTTAGTTTGGATGAAGGAGAAATTTTTGTTTTCCAACAGTCACTTGCCCAGAGTTTTGGCAGCAAATTTCTCAAATGGATGCCATTCATACTGAAAAAATATAATACAAGTACAGTGCATAGGGGTTAAAAATTTTCCAAAATGTGTGATCTATAGACAGACAGACAGACAGACAGACAGACAGACAGACAGACAGACAGATTCTCCTTTTCATATGGTGAATCTCAGGTAAGATGCAATGGAGAACAGAGCTGTTCTATATTTTGATAGTGGCATAGAAAAAGACACATTTTTTGCATGTGAAGTATTGTGAGTTCTCAGGTTTGACAAAATATAGCATGCAAGAATCTTCTTGTGAGCTATATCAACTTTTCTCTTTATTTTTAGCCTAAAATGGGTGGAAAGACTTTTCCAGGAAGATAACTGAGCAAGCAGAATTTAGCTAATGCATACAAACTTATCTTCCTTTACCTTACTCCAGTGTCTGCTTTCAATGAAGAATGGAATGTAGCTAGTTTTTTATTATTATTATTATTATTACCTAATTGCTCTACCATTTCAAGAATAACTGTCTCCCTGCTGGCACTAAAATGATGGTGCACCTATCTGACCATATAGGTGTTATTAAATTCCCCAAAGAATAAATCAAGGGATTCAGCTAAACTTAGCAAACACCCTTTCATTGATAGAAAAATATGTATCTTCTTGTTTCTTTGGATCTTCTTCTTCTCTCTGAATTTTTGGACTGGATAAGCAGGTCCTACATTATGTCACATTTCTTTCATAGTTGTACCTATGGCATTTCCTCTTCAGTGGTCTTGATCCACCTTGGAATCTGCATCTCTTCAGCAGCCAAGTTTGCCAGTTCCAATTTTGTTTGCTAGCCATTTTCCTTCTGTCTCTAATTCTCCAATTTCCCCACAACCAATCTCCTGCCAGCTGCTTAGTCCTTTTCCAACCAACCCCACTCCTCCTCCTTTAAGACTTTTGCTGTATATGAAAACTTCTTAACTGATTCTTTTTCCAGACACAGCTTACTACCCATCCGAATAGTTTGCATGTCTGGAGGTCACAGGACAGGATGGTGGATGGTGTTTACTTCTTTAGTTTGTCACCTGAACAGATGCCCTTGTAAAAACGTTATCTTCTCTATAACTATTGATAGTATAGCAACCACAAATAAATGACTGCATAAAATGTGCACTGGAAAATGGGGGAGGAAGAGGTACATGAAATATGCAACATGTTTCATCATTTGTACGTCTTCAGGATGAGCCCTTCAGGAGACAGTAGTAGCTGTCGGGAAGAGCTTCAGGTATCCACTTCTTCTAAAGAGGCCACAACTTGATGTAATGAATTATTAAAATCCACTCCTCTTCCAGGTCCAGTAAAGCAGAGGCAACTGAGTTCTGATCCTGCTAGCACTTTATCTCCAGTAGTCAATATATTAACTGTCTGGCAGAATAATTAGGCAACATGGAGATGAGGCAGAGAAGACAAGCCCTACTTTGAAGATTTATGAATGTCCTTTGAGTAGCGTTGATATTGTTTGCACCTGAGATCTATCTTCAGTACTCATGAATCTCATGTAGCTACAACTAGGAGCTTTGGACTAATTTGCAGTTACTTATTCTCAATAGCCCTTTGTGCCTTGGTGTTAGATCTGCTATACTAAGCTATTACAGACTAACAAATTGCAAAGGTGCTTATTAGACTCCTTATTGTTTTTGGCTATCATAGACTAACAGGGCTTTTCTCCTATAATGTCCATACTGAATTATAGTAACTGCAGTCATAAAACAGGAGACAACTACAAGTTAACATGTGTAACTACAAAATAACACCCATTCACTGCTTTTTAAAAATTCAGCATTCTTGTGAGGGAGCACTAGACCTCTACAGAAGTAAGGAAGGAAGATGACCTTGACAGAAATATGCAAGAACTGTTACCTAGGCAAAAGGGGCTGAAACATTTTTTAAGTCCAGCGAAATGAGATAACATTTGGAAGTAGCTAGTCAGACTCCGCTCTGATTCACTGGAATATAAGAAGAGGAGGAGGTACAGCATAATCAGACTTGCAAGATCTTGTTATATAGCTGATCTCAATAAAAGTAGTTGGGGAGTTGATTTCCTGGTCTGGTATACCTAGTGGGTCTGATACCTTTCTCTCTCTCTCTCTCTCCCTCTCTCTCTCTCTCTAACATATCTTTTTAAAACATGAGATCAGCTGTCAGCACAGAAGGTCAATTTCACCAGGAAAAGGAGACTGATTCTGCCAACTGTGTGTTGCTAATCATGATTACATATTCTCCACAGCTATTCACTGGATACTTCTGGCTGATGTTTGCATAACTTGAAGGCAAGGGAAGGAAACCTTCTCTGCCATGTTGCCTTCTTGACTGCCTCTCCAACACTTCCTTCCACTTGTCTTACCCCATGTCCGAAATGGCCTGACAAGACATCTTGCTTCCACAGAAGTAGCCACAGAGTTGGATGGAGGAGCAGTAACAGAAGATAGTTATGAAGAACTCCAGCAAGATTACTACAGAGATTCCTTTCTATTACTGCTCCCATTGTGAGCAATAGTGAGCACTCATCTTCATAGTGATCTGTCAGAAAAAGAGCAACTGAAAATAGTGTGAGGCAGGAGGAAGTTCAACTGATGTTCTCCCTATGCACTCTTCTGCTTCATCTTGTGTCCCTCTTCCATACCATCAACTATCAACCCTTCCCCATTCTTCTTCTTCTTCTTTTTTTTAGCACAGGGTATTTATTTTGTTTTCAGCTTGATTGTTAAACTGTCCACATAGCTATAATAGCTTTTAGTGGAAGAAAAGCACCAGGTCCTGTCACACAATTCTGTCCCACCACGTTAAGGAGAGGAATTGATGGTTTTCCCATCCTACATGTGAGAGTGGAAAGGCTGGTAGGAGGGGAAGCCCAATCATTGCCTTTAACTCATTCTGAATTAAAACATTAAGGATAGCACCCTTGCCTGCCTTGCTGTTAAACCAGGAGAGAGATGGGCTGCAGGGAGAGAAAAAATTAGGCTGGCATAACTTTTGTGCTACCCTCATGAACTAAAAGAATGCACATTAAGAGAACAGTCTGGATGAGCCAAGAAAGTGTTTGTGAAAAATTATGGGAGAACAGCTGTTCAAAGTTTGTATAAAAGTCAGGGGATGTTGGGGAGTGTTTTGCTTCCTCATTTTTACAAATAGCTCATTAAAAAATGCCCAACTTTGAGTTTCTGGCATATTTTCAAATGCAAAGATAAAGTAACAGCAAAGCTTTATAGCAGATTATTTGGTTGTGATTAATTTCACTACAATAAAGTGCAAATAAATAATCATAATTATAACCCAGATACTTTATATTCATCACAGTGATGTTAAGTTCCAAACAGGAAAAGTATTCAAACCGAGTGTTAAGTGTAGAAATCAGAGCTTTGTAATTATGTGCCTGAAGGTGCATAAACTGTAGTTGATATATAAAGGGAATTGGAAATGGGCTTCCCCTTTTAAAGGGCCTTGTTCCCCCCACCCCGAGTTTAGCTTGGATGGCTATATTGTAGTTCATCTTATTACAAGCCGAGCAGCCATAGATAACTGCAACTGAGGATGCCTCTTATAAAACTCTTTTCAGGGACAAAATTTAATCATTTGGCTAGATCTCCTATGCTTAGTTTATGCCTTACGGTATTATTTGTCTTTTTAGCAAGGTCTCAGCAAAAATGGTCAAGATATTTTTGAAAATCAGCTCATGAGATTACTCTGTAGTGCTTGGATGAAGAATACCAGCTTCTAGTCACTGAAGCAAAGAATGGAAAACAGATGAAAGTTGCGTGCCAACTGTGTGTTTGTGTGTAAGTGTATATGAATATATATATGCCAGCTTTTAGAACAAAACAGCTAGCAACAAGATTTACAACCATTTAATGATTATTAAATTATCTGTTAAAATTAACAAACTGAATACATATAGTGGGGGAAATATAAGGTTTATGATGACATTATATCATCATGAGGGGGTGGAAGCCAAAAGAGACTGCAGAGGGGTCCAAAGTAGCTCTTGTTTGTTTAAGTGAATAATTTTATCAGAAAAAACACAATATAATGCAAATTTTAAATAATTTCCATTGCATTTATATAAACATATTTAGTGTAAAGTGATGCATATTATGCTTTAGACCATGCATATTTTCCAGATGATGATTAACCTGAGATTGTTGTGTTTTGATTTTTGTATGGGTCATGTTTTACAGGTAGTCCTGGAGTTACAACTGCAGTTGGGACTGGGATTGCCATCACTAAGCAATGCAGTCATAAAGTGTGACATCATGTGACTACATTGTTTAGCAATGGCAATCCAGGCAGTTCTGGTTGTTGTTGTAACCCAAGATGTATGGGTCATTAAGCGGGATGCAGAGGGTGCCAGGTAAGGAGCATAGGGGTGCCAGCAGGGGGTGGGGGAAGCCTGGTGCAGGCTGCACACAAGTCAGGGAAGGGGGTGCTCAGTGCAGTGTGAGCTCAGAAAGGCCGGGGAATGAGGGCGTGTGGACCGTGCAATCACAGAGTGGCTGGGGAAAGAGGGTGTGGGATGCGTGTGTGCGAGCACAAGGAAGCCATGGAAAGTGGGCACAAAGTACTCATCTGTGTGTATTCGATCACAGGGAGGCCATGGAAAGAGGGTGTGGGGTGCGTGCATGTCTGCGAGTGAAGGGAAGCTAAGAAAAGAGAGCATGAGGTGTGTGCAAGCAAAGGCAGGAAGGAGGGTGTGGTGTATGTAAGCAAAGAAAGGCTGGAGGTGGAGACTTACCCCAGCAATTTGCCACCTACCTTGTTGGCTTCCCACTGCCTTTGCTTGGGGGAAGCCAGTGGGGAAGGGTGCAAATGATGATCACATGACCATGGGACACTGCAACTGGTCGTAAGTGCAAGCTGGTTGCCTGGCATCCGAATTTTGTTCAAGTGACTCTGGGGACACTGCAATGGCGAGAACTTCGAAGGCTGGTCGTAAGTCCCTTTGTTTAGCATCTTCGTAATTTCAAACAGTTGCTGAATGAATGGTCGTAACTCAAGGACTACCTGTATATTATATTTTTTGTAACTGAGCCACCGAGAGTTGCTTTGATTGTGATGGCATAGAAATTTTTTTAATAATAAATAGCCAAGAAAAAGATTTTAGGGTCATGGCAGACAGCTTGATGAAAATGTACACATAATTGAGGAAAAGGTAAATTCCATGCTTGATCATTACCCCTCAAAAATATTTGCTGGCCTGGAGAAGCTGTAGAAAATGGCAACCAAAATATTTAAAGAACTGGAAAGTCTTCTTTATGAAAGGCTATATTTTTTGTGGTTTGATTTATAAAATTAAGACAATCATGTCTCTTTTAAAAATTAAAGATGTCCTCTTGCCATGGTTCCAAAAGTGACACTAAATAGAGAAATGTCTCTTTTTTATGGAGTGATTGAAATTTTATTCTGTAACTGAGCAAAAAGTAATACTATGTAAACTGGCTTCACACAAAATGTTCAGTTTTTGTGTGCAATGGACAAATTTTAATTAGACTATATCATAAGATTCTAATTAAATATGAATATTAATAGTTTTGGATAGAAAGATTTACTATGAATTTGCCTAATTTTTAAGTTATTATGATTATCATTACTTTCCAAAACCCTAACATCACCCTAAAAATGTATAGGAAAGAAGAGATCCTTCTCTACATTTTATCTGAATTGTGAATATGTTTTTATTTAACTTCAGATCTTTGATTTTGAGCACCACATATCCATGATATAATCCCTTTGCAGAACTTGTATTCAAAGTTTATTTCAGCAGAAAGATAAGAAAGAAGTATGTTGATGGATCATGAATTTAAGTTTTCATAGCTAGTTTGGCCATATGCAAGCGGGATGGCCAAGTACACATTATAACCAACGTATTCTAAAAAAGATCACAAAGAAGCAGCTTCACATAAGTTTACATATCCAAATTTTATATATAGGTAAACATTAAAAATAATTCCTATATACTTCAACTCCCATTTGTCCCAAAAGCAATAAAACATGTTGAATGTCAGTAAGATGTTGAGCAAGGACTCTTCTTTCCTTTCACACATGCTCATAAACCTCAGACTAGATTGGATAGCACTTAAAACAGAAAAGTGGGCACTGTGTTTCAAAACATTTAACTGCCTACTCTGACTGGCATTGCCTGACCACATGGAAGCAACTCCTGAGCTCATTAGCTGAACATACCATGTAATGAATGAAGGTTGCAAACTATTTCCAGAACCTAAGGCAGAATCTAGTGGCAGAAAGATACACATGACAAAGTAGGGTAAAGCACTGAGGCCAAGAGATGCAGCTCTTTGGAATGGCATATCCCCTCACTCCCCACACACTTTGTGGTCTTCCATCGCCCTATCTGTTTGGCTGCCATTTAATTACCCATCCTATGATTGTCATTCTGAGAAAATCTTCAGGATGATAGATATTTAGGGAGATTCCTCATAAGGAAGGAAATGCAAAATTAGAGGGAGCTCCCTAAGTGATGAAAGACAACATCTCCCTCATCTTCTGGCAGGTAGTCTTGATCAGCTCCTACTGTCACCACATGACATAAAATAAGTATTTGACTCAATCCAATTTATGAATTTATATATGCAAACATCCATTAAAGTCCTTTTCTTGAAGTTTTCCATAACTTGGGGGAAGCATACAAACTATCTTTTCTCAATAATTCAAAGAAAGAATAGGCAACAATACATTTTTTTATAAGGGCTGGAAGAAAATGATAGCATAGGAATAATTCTGATATGCTAGAAATGAGTTTTGCAGCTAATATATTCCATATTCATCTCTGAATAACATGTTATTCATGTAGCTAAACCACATATTTTTGGTTCGCTTCATAGTTCATATATACAATGATTAAAGTCGTTCTGATTCCAGTTCAAACCATTTGTCATTCATCATCTTGCAAGCTAGGTACAAAATATTACAATATGACAGTATTGTTGTGGATGGAGCAATTAAAAGGAGCTAACTTTTTATTTTTAAAGAGAACAGTCAATAGATACTCCATTTTAAATTTCTACTGCTTATTATTTATATAGAGGTATTTTGAAATAATACATCAGCTCTTCAGTGGGTTCCACTGATGCATCTGGAAAAACACCTGTGGCTAATTATGCATAAAATGGAGCAGGTCTAAGAATCCACCTTTCCTATTTTTGGCAAAGAAAGTAGAAGAGGGCACTGCTATAACAACCATAGTCTGCAACTCTGCACCAGAGAGAGAATCACAGAAACTCATTATTTTAGGATTGCACTATGCCAAAACTACTTTAAAACTATTCTTATTCTTTTAAGTCAGGGATGAGCAACCCATTTCCAACAGTACACATATGCATTCCCCTCGCGGTGGCTTGTGGAACTTCCAAAGCTGTGTCTCATACATTTTTGGTGGTGCTGTCATTTATCTCTCACTATTCATTAGTTGATTTTCAGTTGAACAGTTGATTTTATAATGCACTGTTTCAAATAATCAAAGATGCTCCCTGAGCTGCTGTTTATTTAGGAAGAAGGTTGGAGTTCTAAATTAGCTAACAACCTGTAAGCCATTTGGACTATAGCCTCATCTTCTTATGACTGCAGTAGTAGAGAATGACAGTAGGTTGGGGTAGTGGTAATTGCATGGTTAAACCCATCAATGGGAGACATCCTCTCCCATCATGGGAGGATGATGGCTGTCTGATGGGAGAGGATGTCTTTTGTGGTTTATATTCCTGCCCTCCAATTTAGAGCTGGTCAAGACTTATTAAAGTAATCATACTGCATCTCCTATACATCAGTAACTCCCAAGGAGGAAAAGACAGAATTCAGGCAGTGAGAAGGAAAGAGAAAGAGAAGAGAAAAGGCTTCTGATTTAGGGGAATGGGGAAAAGGAAGAAGCGTCATGGAGCCAGTCCTGGCTCACAGCACTTTTTCAAGACACCTAAACAGCTGAAAATTGACAAACCTTTTTTGCAAAAAGAAACAGTAAGTAAATGTTCTCCAATTCTCATC
Organism: Python bivittatus; assembly: GCF_059951505.1. NCBI lineage: Eukaryota > Metazoa > Chordata > Lepidosauria > Squamata > Pythonidae > Python > Python bivittatus. The sequence continues at coordinate 33,968,494 of NW_028277125.1, read as the reverse complement.
TCTAATAAATTTGAGGCTTTTGAATGGGATTTACAAACAGAAATAGAAAAACATCAATTATTGGAGCTTTCTGCATCTCTTAGAGACGATTTAATAGACTGGTCTGATTCTATGTCAGCCTTCCCCTATCATTCTTCAGTCCATTTCACTAGCTCTCCAGTTTCCTCTAAAGAAAATAACAAGATCTCACAGGACAAGGGCTGGGAAAAGCTGCTGACATGAGATGGCTTAACCGAATTCATGGCAAAACAATTTTTGCTCACAGCACAAACTGTTATCTCAGTGTTCGAGCAATTAGCCTCCATTAAAAATAATCTGGAACTGTTAAAAAGCGATCTTGAGGTCTTTGCACAAAAGCTCATAGAAAGACTCTCTGCCTTTACTGAAGCTCAAGCGCAGACAGACAATTTAGTGAAGTAACCCCACCTAGGGCAAAAGAATAATAAATTACTAGCCAATAAAGGTGTTAATCTGATTACCGATGGAGGTGTGCAAGTACCCGAATAAGTTACCTCATCAAAGTTGAGTCGTTCCTTGCAGTTAAATCAAGTTGCTCTTCATGTATCTTTGAATAGCCTTAACTCCAGTTGCTGGGTCTCCAGAAGAGCAATAGTAACTTCTCTGGGTCAGATTCTTTGTTGCCATCACTGGCAAATAGATCTGTGTATGGCTGAGTGGCTTCTAAGCTTGCCTGGTAGTAAATGAATTTTACTGACTTTTAAGCAATCTACTATACCACACATGTGGCTTAAAATGAAATCCTTTCTTGCTATCCTTTGGACTGTCCCAATCAGAGTTTTTCATGATGGAGGGGTAACTCCTTTGCTCAGCTCTGCTGCTTTTGATTCACACAGATTGCCTAGCATTAGGTATGTTATTAACAACAGTATCTCCACTTTTCATTTGTCCTTAGCTAAGCCAGGACATGGGAGTAATACAAATATGCAAAGTAGGCTAATTTTGCTCTTATCAGGGTCTTTGGAGTCTTGCCCAAGCCTGAACAAGAAGATATTTTGCAAAGGTTGGACAGTCTTAAGAAAACTCTGCTGGCTACTGTTGCCACTGCTGAGCCACTTATTGAGCCCGTAACACCTAAAACATTGCATCAGCAACTTTTTATGGATGAGGAGGAGATTGTAATAATCCCTTGTAATAATGCTGAAAAGGGCCCTTTAGATTCCAGTAAGCCACTCTATGGAGGCTCAGCTATCAAAACAGCTGTTGCACCTAAAGCTCCTTCTTTCCCAAGGCCCAAATCTGATGCAAGAGACTCCCCTTGGTCCCCCAGAAGATCCAATTATCTTAAAATTTCACCAGAATCACTATCCTTGCTCTCTGGGAATGTTGCTGGATGGGAAGCCAGAAACAGAGATCCTATCTTTTATAAGCTACATTTCCCAATTCAACATTCTTATGTTCCAAGAGACAGGGTCAATCAATGATCTGGTTATTGAGGGATATAAATCCTTATCCCTCTCAGTGGTTCCCGGCTTCAGAGGATGGAGACTTCGTGCTGGCTTGAGCATCCATTTTTCAACCACTCTAAATACTGAGATCATGTCATTAGACTTATCTGAGAACTTTGCACAAACAGTCATTCTTAATTTTTCTGTTAAGAAATTGCTCCTCATTAATTTTGATATACCACCCAACATTTCTTGACCATGCATTGCAAAAATTTGGGCAAAAGCAGAAATTTGGGCAAAAGCAGAAATTTGGGCAAAAGCAGAAATTTGGGCAAAAGCAGAAATTTGCATTGATAATATTAAATTGTGCTTTCCACCTACCCATACTGTCATAGCAGGGAACTTTAATGTTAGACTAGGCTCAAATGATAATCAGTTGTTTACCAAATTCCTCAAAATTCCACCTAACTTACAGACTCTCCCCCCTTCTTAATTAGAGAATCTAAGGACCACATTGGAGATTTCAGGAGTCTACATATGTTTGAGACATTCCACAAGTTGGATCTACAAATCATGAATGGCACCACCATTACCAATCATCTGGCAGAATTCTCACATTGGGCAGGCATAAGGCCCTCTTTGATTGATGACACTGCCATATCAAGAAACCTGTGTTCCTTGTTTCTTGGATTCCATATTGACAACTGCCCCAAGAGTGATCCTTGTCCTAAAGTGCTGCTTTTGAAGCCCTTTGGTGTTCCCTTTTTGGAAATATATCCTATTCTAGTATGGTCTAGTGGTTTAGGCACCAGGCTAGAAACCAGGAGACTGTGAGTTCTAGTCCCACCTTAGGCATGAAAAACTGGCTGGGTTACTTTGGACCAGTCACTCTCTCTCAGCCCAACTCACCTCACAGGGTTGTTGTGGGGAAAATAGGAAGTGGCCTCTGCCTTGAGTTGTTTATAAAAATAATAAAGGAGGGATAAAAAAATCCCTCTAAAACTCTAAAATCCATCGGAAGATACCCCCATTGGAAGATACCCCCAAGGGTCAAATACAAACAAAATAGACAGTTCATGTGAAGGACAAATTAACCCAAATGCTCTCTACCAATGAGGCACTTTAACTACATACAGCTATTCTAGATGACAGATCCCTTGACTAAATTTTGTTGTCTTACACTTAGTTAGTTCAGTTTCTTCAGCCAATCCTCTCTACTTGTCCATCTGGTGTTAACAGGAATTAGTGTTCTTTTAACCAATCTTGGTTTGACAGCAAATGTCAATCAACCAAGAAATGGCTGATTTCCTGCTTTAAGGAATATAAAAATTATCCTCTTTCTTATTCAACCCAGGATCTGCTGCTCCTCAAGAGGAAATATAAACAATTATTATAGGCAAAGAAGAGGCAGTCTCTGAGTCTTGGAATCATCTAATTTCTGCTACTTGTTCTAAGAATTCAGCTCTATTTTGTAAATGTATAACTCTTCAGTCTGCTTCCTCTGATTTACACATTCTGTCACTTATTCCTGCTTCAGTCTGGAAAGACCACCTCAGATCGCTGTACACACAGGACAAATTACTCCCTCTGAAAAGGGGATTAAACTATGAAGCTCACTTGCTCCTCTTTTGGCCCCCTGTGTCAGGCTCTGAGATTATAAAACTGTACAATAAACCCCTGGATTGGGTTATAACTGAAAATATCTTGCCTGATGAGCATGCAGGCTTCAGAGAAGGCCATTCAATTTCTGATATGCTTTAACTCTTCAACATCTAGTTGAGAAATACTCCTTTGGAGCTCACTCAGCACTCTTGTGCAGCATTTACTGATCTTAGAGTGCTTTTGATTCCATCTCTAGATTCAAATTATGAGAGAAACTGAAGTCTTCCTCAACTGATAAAAGATTACTTGATCTTATATATAAGCTCTGTGAAAACTTCCGGATGGAGGTGCGATGTAATATGTATCAACACTGCACCAAGAAAATCCTTGCCAAGGGGGAGTGAGACAAGGGTGTATTCTAGCTCCCCTTCTTTTTAATCTATATATTAATTCTCTTATAGGCAAACTGAATAGCCCATCTCTTCATCCTCCAAAATTGGGAAATAGACACATTTCTCTTCTTTTAGATGCAGATAATACTGTTTTGCTTTCTCAGATACAGACTGGACTGAAATGGGTGCTTTATATACTCACTGAGCACAACTGAGAAGAACGGCTAGAAATTAATTACTCCAAAACCAAGGTCATGGTTTTTGCTAAGCACCCTAAGGTACATGTCTGGCAACATGTAGCATAATTATCCAATAGAGCAAGTTAAAACCTTTAAATATCTGGGAATTGTTTTCCATGCTACGGTAACTGTAAATTTTACACCAATTATGTCAGCTTAAATGCACAAGAAACAGTGTGGGCTTTACAATCTTTCTACTTCTCCAAAGGAGCTCAGCATATACCTGCAGTGGTTAAAGTTTTCTCAGCTAAGATCCAAGCCCAGCTCCTCTTTGCAGTTCAGTTGGGTCCCTGCAGGTCATTCCTTTCGTTTGAAAGAGTTCAATCCAAGTTTTTGAGATCTATTTTTCAGGTACCTTGTTGCATTCCAAACATGGTGCTTTGCAGTGAAGCTGGCCTACTTAAAATAAAAATCTCTGCTTGGATTTTCATTTTCTCCTATTGGCTTAAGCACTCCTTTTTTTCAGTTGGCTTGGCCCCTTTAATTATGACCGATAGCTTTCAGTCTTCTTGATGCCAAGCAATACATGCCAAACTGCAATTTTATGGCTTCTCATGGGCATCTATCACCCTGATGGGCTATGAACATCCACTAGCTGATCTCACACAATGGGCCATTGATTTCGAGCTGCAAGTAGACTTATCAGTCCTACCTAGAAACATCTTTCTGAGCCACTCTGCACATCTCCAACCACCCAGTTACCTTAGGTGCATAATGATCCCAAAATTTAGAAGGGCTTTATCCTTGGCTAGATTCAATGCCCTCCCAACAGGTATTATTGAAGGGAGGTACCAAAATATCCTTTCTGAACAGAGACTGTGTCCATGTGGTGGAGGAATAATCAAAATGATGGAACATGTTATTTTGTATTGTCCCCTCTATGCGGATGCTCACCAACAATTATTATTTCCATTATTTACTAAATATCTTGTTGTTCTGACTTGTTTTATCTTAAGTTGTTACGATCAGATCAATCTGATTTTATTTCGTTGACCACAGCTCAATATTGTTCTATAGTTTGTACAGTACATCAAAGTATCTCTTCTAATTTTTCTTAGATATTTTAGAATAATAATTTTTTAATCCTAATTATTTGTAATTCTCTTGTTCTATTTGCTGTTCTATGACTGAATAAAAAATTGATTTGATTTGACAGTAGGTTGGGGTAGTGGTAATTGCATGGTTAAACTTGGCATCTTAAGTTAAAAAGATACCAGAAATGAGGTGGGGGGAGAATAATCACTTTTGGGACTTACAGGATGATACTAATCAAGGTAGATACAGTTAGGTTGGACTGATTAGTGTTATGAGAGCTAATTCTCAGATTATTATGAACAGATTGCTACCATATCATTCTTTTAACTGAAACAAAAGATGGATGGAAATATGACTCCTGCCCCAAAGAGACTGGCTTTACAACATGTGGACAGGAGAAAGAATGACAAGAATCTGAACCTTGATTTCATCATAAATAGGTCTTGCATTTCATTCAAAACTGATTTCATGAATGCTTCTTTAGCTTCTTTACAATTTAGAGTAAACTCAGTTTAACTGAGGTTTCATGTCCTTTGAATGTATTCTTGCAGTTTCTTGCCAAGCCAGCTGAGAGAAGTCTGACAAGTGGTCTGTCTTGACCGGTATATACAAGAGGTGTACAAAGCTTCAAAGGAGTGTTTCAATTTGATGGATCTTCAAAGATCCTTCTTAATAATGTTTTATAAGGCAACAGGGATCCCCCTTTTCTAAAACTGTCACTTTACTTGAGTATGCTTTGAAAGTCCTCTCAATCTTTGCCCACAATGTTTGACCTCTGAAAAAAGGCTGAGAGGAGACTTTTCTGATGAAACACATTTGCAGAAGGCTTGAGAAGAATAGTGGCTGATGTCTCCTAGGGTGCACTATTCCCATGCAGGAAGCTTCCCTCAACTTTCCAGTAAACATGGCTAGCATGTTTGCCAGAATAGGAACCAGGGGCACTGCCTTGCCAAAGCTGTTTACTCATCTCTTGCCTTTCTAGGATGCAGGGGCCAAAAGCTTTGGGCAGTGGGTGCTTCAGGAAGCAGGCAGATGGCACTGCTGGCTCACCTGCCTGGGATGCCCTAGGCAAAAGTCAAGAGCTTTGACCAGTGGGTGTGAAACAGATAGGTAGCAGCTAAGGTCTCAGGTACATGCTCGCATGCCAAAGGGCTTCCAGCCTGGCCTGCTTCAGAGGGTGCCTTAAGATTGCCTGCAGCAGCCTGTGAAAGCTGCCCAGCCATGTCACTTCCATTTGCCCGAGTTGCTTTCTCAAAATGAATATTACTCACTTCAGGCAGAGTTAGTACAGAGCTGCTTCAGCTATTCCTAATAACCACAGGATTGGAAGGAACCACTTAGGCCACTGAGTCCACCCTCCCTGCTTAGTGCAGGACTCCAGATGCAGGCATCTCTGATATATGGCCTACATCTGTAGAACATAGCAGTAAAGGGGTTTACTAATATTTTAGGAAGTTAGTTCCACTACATTGCTGTTGCTTTTTTCTAACATTTGCCATTCAGCTTTCTAACATTCAGTCCGAATCTGCCTTCTGTATCTTATACCCTTTATTTCATCTCATGCAGTGAGAAATAATAAAGAACAAATAATTACCTTTTTCTATTTGACATCCTTTCAGGTTGAAGAGTAATACAATATCCCTCTTCGACTGTCTGTTCATAGGATTTAGTTTTTAGTGCTTGGTACCTGACTGCCTTATATTGCTCTGTCTCCGCCTACTCACCAGGAAGCAGTCACTCAGTTATCTATAAAGGTACTCAACATTTCTCAGAACACACCTCTTGCAAACACAGCTATTCAGGAGATGACTCACATCTCTCAGTTGAGCATATGGTCCTTCAGAACACACAGTTTTTCTGGTTGCTCCATCTTCTTTGGATCTTCATACTGTTAAACTATTCTGGCAAACTCCTGTTGTTATCCTAGTTCACTCAGTGAATGCTGATATGTGCAATGTCTATGATTCTCCCCACCCCTCATGCCCTTAATTAGGGTGTATGAAATAGAACGTATTCAGTATTTTTTTTTCAGACCACAATTGTTACGATATGAAAAATGGACTATTTCCCCCAAAGTGTGTTTGTTATTCAATTTATATTAAATACGCAGTAGCTCTAGTTGCCTTAATGTATGCAACAGCAAAAATATTTAATAGAGAAGCTTTGATTATTAGACATGATATGATTTTAAAGGTTATTGCTCAATACTTTTTGTAAACAGTTCAGCTCAAAAGGATTTGCTCTGTTTTATGAATGTCATGAATTCTAAACTTTAAGCATTTATTACCTAGATATCTCAGTCCAAAAGCCATTTGCTTTTAAATAAATCCCTTTAGAATAATTAAGAATAATGTTAAAGAAACATGGTTTGAATTACTTAGCCAGAGGCTAAAAATTAATTCATTTTCCTGGATTGCCGTTATATATTTTTATATTGTTATTTATTTTGTATTCTGAGTTTTTACTCTATATTAGCTACTCAGAGTTACTACTGTGAGATAGGTGGCCATATAAATAAAAACAACAACCAAAAAACAAATAATACATTTATTACCAACCATATGGTACTTTACTAACACCTTTGTCTTTTTAAGTAAGAAATGAAGGATAAAAATATTTCAAGTATAGTGCAATGGTAGCTTAATTATTCTTACAATGTTTATTTTTTTTCAGTAAAGAAAGTACATAATTCTTTCAGGCATTTATATTAGGAATTGGAAAAAACACATTAGCCTATAGCTACAGGATTACCTATGTTCAGACAGAGAAAAATCTATCTGTTTATAGAACACTGATCTTATTTCAGAATGAAAGATAACAATTGGTGTCCAATTAGGAAGCAACACCAATTAACATAAAATACTGAACAAATTCAAAATAACGTTTTTGATTCAGCATTCCATAGGAACATAGATGGTGCCAGAAAGGATATGCAAGATAATTGATCCATTCATCAGAGGTACTTAACTGTATGAAATGTGTCACTCAATGATTAGCTATGGCAATTGATAATGGCTTTCCAGGAATTCCAGAAAGTGGCATCTTGGCCTTCAATCTAAGCAAAGATTAGACATTCATTTGTCTGGGATGGTATGAAAATTCCTGCCCAGGGGGCTGGGCTAGAAGACTTCCAGCGTCATCCCTATGATTCTATCTGGTAGATCTTTACTTTCACTAGGCATGAATCCTGCATATGGCCCAGAAATTGGGGAATTTTTAAAATTCATTCAAGGCAGGATGAGTGTCTTTCATTTGTCTCCTTTTCCCCAGCCGACAAGTCTATCATCATATCAGAATGATCTTGCAATCAATTACACTAATCCCCAGTTTTTATATGTCTCTGTTTTCTTCCTATCTTTTTCTTTTGTCCATTTTAGTCCCATGTGTAAATAGGTATATATTTTAATATATTAGATAATGACACCAAAGAGATTGAAGAGAGGTGTGTATGGATGCATTATTTTAACTGCACTGACAAAAGATCACTGGGCACAAGTGATGTTGCACATCATGTCATCTTTGCATAGACTATGCAAATTAATGCTGCACATTATTTGAATGATGGCATCATGATGCATTTGATATTATCATAGAGTCTACCAGATACTTATGGGGACACTGTAGAAATAGATAAATGTCCCTATAATTTGAAAAGCCTTGCTCTGATTTCTATGAATTTAGGCAAACTTTAGCACCTACTAAAGGTCTACCTTTCATGTAAATTTCATCTTATTCAGATGGACTAATTTCTGAGCAAGGGTCTGGCTGCAAAACCAGTGCTGCTATCCTTGTACAACTATTATAATCTTGGATTGAATTTGGGATTATGCCCTTCACTAAGAATGGAAGCCTGTTTTAAATGAACAAAAAAGTACAGCATGGTCAATAAACAAGTAAAGACAGGCTTGCATAAGAAGATTCTATTAGTTTACTGAAAGGAATTTTTTTCCCCCTTTTAATCTCCTAGCTGAATTGTTGATAATCCCCTGAATGCAACATACATCATAATATGGAGAAACAAAACAAGTCTAGTGTTCATTTATCACACAGAACTAGTTTCACAATTTTTTTGTGAATTCAGAATATAATTGATTATATAATTCCTAATTAATTAACTTTCCTCCAGGGCAAAAATATATTTTAAAATGTCACTCAATCATTTAGAGAGAATTGCAGGTGGGAGATTGAATGGAGGCCCTGATACCAAGACTATAATCCACAGGAAAGCTCTTGTCTGTATTTTGAGGTTTCTAAAGCTCCAGACAACAAAACTGCTCCTAAGTAAAAACTTCAGGGATTGATATCTGACCCAGGAAAAAAAAAAACTTTGTTCAGAAGAGAAAATTATTGCTACCATAGCTGCACATCTTATCTACATTCATAAATATTACCTGTCAATCAAATCAAAATCATATTTCCAAATACATATGTAAAATCAATGATGATGTTACCTAGTCGGGTAATGAAATGTCCGCAAGCAAACAACCAAGCTCAGAGAGCACCAAGGACTCCACAAAATCAATCATCTTCTACTATGGTAAGCTATTCGAATACCTTCCCAGCCAACTTGTTCACTTTTGTTCATAATAAAATAATTGTAAAATATTTTCTAAAATCTATTGCTTTACAATGTGTTTTATATTGATTGTTATTGGGAGAGGGAACCGTGAGACTCCCTTGTGTATTGAAAACACTTGGGAGCTGATGCATGATATCAAAGTATAAATGTATCTCAAAACTGCTGATAAGTATGCAACGAAGATGGAAAAGCATGAATCGTGGTTTTGAGTGCACACCTCCACACAATGTCTCTACGCTTCAAAAAAGTTTTAGTGTAACCTTATGATGTATGTATATGTGCATGATCAGAATTATAGCATATATCGTATGATTATTATGTTTTAGTTTTGTTTTAAGAACATACAGCACTAATAACTGTGATAAGTCACAGTATATTTTCATGATATATAATCATTCTTGTTTAATATTTATTTCATAATTATTAATAAATAATAACAATGATTTATAATTACTAATATGTATTTATAATATATTTCTTATATTAATAAACATAAGTATTTATAAATATAATTATTAATAATTATTTAATAGAGAGTATTTATTTAAATAATAATAATAAATGTATTTATTTGATATAATTAGATGGCTGCCCATCTCATATACATGACACTGGGCAGCTAACAATTCAAAACAAAATAAAAATAGGATAAAACAACCAATTAAAAAAATCAATAGAATAGCACAGCTGCCGAGAACATTCATAATGTCCCACATTCAAATCAACCATGAAATGGGTTCACCCATGCTGCCAGGGCTCCAGGCTAGATGGCAAAGCTAGGTTTTTAATGCGTTGTGAAAGGCCAACAGGATTGAGGCAAGTCTAATCTCAGGGGGATGATGTTCTAATGGGTGGGCTCCAGGGCAGAAAAGGTTCTCTTCCTGGGTCCTGCCAGATGGAACTCTCAAGCAGACGGGACTTGGAGCATGCCTTTCCTGCTGGATTTCTCAGGACTAGTAGGCACCACTGGGGAGAGACAGTCCCATAAATAACTGAGCCCCAAGCCATGCAGGGCTTTAAAGATACCAGTACCTTGAATTACACCTAGAACAATACTGGTAGCCAGTGCAGTTTATGGAGCATATGTGCCAAAAAAATGGCACCCATAACAGCCTCAGGCTGTTTCTCCTATTAGCTTCTCCTTTTAAAAATGAATATATGTTAGTCAATGGCCGTAGTATCATTCTTCCTCCAATTCTCCTCTTCTGATTGTATAGTTTTAGTATATAATGTTATTACTTTTTATTATTCCTTATTTCCTGATGCTATGCAAACACCAAGAGGTTTTTTTGCCAAGGAATTTTGAAGTCAAATTCCTTGTATGTCTTATACTTGGCCAATAAAGTATTCTATCTATCTATCTATCTATCTATCTATCTATCTATCTATCTATCTATCTATCTATCTATCCCTCCATCTATCTTCTATATATCTCACCAGCTGAAGCTTCTGAATACAGTACTCTTCAAGAGCATCCCCACATAGAGCAGGTTGTTATGTTTGTCATAGAATTTGCAACTATGCTAAGGCGCTTTCTGTGATCTAACTTTAATCTATATTATATTTCATACTAGAAATTAAAAGAAATGGGCAAGTACCCCTAGAGACTGAGTCATCACTTTTCTCCCTCAGTGGAGTTATCACCAAACCATTTTTCCATCTTCCCCTGATAAGCCTATCCAGTCTCATAACTGACATCCTTCAATTTCTCTCCACTGTCCCCCTGCCTCAAAGCTCCTGTCCCTCACAGTGCCATGCCAACTAGGCAATTTTTGATAATGGCCAGCCAAATTATTTTATCCAGAATAACCAATTCCCTGCATTTTAATCCCTCCATCTGTATAAACAGCCCCATCAAAGTTGGAGCTATAGAAAACATTTGTTCTAGCATTTTATCAAATACATTTGCTCCAGTGCAAAAATATTGTGAGAATTAGTTATCACACAGTCAGTGAAAAATAGCACATTAACAAATCTGATGGTTACAGAAACAAAAGACATGTTTAGACAAGCCAGCCTGTCCAAAGGCTCTTAATAGGGCTTGCAGGAAAATAAAATGCAAGAGGGTTGGACATTGTTTCCATACAAAGGACTTTTTCTTTAATCATAGGAGTAGCTGTCTTTTTTTTTTAAATGGTTTGAACTATTTGTTCAATAGATTTCTTGTAAGTTCATCAGAATAGCTCATTTGTGCCTGTGAGGTGAAGCCTGATATATGATGGATTTCAGTGAATCCCAGAATTCAGAGCAGAAATCAGTATGATCCATATTAAAGAAGGAAATGCAGAATAATATTGGTGGAAAGGCAGGTTTTGTGTCATTCCTGTATCTATTGATTCTTCCCTGCAAATCACATTTAAGGTTTTTCTTTCTAGCTGAAACAACTGTTCAGTGGTGAATAGCCTTCAAAGATATAGATATATTTGGTAAGGTCTTTGTGTGCAAACGTCCCAGGTGACAAAAGATTAATCAACATTTCTGCTGCTGATTATTGATTTGCAAAATCTCCCCATTCCAGTATGATCATTACAATAAAACATGTGTGACCTTGTCAGCTGGGATAGAAGTGGTAAAAGAATACTGGGATTGTGCTAACTAGATTCTCTGAAATCAAGAGCTTTTTGTTCTCTCATGGCTCTAACATCTGTATGTCCCTTTCTTTCCAGCTCTGAAGTTTCTGCAGAAAATATTTTTATTTCAATTAGATAAATAGAAGAAGAATCTGGTTGGCTGTAGCATTTCACTAATATTATCATTTCAGTCTATATTGAGGTTGTGACATGCTAGATATTTTCCTAAGCATTTAATTAAAATCAAATTGACAAGGCTATCTTGGAAGAACCAGGCATCTATAAATAGGCAAGACCAAGTATATTTTTTCTTGTCCTAATTTATTGACTGGAAAGCCACTGTATGACATCATTACAACTAAACATTTAACTAATACTTAAGAGGTGGCACTATCTTAAGTATATCAGGACTCAACACTACAGATTAGTAATTATACATTTACTTTGTTGATAGCAAAGCATTTAGAAATACTTTGCTGAAACATGCTGAGAACCATCAGAATTAGGGGAGTGTAATTTAGGATGGTTGTTATTATCCTTCTGTTGAGTAAGACAGGGATTTTTCAGCTATAAATATGTGTAGCTCCGGGTTGAGTCCTTGGGGTTCTCTGAGCTTGGCTCTTTTCTTGAAAACGTTTCATTACCTGGCTAGGTAACATCCTCAGTGATAAAATGGGATGGGGTTTGCTCTCTATTTATATGCTGTGGCCTGCCTTGCCAGTGCTGGTGGGGGTGGGGTTTTTGTTTTGCTCCTCTGGTAGTTCCTTGATTAGCCTATGTTTACTGCTTGATTGTGTGCCTGGTGGTAACCTTTGCTTATCTGGATGATGATTGCTGGTGATGCGATCTTCTGGTCTTTTGTCTCTTTTGAATAGTATGTGGGTGCTGTTTATCTCTACGTGTCTGTCAATTGCTGCCTTGTCTGAATACCAGGCTTCCAAGAATTCTCTTGCATATTTGGACTTAGCTTGGTCTAAAATGCTGACAGTTTCTCAGTTAAAACTATGGTTGAGTCAGTCCATGTGTTATGAGATTAAGGAATTTTCATCATGTCTTCATTTTTCAGCTGTTTTATAAGGGCAATTTCTATATTCTCTTTATATAGGAATGTTGAGATAACATATCCTGTGATAAATGCAGTCAAGGATTGCACTGCCTTTTAGAAATAGTATACGTAGGGGTGGGCAAGGGGAGGCAAATGACAAAATGTGTGTCATGACATCACAATATAAGCCACATGTCTTATATGTGTGCCGTCAGAATGTAAGAACTGTACATTTTTCATAACTGTGGCTAGTAGCGGATGGCTATGTCCATGACTGGTCTTGTCTGGGCCACCTCAAAGCCTTATATGTATTATATCTCTCTAATTTTGTTAGCCTGCTCATCTTTCCTCAGAATTTCTTACCTGTTTGTTTGCCTACAAAGCCCTCTTCATGTGAGGACTATAGCTGTGGGCAATGGTACATAGTCACATCCTTGTTCCCAAACACTCTGAGGACATGGGAAGCTTTCTGTCTTGCACATGAAGGTCTGCCGAGGAATTGGAAACAGAATTGCATGCAGCTGTGAGCCTGGAAACCTGTTGTATAAAATCTTAATCATGGGATGTTTGCAAGCAAGTACACCAGAGTTGGTTTATAATCACCTTGTAAAATTCAGTATATGGAAATATGCTGAAGAATATAGCAAGACAGGGATGAACTGATCTGCAAGTGTGTATTTTTGGCTCTGCCATGTTCTTAACCCTAATGTTTGCAGGATGAATTCCTGTAGAGCCTTAAGTCTTCCGACTATTTATTCAGCTTGTCTGCCCACTTACGTAACCTTCTGGCTTTTGCTCCTTGACAACCTTTTTCCAGCCTTCTTAGAGAGATTCCTTAGTTTGAAATTGCTTCTGTCTCAGAAAGGATTGTGCCATGCTACATTTATGCAGGTTGACTGGCTTCTACGTTCTCTCAAGGCTCTCATCATTCTGATAGAACACTCCATTTCAGCTCCTGTCTCAATCCTGCTGATACTTGTATTTTTGTTCTTTGAGCACAGTAGTTTATTCTGTGCAGTTGAGCGTGGTAAACTACAACCAATTGTGGACTGCATCTGCTATTAATTTCTCAAAAAAATCTGTATTAAAAAGATTGAATCAGTGGAACCTTGACACTTCAGCTTAGTTTGATAAAGGAATATCAACCAGCCCTTTCTGATGATTGTACAGGAGTCATTTAAAGTATTGTAACCACCTGTTGTTTTAATTAATCATAGTCCGTAATGAGGCTATGGAATACTTTGAACTGAACTGCCATTTAAATTTCTCATGGTGCCTTGGACTGTTTCCTACTTTTGTTCTAGACATTGCATAATGTTGCTTAACCCATGGGGAATAGTGTGATGAGTATGCATGGATATAGGCTTTTGAGAAATATCTTGGAAAACTCTGGGTAACTTAAAACAATGGGTGGTCTGAAACCTCACTGCTACCAGCAGGTAAGCTCACTGTGATAAAGGCAACATAGGAAAAGATTCCTTCAGAGCAATTAATAGCATTTGGATTTTATACTTAATGAATAAATTCAAAATGAACTGTATACAAAATATGGGTAATCTCAAATAAGTCCATTATACTCAAAATGCATTTATGGGAAGAGGGTGATATGATTAGATATATTCACAGTAGATGTCAAAAATCTTTGATTCAAGTTATGCAAGCTTAAATTGCAAAACACCAATGCATTCAATTAGTGCTTAATTTTATATATATTACCCATCTCTTTAGCTGTGCTTTGGAGAAATGTCATTTGAGAAAGTATAAGTAAGGAAGCAAAGCCTTCCCTTTCTATATAATATCCCTACTGCTGCAGGACTTTTACTGGATAACTCCCTCCTTTTTGCAGTTTTGTAGGTTTTAGATTACTGTGTGTGTTAATAATGTTGTCATCCTCCTAGCTGGTCCAGTGATTAAAGCAAATGTTTTCAGTAAAACCCCATTGCCCTAACTTATATCTCTCATCAAAATATGGGTCATTTGGTGTTCACTAGGCCAAGAGATCGTGCTCACCTGTATTTCCCCTCACATCAATTACTAAAGCATTTCTTTTCTCTCAAAAAGTAAAGTGCATTAGATTTTTAGGACGCACTTTAAACATCTCTTCCCTCCAGCAGACTGGATCATAATTTCCTTCTGCAACTGGGGGAACATGTCAAGGCTTTTCCCAGCAGCTTGTCAGTGTTGATCATTTTCTTAGCCCAGATGGGGCTCACTCTAGCAGAAGTGGAAAGCACTTGCTTGCAATAGATTTGCAGATGTTGCCTTTCCAACAAAATTCAGATGTGTCCCATTCATAACTATATATAGACTGCAACCACACTTTGCTACCCCTGGTGCTATTCTTCTGTCAAACATTCGCTTTCATTTCTTTCCATTTTCCAGGAACAAAGTGAAATTCCCTATTTAATCATGGGTATCTCACATAATAAAGATGAACATACTGTACGAAAGAAAGAAAGAAAGAAAGAAAGAAAGAAAGAAAGAAAGAAAGAAAGAAAGAAAGAAAGAAAGAAAAAGAAAGCAAGCTAGCTAGCTAGCTAGCTAGCTAGTTAGCTAGCTACTCTTCCTTTAAGAATGCTTTCGCTTACAGGAACAGAATTTCCAAGGATGTAACATGTTTCATCATACATTACCTTTAGGGAACATTATAATGACTGCATATCCTGTGTGTAGATGGAACAGACTACGGAGACAGCTTACC
Source organism: Python bivittatus (assembly GCF_059951505.1). Classification (NCBI taxonomy): domain Eukaryota; kingdom Metazoa; phylum Chordata; class Lepidosauria; order Squamata; family Pythonidae; genus Python; species Python bivittatus. Next base: position 33,952,925 of record NW_028277125.1, on the reverse strand, counting down.
CTCCTGCTCAACTCAGGAATTTATTTTAAAAGGATGTAAGCCCTGTCCATTTAGAAACATTATCACCTGAGCAAGTAGAATGAAACATAGACTCATTCACACATCACATACAGATTTTGCTTTAATTGTAATTTATTGATGAAGTCATAGTAGCTTAGTTTATCCATAATGCCAAGTCATTAATCATCATATGCAAACCACAATGATTAGTTCACAGATAATGATAAGCTAAAGTCAAATGAAATACACTAGTGTGGGCTATGAATATAACTATAGGTATGTGATTACATCCCCCCCTCCATATCAAGCTTATAGTTTTTATTATGATTTCATATTATGTAGAAGGAAGATCTGGAAACAGATAGTATTTCTGTATTAAATGGTTTATATACACATCCATACATTTTTATATCTATGAGAATATTATTGTAAGCCACCCAGAATCAGGTATTTGAGATGGGGGGGGGGGGAAATGTAAATGTTCCATATAAATGGAAATGTAAATAAATATACTTAGCTCTTCAAGGTAGACCAGACTAGGAAACCAAAGTCATGCAGGCTAATACTACTTTTATTATAGAGATATTGTAGCAGAATCTTTCAAGTCTGAATGTGCCCTCCCCTGCCAACTTTATCTTCATGAGAACTAGAGAGGGTCTTGTCCGAGACATTTTCTCAGGTTACAGTTCTGGCCTGGACTCAGATTTCTGTTATCTGATTGTTGTATTGGTACCAGCTCTTCCTCCTATCCCTCAAGGTTATTCCTTCTACCCAATACACATATATGCAATCTGAGGATAAGATGTATGTTTGAAGTCGTTGGAGTCAGGCAGCATATAAATTTAACAAATTATTATTAAATTATTATGTTAGTCCAGCATTGATAGCCCAAGAAATTTATTTCTGTTAGATATCAAGAAGAACCCATAGTGCTAAACAATTTTATGTAGAACAAAATGCTGATTTTCTTCCTCCTTTTGATACTGATGTCCAGCATAAACTGTCTTCCTATTACATGCAGAAACATCCCTTTCCTTTCCACCAGTCATGAGAATAACGATGTTTCATTTCTGATTTACAGTGTCCCCTGCTTACTATCATATGCAGTGGTACCTCGGTTCACGAACTTAATTTGTTCCACGACTCTGGTCACGAACTGAATTGGTCGTGAACCGAATCAAATTTTCCCATAAGGTTCAATGTAAATACGGTTAATCCGTTCTGACCCCTCCGAATTTGGTCGCCAACCGATTTTTGAACGCGTCCCAAATCAAATTTCCCCATAAGGTTCAATGAAATTACAGTTAATCCGTTCCGAACCATATGTTTTTTTTAAAAAAACTGCAAAAATATGAAACAAAATACAGCATGAAGAGAGAGAACACTGACCTTGCTCGATGCGACTTCTGGCGTGGAGGACAGGAAGGCGGGTGGGGAGGTGGTTACTGCTTGGAGGGAGAGTCCCCCTCCCTACAGGAAGCCGCGACCACATGTCACAGGAGGGAAAATGGCCGTGGATCCTGTTCGTAACCCGATCCGGCGTTCATGAATGGAGGCAAAATTTTGCGAACGGAGCTGTTCGTGAACCAAACTGTTCGTGAACAAAAGCATTCGTGAACCGAGGTATCACTGTATTATTATTAATTACATTTATACGCTGTAAAATTCTTAAGGACTCTTGGCAGTTTACAGATAAGATACATTAAAAAAAAATACAATAAAGAAAAACTATACCAAAAAATTCATAGATGAATGAAAAACAAAAATACAATGAAATTAAACAAACCAAACTATAATTAGGTCAAGATGGGTTCAAGATACAAATACACCCATTACTCAATGGGTTGAAGATCTGATTATGCTTGCCACTTATGGGCAGATTGCCTATAGACGTAGACTTTGTATGGACAAGTATAATGAAATATGGGATTCATTTATACAAAATACAGTAGGTTAAAAAAAATGATAGTTATATACAGTAAATCTATTAGAAATATATATGTACTTGAATAATATTTGTATTAGATAAGTATATATAGAATTGAAATGGTTTATTGTTATAATATATTAACATTTTTTTTCTTTGTATTTTTCACTTTTTTGTTAAACCACTTTTATGTATCTTTCTTCTCCTTTTTATAATCATTTTTTTTTAAAAAAATACATAAATAAGACACAAATGCACCCCAGAAGAACTCTGTTTTGAGCAGCTTCCAGAAAGCAGGCTGGGTGGGAGGCCATCCAAAGTAGACAGTAGATGTCTACTGGGAGGCAATCCAAAGAACCCCTACAGCCACTGAAAAGCAGAGCTATTGAGCCTTGTTCCCCATCCCCCCAACCCCCCAAACGGGGAACCATTAGCAGCTTCTCCCAGGTAGATTGCACTGGCTGAACCAATTGCAATAGGCAGATGCAGTCCTGCAGATAATTAGGCGACAGGCTATGTAGGGCTTTATTGGTTAGTAGCAGCATGTCAAATTGCAACCAGAATCCTGCTGGCAATCAGTACTGAGCCCACCATGCTGGTATAATCTGCTCCCACTGGTGAACACTGGTCACACATGGGATGATGCTCTCTGAACCAACTGCAACTTCCAAGTGATCTTCAAAAGAAGATGAACGTGGAAAGCATTGCAATAGTCTAGTTGGTGGTGACAAGGGCATAAGACTGTAGCAATATCCTTCCACTCCAGATAGGGTCACAACTAGCACACCAGGTGAATCTGGGAAAAGGGCCCTCTCCTGTGGCCTCCACCTGCTGCTCTAGCAGGAGCTCTAGCAGGGTAATGATGTAGAGCTGGATATCAACAGCATATTGATAATACTGAACCCCAAACTTTTGGATGAGCTCTCCTATCAGCTTCAAGTAAATATTCTTTGGCATAGATTTTGTGAAATTGCACCAAGGCTAGGCAATGATCTGATCATGGCAAAGGGTTGGTGTTAATGCCACCCACCCATCTGTCCAGATAACATAGCAACTGATCTGAAGCAAAGACAAGGTCAAATATGTATCTGGCTAAATGTGTTGGGCCCATGATTACAAAGAAGACTAGGAACTCTTGGGCTCAACTTGTGCCCATGTCCATAACATGGAGGTTGAAGTTCCTCAAGATCAAAAGTTATGTGCGGGAGTGGTGGGGATCCTACAATTAGTCCAGCAACCACCTCCAGAAACCCAGAATTCCCATGGGTCCTGGCTGCAGTTATTTTCTCATCTCAAACAACTACAGTGTGTTGAAACATATGCCTTAAACCCACATGGGGCGGAGATAGGAAGAAAAGTTTATGTTCCATTGATTTCTTATATTCAGTGTCCAAAACTGAGAATACTACCAACATTATGCACAAAATGAGGTATTGATAAACATGAGTTTATCAATGATTATAGAAAAGTGAAGGGCCCAGTAGCTCATTGTGAATGTTTGTACTAGGGGATTTCATTGCACTGACTGACCATTGAAGAAAACAATAGAAAGCTAGATCAGATAAGGTATGGAATGAAATGAAATGGATAGAAACGGAGGGAAAGAAAAAGTATATGTATATAAAAATATACAAAGAACAATCTCAATAACAGGTTTGTTTTAAACGTGGTTTCTGAGCAAGCTGGATTAATTTAGTTCACATATAACACTTTATACTAAGCCAGCCTCTAATGTAATGTAATGTAATGTATGAACCCAGTCTGTATAGGTCAGTCTTTTAACAAGTCATTCCTTGAATTACATTGGGAATTATTTTAAAATGCTTACAGGTATGAAAATAACAGCTACTTATGGAATTCAATGGAGAAATCCAAGATTTTAATCTAACCTGGACTGAGTGCCAATTTATCCAGTCCATCTATCCTGCCTCCAAAATTCAGTAGATAGTAGCATAAATAAATATTACTCATTTGAAGGGAATCTTTAGTTGTTCTAGAATAAGGTAGCAAGGATATTAGTAACTGTCTGCCTAAAAGGAATATGGTGTATCCTTCTTCCTCATGTCAGCAAAAGTAGTGCGAAAGTGTGGGAATGGTAGCCTGTATAGTACTGTTTTTGCATTTTGACTCTTTTCACAATTCGTTCCCAAATGGCTTAGATGCAGGATATCTAAGGCATCATCTCGTCCCCATAGCAGGCTGCCTAGTCATTCAGATGTGATAGGAGAGTACAGTGGTTGTGGGGGGCGAACAGAATGACAAAGCAGTGTTGCAGCATCAGAATGCAGGTCCCATCCCTTCTGTACACATGTTCCTGCATGCGCTCATGAAAAGGATGGAGCTAGCATTGTGATGCCGTGACACTGTTTTGTCATTCTGTTGAAAGCTGCAAACTCCTACAGATGCCCATCTTTGTCTCTCCCTATGCTGGAAGAAAAGTTAGAATAAGAAATAGGCCTTGGAACAAACCCCTAGTTTTGAGATGCTACAAAGGTAACCTTGAAAGCATCTAGTTAAGTTAAGCCCTTTTCGGTTTATAAAAGGAACAGACAAACAAAACCTCTTCCCTGTAATAACATTTTACAATGGTGGATGTAGTGAATAAAAAATAATGCATTTATCATTTAATCTAGGGTACTTAGGAAGGTGGATTTAGCCATTAGATTTTTAGTTTGCTGGCTAGATCCCGAACATCAGAGATAAGATGCTGAGTGTTGTCCTTGATTAGGCAAAGCTGCAGTCAGTCACTCAAAAGACATTGGCTTTCATGTACCCTTGGCATTCTATAAAACTGAGGATAGTGCTCTGAGATGAAGAAGGAAGAGGAAAAGGAGGAAGACCTCTCTTTTGCAGGTGTCCAAGAAAATCTCTCCATTTTCAGTAAAGAACTATGAACATATGTTAAAATCCAAAGTATTATTCAATGTCTTAAGTAGTAACTAGTTTAACTAGACTGACTGTATTGATTTTATCTGGAATTCTCTGTGTGAGATGGTTGCCTTCCCTTTTTCCCCTAGGTTGCCCTTACCCCAATAAACTCCTTTTTATAACTAGAGATTTTGCCTCATTAGTTTAATAAGGAAAATTTTTCATTATTTTTTTTCAAACAGTTATACAGCTACCCCTTGTGTTTCAAGATGAGCATAAGGTTTGTTAAGTTTTGTATTCTGGGCTTCAGTCAGGAGGATCCAAAGCTTCTTCCTTTCCTAGGGCTGGGCTGAAAGAAAAAGCACTTGACAGAAGAGCTAAGAAATCTCCAGCTGCTCATGCTAAGAAGTATCAGGAGGTTCTGTAGGTGGGTTTTAAGATATTCCTCCCCTTGTTTGAAACAGACTATCTCAGTGGTCATGCCTGTTCTGGAAAACCATATCCTATAATCATAGATTAAGTAAATTGGAAGGAATCATCTAATCCAGTGTTTCTTATACATTTTTCATCTCAGGACCCCTTCCCACTTTTAAAAATGATGGAGGTCCCCAAAAGAGCTTTGTTTGCATGAGTTATATTTATCAATATTTATCATATTAAAAATTAAAATTGACACGTTTGCTGCTGCTACCGCTTCTCACAATTGTTTGATGGGATTTTAATATTGTATAATTTTTCAATATAGGCTGGCAAATAATTTTGATTTTGTGGATCCCTGAGAAGGTCTTAGGGGACCCCCAGGGGTCCTAGGACCACACTTTAAGAAACAATGATCTACCCCTGCCCAGTGTAGGAAACCACTAACCCATCTTTGACAGGTAGCTATTCAGCCCCAGTTTGAAAATTGTCAGCAAGGAGAGTCACTACTGTTTTAGGAGACTATTCCACAGCTTAACAGCTCTTACTCTAAGGAAATTCTTCTTCATATTATTGGTTCTCATCGCACCCTCAGTTTCAACAATCTTATCCTTTAAAAGCTAAATATACCCATTTTCTTCCATCATTCCTTATAGGGTTTGGCTTTAAGACCCATGAACATCTCAGTTAATTTCCTCTGAACCTCTTCCAGCTTTTCCATGCCTTTTTTTTGAAATGCAATGCTCAGAATTGGATACAGTATTCTATGTGTGGACTTAACTGCACAGACTATTGCCTTCCATGATGTCGGTACAATGCTTGGGATTCTTAGTCATTGTACCATACTGCTTGCTGAACTTCAACTGGGTGGGTCCCCTAAAACTTCTGGATCCTTCTCATATATGCTTCCATCAAATCTCTTTAGTCCAATGCTTATGCATTTGATTTTTTCTACCAAGATATAGAACCTTATACCTCTCACCATGGAACATGATCCTCATGAACATGACCTGAGAAGGTCATTCTGAATTATCATCTTGTCCTCTAAGAATTAAGCAATCCCCCTAGCTTGGTATCATCTTCAAATATGATAACCATTTACTCTATTGCATCCTCTAGATAATTTTAAAAGCAGTTAATAGCACCAGGCTGAGGATGACACTCTGGGGGAGCTCACTTGATATTTCCCTCTAGACAATGCAAAACCATTTATGAGCACCTTTGATTAGGTTATTGAACCAGTTGCAAATCTATTGGATTACATTACTGTCTAGGACACATTTTATCCAGTGTGTCAAGACTACCATGAGAAAAAGTTGAGAAGAATCTGATTGTTAATACTATTTTTCCTTGTTTCGCCAGCCTTTTTGTCTATCATGCTGTGCTTGGTTTCAGTAGAAAATTTTTATTGAAAATGTTTATTTTTGTTTCATCACATTGCTATGGTATTTACTGTGATTTAAAATTATGATTTTATTAAAAGTATATTTTAAAAAAAATATTAATTCATGCAAGCTATCATGTGTGTCACATATTTATTAAAAAGGTCAGATACTGATGCTAGATAAACAATGAAATAACCTGAGGAAGTCGACAGCAATTATGGTTCAATCAAATTTTTCTGATGCTTGCCAGAAAAAGCATGAAAGAGAGAGGACACAAAGATAAACCTATCTGGAATATTGTATTGACAATCAGAGTGAAAACCATTTTATCCTTGTGAAAAATATACCAAATATTTTGCACTGATTGAAAGAACTACAACATAATTGAAACGTCAGTAGTTCTGCTTTAGTGAAGTTGCAAAATTGCTTCAACATTTCATTGATCTAGATTTGAAAAGAACTGTATGGAGGGACAAAAAACTCAGCTAAATGGAAGAACTAATGGGAAGAAAATTGCATCCACACAAACACATTCGTATATTTTCCTTCTATATGCCTGTAATAAACTTCCAGTTTTTGCACTGCCTCTATCTGCCAGGCACAATTACTTTTCTCTTGCTATGTTGCTCATGAAAAATATATTTCTTACAAGCTAGAACAAGCCATTTCCTATCCAAGATAATCTGAGAAAACAGAACTAAGATTTGAATAACTCTGTTCAGGGGCATTTTAAAAGGGAGCTGAGTATAACAGGGTGATTGCTCTGGACCCCATACAAGAAGGGGGTCACATCCAAACCATAATTTAGTATTTGACATGATTAGAACCAGTCTGGTTTAGTGGTTAAGGCACCAGGCTAGAAACCAGGAGACTGTGAGTTCCAATCCCGACTTAGGCATGAAAGCCGGCAGGGTGACTTTGCACTAGTCACTCTCTCTTAGCCCATGACGTGAAGCTCGGGCGACAAGCCAGTCAGTAAATTCCTTTTGCAACCAATGATTAACATTTGATACCACAAAAAAAAAAAAAAAAGCAGACCCTGCACCTGCAGGAAAACACTAGGAAGAAAGAAGGGGTGCGGGGTGTGTGGGGGGTGTGGATCACATTTTTTCTTTCAAAGCAGTGCAATGACTCACTTAAATATAATGACAAGAGTTATTTCAGCATTTCATGTTGTCTTCAAACAATCCTGTTAAGGGGGGAGGGTGTACTTCCAATGGGGGGGGGGAAATAGAGAATGTAATTACTTTGACATAGGACATGGTGAGAAGGAAATGCCCATGGAATATAAAAGTCTTAAGGAGGCTCTACTTGGTTGTATTGGGAAAACTAATATAGGCAATGACATTGGTTTACTAGGATTCTGGGAAGGAACAGGAATGTATACAATAAAAGAGAAAGTGTACAACTCAATTTCACTGATTACAGTACCCATGAGGTTACATTACATTGCATGGACCCCAAGAATACTGTACAACAGAGATAGAATCATGCATCAGTAGTGGTTTATTGCAAAGCTAACGGCTAAGCCTCTGACTGTTGGACAATAGCATGCAACATGAACTTTTTCTTATGTATTCAAATCAAATCTTAAGTGATGGAATGATTGATTCAACAGTCTTTGAACCAATTGACCAGGAATTATTTTTCTGAAAAATTAAGTTTGTTCTTATTTCACTTCCTTTTCACAAATATTGCACTTCTTCATCACTGTTCAAATGTATGTCTCTCCATTATTATTAAAATTACTTCATGCACCTTTATGTAGCTTCCAGGTAAAGCATTATTATTTAAGCCTTATTCTGTTTCTATTAATTTATATTCCACCTTTCTACCAAGAGAAGATTCAAGGCTGTATCATATGTTTGAAACATCCTGGTGTCTCTGTCTAAAAGTCCAACAGGATAGAAAGCTTTTGTGATTTTTGGGGATGGGGGGCTGGATATGTGAATCCAATTACTGTAATTGTGGGTTACTTGACAATCACAGGTAAGGAAAATATAGCTTGGAATGGTGAATAAACCCAGCTTTTAGCTTAGAAGAAAAGTGACCAAGAAGGCTAAAATATAGGTGTATAAAACTATGATATGGAGAAATTTGATACGGATAGAGCTTTTTTCCCCCTTCTAAGGGCCATTCATTGGTTCTGAATGAAAATAAGATTAAGCTACAGACAGAGGTTCTGTGGAAAGGGGATTAAGAGGGGTCAGCAAATGATTAAAGTAGCATTGTATTGATATAACACAAACTCCAACACTTGTGTATATGTATACAATGTTGCATATATACACAAAAGGGCTTATGTTGTGGCAGCACAACCTGGGTTTGCCATTTTTGACAAAAATGGTGGATCCTGTGGATACCTCTGACTCCAGAAATGCCTATCACAAAATTGTAGGTAAGGCTAACAAGATCTATCTCTTTAAAAAGGGGATAGATAAATATCTAACGAAGTTAGCCTATACCAGCATGCTGGCTGGGGAATTCTGGAAGTTGAAGTCCACACATCTTAAAGTTGCTGAGATTGAGAAACACTGGTCTATGCCACTCTTTTTGGCTGCTATTGAAAAGACTTCTGAAATACACAATATGAGTATAAAATCTGATCATCTTTCCTCACTGTTTTAGAACATTTTCTTTCTACACTTTTCAAAACACTTACCCATAAAGTCAGTTGAGTGATAATGAACAGCACACAAACCAGGCATTGCAAGTCACAAAAAAGAAATTATTATTACAGCTATGGACCTCAGGAAACTGATATTACCAAAGCAAGACAAACGTCTGATAGGAAGGTACTGAGCGATCAAGTTGCATGACTATCAGCTTATCAAAGTTATACCCAGAAAAGTGGTGATGGTGTATGTGTGCCAGTATGCACACTTGAAGGTTAAATATAATTATAGGGGGAGCTACAATGTGACTTTGCCTAGGGTGCCAAAATGTCTTAAACTGGCTCTGCTGCTATGGAAACAGAAATATGGACTAGTTAGGTTCTTGCTTATCTTGCCTGTGTTAGCTTCAGACTGAATTGGAACTGCATTGTAAGGTTTGTCAGAAGATCTGGATAATTAGAGATTGAATTGGAACTGCACTGTAAGGCCAGTCAGAAGATCTGATGGATAATTACATACTCATGGCTTTCAAAGACATTTCAGACATTAAAGGACATGTGAATGTGTTGTGGGAAGAAAGAGTGAATAGGGAAATGAAAACATCCTCAGGAACAAATATTGGTTGAAAAGTAACCAAAATTAGCCATACACATAGTCTATAGAAAATAGAGAAAGAAGAACAGAAGAATGAGATCTACAGTCAGGACTAGAAATATTGGGACAAGGATAACTCTTTTGGCATTTGGCCTCTGTACACCACCACATTGAAATTGAAAGGAAACACATCCAGATGGGAGTGAAGTCAGCACTTCCAGCTGTAATTCAAGGGGTTTAACAAAAATGGGGCTCTAACCATTCAGGAAGTATAGCCAGCGGCATACACACACCCGCATTGTTGGTGGCTTATAAGTAATGGAACAAACCAACATCATTACAAACATAAGGATCACCTTTAATACCTGGATGAAAATCCTTTGCAGTCAATGACTGCCTGAAGTCTGGAACCCATGGACATGACCAAATGCTGAGTTTCCTCCCTTGAGATGCTTTGCCAGGCCTTCACTGCACTGCCTTCAGCTGATGCTTGTTTGTGGGTCTTTCTGCCTTCAGTCTTGTCTTCAGTAAGTGAAAAACATGCTCTATTGGGTTGAGATCAGGTGACTGACTTGGCCATTGAAGAACATCCCACTTCTTTGCCTTGAGAAACTCTTGCGTAGCCTTTGCTGTATATTTTGGGTCATTATCCATCTGTAATATGAAGCGGCGTCCTATCAGTTTGGCAGCATTTGGCTGAATCTGAGCAGAAAGTATAGCCCTATATATTTCATAATTCATCCTGCTGCTTTTATCAGCAGTCAGGTCATCAATAAACACCAGTGACCCGGTTCCATTGGCAGCCATACATGCCCCTGCCATAATACTGCCTCCACCATGTTTGACAGATGATGTGGTATGCTTTGGATCATGAGCCGTTCCTTTCCTTCTTCATACTTTTCTCTTCCCATCATTCTGGTGCAAGTTAATCTTGGTTTCATCAGTCCAAAGACTCTTATTCCAGAACTGGGCAGGCTTTTTTAGGTAGTTGCTGGCAAAGTCTTATCTGACCTTTCTGTTCCTGAGTATTACCAGTGGTTTGCACCTTGTTGTGAAGCCTCTATTCATAAAGCCGTCGCTTGACTGTAAATGTTGACATTGACATGCCTACCTCCTCAAGAGCATTCTTGACCTGGCTAGATGTTGTGAAAGGGTTCCTCTTCACCATGAGCAGAATTCTGTGATCATCCACTTTAGTTGTCTTCCGTGGTCTTCCAGGCCTTTTGCTGTTGCTGAGCTTGCCAGTTAATTCCTTCTTTTTCAGGATGCTCCAAACTGTTGTACTGGCCACTCCCAATGTTCTTGCTATCTCTCTGATGGGTTTATTTTGTTTCCTCAGCCTAATGATGGCCTCCTTCACTCGCATGGACACCTCTTTGGACCTCATGTTGACAGTTCCAGTGAACAGCTACCAAATGCAAATATAACACTCCGAACCAGCTACAAGCCTTTTATCTGCTTGATTGGTCATGGGGTACCCAGGAAATAGGCCACACCTGGCCATGCAGCTGCTTGTCAGCCATTTGTTCCATTACTTATGAGCCACCAACAACGGGAGGTGTATGTAGGCCAGTGGCTGTACTTCCTGAATGATTAGTGCCCAGTTTTGTCAAACCCCTTGAATTACAGCTGAACGTCCTGACTTCACTCCCATCTGGGTGAGTTTCCTTTCAACTTCAACGTGGTGATGTACAGAGGCCAAATGCTCAAACAGTTATCCTTGTTCCAATATTTCTGGTCCTGACTGTAGCTAAATGAAATGATTCAGACAGTGGAAACTTGTGGGATTAATTATGTACTATGTACACATTATAAGTGTAGAGTTTTTTTTTTTAACAGTTAGCAGCTTTTCTAATACTAGGTAAAGTGATTTGTGAGTTCCATCTGTCATAATTTTCTTCTCTTCACTCATTTTTTAAAAATGCAGATGGTTATGTACATTAAAAAGCAGGACTAAACATAAACTCTTCCTAAGGTACTTGGAATCCAACTGCATCCCAGACCCTTTTCAGGACCTATTCCTGCTGTAGGTCCACTGCTCCTACCAAAGTGAGATAAAGTCAGAAATCCAATCTTAATCAGGTGGTAGGCTGAGGCATTGCCACCTATGGAACATCTCTCAGAATAAAAGATCAAATCAAATGTATAATCTGCATTATGTGACACACTGGAATAGATCCATAGTTGCTATTGCTGTTATGAACTCCTGAGCTACTCCAGTCCAACCATTCCCAAATTGGAAATTGAGCACTATGAGCCTGTGATTTCAACTCCAGCTCTGACAAACTTTGTCAGCTCAGTTAGGGATTCTGTTAGGCAAGAGGCTGCACGCTAACAGAATAAGCTGTATGTTAACAGTATCTCAAATCTCTCTTTGGTTCCAAGACTGAAGTATACATACTCAGCATTAGCTAGTTCTATTAAATGTACCTTGGAAAGTTAGATATTGTTCTTATGGATCACTACATTTCCCTGTCTATTAACCTTGGCCTTTTCTACTACAGAATGCCCAGCTGGGACAAGCTGGATCCATACCAGCCCTCTTACCGCTCATATACAAATCTCTGTTATTCAGATCAAGTTGGCTTCCTTATGTACAATAAAGGACAAAAGAGCTTGCTTAATTTGGAGCCACTTGGCATTTCAAAGGAGCAAAACCAGGTTCTATATCTTCTAGTTAGCTTTGTTTGCTCTGCAATAACCACTCTTTATCAGCTGCTAATGCAAATACAAATGCATTTCATCATATGTCTTTTGTTTCTTCTCCTTTCTTTACTTTTATTTCTAAGTAAAGGATAGGAGACAATTTCATATATTCCCTACCTCCTTATTTTCTCCTTTCCAATGACTGAACCAGCTATTTTAATTAATTCCCACAAGATAAAGCAAACCATTTAAATTAATATTTTAATCAAATAGCAAAAGAAAGACATATATGTATATTTGCATATTAATTCAAATTTAGGATAAATTTGGGAATTTGATGTATGATTGTGAAAGTAAGCAAAGATGTATTGGGTATCTGTCACACTTTTTGACGTAGGATTTTTAAAAAGGTAAACTAATACAGCCCACCACTGATGAAAAGCATAAAACCTTTGGAAATGTTCAAAGATTGAGGATTAATTGCATTGATCATACAGTGTAAAAGCTCCAGCTTGAATTCTATTGGATACTAAATTTACATTACCTTCTATAAGTAGAATGAGCTCCATACAGATTATTTCTTCATGAAATATAAGAATGAGAATATTGGGTAAAGTATTCCTGGCAGACATACTAAAGAGAAAGTGATTTGTTATCGATTTGCATGCTGATCAAATATCTTTTTATCAAATGTGGACATATTTTCTTGCTTGATATCATGAACTTTTTTATAAATCATCATCCGTTCGCTTTTGTTTCTATAGCGAGAACTGAATCCAGAAGCTAGAACTTGAAATGTACAACATTTACATTCTAAGAGGTATGTAAGATATACAGTACAAGAAAAAAATTTAGTATCCATTTTAGTTGCATGCCACACTTTACACGTGTATGGCCCTCAATGGAAAAAAAAAATCACACTTGTTATATTTATCTTCAAAGCTGTTGATGTGAAATCCAATAATAGAATCAGAGAGAAAACTATGGAAAGCACAGATTCCATGTCTTAGCTGCATATAAAAATTGCCTGTGAAGTCATTACCAATTTATGTGCCAACTATTAGAACTGACAGATGATTATTGTATTGAGGTCTCAACTGTATTAAAACATAGATAAGTTTCATTAAAAAGGGGGGGGGGTTACTTTCAATTTTTAGAGTTACAGGCAAAACCAACTACATTTGGTCTGGACTAAAATTGCAGTGCTGTAGCCCCTAAGTAACTCCAACCTAGATTAACTGATTTTTCACTTCCACCTTGGTAGTTGAAATCTCACATCACATTTTCTCTTCTTCCTTCTTGTCAGACTTCAAATCTGTCTCTTTCTGATACTGGGAAGCTCTGGCATTGGAAAGTCTCATAATGAGAACATGGAAGGATATGGATTGAATACTCCTCTGTAAAGTGAGACATATTGCAACTCTAGTGGGAAACCTGTTATATCCAGATTATATTTAATTATACCCATCATCCCTCACTGCTGGACATGCTTAGTGATGATGGTCCTCTTGGGAAGATTGGTGTAGTGGTTAAGGTGAGGGCTGGCCTAGAAACCAGGAGACTGTAAGTTCTAGGCACCCCATTGGCATGAATGCCAGCTGGGTGACTTTGGACCAGTCACTCTCTCTCAGCCCAACCCACTGCACAAGGTTGTTGTTGAAGGGACAAAAGGAGGCAGGAGTATTAGGTAAGTTCACTGCCTTGAGTTGACATACACACATATGCATATATATATAGCAGGATAAAATAATAATAATAATAATAATAATAATAATAATAATAATAATAATAGGCAAAGCAGATAACAAGAAGACCTGGCAATGGCTAAGAGCAGGAAAGTTGAAGAAAGAGACAGAGGGGCTAATTCTGGCTGCATAAGATCAAACCTTAAGAACAACTGCATACAAAGCCAGAATGGAGAAGACAGCAACAGATAGCAAATGCTGTCTCTGCAAAGAAGCTGAAGAAACAGTGGACCACCTAGTTAGCTGCTGCAAGAAGATCGCATAGACTGACTACAAACAATGGCATGACAAAGGAGCAACAATGGCGCATTGGGATATCTGCAAGAAATACCATTTGCCTGCAAGCAAGAACTGGTGGGACCACAAAACAAAGTAATAGAAAATGAAGAAGCTAAAGTGCTCTGGGAGTTTAGAATTCAAACAGACAGACACCTGCCACATAACACCCCAGACTTAACAATTGTTGATTTGAAACACAAAAATCTGGATAGTGGACATTGCAATAACTGGAGACAGCAGAATAGAAGAAAAAGAACTGGAGAAAATCTCAAAATATAAAGACCTGCAAATAGAAGTAGAATGACTGTGGCAAAAGAAGGCAGAGATAGTACCAATAGTTATGGGCAACTTGGGTGCAATCCCAAAACATCTGGAGCACCACTTGAACACCATGGGCATTGACAAAATCACCATCATTCAGTTGCAAAAGGCAGCTTTATTTGGAAGAGTTTATATCCTGCGACGATACCTTTAACACTATCAGAAATTAATCAAACAGCATCTGCCTATCCCAGGTCCTTGGGAAGGACTCGATAGGTGGATAAAAATGCCAAATCCAGTCTAAACATTTGGCTGACTGTGCAACCAACCATAAAAATAATCTTAAAGAAATGAGTAATAGAACAAAATAAGAGATTTTTTTTTAAGAATCTAGCAAAAGCTAACATGAGAAGAAAATGCTTCTTAATCTGTAAAGACTAATTGTTTCTAATTTCAGACAAAGATAGAAGCAATCAAGGTAAAAGCTGCAAATATCTTAGGAGCAGAGATTATAATTATGCAAAGTCCCCTAATTTTAGAGGTCTTTCCTCAAACAGCAATCTTCATTTTGTATGTTTTCATGATACCTGTGGTCATCACTTTTCTGATTCTCAGACTTCAATTCTCAAACATTTTAGAACTCAGGAGCTGAAAAATGGTTAAAAATATCTCATCTTTCCTAACCCTAAGGAAGAGTTAAGCAGACCTTCAGATGAATAATTTATTGGTGGTATTAAGATTCATATTTGTGATGTTGGGATGTTACATGAAACAATGGAGTATAGATCAGTTTAACTTCAATAAGTTGCATGTCTTGAACAGTAGCTGTAAATCATAAAGTCTTTTAGCTACTTTCATTGCTGTGCTGGCAGTTCTGGAATATACAGAAAACCTTCTACCAGCTCACCTTCTAAAGCCTGAAAGATTCATGAGGCTTAAAGGACCCATGGAAAGGTTTTGGATGCCTCAGCAAACCCTACTGACAACCTGGCCAGGGCATATAGAAAAGAGGAGAATTCTCTTATGACTAGGCTAAGATAATAGATTAATCACTGCAATCTACTTGCTTTCCCAAGACTGATAATATCTCAAGTGAGATGTTTGACATTTCAGCTTTAACATTTGAAATCTTTAAAGGCTTTTACAGATATTATGACTTAATTATCTACAAAGTCTCAAATATTGCTTATCTGAAGGAAAAAAACCCCCAAGTATTACATATTGTTCATACATATTGCGCAGGTTTTGTGAGTAATATGCTATAATTTTAGTCAGATCAATAGCATTAAATCTGAATCAGAAAAACCAATATTCTGCAAGACTCTGAAACATGTTAGTTGCAATATTTTATCTTAGATAAAAACAGAACAGAGATTTGGGGTTACCCTTACCCTGTCCACAATGCATTAGGTGACTGTAGCAAAACAGCTTCTGTGTTGGCTTTACCCAGCGGCCTTGTTAGAGAGCAGAGCAATTTTTATTTGAAGCAAAGGGATTCAGATCTATTTAATCAGCATTTTCCCCTCTTTCTTATTGCCTAACTCATTATTTCTGTCTACCTTTCTATTTTTCTTTCACTTGATATATTTGGCTGGCTAATATATAACTATATTCATTTAAAAGCATTTTTATCCAGTTGTAAAGAATACTGCATTCCTTTTGTATTACTGCTGTATTAGGTATGTGTTTGGGTCTTCTCATACCACCTTTAAAAAAAAAAAAACTTTCATTTTTACTAAAGGTATCATATTTGTGAGATAATTTATTATGCCTCTTTTACTGTTTCCAATAAAATGCTGAAGTTGAAAGCCTCCTTGGGTGCTCTAACATGCAGTTGTGACACTTCTTAAGAGAACTGAAAAGCTACATTTTTCTAATGGTTCATCTGACATCAAACAGTTCTGTACAGTCAGTTCTGTAAAATCACATATGAAGTTAGTCCAAATTCTATCTTGGATTTCTACCAAGTTCAGATAATGCTGGATAGGAGTCAACAGCTAGATAATAACTGGGAAAGTTCCACAAAATGGCTTGGAATTTCTAAAGGACATGAAAGGGACAAGAATAATAACAAGAATGAAAGACAGGAGATATTTGAAAGGTTGATATACAAAAGCTTCCTATGGAACTGATAATTAATAAAGGATATGTGTAAGAGATGGAAAGGAATGGTTACAGATTTGTATGGATGGTAGCGAAAAAGCTGAATCTCTGAAAAGTTGGTGAGAAGTCTAAAGGGGATAAAACAGATTTTATTAACAGGCTTTTATTTTTATGAAGAGGAAGAACTGATTGAACTAAGGATAGTGAAACATTCACGTTTGACAAAAAATGGAGGGAGATACTTTATTTCTGCTTAAAGAATAAATCCTGAAGTACCATCTCATTCACTCCCCCCCCTCCAAACTGGGTTAATGCTATGAATATAATTGATTTTGATTTCAGCATAGCATCAATAGAGAACTTAGCACGCTTCAGATTCACAGCTGGTTAGAAACATTTTTTAGAGAGTGCTTAGAAACAGCCCACAAAGTTCATTCCCCATGCACTGATGATGTTACCTAGCCTAGGAATTAAATGTCTGCTGGAAGAGAAACAAACTCAGAGATCCCCAAGTCCCAAGGCTTTTGTCTAGTCCAGTGTTTCTCAAACCTCTGGGAGTTGAAGTCCACACATCTTAAAGTTGCCAAGTTTGAGAAACAGTGGTCTGGTCAGTAAATTGCAGTGAATATCCATTGGAGTTCCTATTTGTCAGGATAAGGCCAGGGATTGTAAAGTAACTGTTGTTTTCCTCAGTTTTTCTGTTGTGGCAACATAATTGACTGCCTATACTTTTTAAAGTTTTAATTAATTTTCCATTTGCCACTGAGCTCAGTTAAAAAAAACAAAAACACAACAGAGTTCATGATCATCCAATTTTGAGGAGATGTTTCATGCAATGAATAAAGATAGAATTCATCTCTGGTTATTTCCAAATGCAACCACTGCAATTTATTCTTTTTTTTAACCTAATTTCTAAATAGAGTTGCATTCTGAAACAAACAAAAATGTTTTCCACCTGATTATGTAATTGAACAAATAAGGACATCAAGTAGAACTATGAGTGTAAGAGAAGTAACTGAAAATAAACATACTTCATCAAAAAGCTCAATAAGTGGAGTTGTGCAGGATTACAAGAAAGGAAATGTCATGAAATTAAATTCTAAAGAAAAATAATAATGTTATTGTTATTATATTTTAATCCTTTTTTTTTTTGGTATATATTAAACTCAAGGCAGCAAACATAATACTCCTGCCTCCTATTTTCCGCACAGCAGCAACCCTGTTAGGTGGGTTGGGCTGACAGAAAGTGGCTGGTCCAAAGACACCCAGCCAGCTTTCATCTTTCCCCCTCATGTGTCATTCCCCCAAAAATTCTACTTTTCCCCATTTCAGTTTCTGAAAGAAAAAACAGTGCTTCCTGTTTTATTAAGTAACTGATCTTTGGTACTTTCAGCACCAACATCTGGCAACACTACAGTATATGAAGCAATAATAGGATAGGTTTCTATTGCGCACCATCAAAGTCATGTTTTCAGAGCATGTTGCTCCCCTTTTGGATAACAGCTTCGAGTCAATAAATTCTTTCTAGGTTAACTTGATGAAATGGTCTTTTTTCCAGCTGTTGTGTGAAATGAATTCTACCTAACTCATGAGAACTGAAATTAATTTAATTAGAGAAACCTGGAAATCTATATTAGGCACTGACATCTATCTTTTATTAAACACACGTGTATAATACAGACACACACTCATACACAGATCCTGAAAGCTTTTTGTAGCACATAATAGCCTCTGAATGCATTTCAGTACCTTTTCAATTAAAAATCTTGATTTGAAAATCTGTTCATTTGCCTTTATGGCCTGCACATTAAGCTTCATGGCAGTTTGCTTGCTTTTTATGTTTCTGTAGAGTTTTACATTAATGCTTCTTTTGTGTGTTCCACGAGAATTTGCCCATGGACTCTTTTTTTTTTCTGGTCTTCAGGTTGTCACAGCTAGGCTGGTTATCAAAATCTGTGTTCTTGTTTTGTTTATTTTAAGAGTGTATGTCAGTTCTGATTAGGGCATCTAACCTTGTTGTCATCTTTCATAAAACCATTCCTTTTATCCCAAGATCCAAATGCCTTCCACTGGATTATGTTTTCTCCTGGCTTTGATCTCTTACTAAAATACCCAAAACACCGCACTATGTAGGATTGTAAAAAAAGAGAGAGAAAAATTGGCAGCTCTTAAAGCATTGCTTTTTATTTATTTCCCCTCCCCCTTTGATGTTCTGTTCCTTCAAAAGTTTTTTCCTAGGATTGCCCATGGGAAATGTTGTACCAAATAATAGAATAGAAATAAAAAACTTTCCCTCTTTTTTTCAGATCTATTTATTAATTTTTATTTATTATGGACGCCTTTCCAATGCTTCAATCATTCTGACTCTAAGTGGCAAGAAAGAATTTTTAATACATTTCTATATATGCTGGTACATTAAATCTATAGATCAAGCATTTTTTAATTAAATATGCATGGTCTCAACAGTATTTGTTAATTGAAGAGTTTCCAGTTGCTCCACTTACATAAATGGCTCATCTGTTTTGTAAAGTACTAATCATTTGAAAATATATGATATTTATAAGGCTAGCTTCTCTTCTTTCATTCCAGCTCTGTGGATTTAAAAAAATAAATAAATTAAAAGATAATTTACATTTAAAATCTTTAAATGTAAAGATATTTAAATGAAAGATAATTTTAAACAGTTATATATGCTTTGTTTATGAAAGCAAGTGCAAGGCTTTGAAAGGGAAATGAAAGAATAAAAAAGCTAATAAGAATGTTCTGCTTCTAGTACCTCCAAAAGCATTGGCCTTGATCCAAGTTAGTTGACGTAAGAAATCTTAAATAAAACCAACTGGACTAACCATTTTGGCTATTGTTCTTCTGTCCCTTGCCAAGAAAAGTTAAGGCAGAAACCTAACAATCTATCCTCATTTTGATCTAAGGAAACAAGTAAGGAGAAATAACATGCATCTGGTACCATGTTCCAATTGTTTATGGACTGGGTTTATATCAAACTTATAAGTCACAAATCACACTCATGATGATACCTAGTTGGATAATGAAACGCCCACAAGCAAACAACCAAGCTCAAGAACTTCAGAGTTCAGCCATGAGGTACAGATATTCTCTTCAATTGAACTGATAATATTTTTGGACCATACTTGGGAGTAAAATAATAATAATTTTAAAAATAAAGATCTATTTATATAGGTTATAGTAACAGAACATTGAAAGTCTGTGTTTTCGTTTCCCTCCTTACACTACAGGAAGTTTGGGCAGTGACAATCTGAATTTCTTTGTCATGCTCTCCTCCTTTCCTGAGCTTAAACCATGTTTAGTAACTCTCACTGCATCCTTTCTCCAAGGTCATCTCTGTGGCTCTCTCTACCTGGCAGCTATTTTGTGAATGAGCAAGTCACTAATAATACTACATTTCAGATAGATAGTTTGAAGTAGTTTCTGCAAAGGGGCACTTCACAAATTTTAGGGTGGTTACAAATAATAAATAAAATAAAATAAAATAAAACAATTCCTCCTTCTTGAAAGCATGCCCACTAGGAAAACTAGCATTTTAAAATTTTTGTCTTGATACCTCAAAACATAACTCATGTATGGCAAGAATTTTGATTTGGAAATGTTCCATTTATTTTCTAATTGCTATGCCTTCTTTTTTTAGTTTGACCTGACTGTTGTAGGCAAAGGATTCATCCACAAAACTGAATGGAACGCTCTTGATGAACCATTTGCAGTAATAAAAAAAAAAAAGATGTATAAGTCACTTCACTGTTCTCCTCTTCCCTCTCTGGCATATTAGAGACAGCAAGGAACAATGCAGTAATTTTTGTGAATACAGCATCTGCCTTTGTGGATTGCTACAAAGCACCAAGCTGTTACAAAGATTCTCAGTTTTTTAATTGCTTTGAAAGGATTCCTCTTGTCTCATATAGTCACAAATTCACTCTGAAGCACTCTGCTTCTGCTAAGAATACAGGGTTTAACTGAATCCACATTCCTAATTAATATTGTTGTCAATATCAATAGGTAAAGAGAAGTGAGGGAGGAAAGTCAGCTTACAGTAGTTCTTTGTGAAAACTCTCCTTAGTTAAATCAGCAAAAAGAAATATTATAGCTGTTGGAAAGAGTGCCTTGGAGCCTCATGAAATTTCATGGATTTACATTTCTAATTTCTGTATCTTTCCAATGAACTGGGTTCTGCATGAAGATAAAAAATTAGAACCACTGGATCAAAGTATCTAGGATGGCATTTATGTTTTAAGTACCAGATCTTTTATTAATTAGAAGAAATATCTGCATGATATTGTTGTCTTAATTGCATAGAGTTTTAAGAATGTCATGGTTTTAAATATGTCTTTAAATATTTTATTCAGATTTATTTTAACTGTTTTTTGATACAGTGTTTTTAACTAAGCAATTTAAATCTTAAATTAATTATAAGGCTACTTTGGGATTACTAAGAAACAATAAAAGTACTACACACACACACACACACACACGCATGCAAAGGAATGGTGATGTCATCACATTCTTCCAATATCCCTCATCAGATCCATATGAAATGTTGTTCTAACATATAAAAATATCAGAGAAATGGTGAAAACAGTAATATGGCCACAATTTACCACCAAGGAACGTGTCACCAAGGAGTATTTAGATCTGGACACCACAATAGCTTCCATTTCTAGCTTGAGCTACCTTCACATCCTTCAAAATATCACTCAGGACCCTGGGTAGATAAAATTGCAAGTCTGAGCAAAGACATAGTATCTATTTAGCAATATTAGATCTACCTTCTATAAATTCTCCTTCAAGAAGAAAAAGCCAAATCCACTGTATATTCTGGATCAAATTTCTATTGGTGTTATAGAGGAATAGACCAGCAGAGGCAGCTAGTAGATACATAACTTTCGTTATTGCAAACTTTATTTAGATCAGCTCCATTTAATTGATTGGGCAGCTCATTTATTCTTCAGAAAAGCTTGCTTCTTGATGTGAACAGCTCATTTACTGGATGTTATGGCAATGATAGAGACAGCGGCATTTTCAAAGTGGACAGGGACATGGGCAATAAGCTTTCACTGAACACATGGGCATCTGCAGGAGAGATAAAGGGGAATGATAACGAAACATGTATTGTGATATTGTCATATAATCTCTATATGTTGGAAATACAAGGGGTGGACCTTATTGTGTGAAATCACAGCACACGTTTTGTCATTTTGACAGAATGATTTGCTATGGATACCCATGTCTGAATATGCACTCTTCCTCTTTCAATTTATTTGTTTTATGTGCTCTACTTTCTCCCATTTAAGATAACACTTAGATAACACTTTTCCCCCATTTAAAAACCTAAACTTTGGGTGTAGGATACAACAAAAGTACAGTCTTACTGATTTTTACAGAATGCCCCACTTCCACACAGGGACACGTAGAGAAACTCTGGAGAACTGAACTGCTACTTCCTCTCCACTCTTGTTTATTTTTCAACAATTTAGAGTTATGTAAGTTATGAATCTGCACGCTCCATTTAGTTACTGCTTTGGAATTTCATCTCACCTGTTTAAGTCCAGTGAGCTTAACCATGGCTATAGAACAACGGCTCTATAACATGGTGCCTAAGCCAAATGAACACTGCGATATTTCCACTGCAGGGGAAGGATTTAAGATGGTGACGTGGTTACAATCCTTACCACAAGCTCCTTTTAAAATATCCTTTTATTCTACTTATATTTTAGTTCACCGTTTTATATTTTCTTATTATATATTCTACCTATATTTTAGTTCATCATTTGATTTTTTTCTTAACAGTCATCTTTTATTATTTTACTTCTTTATATATATAATTATTGGTACTACTGGGTCAATCTCTTTTACAGAAAGTACATTTGCATTGCTGTAATGGAGAAAAAGAAGAAGAGGCAGCAGACACCTTCTGCAACACAGTCCTCATCTAAGCCTCTGAAACAACAGAAAGTTGACAGATATGTCACAAGCAAGCAGTCCTCTCCTGTAAGTAATATCACCCCACTTCATTTATCTGACAGGTATCACTCCCTAGAATGGGACCTACAGGCTGAGAGAGAAAGTCAGCAACTTCTAGAGCTCTCTGACAGAATTCTCCTCTCTGACAGAGAATGCTCCCTCCCCACAGGTTGTTGCTGTTTGCTCAGCCGCTGAACAGCTCATACAGGAGGGAGACGAGGGCTCTAACTTTAAATCTTCAAAATAACAAAATACACTAGACTTTATAACTAGACATAGTCTACTGACAGCACAAATCGTTCTTTCAATCTTTGACTTACTGACTACAGTTAAAAATAGATTCTCTAAAAGAATCCTTTGCAAAATTTATTGAGAGTCAATCGAATAAAATCATTCACCCTGCCAAAACAAACCATTTGTGTTTAAATTGTGCCCTACAAACAGCTGGCAGAGGAAAGGAAGACCTTACCCCTGAATTCAGCCTAACAAGGGGAAATGAGAGGGAAGAAAAGAAAAGGATAAGCAACTCTACTGAGAAAGGCAAGAAGGGTGAAAAGCTTATAAAAGACAAATGTCTCTTAGGAACCAGTAAGATAACTCTGCAAATCCTAAACAACAGAGTAAACAGAGGCAGATGGGGATCTAAAAAAGCCATCACCCAGTCCTTAAGCCAGCTATTACGCTGTGAAAGACAACTGATGGTCTTACGAAAGAATGGCTTCCACCTAGAGGCAGTTGCAGTCGGGTCTTGCTGACATTTGGACAGCCTGTAGTCCCCAGCATGTTCTTTAAAATGAAACCCTTTCTGAGCACTTTTTCGATCTTCCCAATTTGTGTTTTTCATTCTGAGGAAGTCATCCCACTTTTAATTCAGTGCAGCCAAGAGGGTATTGGCGCTTTAATATACAGAAGTAAAATTCCCCACTCAGACAACTTCAAGGACACCTTATCAACAGAGCCTCTGTGTGGGAGAAATTTAAGCAAACAACTTGCACAATCCACAGCTGTCTAATGAACCACCAGAAGAAATTCTGATTAACTTTTTTACTGCTTTGTCACATACACAGCAGGCTGACATCATTAAAAGGCTAGGTGACCTGTGAGAATCTTTAATGACAACTTGTAAAACAGCCAAGCCACTAATAAATTTAGCTTTACTAACTACCCAGGACAATAATTCTTACATTGAGAAACAATGTGAATGTGCTGCTGAGGAGGAACAACCTATTTGCATCTTCACAGCTGCCATGAAGAATTCAAATCTGCAAAATTCCAATGCAGAGCTTGAGGTGGAGGACTTCTCCTTTTCTAATTCATGTTCCAATAGTCCTCTGAAACAACCAGAATCCCCCAAAATTAAAATTTCTACAGTTGCTCAGCTTTACAAGCAGGCCCCTGATAATTTCAAGTCTGAATCTCCACAAACTATGCTTATTGGTGGGACCATAAAGTGGGTATTGACAGGTCAGGGCTCATAGTACAGAACACATGTCAGCATGTAGGACAGTACAAGGCAAATATTTTAAAAATCCTAACATGGAATCTAGCTGGCTGGTATCGCAATAGAGGCTCCAATTTTTACAACCCCCTGCATAGCAAGGATATAATTCTGGTGCAAGAAACATGGACAGTTGATGATCTCCTGCTTAATGGGTACCACTCATACAAAATGGAAGCAACTCCAGGCCAGGGCAGCTGAAAAGTGATTTGGGCATCCTCATCTCTACCTCTTTGAGAGTAGCATCTACACCCATCCCTCATTAAAATCAATGGCTACGGCCCTATCTCTCAGTCTTGGTACTGGCTCATTGTTAATTATTAATGTTTACCTTCCACCACTATGAGGAAAAGTCGAAATCAATGTAGTATGGATGCAGTTAGAACTGTATGTTGGCAACCTTGTTTTGGAATGTCCAAATGCTATGGTGCTACTGGGGGATGATTTTAATGCTAGGTTGGGCTCTGATGATTATACACTTATACTAAATTTCACCAGTACCCACCAACTCCCAACTTCAATTCAGCTTGCACCCCCTTCTTGCATCTCTTCAAAGATAAGAGATCAAACTATGCTGATTCTGCCTCACAAAAATGGCCAATAGACTCAATCTCCTTATACTAAATGGTTCTCTCTTAGGAGATTATCCAGGTGAATTCACATTTATGGCAGGGATCACAAGAAGTACCATTGATTACATGTTAGTTACTATGAACCTGCTACTCTACATGGAGGATTTCAAAGTCCTACCCCATCTGGATAATCATCACTCTGCCTATATTTGAAGCTTCCCACTTGGCAGATGCATCTGGAGGCTCACTTCATTCCTTCAGTTTCTCCAGTAGGCCAAGCAAGATGTTGTGCCAAATGGACCTTGCAGCTAAACCAAAAGATGAAGAGGGCACTGGCAGAGGACAGTCTACAAAAGTGTTGATTGCCCTCATGTTGGCCAACCTTACTCAGCATCCACCCTCTGGGGAAGATGGACAGCATATAAATTTAATAATAAATAAAATAAAATAAAATCTATACAAAACTCTACTGCAAAAGCGAGAGCCTTTATTGGCTTGTGATCAATTTCTTGGTTAAGCAGCCTTCAATTTAATCAAATCCATGGTTTGATAAGGATTATGTTGAAGCTAAGAAAGCCCTTATCTCAGCTTATCATCTCTATAAATCTGAGATGGGGACAATAACACAATGACCCTTGAACATCTTCTCACCCTTAAAAAACAATATAAGCAATTAGTGGCTTTCAAGAAGAAGAAAGATATAAGGACTACCTGGGAACCACTTATTCAAGCAGCAAAGGAAAAGAACTCCACTCTTTTCTGGCAGCTAATATCTTATCAGATTTCCAGAGCTTCTACCTCATTGGATTCTTATATACTTCCTGAAGCCTGGGAATTACATTTTCAGAGGTTGTATGAAGATCCTCCAGTGAGTCCCCAGTGCAAAAGATGGAGGAATTACATGAGTGGCTCCCAGTATCTGTGTCTGAAATTAAGGCCATTATTGGTCAACTCAGAAGGGGGAAGGCCCCTGGAGCTGACCTTATCCCTACATAGAGTAGTGGGCTCCCGGCTTCATTCTTCACCTATATATATATACCACCGGATGTGTCCCCAGGGCCTGGGGACTGGCAATTATAGTTCCAATCTTTAAGAAGGGAAAGAGAGATGACCTTGTTAACTACAGGCCAATTAGCCTGCTTAACATAATCAGCAAACTTTATGCTAAGCACCCCTACAATAAACTTAAGGATTGACTGGATCAGGAAAATCTGATAGCAGAAGAGCAGGCTGGTTTTAGGGAAGGTGGAGACACCATTGATCAATGTTTGGTCCTATAGCACTTGATTGAAAAATATTCAACCAACAATGTTGTATGATTGTATGCTGCCTTTCTAGAACTTAAGGCAGCCTTTGATTCTGTATCCAGGACCAAATTATGGGAGAAGCTGGAAGCCTCATCAATTGACCATAGGCTTCTCTATTTAATCCAAACCCTACACACTAATACAACTTTTAAGGTCAGGTGCAATATGCAAGGGTTTCTCTCAAAGCCAGTTAAAACTCAAAAGGGGGTAAAACAGGGATGTATTTTGGGTCCCCTGCTTTTCAATTTTTATATCAATGGTATGGTGAGATGTTTAAACAATCCAAATTTCCATCTCCCTAAACTAGGGGATCACAACATTGCCCTGCTGCTTTATGCAGATGATGCTGTAGCTCTTTCCAGAACACCAGTAGGCCTTAAAAGAGCTCTGAGAACTCTGGTTCAGTTCTGCAGCAATGATCATCTGGAAATAAACTATAAAAACCCAATATTATGGAATTTGCCAGAAGGCCAAAGCTCTGTTCATGGAGCATAAATGACCATAGAATAGAACAAGTGACTTGCTTTAAGTAGGAGTAGTCATGCATGCCACTGGCTCAAAGAAAGCCCACTGTGAATATGCTGCTGCTACTGGACAAAGGTCTACCAATACCATCCTCAAATTTTTCCACTCCAAAGGAGGATATTATGTCCCAGCCTCACTTAAGCTCTTTCAGGCTAATCCAGTAGCCCAGATCCTTTATGGGACTTTGGTTGGTTCCCCATTTTCTTGTTTCACCTCCTTGGAGATGGTGCAATCTAAATTCATCAGAGCAGCTCTCCAGATACCTTGTTGTGTCTCCAACACACATTTACGACTGGAAACAGGTATGATAAAAGTTGAGTCAGGAGTGATTCTAGCTTCTATAAACCTTTGGTTAAAGCTTAACCTTTATCCTCAAGGCCTAGCACCATTCATTCTCCAGGACAATTTTCAATCCGCATGGATCGAGGCTGTTGAATCTAAACTTTTAAATGTAGGCTACTCTCCCTCCTCAGTTCTTAAGATGAAATATGATCAGATGAAACAAACCCTGAAGCCTTTCTGTGACCAGTACACAACAGATACATTGTCATTTCTGGCAGCTACCTTACACAACCATCGGAAAGCTTTCTCTCTTGCCCAATATCATGCACTCCCTTCTGCAGTATTGGATGGTAAATATAAAAAAGTACCATTGGCTGAAAGGCTTTGCCCTTGTCATTCCAGAGATGTGGAAACTACAGAACATGTTCTTCTTTGCTGTTCCTTTTCTGGAGACATTCAAACCAGATTCATCCTACCTCTGATTAGTAGATATTCTGATTGCCCAGACTCAGCCTATGCCCAGATGTTGCTCACAGACAAACTGCCTTTTGTTGCAGTACATGTGGATAGGTTTTTTGCAGTAGCACAGAAGATTTTCCAGACCCCGATGGGCCATTTTTCTGCTATCCAAATGCATTCTATGTAACCAACTCTTTAAATTTTAGATGTTATCACTTTTTTGTCAGTTTAGATGTTATTATACTTTATATAATTTTAGTGTCTACTTTATAATTTAAATATAGACTGCAACCCAGATCTCAATCATAGATGCTAATTAGGTTGTTTTATAAATGTAAACTTTGTCTTAAATTTTATTTAATTTATTATCTATTAAGACAGATTTATATATATTCACAGAGCATTCTGCTTGTACCACTCTATGACCATAGTAAATTAAGTTGAACTGAATTTCCATTACAACTAAAACTTCCATTTTCTATTTTTGTTTTCTCAGAATATGAAAATGACCTGCAACAATTATTACAAATGCAATAGTCCAATTTTGAAGGGTCAGTCCTTCACTTTGCCAGGTTTTGCTCAACCTTTCCTTCCTTCCTTCCTTCCTTCCTTCCTTCCTTCCTTCCTTCCTTCCTTCCTTCCTTCCTTCCTTCCTTCCTTCCTTCCTTCCTTCCTTCCTTCCTTCCTTCTTGCATAAATAATAAATTTAAAATATCCATAGAAACAGAAAATGTATTACATGACACATTTTTTAAAAAAATCATCTTTGCCTTTATTTAAAGTCAGAATCATAATTAGAATTATGTTGTCTATAATGTTTACATTTTAAATTAGAAACATAGGCTTTTTCATTGACATGTGCTAAAATTCTGGCTTTTATGCAGTACTACTTAACTAAAGCCTATTCAAGGAGAAACCATGACAGATTGCCAGGGGCGAACTATGTAAATTGGAGCTGTTATGAGAACATACTATAAATATTCTGCTTCTTTTAGCAGCAATAGCAAAAACTGTATTATAATGCCAGATAATCTGCTCATGTGTAACATAAAATGTGTATTTGGGTATTCAGGGAACATTTTCTCTTCCCTTTAGATATGATTGTGCTAATGTGATAAATTACAAGAAGAGCTTCTGACTAACTTGTTGCTGAGCATCCTTTAGTAAACAGCAGATATTTTCATTCACATCAAGATGAGAACCAATTGAAATAGAATATTCTAATGCAATTTTTAGTAACAAAAATGCAATGCTTTTTCCCCTTCCATGAGTGTACTTGTGGTTTTAACAAGATGCTTTTGGACTGAAACTCTGCTGAATAACAAATATAAACAGATCAATCTATATCAATGTTAAAATCTAATGTTTGAATATTTTGTAACTAGATACCGATGATGAATATAAATATATACTCAAAATGCAGCATGCAAAACTTGGCATCCAAGATTTATTTAAAGTCTTTGGCTTCCAAATCTTCAGAATAAAGTTTTGAAGAAAAGTTTGGTATAATGATGATGAGTATTTCTTTCAGTTCTGCTTTGTACTATACCAGCTGTAGCAAAGGATGCATGGACTCATTAATTTTTTAAAACTTTTGTTTACATTTGTGTGTGTGTGTGCGCTAAAATTCTGATTCATTAGTGAAGAATGTTGAAACAAGCTTCTAGTTGGTAAGAAGGGTACAGTCTGAAATAGATATATTTTAAATCTCCATCCATTAAACATTACAGTAGATGAGTGAAAACAGTAACTATGCATTTTCTGCAAATGGTAAAGTGGACATGGATAGATTAAACTGCTTTCTATTCTTGTTGTTATTGCTGATGGCTCCAGCTATCACAAAAAGGAAGACAGTAATGATGATATAGCACTTACAGTTGTTGGTAACCAAAAAAACAAACAAAAAAACAACCCATCACCGTAGCTTTATTTATGCTGATAGGGCCAGTTTTATTCCTAAGCAGTTACCCTGTAGCTGAAATATTGAGTCCATTAAAGTTACATAGAAGTTGAAAATACTGCTTTAAAAATACTATTTATTACAGTTTAAAGTATGTTTCTTATCAATGATTTTAAGACATTGCATGCAAAGCTAGGGGCTTAAAACAGAAAGTAGATTCCTCTTAAAAATATACATTATATTCTATATAGTGACTTGAAACTGCAGAAATACTGTTGACTTTGGCTATTTTCATCAATTGCCTTGTATTCTACATTGGGGTGGGGGATATAATTACAACATGGTTTCATGTTGTTTGATTGTTAAATATCTTGTATTTTTTCATTATACATCATGCAAGACTTGACTGTGCTCCATTAGCTAAGGCTTGTCAGCAGTAAAACAAGAATTAGGAAATGCATAAAATATTACAGTAAAAGCTAACCAAAGTGCACAGCGAGACAATCTGGCATTTTATGCAAATAGTGGGAATTAGAATGCAAACAAATAAATGCAGAACAAACATTCTTAATGAAGAAGAATGCAGAAAGGATTGCAATTCTTTCCTATTTAAAATAGCATCCAAAACTACTTTGCTCCCTGTGATATGGATATACTTGTCTTTATTCCTTGGATCAAAAAGTAAAGGGTAAAGATAAAGTAGACTTCTACCATTTCTCTGTTTATATTTGTAAACTTTTGAGACTGATTTTAATATAACAGTAATAATAAAAAGAAGAATACGAATAAGAATAAAGAAAAAAAGGCTTTGAAGAATATCTGAAGTACATTGAAGAAGATGCACTGAAGCTAATACACCATGAAGGCTTACTGAATACTGAAGAGACCAAACTGGCTTACAAGAAAGACCAAATGAAGAATAGAAAAGAGATAGCAAGGCAAAGTATTACATGGCCAGTACACACACAAAAAAAAAAAAACTAGCAGGCAAAACAGTTAACAAGACCTGGCAAAAAAAAAAAAAAACTAGCAGGCAAGTTAACAAGAGCAGGAAAGTTGAAGAAAGAGACAGAGGGGCTAATTCTGGCTGCACAAGACCAAGCCTTAAGAACAAATGCATACAAAGCCAGAATGGAGAAGACAGCAACAGACAGCAAATGCCGCCTCTGCAAAGAAGCTGAAGAAACAGTGGACCACCTAGTCAGCTGCTGCAAGAAGCTGCTGCACAGACTGACTACAAACAACAGCATGACAAAGGAGCAACAATCGTGCATTGGAATATCTGTAAGAAATACCATTTGCCTGCAAATAAGAACTAGTGGGACCACAAAACAGACGAAGTGATAGAAAATGAAGAAGCTAAAGTGCTCTGGGAGTTTAGAATTCAAACAGACAAGCACCTGCCACACAACACCCCAGATTTAACAATTGTTGATAAAGACAAAAAAGTCTGGATAGTGGACATTGCAATACCTGGAGACAGCAGGATAAAAGAGAAAGAACTGGAGAAAACCACAAAATATAAAGAGCTGCAAATAGAAGTAGGACAACTATGGCAAAAGAAAGCAAAGATAGTACCAATAGTCATAGGCATCTTGGGTGCAAGCCCAAAATATCTGGAGCACCACTTGAAGACCATGGGCATTGACAAAATCACCATCAGTCAATTGCAAAAGGGAGCTTTATTTGGAACAGCTAATATCCTGCGACGATATCTTTAACACTATCAAAAATTAATCAAACAACATCTGCCTATCCCAGGTCCTTGGGAAGGACTCGATAGGTAGATAAAAATGCCAAATCCAGTCTAAACATCTGGCTGACTGTGCAACCAACCATAATCAGTAGAAAATTAAAACTTACTAGCAGGGATAGTGAGAATTTCAATTCAGTTGTTGTTGTTCAGTCGTTGTGTCCAACTCTTCATGACCCCATGAACCATATTGCGCCAGCCCTTCCTGTCCTTCACTGCCTCCTGGAGTTTGCTCAGTTTCATGCTCATTGCTTCAGTGATGCTATCTAACCATCTCATCCTCTGCCGTCCTCTTCTCCTTTTGCCTTCAATCTTTCCCAGCATCAGGGTCTTTTCCAAAGAGTTCTCTCTTTGCATTAGGTGACCAAAGTATCTGAGCTTGAGCTTCATTATCCTTCCAATGAGCAATCAGGGTTGATTCCCTTTAAGATTGACTGGTCTGACCTCCTAGTAGTCCAGGGGACTTTTAAGAGTCTTCTCCAGCACCACAGTTCAAAGGCATCAATTGTTCGGCGCTCAGCCTTCTTTATGGTCCAGCTCTCACAGCCATACATTACTACTGGAAAAACCATAGCTTTGACTATGTGGATCTTTGTCGGCAAGGTGACGTCTCTGCTTTTTAATACGCTATCTAGGTTTGCCATAGCTTTCCTCCCAAGGAGTAAGCGTCTTTTAATTTCATGGCTGCAGTCTCCGTCTGCGGTGATCTTGGAGCCCAAATAAATGAAGTCTGTTACTGCTTCCATTTCTACCCCTTCTATTTGCCAGGAATTGATGGGCCCAGATGCCATGATCTTAGTTTTTTTAGTGTTGAGTTTCAAGCCAGCTTTCGCACTCTCCTCTTTCACCCTCATCAAGAGGCTCTTTAGTTCTTCTTCACTTTCTGCCATTAGGGTGGTATCATCTGCATATCTGAGGTTATTGATGTTTCTCCCTGCAATCTTAATTCCGGCTTGTGATTCTTCCAGCCTGGCATTTCTCATGATGTACTCTGCATATACGTTAAATAAGCAGGGTGACAGTATACAGCCTTGTTGTACTCCTTTTCCTATTTTGAACCAATCAGTTCAATTCAGACTGTTGGATAAAGGAATTTTTAAATGTTGTCATTTCAAATAGAACTGTAAATTTAGATAGTTAAGCACAAAGTAAATCTATCTATCCATCTATCTCCCTTCAGACACACATAGAGGTTTGAGTGATTAATTTTTATAAGCTTGAGGCTGAATTCTATGTGGTCAACATTGGAAGCACTGAATTATACAGGTGGCCTTCATTATCCATGGCCTAGTTATCCATGATATGGTGACTCTGTGGTTCATAAAATAGAAACCAAACCTCAGTATGCATTCTATGATATTCATATAAATTCAGTATGATGACTACATTATTTTCTATTGTATGATGCTGTGACAAAGTTGTACTGTAATTTATCCTGGGTTTTCTTCAAGAAAGGGAAATATATTATAAATATGAAGTTAAAATTTTGGAGACGAACGAGAGAGGGAAAGAGAGCAAGGAAAGGGAAGTGACTGAAAGACACTGAATTCTATAAAAGCCATTGTAAACCTCTCCAAGTAAAATAATATCTTTCACTGTCTCATAATTCTGATATAGTACAGAAAATATAAGATGTGGACAGCAAAGAACTCCTCCTTGTATGTTTCAAGGACATATACATGGCATTATATTTTAGTTTCTCTTTCTTTTAGTTTCCAATAAAGCAAATAGTAATCAGATTAATTATATTGCAATGATATTTTGTGCTTTTAAGATAAATTGCTAAATCTTAAAAGGTATGTGAATTTGACTTTTAAGCAACATGGGAATCAAGATAGATAGGTATATCTATATATATCTAATCTAGATCTATATTTATATTTATATCTAATGTGAAAAGGAACTTCTCTCTTCTGTGTCAAAAAATAATTCATCTGAACAGGTAGTCAATGCCATAATTAATTAACCATATTCTAAATTGGTATATTTGTGAGATCTCTGATAATTTGCAGTACACCGTTGGGTTTCATCAAGTTAGATTCTTCAATAAGAAGCTTTAAATTGAATTCTGTGGCATTTTATAGTTGGAAAGTGTCACCAAGATTCATAAGGTCAAACCAATCTTCTCTTGAATACTTACGGGCTGCTTAAAATGACAGAACGTTGGTTTGGGTAGTGACATTTGCATTATAATAAATTGTGCAATATTCTTTTTTTTTCTGTGATGGAATACTTCAGTTCTGATCATTTTTGCAGTACAATTGAGGTATTATAAATATAGCAACCCCCTCAAGTCCTGTTGTCCTTGCCTCACCATGGGCTGGGATGTTCCTGAAAGGAATGAAAGAAGAATGCTTGGACTGTATGCCAAGAATATAAGTAGGGTCACCCAAGTCATGGAGGTCATCCCAGCTGCTCAGCTAAAGCAAGGGAACATCTACATTGGGCAACAGCGATACAAAAAGATGCTGGAGGGGGATGATCACTTTGGTGGCAACAGGAAAGGCATCCTTTCATATTGCAGAGGAAAAGGCAGTGGTATTTTACCAAGGAACCACATAGATAACCAAGTATAGCAAACACTTCTACTACTACCACCTTTGGTCTTTTTACTTGGCTGAATCTCTGTCAAAATATATTTCAGTTTGATGTATAAACTACATGGCTAGAGATGGTATTAAATAAGTAGGACTGTATGTCATATAATTCTACTGGTTGCAGGACATGCTTATCAATTGGTAGGAAATAAAGTGGTTCCTACAGTTTTAGAAGCTGTTGTTTTTAACAGCCAAAGAAAATGTTAGAGAAAGTCTTGAAGGATGCTTTTTATCTAAACATAAAAGGAACACATGATAATAAGAGTGACATCTGCCATTTGTTACCCTCTATTTTTGCTCCAAAAGAATTCTAAGCAGTGCGTTAGCTATACTTAAGGCACAGGTCACTTTCTGCTTTGGTGAAGAGCACTGTGCTAAAATGGAAGCAGTATTTGTTTTAACAGTTGCTTGTCATTCTGTACCCCCAAAAATCTATAGCAATAACATAGCTAAATAACATAGCATTAAAATATGAAAACCACATGTACTCAATAAATTGTGCTGCATAACTTTGTAAAGGCATACATGTGAAAACTTTGATGTTGCATTTTTTCCCTTGTTGAGTGGGAATGTATCACTTATTTACACAATGAAAATTAGTCTGTCTTTTAAGGGCAGATTAAATAAATCCACTAAAAACTCTGTTGAACTGTCTTAAATTAGTGTCATTTATGTGTTTGCTGACTTAATCCTTAAATCTGATTTTTTTTAAAATCTGTAACTTCTAAAAAGCAACGTTTTCTTAGAGTGGACGATAGAAAAAAGCTCAGCATTAATATGGTATTCAGTCCCATTATATCCGAATATCTTTAAAAAATGATAATGAATATGGACCTTGGTGTAAGATTTTCCTTTTCCTTTATAGTGATTACTTTTTCTTTATAGTCAATATAAAATTTCCATACTTCATATATGAGAGTGCTTATAAATTATAGTTTGGTGAAATGTTACTTTGTAATTATTTGAAGGTGGGATGGATAAATGATTTGGATGTATGGAAGAAATCTACTATTCAAGGTTGCAATCATGTTATCTGATTCATCTTCCTTCAGTCTTCTTCCTGCTCCTACAGAACCTCATTGGAGCACTTTGGTTTCCTTTCCTCTATTTTTTTTCCCCCTCTTTTGGGATGTGTCTAGAAATATTTTTTGCTGAATCCTACCTACATCCTAAATTTCTCCATTTCTCACAGGATTTTAAATGACTTTTCAAGGTAAGCCTGGAAGGCAGCTCTGCAGACAATACTGGATACATACATCATGGCTTATTACAAATCTGATTTACAGTATCAGCTAGAGTCAATCTTGCAAAAGAAAAAAGCACTAATGGTTGCTTGGCTAATTGTTAGTTTGTTTTCCCTTCTTTTTTAGCAGCTCTTGTCTTGCATCTCAGTGGATTGGTTAGTCACTTGGAATAGCATAAAAATAAAGAAGAAATAAACAAGGAAACTCTGGACAAACCATGAATGCACATTTTGCACAGCATAATATAGTACAGTTACCATAGGAAACTAATAACAATCACATTATGATTTAACAGCAGAGTGTCATCCAGCTATTTTGAACAGTTATATACAAAACTTTCTATGGGGACTCTGGGGAGTGATCCAGCTTCAGAACATTTTGTTTTCTTCATTAAAATGGGGTGATCTGGGCATTTTGGGGAGAATTTGTGCATTTCCAAAAGCAGATTTTCTGGAACAGAAAGTGACTTGCGATATAAATTGGTTTGAGATGTTTCTGATCCACCAAGGCACTTAGATACCTTTTGCAGGTACTGCTACCCAGCACAGTATCTCCCTTTCTATGCTCAAGTTTTTTCTACTCAAATAAAAGATTTTGCATTTGTGCCTTTTGAAATTGGTATCAATGATTTCTACCCATTATGCCAGCTTGTGAAGATCCTCCAGAATTTTGGAATTTATCCTCTATTTTAATGCAGGACATCAGGGCTATTTAATATTACTTTTGAAGCTAATATCTTCATTCTTAAATCTTTAAGCAAATGTTATCAGCTTGAAAATTGTACAAAAAGTTTCACTGACTATATTTTGAAGATGCTTTAAGCAGATTGCCTGATGACCGATACCAGCTGCTCATTTTTCAGTCTTAGGATGACTGATCACAAGGTCAAGGACATGCTGAAGAGAAACATCATTCTATGCTTAGATGGTTTCAAAGACTGCTAGGACAAATGCCTCTGCTTTTGTCACCCACAAATAAAGGCGGTTTATCAAAACTGGGATCCCAACTCTATTTGTCTGTCTAGATCTGTAGCAAATTTATTCTAGAAAAACAGAACGTTAGTGCAGTTGTCAAAAATATACAAAATGCCAGTTCCCTGTAACTGAAGCAACTAGCAGCTGCTAACAAGATGATGTTCTTTCTCTGTATTGTTCATAGAGTACAAAATGCTCTAATCCTAACACTTTCCAACATTTAACATGCATTATCACAGCAAATTAT
This sequence comes from Python bivittatus, assembly GCF_059951505.1. Classification (NCBI taxonomy): domain Eukaryota; kingdom Metazoa; phylum Chordata; class Lepidosauria; order Squamata; family Pythonidae; genus Python; species Python bivittatus. The sequence goes on along the minus strand of NW_028277125.1, from coordinate 33,916,739 downwards.
GGAATTCTAGTAGTTGCTTATGTGTGAATAAAGAATGATTGGCAGTGTTTAATTATATATGTGATCATGTGTGCAAGAGGGAGTGAATATAAAAGAAATGTGATACACACAGGGGAGATAAAGCATAAAAGGCACTGCTTACAGCTAAAACCATAAAGTGCTGGGCATTTCTGTGATTTGTCACCTCTACATTAGCCACTGATTCAAAGCACTGATGATAAAAGCTGATGATAAGAATGCTGTGAACTAACAGAGAAGCCATTACCATTGGATAAATAATAGGCAGTACAAAATGGTTTTAAAGTTGTGTTGTTAGGGTAGCACTCTGTGCTCTTGAATAGGTTGTCCTGAAATAACTTCCTTTCTGAATATATCATGTCACCATATCAAAGCAAGAGACAAATTATCCTGTTTTCAAAAGTTTTAAATTTAAAAAGCTGACATATCGAAACTGATATTTGAAAAGGCTGAGTGGTGATGGCAGGGGATGAGGATTGTGTACAGCCTTTCCAAATCTATCTTCCAGTAGTATATTGAGCTTTTCTTTTAATAAAACTAGAGCATACATAATTAGTGTTCATGAATTACCAATAAACAAACTATAAACAAGTTTATCATTATAAATGTACAAATCACAATTACATGTCCTCATGAAGATTTTTATTGAAGCATTTTTAAAAAATAAAAACAAACTTTCCACATAATATAGTTTGTCTTCTGTCACATTCAGAGAGACACAATTCCTAGAGGCTGTGTTTTTAGAACCAAATTCTTTTAAAAACACAATTTGCTGTGTCTTTCTCCTTTACCATCACTACTTCCAGATTTGTGTTGAGTGCTTAGAAAATGTGGTTTCCATAACAGGAAAGTGCTATTATTAGAAAAATAACCTAGAATAAGTGACTAGCAGACAAGCTTTTTCAGAAATCAATAGTAGTAGTGGTAGTAGTAGTAGTAGTAGTAGTAGTAATAATAATAATAATAATAATACTTAAAATTGCTTTTGGTTTGGAAACTGAATACAGGATCCTAGTGGATTGTTTAAGATTGTTTTCAATCTGGCTGAACATTGTATTGGCATTGCTGATATCTCCATAGACTTCCTGGATTTGGATGTCCCATAACTTCATTCCTATTTTGCCTTGCCTCTTCTCTTACCCATTTTGTATTTAACAATATAATCTCACCAACCCATGCTTCATGACAATTTTCCTCCTTGTTTGCTACTTCACATGCCCCCAACGTATTGTGTAATGCTAACAGAAAACTATGAAAATCCATTTTGAAATTTCAAAAATTTCTGCACTCTTACCTTCTTCACAAAACACGTTGTTCCTCCCCCCAGTGAGGGATTACATTTACATTTCAGTGAATGTGTTCATGGGTGTGTTTTTGTTGGACAGATTGCTTGCTGTGTCTCCCCATCATTATTTCAGTTGATCCAATTCAATAAAAAGTCCTATAATGCAGCTCAGCTAGTAGAAAACTACTATTGTATTTGCTGCTATGAACAATAGCAGCAAAAACAATTTGAAAGTATATTTGGTTCCATGGAGAATGAAAGGCCTGTGAGGCAAGAAACTCAGTGATTGGCAAGTAGGAGTCATAGGAAATAAGCAAAGAGGAAATGAGCTGGTATTATTTGCAGTGCCGAGTCTGCACACAGCTATTAGTTGCTTTAAACTGAGCAACAATTAGTTAAAGTGTGCTCTGTGAGTTTCAGAGTCATACACGTGCACACACCATGCAGAACATGGTTCTGAAACCTAGAGGAGAGTGCCAGCTCAAGGGTATATGGCACCCAGACCACATTAACTGATAGTGCCACCTCCTGCCAATGTGAAGATTTGCATTTTTAGAATGATTCAGAAAAAGGGGTGGCATTGGCACCCCATAAGTTTGGCAACCTATGCTAGTGCCCACTTGGCCTTAGCCTAAAGCTGGCACTGGTTGAGGACAAAGTGAAAAATAAGGATTTGATTTAAAGTGCATTAGGAATGATTTGCAAATAAAATAGATTACCTTGGTTAGTAGAAGGTAAAAAAAGTGGAATCAGCTTGCAGATTTTGGAGCCAAAAAAAGTGGAATCAGCTTGCAGAAATGACCAACTCTAGTCAGCACATTTTTTAGCATTGTGCCATTTTTATCTGACTTGTGATCTTTTGTTGTCTTCTACACTAGAATAAAAAATGCCCAGTCTTTTTTTAAATATAATTTTTATTAAGAATTTTGATTACAATAGTAAATTCTAGTACAAACTAAACTTAAAAGAATAGAATAGAAAGAATAAAAAGTGCAAGGAAAAGAAAAAAAGAAAGATGGAAGAAAGAAAAAAATAAGTATATATAAAAAAGAAAAGAAATATATAAAGAAGTGATTTCCAATCTTCATCGTAACAAGTAAAAGCAAATTTAGTGACTCTTCCCTCCTTTAAGATTACAAACAATTACTTCTTCATCCCATATCCCATCCCTTATCTAAAGACAAACCATAAAGCATAATCTTTTCAGTCCTGGTGTCAGCAGAAAGTCCATAAAGGGTTGCCAGAAGCAACAACATATCATGTTTTGTTGTTGTTGTTCAGTCGTTAAGTAGTGTCCGACTCTTCGTGACCCCATGAACCATATTGCGCCAGGCCTTCCTTGATCAAATAAACCAACTTTATATTTCTTCCTTTTACTTCTAACAGTCTTAATTTTTACTTCATTCAAATATTGTTGTAGGATTTGAGTTCTTCAAAGCTTTAACAAGCCTCTTTTATAAGTCCAATAGGAAAAAAATTGTCCAGGTTCCTCTCTTGGTTTATCATTTATATTTCTATTTTGAATTTTAAAACATCAGCCAATTTCTTTTGTAGATCCAATGGAACATCCTTTCCCAAGTCATTCTCTTGCCCTGTCAGTTGTAAATCTACTTTTGATAAAATCTCTATCTTGTCAGATAAAATTTGTTCTACATCTGTCATTTCTTCAATAACGTCTTTTAGACATAGTCTGTCCATAAAAGCAGACATCATTACTGACATTGTGGGTATTGTGGCTACTATTTCTGACTCCATTCTTCAAAAGTCTCCTTCAGTGTTTTCATTGTTATAACATTTTACATTTTATAGGTTTGCATTTTTTTCCTCTACCTAAAATCTTTAATCCCTTCTAGTGTCCAGCTTTTAAATTATGAAATTGTTTATCTGTTATGTCTTCCAAAAACCAAAACAAATTTATTTCTCACATGTCTTTTGTTCTTTATAATTAATTATAATTAATTCTTATTGTAAAAGTTTCAATATTCCAAATTTACCTGGACCCTTAGTCTGTTTATAACTTTCTAAGATCAAAATCATATTTGCCTTTTGCTGTTTATTTCAGATTCTTTAAGTTCTTAAGCTTTTAATTAATTTTTCTTTTGTTCAGAGTTGAAGATAAATTCACCTGATGAAGACTTTTCAAACTTGTCATTCCAAAGCTCTCTAATAGCTTTAAAATGGTTAATAGGCAATTTCCGAAAGTAATTAGAAAGTGAGGTTTGTGAACTTAGTTCCTTTAAAAGGCTCCACCACAGTTGTGAGCAAGATGGCTAATCCCTTCGTCTCCTGTCGTTCCAACCAGTGAAAAACTGCTGTCCTGTGGTCTCCTCATGAGAAGCAGCCATCTGAAGCGCATATGGGCAATCTCCCATTCCCTCCTTATCCGGAGAGGTTCCAAGGATCCGATCTACTCACAGGTTCCCTGGTCTCTGTCACGGTCATTGGCTCCCTGAAGTTCACCACGCCTCCCCCAGATATCCCAAGCAATGTACAGTCTTGACTCATAGTTCACTCATATAAAGATGATTTTTGGAAGAATTTTAGCTGATTGTTCTGTTTTAAGTGAACTACAACTGTAACATCCACATATTTTAAAGGGCATAGATTGACTTTTTATGAGGTTTTTCATCAGTCAGAAATCTTGATTCTGGTTTGGAAACATTCTTGCTTTTCTTGCAGTCACCTTTTAATATTTAGTGTATATTGTTCTATATGCTATATCTGCTTTTTAAAGAAGTTCATTTTAAATAGATATGAAAAGGAGATGTCAATTATCAATGGACAGTAGCTCCAGTATACATGTTATCTGGTATAATGCTATTCATCTCTAACTTAATCAGACACCCCTGAAACAAAAAGAAAAATTGAATATTAAAGAAAGAAATCAGAATGGAAAATTACCAGACTGGTATAAACTACTACATCAAATCATCATCATCATCATCATCATCATCATCATCATCATCATCATCATCATCATCGTTGTCGGCTTTATTGTTTGAAGATAACAAGAAATTATATTATAAAAAGTATAATCTCTTTTTAAAATATTCATGGTTAGGCATAATAAATACTAGCCATTATCTGATGAATGGAACACATAAATAAGAAGTGTGTCTAGATTATACAAATACAGATTATACAATCACAGAAGTTTACAAAAAACTTGATACAAACTTTTCTTCTAGCCATATCTGACAGATTTTATCTTCCCAGAATTTATCATGGCCAATACTGAGTAATGTGTCTCAGTTTTAACAGTTCTTTTTGTTCATATTGACAAAACAAATGAGATTCAAAGTAGTTGCAGGTAAGTATATGATTCCCATTTATTAAAAGAGAAATAAAGCAGACTCTGCAAATTACAGATAGATTAGTTTCCTGGGTATAGTCAACAATTTATATGTTGGTGACTATACATAAAGTTTGGCTGGAACAACCAGGTTTCACACCAGATGAATAAGTGGGTGACTTTTGATAATTTCCTGACTTAATATTAACCATTTTATCGAGCCAGGCTCCATAAGCCAGGGTCAAAAAAGCACTCTATGTGGCTTTTGTTGACTTCAAATCACCTTTCAATTTGATATCTTGAAATGAGTTGTGGGAGAAATTAGATAAATGTTCTATTGATTGATATTTATTTCTACCTATAATGGAAATGTACAAAGAAATATTTTAAGGATCAGATGTAACCACAAGGATCGTGTATAGGAAAAATAGGAAATAGGAAAAAATAGGAAATAGGAAAAATTCTGACTTGGAGAAGAACTAGTTAAGGATGTATATTAACCACCTTCCTTCTTCTACTACTCGTAGTAGTAGTTCTAATTTCCTGGTATTGACCATTCAGACCCACATTTCCTCCTCCTCCTCCTCTGTAACAGTCAATTGATCTATTTCTTTAGGTAGAAGTTTTGACAATTGCTTTCTTAAGTTCAGTTAGCATAAGTAGGACATTACAATCCCTTGCTGTTTGTAGTAAAAAAAAAAAAAAAAAAAGAAAATGCTACCAAATACCAAAAACCTGTAGTTTTTGTGAAGACAGCCAAACAGCCAAAAGGCTTTAAAGGCAAACAGATGTTCATCAACATCATCATCATCATGCTGTAGATGCCCTATCCCAGTGCCTGGAATAGGACTGGGATAGGACATCTACAGCATGAAGCTGCAGGGGTCTGGATGGGGAACAAGAGACTTCAACTGAACCCTGGCAAAACTGAGTGACTTTGGGTTTAGGGCCTTCTGGATCTGTGACTTTATCATCTTTGGTACTAGATCGGGTGGCACTGCCTCAGACAGACCTGGTCCACAATCTGGGGGTCCTTCTGGACTCATGACTCCTGTTCAAGGAGCAGGTGGCAGTCATGGCTAGGAGGGCCTTTGCACAACTTTGTGTTGTGTGCCAATTGCACCCGCTCCTGGATTGTGAGGCTCTGCTCACAGTTACTCATGCTCTAGTCATCTCCTGCATGGACTATTGTAATGAACTCTACATGGGGCTGCCCTTGAAGAGTATCTGGAAGCTTCAGCTGGCAAAATGCAGTGGCACAGGCAATTATGTGTGCCCCTAGAAGGACACACATTACACCTCTGCTCTGGGAGCTGTACTGGTTACCAGTTTGCTTCCAGGTCCAATTCAAGGTGCTAGTTTTGACCTTTAAAGCCCTACATGGCATGGGGCCAGGCTATCTGAGGGAACACATCTTTCCAATTATATCTACCTATCCCATAGGTTTGGCAGAAGAGGCATGCTGCGGGTCCTGTTTGCAAAGGAGTTCCATCTGACAGGACCCAGAAGACAAGCCTTTTCTGCAATGGCACCAGATGAACATCATCCCTTTCAAGGTGAGGTTAGCCCCAACCTTCATGGCCTTCCGTAAAGCCCTCAAAAAGTGTTTTTTTCACCAAGCCTGAGGATCCCCTGATAACAGAGAACCTGTGCATTGGCTGTATTATTTGTAATATTTTCCCACTCATGGTCTTGTTTTTATCCATGTTTATTGTTTTCATTTTTTTCATTGTTTTTGAGTATGTTTTAATTGTAGGTTTTATTGTACGCCACCCAGAGGCACTTTGTGTGAGATGAGTGACCATATAAATTTGACAAATAAATAAATGAATCATAATCATCATGTTATATTATTAATATCTTATTGAACAGGTGACATTGTAACACTTTTGAAAGTTGTTTTCAGTTTATGTTTGCATGCATGGTATACATAAACTATCTGACTGGAACTGTTTTGAGAAGCTTTGAGTCTATTTTAAGTACTTTTTGGATAAAAACCTACTCAAATGTTATTACACAATTGAAATATGGCACATTGTGAACTTAAGGTAGATTAAGGGCTGCAAAAATAAGTAGACAACATTGAATAATTAGCATGTTCTGTATCATCTAGTGATCATCTGGATTTCTTCAATCCAGATATGGTACCAGAAGGATTATGCTCACTCAAGGTCGTTCTGTGAACATTTCAATCCAGGCTGTACCAAAATGTATTCCAAATTATGCCTTATGCTTTGGTCAGTGTCAGTTGAGGACCAGGCATAGCCGTTTCTCTAAAATAGTTCTTTTCTCCAGAGGGTGAAATACCTCCCATATTTTGAAGAATAACTTGAAAACTAGCAGAGTGAGAGCCTGGGGGCGAAAGTCCATGTCTGCAGCTATTCCTTGGAAATAATGAATAAATCTTTAATAAAGTCATTGATTAGAAAAAGAAAAGAAAAAGATAAAACATTTAAACATCTCACTGCGCCAATTCAGAAACATCTGTACATCTCTATGCACTTTCAAGGAATTTGAACAATCATCTTCTGACAGATCTTGTGCACTGTGGTACAAAATTTAGCAACTTCTACAGACATTGTCTCATTTGAATCAGGTAATTAATATAATTTATTTATATTATATAAATTTATATAAAACATATCTGCTTGCCCTGTATAAACTTATAAAAAAGGGGACTGGTAAACATGACAAATATCTCTGTAATTGCATTGTAACAGTAGCACACTGTTGCTTCCAAGCTGCCTGCTTTACATACAGCATACAGAATTTTTGTGTACTTCCCAGCGTTGCTGGATGTATTGCATGAAAATGGGATCGGGTTTGAACTCTGTGATAATTTGGCATAGTTACCCTGTTTAAATTTCTTTCTGGTTTCATGTTGTTCAATTTCATCCAGAAAGAATGACACTGAGTATATGTCTTGGTCCTATTTATTGGTCCGTGTTAAATATTTTCTTTGTCTAATTGCTGTCCTAGCTTATTTGTACCCCGTTTGTATGAGAAAAACTAAAGATATGCCAAAGAGGTACAACTTCCTTTCCAATGTGTATTTCCAGTGAGGGAGAAGGAAAAAAAAAAGATCAGACAATCATAATGTGGCTTATCCTGCTGGGGAGAACATTTTTTGGAATATATTATTTTGTTTAAAGGAGACAAAGAACGTTATCATAGGGCAAGGTTGGAATAACACTCCTGAATCCCATTCCTGTGTTGGAAAGGCTTTACCCCAGTTGCCTACGTATTTAATATTCTACTCTCTAAACACCACCAAGTATCAATTTGGCAAGGCTGAATACCTTATTTTCAGGGGTGCTCTCAGGCAAATACTTGACAATTCTTGATCAGTAATATATTTGCCCTTGCAGTAGCAGAGGGACTAAGACATGAAACATGTTTTATTGCATTGCATTGAATTAATGGAGCTGATTCCTTTTTAAAAATTTCACCCATTATTAAGAATATTTTAGGAAAGGCTGATTTGCTTTACATGTGCTGGTACATTAATTTCATGAAATCAAAATTTGGATGGTTAAATTTTATGAGCCTGTTATTTCTACAAAATTACAAGTTAATCAACATCTTGTATGAGATATAAAGCAAGTGATCTAATAAATCAATCCATTAGTGTGATAACTAGTGGACTTAGGACTTAAGAAATAAATTTTTAAGGGTTCCAGAATCCTACAGTAAGTTGTATTATCATTTTTCTTACATGTTCCACTTGAACCACCATAATAAACTACTACAACTTGAAAAAGCTGGAAATGTTGTTAATTCAACTCTTTTTGTAAAATCCATTTCTTTTGATCAACTAATTTTTATTGAATTTGGGTAACACAGGTCCACCAGTTCCTAAGAATCTAATAGCTTCTTTCTAAAGAAAACAGTGTGCAAAAGCTGGTTACAGAAATGACAGATGCACAATTTGTTTTGTCCTGTGATTCATAACTGAGGGTCCCCCCTTCTTAGAGGCTCCTAAGAACTCCTTTTAGATGCTGTGCTCATTTGCTTTCACCTCTTTGCATGCTGCCTGGCTTCTATGCATTAAGTCAGAACAGGTGAGGTATTCACTGCTGTCGTTGACATCTGTGGGATGAGATATGGTAGTACATTATTTTCTTCCCAGCTTTTTTCAAGGGATTATCCCTCATGGGTGAAATGATTGTATTTTCCCCAAATTTGGATTAGATACCTTAGGAAGAATATATTGCATATTTCGTTACTACCATTACTCTTGCAAGGTGTCCTTCTAAATATAAATATCCATTCTTCTGTTTAACTAGTAATGGTTTAGTTGCCTATATTCAGTTGCCACGCCAAGGAAGAATAAAACTTAAAATAATAAAATCAAATTATACATAAGGAGGCTAGCTAATGAAAAAACACAGTGTTGGGTCTGACTGACTAGATGACATGAATAAAAATATAAGTAAAGAATGGAAGCTCACAGTGTGTATATATCATTGGGGTTACAAAGTATGACCCAGCTGCACCACATACTTGCACCAATTGTTACAAATGCATGAACACATTGTATCTCAACACGGATATGAGTTTCCTTCAACTAACTATCTGTGAATTGTGTTGGGGGGGAGGGAGGGGTCATCTTACATTGTGAGAATACAATATGCTGTGATAAAGAAGCAAATAGCTAGAGACTTCTTATGGATGTCTTCTCATCTTCACATGGACATCTATGTGAATTTATAGACCTGGATGTCTATAAATTAAATGTGGCCAGACAAGGGAAGGAAAGGAGTCATTCCTGCTGTTTGGCTGGTTAAATTAATCTTTTTATAGCACCTAAAGCAGCCTCTTCCTTCGCTTGCCTCATCTCCATCCCATTTGGGTTCATCTTTTTCTGTTTTTGTCTTTTCTTAATGCAGCTTCTCCATTCCATTACCAAATCTCCATCCTGTTTTTGCTTTTGTTTTTCCCTATTGCTGCACGAAGGAAGGAGGAATTGTGCATATGGGCTATTTGTGTGTAAGAGAATGGTTGATATAAGAAGGTGGGGAGTCAGTTAATGTTATAATCTGGACAGTTTATTTTACAGGCAATTAATTTTAATCAGTAGTTTTTAATTCAGTTGCTTTTTTTAAAGTCTGTCTTTGCCCTTTTTTGAAATGTGGTTTATGGGAGGTATATAAATATACAGACATACATAGATGTGTTTATTTAGTGGAATAGGGAATCACCTGACATTTTTTCAGTTTCTGTTGCAACCCTAGGTTGACGAAGTGAGGAAGCGTAAGGCAGGCATAGATTTATGCATACGTATATGAACCCAGTTATTATATTGGATAATTTTGATATTGCAAAAATAGCAGAGATTCTTTCCTGTTCCCTTATTTCACCTTTTCATCCCTGCTTCCTTAGGGCCTGCTGAAGAAATAAACATTCCAGGAATAGCTGTAGGGTTGCTATATAGAACTCGCAAAACTTAAACATTTAACTAGTTTTAAACAGAAAAAAATAGAAGATGCCAGTAGTGCAGTGTGGTAAAGGGAGGAGGAATGATGGACAGAAGGAGAAGAAAGAGTGCCAGTAAGAAAGAACTTGGAAAATGGGGTAAAATTGTTAGAATTGTATATAGGGTCTTCAAAGGACATCTTTCTCAGCCTCTGCAACTCTGGCACCACCACCATCAGATTTAAAGGTAAATATTTTTGTACTGTAACAATACAACAGGAGAGTAGTGTTTAATTTGCTCTCACTGAAATTGTTATATAGACAGATATGATTCATTTGTTTCTAGAGGGGAAGATATTTTTAATCTGCAAAAGGTGCAACTAATTTGAACTCTGAAAATACCACTTTCCATACAACTACCCCCACTATGCTACATGAAAATTTAAATCTCTTTTTCAAGACCATTAAGGAGGCTAGTAAAATCTAGGTTGTTAAGATCAGGCCTGTTTACTTCCTCTTCTTGTTCACCATCCCTCCCCTGACCCTCCATATTGAGATTGGGAGTGCCCACAAATATAGCAAGACATTTAGGATTGGTAGTAAGGGGAGATACGTCCAGTATAAAACAAAACAAGACCAGATTCAAAGCAATGGATTGTAACATCATGGATGGAAGGAAAATGTGAAACAGGAGAGAATCACTGAAATTTTTAGTAGTAACTGAAAAGGAAAGAGGGAAGTATTGAGTAGGGCTTCAGGAAAATAGGAATGGGTTATTGTTCAGTAGCTGACTGCATGCTTGACATGTATAAGGTTCCAGGCTCAATCTGTGGCCTCTCAAGTTGTTGTTTTGGAGGATCAGGTAGTAGATGATAGGAAAAGAAAGTTTTATGAGAATCTGGAACCCTACTGATGCTACTTCATAAGTTCAAGAAACGGAGCAAAGACTCTTTCTTCAGGGATAGCTTTCAGCTAGTAAGAACCATTGGTAAGTTGGAGGAATGAATGCTAGTAATTAAAGAGAAAAAGCATGGAATCTTGAAAAACTCTATTTAAAATGCCACTCAATAAATTGTTACAGTAAATTCTGTGGGACGAAGCCTTCTGACCCCACCTTCCTTGTTCTCCAATATCATTTTACTAGTGTACCTCTTCTAGTTTGAGTGAATAAAGATACAACTTCTAATCTGTTTGCTCAAGACCCATCTTGGCTCTTCATTCTGAAGACTATTTTCTTGTGGCACAATTAAGAAATCATCTTTGATATTAAACCTTTCTATTATCCGTCATACTTAATATTTACTTCCACGTAACTCTCTTACTTTTTATCTCTCTTTTTCCTTCTCTCTTCCTCTGTGAATCATGACATTCTGGGATGTGATTTTCAAAATGCAAATTGCTGACCCAGGATGGATGCTTAAAAAAAAAAAAAGTCTAGCTGTGATCTAAGCTGGGGTATATTTTCTCTAGTCCTTTCAAAATGCAGAAATGACATATACTTTATCTCTACCTCATGTTTCTTACCATATATATATATATATATATATATATATATATATATATATATACTGGGACAGAACAGGCTACTTGTTATTTTTAAATATTCAGAACAAATACGAACAGCTGCTCCTAATTTTATATGGGCTTTTTAAAGCCTTCACATTGATTCCTCAGACCCCCATTAACACTCATTGAGAACAGATCCTTAAGCAAAAGATTTCTCCTTTCTGGAGCATTTTTCCAGTAACCTTATAACATTTCAACACATGTTTAACTCGCATATGAAATATCTATTCCAGTACGTCAAGAGTTCTAGTCTTTCAGCCTGCATAGGGATTTGTGAATCAAAATAGTTGGGCTATGCAGCACTAGGATTTGAAGGGAAAAAGGTGATTCAGACTACATGGGAGTACTCTTGTAGTAAATATGGACAACCCCTTAAAGCAGCTGTGATTTTTCCTGCAGTGGGACCTGAGAAAAGATGCATTTGGTTTAAGCACTTGCCAACAGGTGCCACAGGCATGCCTATGCCTATGCCTACTCTGAAACATTTTTTTCCTTTGATATGAAGCCAGCCCAGCCCAAACAAAGTCCATTCCATTTAGCAGTCCCCTTCTGGGGACAAATGTACAATCTGTATATTTTCGTTCCAAGTTCTTTATTTAAAAATCTACAGCAAATCCAACTGGGTGTACAGGGGTTGTTGTATTTCTTAAATTTTGTGAGGTTACCAGGATTTGTTGTCTACTTAAAAAAAACTTTTAAAATCCTGGCACATTTATAACAGCCCTAGGCTCTTTGAAGTTCTTCTTGCAATGGCTATATTGCAAGACTGTCATAAAGTTTAGAATGTAGATCCTATCCACCATGAATTTAGTCCTTTATAAATCAAATACTCTGTGGGATACAGATCTACCTCGTGGAGCTGGGGTGGCTTTGGATCTGCAAGTGTGATAGATGTCATTCTCAAAGACGTTGTTTAGTTCTCAATAGAAGATAATTAAAAAAAAAAAAAGGATGCAACATAACAGACAAAAAACAAAGGGGGGAAACAAAAGCATATCTCTCCCACCTTTGCAGCTGAGAATCAGAAGGTTCTATGTGTTGTGGGAACTCCACTGAAGAGCATTTCCTGTTTTTTGTAAAACAACATTTCCCAAACTGTGAGGTGTACCTGCCTTGGGCAGGTGGGGTGCAGACAGAGTCCAGGAGAGGTGTAAGGACTTTTTAGTTACATTGTTACAATGAATCCACCTTTCCCAAAGTTACATTGTATTATTTTCATTGTTCATTTCTGTTCATTTTGGTGTTTGAATTTTTAAAGGAGGTGTGTACATTAAGATTACATTAATGGGAGGTGGGATGGCAAAAAGTTTAGGAATGCCTGCTATTAAATGTCTGTTTCGCTCATAGTTTTTGCCATTAAAGTTCCCAAGGAATAAAATAAGGTGTTATGTTTCATATCATCCTTCTTTCTTCATTATGAATTTAGATCCCTAAAGAAATCACAACTATCACCATATTCTATCACAACATTGTAAAACTAGTAACTCCCACGGATAAGAAATTGCATCTATTAATACAGAAGCAGTCTATGATTACATTATTGAAACAAATAATCTTTGTTGAATTCATATATTATCTGTCTATAATAATACAAAGAAAATTGATTTGTGGATTACAAAGTTAAATTGTAGAGCAGTGAGTAAAAATGTAGCAGTTACCAAGCTAAAACATATTCTTGACATCTTGAGATATGATTGTCTGATAACATCACATGTATGAGATAATGCACAATTGGAAAATGAAGACAGCATTTTCTCATAGCTTGCAGAGGGCAATCCTGTATTATGATCACTTCAACACAGCCTATATAGCAGATTTAGAGAACCATAAATAGTGCACATATAAAACTAGTACATGTTATATAATCCCAGTGCTATTCTTACATAAATATGAGTTTGATCTTTTAATAACTGAATTATATTTTTGTTTAAAAGTAGTTGAGCTCTTCGTTATGTTTTTCTTGATGCTATTCTTGTCCTCTCCAGAAACAAACACTGTTTAATAATTTTTGCCTAAGGTCCTGGACATCCATTGCAATTAAACAAAGCAGCATTATACCTTGCTATTATTCAGCATTTATATGAATTGCCAGAGAAATATCATTTTTGATGACTTCAAGTGCTTTGTCGACACAATGTAGAATACACTGCAGATAATAATGCTTCATCCCTCCTTTCTTTTTGATTCTACTCAATATTTTCTCATATTCTTGGTAGGTATCCACCTGAACCAGCATGTGGAGGCAGTAATGGGCTAGATAAAAGCTAAAAAAAATGAAGTTTTATCTGGATATAATAAAGGTGTTGCTTCCTTGTTCAGAATTAATATTTTCTTTGTGTAGGGTTATTACAAGGGTGCTTTCCTTGAAAACTACATTTAGTTAATTTCCTATGAGACCCCACACTGTTGTTGGATGCTCACACAGGGGCTGTAGCCATAGAAATTTTGAACTAGGTTCTTCTGGTAGGTAATTGCACAGGTTATAAATTGATTTTTGATGTATATTTAGAGCATCCTTGTCATTTATGTAATAAGGCCCTAAACATGATGTTATGTCATATGTCATTTTGACTGTAGTTATCATCTGATAGATAGATACTCTTCATTTATTGACATTTGTTGATATACAGTATATGGTTAGCCATATAAGTACACCAAAATGGGCAATTCTTTCCTGCAGGAGGGCCATTTGTTTTTATTTCTGCTGCCAATGCAGATGAGAGAAAGATGAATTTGGATAACTTTTTAATGTTTATTTACATGATCTATATTTCTTGAACTACCATGCAATTATAAATGGATAATCACAATTTCCTGAATTTTATGATGCAATTTGTAAATTGTACATAATAGGGAAAATAGGCACTGAATGAATGGTACTTACGACCGGTCCTCAAAGTTCCAGCCATTGCAGTCACATGATCACGATCTGGGTGCTCGGTGCTCAGCTCATGATTACGATGTCACAGTGTCCTACGGTCATGTGGTCACAATTTGTGACCTTCTTTGCCGACTTCCTACACACAAAGTCAATGGTGACCATGTGACATCCTCGTTTAATGATGGTACTGGATTCGCTTAAAAATGGCAACCAGGAAGTGCTGAAACTGCTGTTGCTAAGCGATGTGGTCACATGACATCACGCTCTATGACTGTGTTGCTTAGTGACAGAAGTTCCACTCCCAATTGCTGTTCTTAACCAAGGACTACTTGTATATAAAACTGAGAAATTGAGTGAAATTGAACATGGCAAAATTCTCTTACTGTATTCTTGTAGTCAGGTGAAAGTGTTTTTTCTATTTTTTTTTCAAATTAATTTCAGTACTTTAAGCTGACTCTGACGTTTAAACAGTCTACTGTTTTGTGTGTATGTGAAAGAGAGTTACTTGAATTGCTTAATTATTAATGATAGCTTTATTGCTCTTCTTGTGTTGCTGTTGCTATCTACTTTGAGAGCTGCTCTAATAAGTGGAACAACAGGATATAAATTATTCACATAAATAATAAATAAAGATGGACCGATGGACTAACTGAGTATGGCAGGTTTAGATTTTCAGGTATGAGAAAAGTAATCTAATGGTTTTGAGGGAACTGATGTGCTATGATCCCAATCTGAATCTGAGAAGGGCAAATTAGTTCTAACTAAATAAAACCACATATAGTACTAAATGCAACTATACTGTGATTGTATTTAACAATCTGCAGAAATGCTCTGGCTTTTGATTGTTTGATTGATTGATTGATTGTGTGCCATCAAGTCAGCATAGACTCTTTGGTGACCACATAGATATTCTCCAGGAGGATCCATCCCAACCTGGTTTTTCAAGGTCTCCTAAAGGTGCACCCATTGCCACTGTAACTGAGTCCATCTACCTTGCTGCTAGACATCCTCTTCTTCTCTTTCCTTCCACCTTTCCCAGAATTATAGGCCTCTATAGAGAGCCAGATCTTTGCATTATGTGTCTGAAGTATGATAATTTGAACCTGGTCAAGAACTCTGGGTTGATTTGTTTGATAATCCATTTGCTTGTTTTCTTGGCTATGCATGTATTCTCAGGAGTCTGTTCCAATTACAAAGTTCAAAAGCATTAATACTCTTTCTATCCTGCTTCTTCAAAGTCCACCACTGGTTTACAATATGATAATAATGTAATACAAAGATAACAAAAGCAGCCTATTAGGATATAGACTTGATGACATAAGTCCTGGAAAGTAAACCACGGTCAGTGTCAGGATCTGTTCCCTCAAAGAATAAAAATTACAAGGTTAGAGAATTCATTTCTAACAGAAAAATGCCTCTGAAGGAAATCCTGTAACTTGTACAGGCATAATCTTTTTGTGAGGATTATTCTTCTAAACTACTGATAGATTAATATCTTTTCTTTATGTATTAAGTATTAACTTTGTGTTTTTGTGTTCAAAGTGGTTAATAATCAAAATCATAATTACAGTCTATTTTGCCTCTTACACCTTTCTCAATATGCTCTTATTGTCACCATTTTCCTTAATAAGAAGCCTGGGAAATTTTTCAAGATACCATACTGAATATAAAGGTATAGCCTTCTTGTTCTGGAATCAGTGCAGTGGGGTATATTTGCATTAACAACAGGATTTTTGTAGGGTTCAGTTCCAATAAATGGGGATAGACTAGTTCTTAGAATCTACTTCTGTGACTTCATTTGTTTCAGACAGAAGATGGAGAAATAGCCCAGAGGGCTGATATCAGTAATACAAGGCATAGTAATGATGGTGGTGATGTTATTGGAAGCATTCTCACAAGATCAAAAAGTGAGCAGCCTGTTACCATATCTGGCCATTACCAAAACAAGGAACAGATGCAAACAGTTCCTCCCCTCCTAAGGAGAGCCACTTCTAGCTTTTCACATAAAATCAGTGGAAGAAAGAGGTACAAGAATTTGAACGCTAATTGCGGTGTTAGATACACTTGCATTAGATACACAGCAGTCACTGAAATTCTTTTGTACTGTCTTTGTAGCTTTTCTACAATAAATCCTATATCATTGTATGCCTGTTTGTCTGTTCCAATCCAGTTAACTGGGAAAAAAACTACCATATAATTATATTTGTGTGTGTGTGTGTGTGTTTGTGTGTGTGTGTGTGTGTGTAGAAATAACGATTGGTTTGGAAGTACTCAAGAGAGAAGTATAACTGGGCAAATATCCAATGAGATTCTTAGAAAATATCTTTCTCCATATAGCTTCTGCAGCACCATTTTCTCTCCTGTCCCCTAATGCTCAGAGCAGATTTTGATAATAGGTTGGCAGAGAAGAGCGAATCACCAAAAAAAAATTTGTTCCCTATTCCACTTGCATTAACTGGAGGAATAAAGCAGAGCTACTAGTATAAATAGTGCCTGATCTGTTAGGAAGAGCATTGGGTAATATATTTATCTTTGTTCCTAGGACTGACACTAATGCACTTAATATCAGGAGTCAGAAGTGAAGCCTCTGAATGCACCTAACCAGTACTACCTTACATATATATTGTTCTCATTCAAATTCATAAAAATCAACTGGTCTTAAAAACAGGCTGGAGACTTTGTTTTTGGTTTTTTTTCAAAAGCTATATTTCCTTGGAAGTAATTTGTAATGGGCTACATGTCAGTAATTGATGGGCTTAAAAGAGTAGAACCAGGAACACAAGTAGATAGGGCTACAGTTCTCCCATTGTCTCTTCCTGACATTCTCTTTTTCTAACACCTTTCTTTCTTCTGTTCTCCTCCCTCTCCCTATAACAGACCATGACCAATTACTCCTTCCAGAGGTCTGAACTGCTTGCTTGTAAAGGCACAGAAACACATGTCTACTTCTGTTTTAAAGACAGGTAGTAATTCTTAGCCAGGCATGGGACAACCATGCACATCCATTCTCTTATATATCTGATTTCACTTTGGGTATTTAAATTGAACCAATCATTAACATTTAATTTCATTGAGACTTAGCATTCCCTTTTCAGTAAACTAGTTTAAAATTAGATCAATAAATTATGGGTCACAGGCTGTGCTTTTGCCAATGAATATGACTTCTACCTGGCTTTGTTCACCACTTATTTTATAGTCTGTTCTTTATCTGTACTATTCTGCAAGATTTTCATAGGATTCAGTAATATGCACACTTTTATAGCCAGGGAAAGTCACTGCTTTATATTTCCTATTTCTTAATGCTGACACTAGCACAATAATTACCGTCGAAGCTACAGTGACAGGAGTTCAGGTAGAAGAATGAATTTCTATATTGTTTCACCAGATTAATGTAGGGTCAGAAATTCAACTAACTGATTTATGACATTAAGTAGTGCAGGTGAAAAAAAATACCATGATTCACCCCAACCCACCCCACTCTGCCATTATTGTAATGATTCCCTCCTTAAATGCACACTTTTTGCTATTATTCATATCATGTAGCAGCCAATTGGCTGACACATCATTAATTTCACTGTTTAAAAATGATTAGAATATGCCTTACAATCGCTTTGTATTATCACAGCTTTTTAGCAGAACATGTATATGTATATATAAACAAGCCTTCAAAATATTTACTTCTACTGTAGGAGTATTGGGATGCTGAATTCTTTTCCTCCATCAAAAGGTGTTACCAGAAACTTATAATATAAAAATTAAAGAAAATAACAGTGCCAAACAATTGTTTAAATGAATTTTAAAAAGAGTTATTTACTATTTAAAAATAGTAAAATGCTACATTTCTGGAAATCTCAGACAAACTCATATAGGGACTGTATATCATCCCCTCAGCTTGATATATGGAACCACAGTAAGGTATAATACAATCCTTGGTTATATAAAAGCATCCAACCAAGAAATGCAATGATAGGAGAGAGTGCTTTTTGCAGGTTCTCTTGGAAATTTTAATCTTTGATACTAGAGTACACAGGGTGAGGCATAATTTATAATGCCAAGTTTTAGAAAGAACAGGTAAATAGTATTTGTTGTGATAAAACAGACAAATTGAATTAACAGTCAGGTATAACACAATTCATGTGGAATATATTTATATGTGCATACATTATCTGTATATATTTATGAGATCTGTGCAAATATGTTTCTGATAGATGTATTAATTCATATAATGCTATGCATTCATTAGCTTATTTATTTTCTAGAATTAAATTCCCCCAATTGAATAATTGGGGGGGGGGATAAATCATTGAAAAAAGCCCACCCAGGCATCTTCTACCTAGTTCCCAAAATAAACATACCAAGCAACTTTGGTAACCATATAATGATGTTGACAATATTCATTCTAGATGTCACATTGTGAGTATCCTTCCAAAATTATATGTCAAAGAAAATTTGTGTGTTATTGCATTAAGTACTGCCAATCTCAAATAACATACTTGGAAACAGAGAAGAATTTACTTTGCTATCAGAAGTGGGCAAAAGGCAATTGATGTAGGCAGCTTAGAAACAACAGAGAAGAAACAGAAGGGTTTTGGAGTGGCAAGCATCCTAAATGATAATAGGACATGACATTATTATTTATTTAATTTGTCATATTTATCTTCCATTTTTGTTTTAGGAGCTCAAGGAGGCATACCGAATACCTTCTTTCTCCAATTCCCCCTCAACTGAAGGATAATGTTAACGTCTTATTGATCACCAACATCTTGGAAGATATTATTATTTGTGTATGTGTTTGGTTTTACTGTATTGAACAACAAATTGTATTTTAATTAATATTTATTTGTTGTTTTATTGTGAACCACCCAGAGTCATTTCCTCATAAGATGGGCGGTATCTAAATTCGAAATATAAATAAATATAAAATAAATAAATAATATTTCTCCGCTCTTATTGAATCTGCAGAATGCTGGCCGGCAGTCCTGTTTAAGATCACCCAATCCCTCTTAGGAAAGGAGGGCCCAGTGGCCCATTTACAGGCCATGCAGAGTTTTCTGGGCATCTGGAGGATAAAATCGCTTGGATCCATTCCCAGTTGGATTCCAAGCATGGCACATAGTCTGCAGAAATGCCTGGGGAAAGTATTTACCCTGTTATCTGGGAACAGTTTGATTCTGTTGGACCCGAGGGAGTGGACGGGGTCCTCCGGACTGTTAATGCCACCATTTGTCAACTAGACCCATGCCCCTCCTGGCTGGTCAAGGCTGCTCAGGAAATGACATGTGGGTGGGTCCAGGAGATGGTGAATTCATCCTTGAGGGAGGGGGTGTTTCCAGTCATCTTTAAAGAGGCGCTGGTGCATCCCCTCCTCAAGAAACCATCCTTAGATCCCACCGTATTGGACAATTTTCATCCAGTCTCCCACCACCCCTTTTTAGGGAAGGTGGTTGAGAAGGTGGTGGCACTGCAGCTCCAGGGATATTAGATGAAACAGATTATCTGGAGCCTTTTCAGTCAGGTTTCAGGCCTAGATATGGTACAGAAACAGCATTAGTCAAACTCTCTGGCAGGAGCAAAATGGATAGTGCATCCATCCTCACTCTTCTTGACCTCAGCGGCTTTCAGTACCATCGACTATGGTATCCTTTTGGGCCAACTTAGGGAGTTGGAAGTGGGCGGCACAGTTTTGTGCTGGTTCACTTCCTTCCTCCAAGGTCGGTCCCAATTGGTATTGATTGGGAGTGAGAGGTCTGGCCCATGGCCCCTCTCTTGTGGTGTACTGCAGGGTTCGGTACTCTCTCCACTCCTTTTTAACATCTACATGAAACCACTGGGTGAGATCATCTACCACCATGGGATGAGGTATCATCAATATGCAGATGATACCCAATTATACATCTCCATCCCAGGTGATTTGAGTGATGCTGTGACCACCCTTTTGTGGTGCCTGGAGGCTGTAGGAGTCTGGATGGGGAACAATGGGCTTCAGTTGAACCCTGGTAAGTTGTGGATTGGAGGCTCCTCTGTATCTGAGGGTTTACCATCTTTGGTTCTTGATGGGGTTGCAGTGCCCCAGGCAGACCCAGTGCATAATCTGGGGGCAGTGCAACCCCATTGAGAACCAAAGTTCGAGGAGCAGGTGGCAGTTGTGGCCAGGAGGGCCTTTGCTCAACTTCATGTTGTGTGCCAGTTATGCCTCTTCCTGGATCAGGAGTCCCTCTGGTCTGTCACTCATGGCCTGGTCATCTCTTGTTTAGACTACTGCAATGCACTCTACATGGGGCTACCCTTGAAGAGTATCTGGAAGCTACAGCTGGTTCAAAATGTGGCCGTGCGGGCAATCTTGGGTGGCCCAAGGATGGCACATGTAACACCTTTGCTGTGAGAGCTGCATTGGGTTCCAGTTTGTTTCTGGGTCTAATTCAAGGTGTTGGTTATCACCTTTAAAGCCCTACATGGCATGGGTCCAGGTTACCTGAGGGACCGTCTCACCCCCACTACATAGACCCGTCCCACCTGGTCCAGCAGAGAAGGCATGTTGCGGATCCCATCAGTGAGAGAATGTTGACTGGTAGGTCCGTTGCGGCACCCTGTGGAATACTCTCCCATGAGAGTGGGTTCCTACCTTCCCAATTTTTCAGAGGGAAGCTCTCCCAACTTGTGTGGGTGAGGAAAGATACAACCAACCCTGGGGCTGGCTGGTGCCTTGACAATGCTCCCTGAGCTTATTAACACCTAATTAACATCAGCCTGTTGGAAGTATCATATAGGAAGTTTGTTTTTTAGCATATTTCAATTAATTAATTAATTAATTAATATTTAACTATTTTAATTAATGTTTATTCTATTTTTACTGTAAACCGCCCAGAGTCACTTTGTACTCAGAAGGGCGGTGACAAATTTGAAATATAAATAAATAAATATAAATAAATAATAAGTATCAGAGACAACAAAAGGTTCTGTAAACTGCCCATGAGAAGGTGGCTTTGCCAAGAACTTAGCCCCTCTTAGCATCTCCCACAGGAGTGCATATCCTTTGGCATGTAGACCAGTTCCTTTTCAGGAGGAGGTGGAAGTGAGAAGTATCAAATTACAGCAGATAAGAGCTAGCAGGAGAGAAATGGTTGATGGGTACAAGGGCATCCAAATGGTGACTTGGAGATGGTTAGAGAGGGAAAAGGAAAGGAGGTGAAGACCAGAAATCACAAATCTCATAAAAAGTAAATATCTCAAGTTCAGAAGATGTTTCCAGAAGAAAAAGTGGTGAACTGAGGGAGACTGCTGGTAGAGGTGTGGGTGTGCATAGGTGAGGCAGATGCAGAGAAGCTACGATGAGTAATCCAGCAGACCAAGCACCTCAGAAATTCCAGGCAAAGCTGACCTGGGAGAGAGGATTGGAGGTATGCGGAATCTATTGCCATTTTTCCCAATCATTTGTTATGCAGAATCCATTAGAAGGGTGATGGCCATTGGGCTCAAAGAAAGGAGGAGCCAAAAAGCAGTTGTCTGGAATCCAAAAAGAAGCAGGACAAGGAGAAGAGGACAACCAGCAAGATATATTCCTGCAATCACCCAGAGGACAGTTCCAGCTGAAGCCATTGGTGGAAGGGTGAAGCTGAGGGACAGGAATGGTATTGTATCAAGACCAGCAATGTGTATTCTATTGGGAGAGCCTACCTAAAACTCAGGCATTTGAAGAAAGAAAGAAAGAAGCTGGAAAAAACAGAACAATTGACTGAGGAAAGAGAAAAGAGGATGGAGAAAGAGATATAAAAAGTAGTAAAAATAATCAAAGTCTAATGCACAAATTGTGAACCAAAAAAGAGTGATTTTAATTAGAGAAAAAATATCAAGGAGACTGAGAACAAGAAGGGTGAAGTGAAGAACCCAACATTCAGGCAGAAAAAGATGTTAAACAAGTTTCAAAATTAAAGTCTAACTAAAAGAAACTGAGTTAAAATAAGATTGAAATGAGGCCTTGGTGGTGACTTAACATAACAAAATCAGATCACAAAATTGTTTCAGCAGATTAAAAACAAAAACAATCATCATCTATACAACTAGATCCTTTAAGGCCAAGCAATTCCAAAAGGCTAACTGACTCATATCATAAACATATTCATGCAAAAAAATATATTATTTCTGGTCATTTTTCCAGTTCCAAATTCTATACAGACATTCTGTTTTTATAAGGAGATGTAATGTCTATCTTGGCTTCTCCACTTATCATCATCTCCAGAACACCACTGTACACACATAGGCAAATAATATCATGAGACAGTTACACATCATGAGGATCCACAGCTGAGTCTGGCAACATACTTTAAAGCATATTTATAAGAATGGTAGCTTGTACTGAGAAACAAAAGCTACAGCTTTAAAAATGTATTTCATTTTGCTTGTAAGAATGTTCTATATTTTTGCAAAGAAGCCCAATAATAAGCTAATATGGCATGATGAAGAGGACATGAAAATCCCAAATTCCACGAAATGCTTGCAGCACAGTGATTAAAAATTCAGTTTTTGAAAGCAATACATCATATGCAATAATAAAATCTAACAAGAAATCTGAATGGAATGAACTGAAGTACTAAGGAAATGCTAATATAGGAGTAGAAATGAATAAATTGTATATATAACAGGAACAGTCTCTGTTGTATAAGCTATAATGTATAAATATTGGACATTTAAGGTTTTGAGGAAGAAAATTGGCATACTGTATATTAAATAGAACTTGAAACCAATGCTTTGTATTTATTTTACCCACCAGTTCCAAAATAATAGACTAGTAAAATTAAATAGTTAAGTCCTGCACAATAAAATATAAAGAGACTCTCAAATCAGGCTTTATTCCTAATGATTATATGATCCCAAGTAGGTCATTTTCTGGGCAACAGCTAAACTGGACTGCAGACTTAGAGTTATAAAAAGTAATGTAACTGACTTTCCTCTAAGTCAGCCTGCACATCATGTAGAGGGAAAGAGCCACATTGATGAATTAAAAATAATCATGGGCTTCAAAGGAACAGCTGGCATGCCAGTCAGCTGTTTGGCGGCTAGGAGCGTGGTGGCAACGCTGAAGCTACCACTGTTGGTGAGGCCTGGAGGTGTTGGAGGTGCTCAGCAGCATGTCTTTCAGGACAGCGATGGAAGATCCTTCTTGGTGGCAATGTTTGGCAGTGGTGGATTTATTGAGTTTTTAAAAAATGCTGGCAGGTTGCACAAAACTGCATGGCAGGCTGCATGTTGTGCAGGCCTGCTTTAAGCATATCTCAGCAACTATTTAATTAAGATGCAAACATTCCTTAAAACTGATCTGACCAAAATTTTTACTGGCATTTTTGAAGAAAATGAGAAGTCACTGATGCTTCAAGTGTCTTTGTTAACTTTAAAAGCACAGTGTGTACAATGATTCAAATAAAGTATATATTTGCACCCTTATTTTGAGAAAAGAGATCATGGTCTTACAAACCAGGGCTGTACACTGCTGGATTCTGTTACAGCTATAGAGAACCAGTTTTCTACAGGCTGATGCTATGAGAGAGACGGTATGACTGAGAAAAAAAAAGTGTCTCATGAAAGAATGGATGTTGCTGAGAAACAAGAGACTTCTACAGTTAGAAGATCACAAACTGAAGTTTGGATGGCATGGCTATTTATGCTATGATAAAGTTAAAATTAATGTAGACTTTAAAAATCATTTTATTTGACCTGCCATATTGAGAACATGGAATAGATATAAACCCAGGTTGTGCCCAAAAACACCTTTATGGATCTCAGCTCAAGAAGCATATTATAGAAGAGAAATGGCAGATAAAGGTAAATGGTTCATGTTTTGGGACTTATTGGAAAACTATCAAGGGAAATTTAAGATGAAACCAAGAAAACAATTAACAGCAGAAGGATACAGTTGTCAATGGTTTTCCCATTTACGGGAAATAAGTTACTTGAAAGATTTAAAATGGATAAAAAGACTTATGGTATGGAGCAAAATAAGTCAGAATTTGAAATACAATTGTGTACTGATGATGAACATATAATTGCTAAAACGTATAAACTTTTGTTGAAATTTGAAACAGAGGAAAAGCAAGTTAAAGAATGTATGATAAAATTGGCTAAGAACTTTGTTGATAATATACAGATGGATCAGTGGGAAAATATGTGGTTAAAAGGGTTGAAATTTACATTGTGTTATGATCTCAAAGAGAATTTTTATAAAGTGATGTATCATTGGTACATGATGCCAGAGAAATTATCTAGAATGTATAACGGCACTTCAAATGTATGTTGAAAATGTGAACAGCTTCAAGGGACATTTTATCATGCTTGATGGACATGTAAAAAAGCTAAAAAAAAAAAAAGATTCAAATACATATTTTGATACAGAGGATCAATACTCAATTGAAGCTGGAACTTTTCCTTTTAGGATTAATGGGCAAACAGTTAGGAAAAAAGCCATGGAAGATTATTTCAATATATGACCATTGCAGTGAGATTACTATTTGCACAGAGATGGAAAGATTTGACACTACCCACTATGGAGGAATGGCTGGCGAAGTTGACAGATTTTGCTGAAATGGATAAATTGATTTCTTTGATTAGAGAAAAGACACTATTTACATTTCTTGATGACGGGAAGCCTCTTACGGACTTTTGGCGTAAAAACGAAAAAAAAATGAACTTGTGATTTATGGTTTTGATTATTAGATAGATTATGGAAAGAAGAGTAATATGATATGCTATTAGAGAGAAAGGTTAAAAAATATTTGTACCTATAACTGCTGTGAAGAATATCGGAAGCCACTTCTTTATCTTCTTCTTTCTTTTCTATTTTTTCCTAACTTTTCTTTTCTTTTCTTTTCTTTTCTTTTCTTTTCTTTTCTTTTCTTTTCTTTTCTTTTCTTTTCTTTTCTTTTCTTTTCTTGCACTTTTTGCTTTTTCTTTGATTTCTTTCTCTTTTCTTCTTCTTCCTTACTTTATATTAGTTTGTGGTAGTTTTTAGCTTCTTGTTTAAAAGCTTTAATAAAAATTATATTTTTAAAAAAGTCTCTGCAATAGGCTTACTGCTCAAATTATGTTTATGTTTGACATTTTTCCTCTTATGTTGAAGTAAAATACTTAAAAAAAAAAATTAAACTCAAGAAATTATTTACACTGACTGAATGAATGCAGCCTGAACCTTCAATGTGACCCTAAGAAGATATATTAAAGTAATTACTTTCAGGAATGGAATTAAATAGATTGTAAATGACAAGCCTTCTCAGAATACATACTGTACATACCTAGCCCTGGAATAGTAAGCTCTGCATGGAAGAGATGCATCCAATATTTATATTCAGTTCACTTGAATATAATAATACTATCTGCAACTAGTGTTATAAAATGCACCACAGTTCTACACCACATTCTGGCCATCTAATACCCATTGGCAATTCTAAATGTTTGTCTTTTCAATTTCATATTTGCAAAAATATGGAGTGTTCCTAACATGATCATCAGCAACCTTTTAAAAGGAAGATGATGAAAACTGGTCAACATTTGATTTAAAAATATATATCCAGATTGAATCAAATTGAACAAATGTGTAGATGACAAACTATTAACTTAATTGCCTTAGGATTATACTGTATATGCAATTCCATGCTAATATTAAACATATTTTCCCAAGGAGAAAAACACTCAAGTTCTATTTAAGCTACATCTGCATAAAGTTACAGTCTATAAGATACATGTTTACACCCACAAGGATAAACTTAGAGTAACATTGGAAAAGAGATATGTTACTGACAATATCATACTGGGAACTTAAACTTGGAGAATATGCAGTAATGGCAAAATTAACAGCCTACAGTATATTCACAACAGAGATTAAACCAAATTTAAGGAAGAATGGTTTCTGTATATACTATATATTATGCAGGAAGGCAAATATAAGGATTTAGAGTATGGTTTTAAGGGGAAAAAGAATTGACTAAAGAACTGAAATCAGAAATACATGAAAAATTTAAATGTTTATGAATATTGTGTATCAGGGTACAGCAAAGGGGAAATTAGAAACTAAATCATTGTTTCTCAACCTTAGGAACTTTAAGATGTGTAGACTTCAACTCCCAGCATGGCTGGCTGGGGAATTCTGAGAAACACTGAACTAAATATTTATTTATAATGTTTTTAATATCTTTCTTTTTTCTTTCTTTAAATAACAAAATACTGGAAATTTTGCACTCAACCCAGAGATTCAAATCCTTTCTTATACTGTTAAAATACAGTGGAACCTCGGGTTACGAACGCTTTTGTTCACGAACTTTTCGGGTGACAACCAGCTCCGGCCGCAAAATTTTGCTTCGGTTCGCGAACTCCGCCTCGGGTTACGAACAGGATCTGTGGCCATTTTCCTTCCTGTGACCCAGTCCGCGGCCATTTTCCCGCCTGTGACACGTGGTCCACGGCCATTTTCCGCCCCTGACACATGGTCCGCGGCCATTTTTCCACCCCTGACACGTGGTCCGTGGCCATTTTCCGCCCCTGACACATGGTCGTAGGGAGGGGGACTCTCCCTCCAAGCAATAGCCGCCTCCCTGTCCTCCACGCCAGAATGGATTAACGGTAATTACATTGAACCTTATGGGAAAATTTGCTTCGGGTCGCAACCAATTCGGGTTGCGATCAGAGTCACAGAACGAATTAAGTTCGTAAACCGAGGTTCCACTGTAATTCACTATACTTTGTTTTAATGGTTAATTTCTTATTAACAATATACTGAACTCTAACTGTATAACTTTGGTAACTCCTTTGTCCACTTACTGATACTATATTATTATATTTCTGCATCAATTAAAAAAATTACAGTCTTAAATGGAAAGTTCAGCAAATCTGCAGACATGGAAATTGGATTCTTTCAGATGTAAAAGTATTGAATTCTATCAAAGATAGAATAGTCTCCTTTGTTTTCAAATGAAAGTAACAAAACCTTGACCTTGGGTTCAAGAATATGAGAGAAAGAGAGAGAGAAAGGGAGAGGGGGAGGGGGACGGGGAGGGGAGGGGGAGAGAGAGAGAGAGAGAGAGAACAGACAGCTTTTGGAGGGATGGAAGCAGCATGTAGGATCCTTAATCTGTCATAACCCATCATTTTCTCTGTACAACAGTCTCTGCAACAGTTCTCTTTCATTTTTTTTCTTTTTCATGTAAGGATCATAGTCATGTGTTTACAAGCATAATCAATTGTCTATTGAGAAAAAAAAATGTGGATGAAAAAGTAATGCACCTTCCATCCCTGTCACCTTCTGCTTTCCTGCTCTTGGGGGGAGATAATAAAAATATACAATTTTGAATTAATATATGCTGAGCTTTTTTTAGAATGAGAAACTGGACAATGCTTACAATGGGATGGAGACATTGGAAATACCTGAACTGTTATGTTACAATATACCCTACACATGGAAGAAATGTGATTTGCTTCTCCTGCATTGTATTTCATTTATTCTAGTACCATCATACATTCAGAGAGGAAGCTTTAATTCATAACATGGCCAAATTAAAACCATGTCAGTTCTAAAGAATAATTTGTGCCAATGCTATAAGCCATTTCATGACATGGAGGTTCTTCCTAAGACAGCAGCTAAACAGTCCAAATGTGTGTGTGATGATAGAAGTTGGGATTACATTCACCTCAGTTGGTCTGAAATTTCAATTGCTCAAAGTCTGTGCATACAGTGTGTACAAAAAGGGTACCTAGACATATTTAGGCATGCAGATACTGTATTACTGATGTGACTTTTAACATGAGGCATTTGTGCATGCTAAGAATCCAATGTAAAACATAAAGTATATTATACAAGGCTATTTTGGGCAATCCATCTTTGATTGGTGATTTACCCAGCAGTTTAGCCCAGTTCAGCACTTTGCTTCCTTGATGATTCACAACCAGAAAAGAGAAAGAAAGAAAGAAAGAAAGAAAGAAAGGAAGGAAGGAAGGAAGGAAGGAAGGAAGGAAGGAAGGAAGGAAGGAAGGAAGGAAGGAAGAAAGAAAGAAAGAAAGAAAGAAAGAATGAATCTGATAGCAAGTCTTTAACTCATATCGTTTGCACTGTACAGTGTTATTAGATCGACCTATCTTGTCAAAGCTTTATAAAACCACAAGGACCAATTCATCTGTCTGTCTCATCCACAGACAGATGAAGAACAAGAATCAGTCGCAAGTTGGATACTGTGTAAAGAACTAGTCACCTATTGCTCACCAGAGATAATGTGTGAATGGAAAAAGCAGAACTTAAATAAAAAGGAATTCTAGCTGTGGATAAAATGCATTTTACTGAATGACTGCTCAGATGCCTTTGATATTTCATTTTGCTGTTACATTGCCTCCTCTACTTTAGTAACCAACAGACTAATGTACTTACTGTGCAATTGGTACACACCAGGAGTTCAGAAAAAGTTTACATTCCTTATAAGAGGAAATGTTCAGCAAACTACAGAACCAATCAGTGCTCCCTAAAGTATAACAAAACACAATTTTCCAGACCAAAGCATTCTCACTGCTTATGCTCTTCAGGCAAAATAAATGCTTTAGGTTCAGGCTTTAGCTTGTACTGCAAAACAGTAAGTATGAAACTTGGGAGACAGAAAGCCATGTTTTAGTAAGCAATTCTTCAACAGTGAGATAGTGCCTTTTCCTAGTGTTTCTGGTGAGTGGCAAGTAAGGTCAAAATGGCCATCTCCTGGGGAAATAAACCACATCCTTGTATCTAGGGTATGGATTTGGAAGCACCGAATACCTACAAACTCACAAAACACTGGGTTTATTCATTGTCCTTATATAGCATGAAAAATAGAAAGGACTAAGTAAAATTTGCACCTTAGGAATGTACCTAGGTCACAGATTTTGTACAGTTTAAGATGTGCTGTAATGCTTTGTTAAATACTGTATATAATCCATATGCACAGTCTTTTGGGTTAAATAAGAATGACAGTTCTAAACATTCTGAAAATCACTGTCTCTTTAGTTTAACACACAGTGGACAATTCTTTGGTGGCTAAAAGCAGCATTTAACATTTTTGGAGGGCTCAAGGCCGTAAAATATATGGGGTCACATCATTAGGGGTATGGGAGGAAATTGGGGGTCTTTGTTTTTCTTCTTAACTGTTGCATGCTTTTTAAAAGGCTTATGCTACAGCTTTTATCGGTTCCCCACCTTTAAACAGAGCAAAATTGTGCCCATAGGTTTTTAACAAAGTCAGAAGGGCTCCAGTGGCTGCAAAAAAATGCCTCAGCCCCATAAGTTGTCCATCCTTGTAGAATTGTAGCTCCATTTATAGGAAAATGGAACATTCTAATAGGGCCAAAAGTAATGATTTAGGGAATACAGTATTCCAACTCACTTCCGCCAGGAGCCCCCTGCTGTTCCATGAACCCCTGAGTCAGAAGAAAATGAGCAAGGTTTCATGCTATCACTGGTCCCTTCCTTATGGGCCAGGCAGTCAACAGTAAATATGGTTCTGCAGGAGCTAGATTGTATGATGCTAGGCATTAGCAGTGAGCTCCAAATAGACAAGTTTGTTTTTTCATCTGGTTTGTCTCCAGGTTTTTTCTCTTGTAGTTGCAAAACAAAGCAGTTGACAGAACTGTGTTATTCCCATGACTTGGCCAATTGGATTGAGTTAGTTTAACCCTATGAAAGCCACTGTTTGGAGCTAAATCTAACTACTTTGGAACTAATTGGTTGGAAGAAATTTCCTGTGTTTGATGTTCCCACAACACAGTAACCCATTTCCCCATTATGCCAGTAAGATTTCTGGAAACAATGTCAGTATGTAAGCAGTGTCAGGTGCAGAGACCAAGATAAGGCACTGGACAGCAACTGTACGGTTTGGTTGGGTTGTAAGGAACATTGTTTCAAGTAGGGCAAATATTGATTCAAAACTCACAGTAAAATGAAACTAGTTATTTATTCCACAGACGCTCTTACGTTCCATATGCTCTTAGTTCTCCTTATACTCTTTGCATCCTTCCTGATAGCTGTTCCCTCATTCTGTGTAATTGCTGTGTATGCCTCTCTTAATCACCCTGTTTTATTATCTCTTTCTGTTCATTTCTGTCTACACTGACCAGGAATCAAGGCCACAAGAAATGAACTGGCCTGCAAAGTTAGAGAAAGCTGTGACCTCGGATGGGAGTAGGGAGTGATCCTCTTTACAACATAGGAAAGCTAATTTCTGATGCAGAGCTTAGTAGCAATGATATGGCCTTCTCCCCAGTCAATCCCAATTAATAATCTGGCTGGGTGGTAGCACTAGGCAAAGGAAGGCTAGTGGCACGTGTAATCAACATTAGATACTAAAGGATTTTCTATGAGTAAGCGCAGTGGTTGGTTTATGGGTTAGAGTCTGGTCAGTGGGGTAAAAGAAGAAACAAAGCAATTATTTGGACTTTTGGGGACAAAACATGCAAGAAAAAGAATGCCTCTTAAAATAATGGAAGACAAAGAAATGGTATCACCTATTCAGGAATCAACAAGCTAAAACACTCCAACCACACACATTTAGTGACCTCCTTTTCATCCAAGGACAAGGGACAGATTTCACTGAAAAAGACTCTTACATATTATGAGATATTTCTGAATTTCCTCACTGTGATTACTAAGAGTTTATTTCAGCAACACAACTTCTCACCCTTTGCATAAACAAAATCAGCTGAAAAATAGTCTGCTTGGATTCTCACTGAAGTGAATTATGCTTCTTAACATGAATATGTTTCATCAGTATTCTGATTGCATCTTCTTGACTATAAGGTCAGAACTGTTTATTTTGTTAAGGAAATGTAATGATTCAGGTATAGGGCTTAATTCAGTTTTATGGGACAGTTAGATTTCTCAAGTATAATTTTGCTAATTTTGTATGTTTCTGAATTTAAGAAATTGAAATGTGCATGTATTATACACATATGTATTATACATGCACATATATATTTGGGTACATTTACAAACTAATTTTCTTTAATCTAATGTGATTTTATGCACTTTTTCTGAATGCATACCTTTTGTTCATATTTTTACCTACCATTTACTTTTTGGTTTTCTTTTCTCTTTTGTAATAGTGAATTGCATCACAAATTTTGGAAAAGTACAGATTTAGTGGGATGTGTAAAGTAAGTTTTTAAAGAATTTGTACGGAACAAATTTGTCATCCATTCCTAGTATTGGAATTAAGGCATTTTAAGTAATGACTTTTGAACAACTCTGTCATTCTAGCTATAATTAGCTAAGTCCCCAGCAATTCAGTGTCCTCTGTTCAATTTGTGTCTGGAATCCACATGTTACTAAATAGTGTTGATTATCTATCTTGTTGCTAAACCTACTAGCATAACTCAGATTTTGGCAGTTGATCAAGTACAATAAATTAGCTGTTCGTGGCTAAATAAAGTGAAGAAACCTGCCACAGAATAGCACCTGCCATTAAAAAAAAAACAGTGAACAAGTAAACTACAGTGGTACCTCGGGATACGAACTTAATCCGTTCCGTGACTCTGGTTGCAACTCGAGTTGGTCTCAAGTCGAGGTAAAGTTTCCCATAGGGTTCAATGTAAATCTGGTTAATCCGTTCCGCCCTCCGAATTTGGTCGCAACCCGAGGCAAATTTCCCCATAGGGTTCAATGTAAATCCGGTTAATCCGTTCCACCCTCCGCCCGAATTTGGTCGCAACCCAAGGCAATTTCCTCTTCAGAGCCTGACTCCCGCCAAGCCTGCTCTGCATTTTCTTTGGAGCCATGCTAACATGCACACCAAAAACCTTCACAAAACACCGCAAAACACACCACGAGCCTCACCGAACATCTCCTTGCTACCGCGACCTCGGCCACAGGAAGCCGCGACTGCATGACAGCAGGGAAAATGGCCGCGGATCCGGTTCGTAAGTAGAGGCAAGTTCATAACCCGAGGTAAAATTTTCCTGCCGAAGCTGGTCGTAACCCGAAATGTTCGTTAGTAGAGGCGTTCGTATCCCGAGGTACCACTGTACAATTGAAAATGAAACATTCCCTTATACCCTTTATCTTTCCCTAAAAAATTCTGGCTGTAGTCCCCAAATAACAAAGTGGAAGGAAAGTTTGTTGTTAAAGAAAAGCCAGCCATTACACTAAAGAGTGAAATAGTGCAATGTCCAACAGCTGCTGCTTTAAAAAAATGGAGGGGAGGGGAATTGCCATGTTCTTGAATCAGCATCAAAATTTTGAGAAAAAAAACTAAGGCAAAAAAGAAAAGTTGGAGCAATAATTATGAGGCTCAATAGGCAACAATAGGCAACTGTGGCAACTGTGAAAGATAAGTCAAAGTTTTTCATGAGGATATTTCCTATTTAATGCTGAGTGTGAAAGAATGTATTTAACAAGGATTTTGTAGTAGCTTTTTTTGGGGGGGGGGAGGTTAAGGTCAGAATGATTATTAGTGGTATTAGGACTCCTGGGACATCTCTGGGATCTAAATAAGATGATCCAAAAATAAAAGTAAAAAGTAAAATCAAAGGCTGATGGCAGCTTGTTAAAATCATGTTTGTTGCTATTTCTCTTTTTAAAACATTTTAAATATTTTATCCTGTTTTTCTTCTTAAATTTTGCTATTTCTTTAAGGACTTGAAATTTCATTTAGGGTGGAGCCAGTTGGCTAGGGGTCATCAGGTAGCCAATACTTAAAAATACATTTTAATACTTAAAAAATGAAGTGCTGTAAAAAGTAACTTGATCATATATTAATATTGCTGTTAACATTTAAACCTGTTTATACAGTTGATCGTCAGGAGGGACATATGCTTACGTGGTACCAGGAGTGAAATTTGTCAGTGAGAGTTTGTGATTTTATAAAATAGAATAATTAAAGGTTCTTGTGTTTTGTCTCCATCACATAAGGCTGCTGAGGACTAATAAAGGTTTAAATAATAATTGTAGTTATTTCTGTCAGCTAGTCAGTGGGCTGAGAAGTCAAATATTCAGAAAACAGCAGCCTTTCTAAATGTGGCCAGTTTGGGTACTCTGAACCTGATTAATGCTTCTGAGCTGCTTGCCAAGGAAACTTAATTATGAGGTATTAGTTACAAAGTCTGGGAAGTATGCTATTTTGAAAAGTAATGAGACATTTGAAAGATACAAATTCAGATTAAGATACTGGCAACTTGCAAAGACTTTGAAATGTTTTTCACAGCTTTAACAGCTAAATATCCAACTTGCAACTTTGGAAAATTGAAGCATTCATTGATTGAAGATACATTTGTATTCAAATTTTAAAAGTGAGGTTAACAGAAGACATTAGCCTAACACTAGATGAAGCTATGAGGATATGTGAAGATGCTGAAGTAAAGTGGCACAGTTTTCAAGTAACAGGAAAAAATAGAAGTTGCTGTTAAAAAAAACAAACAAAAGCAACCATAATAAGTCTAAAGGTAGAGGAGGATCAGAGTCAGAGATTAGAAAATATGATTATCACATTTGTCAATAAGACAAAGCTGCAGAAGGAGTATATCATGGTTCAGAAAGATCTTGACAAACTGGACCAGGTAGCAACTAGCAAGATGAATTTCAACACACAAAAAATGCAAATCTTACATGTGGGTAGGAAAAAAAATTAAGGAATGAAAATTGGATGGGGGGAAAATATTGGACAGCAGTACATGTAGAAAGAATATGGGTGTCTTGTGGATCCCAAGCTGAATATGAGGCAACAATTGTAATCCTAGGCTACATAAATATGAATAGTGTCACTATACTGTACAGTGTCAAGTTCAAGAGAAGTCATTGTTCTTCTGTTTTTCATTGCTGTGACTGCACCTAGAATATTGTGTAATGTGGCATTACAATTTAGGAACAAAACAAAGGAAAGCAATCACGATGGTAAGGGAATGGTTGGAAGGATTAGTTACATTTAGCTTGAAGAAAATATGATTTAAGGGGAGACATGATAGCTATCTTCAAGTAGCTCTCATTCAGTAACTAGTAACTCATATAGCTCCCAGTCAGAGTCCAGCCTTAGACAAGTCTTGTGGAGATGACTGGGGCACAGTCTTGCTCAATTCTCTGGGAGGAGTTTGATTCTGTTAGACTTGAGGAAGTGGACATGGTCCTCATGACTATGAGCTTGGCCACCTGTATATTAGCTCCATCCTGGGTGGCTAAGGCCACCCAAGATGTGATATTTGATTGGGTGCTGGTGGTGATGAATTCTTCCTTGAGTGAGGGGACTGTTCATCCTCCTTTTAAAGAGGTGGCAGCCATGGCCAGGAAGGCCTTTGCACAATTACCAGTTGTGCACCAGTTGTGCCTGTTCATGGACTGGGAGGCCCTGCTCTTGGTCACTCACAGTTTAGTCACCTCTGTATGGATTACTGCAATGTGCTCTACATGGGGCTGCCCTTGAAGAGTATTCAGAAGCTTCAACTGGTTCAAAATGCAGTCATGCTGGATGTTACACCTCTGCTCCATGAGCTGCATTGGCTGCCAGATTGCTTCCAGGTTCAATTCAAGGTGCTGGTAATGACCTACAGTATAAAACCCTATATGGCATGGGACTGGGTTACTTGAGGGACCATCTCTCCGCAATTACATCTACCCATCCCATCAAGTCCATCAGGAGGGGTGGGTTTTAGGTCCTGTCAGCCAGTGAGTGTCACCTGGTGGGACCCAGGAAAAGAGCCTTTGCTGCTGTGGTACCCGTCCTATGGAACATCATGCCCCTGGAGATCAGATTGGACCAAACCCTGCTGGGTTTTTGCAAGGCCCTGAAGAAATGGTTTTGCCAACAGGCATGGAGACATGGGAGTGTAGTGGGTCTGGTGCAGTGACTGTACTGATTGTTTTAATTAATAGGATTACCTTGGTTGTTTTATGTATTTTATGATGGGTTTTAATAGCATTATCATTGTTGGTTGCACAATCAGCCAGATGTTTAGACTGGGTTTGGCATTTTTACCTACCTATTGAGTCCTTCCCAAGGAATTGGGAGAGGCAGATGTTGGTGTATGATGGTGTTAAAGGTATTGTTGCAGGATGTAAGCTGTTCAAAGTAAAGCTGCTTTTTGCAATTGACTGTGATTTTGTCACTGCTTATGGTCTTCAAATGGTGTTCTAGGTGTTTTGGGATTGCACCGAAGGCACCTATTACTACTGATACTATCTTTGCTTTCTTTTGCCACAGTCCTGCTGGTTCTGTTTGTAGGTATTTGTATTTGTGATTTTCTCCAGTGCTTTCTCTTCTCTTCTGCTGTCTCTAGGTATTACAATGTCCACTATCCAGACTTTTTTGTCTTTCTTATCCACAACAGTTAAGTCTGGGGTGTTATGTGGCAGGTGCTTGTCTGTTTGAATTCTAAAGTCCCAGAGCACTTTAGCTTCTTTATTTTCTATAACTTTGTCTGTTTTGTGGTCCCACCAGTTCTTGCTTGCAGGCTAATGGTATTTCTTGCAGATATTCCACCATATTTGCACTATTGTTGCTCCTTTGTCATGCTGTTGTTTGTAATCAGTCTGTGTGAACTTCTTGCAGCAGCTGACTAGGTGGTCCACTGTTTCTTCAGCTTCTTTGCAGAGGCGGCATTTGCTGACTGTTGCTCTCTTCTCAATTCTGGCTTTGTATACATCTGTTCTTAAGGCTTGGTCTTGTGCAGCCAGAATTAGCCCCTGTGTCTCTTTCTTCAGCTTTCCTACTCTTGTTTCTTCTTCTACTGTCTGGTGTACTTGCAACATTCCATGCCCACCTATGCACCTTGGTAAGTAGAATCTGTCAACGTCACTGCATGGATGAAGGGCATGATTCATTGTCATTATTTTTATGGTCTTCCTATCTAGGGGGTCTAGTTCTGCTTGAGTCCAGTCCACTATTCCAGCTGTGTATCTCATGACTGAAATTGCCCTGGTGTTAATTGCCTTGGCGGTATTTCCTCCACTGACTTTGGACTTTAAGATGTTCTTCGTTCTCATGATGTATGCACTACTAACCTTCTTCTTGCCTTCAGTGTGCTTGATATTGTCAGCTTGAAGGATGCCCAGGTATATGTAGTGATCTTCTTCATCCAAACTCTTGACATTATTTTCATAGGGCATCTTGATTCAGTTATAACTGTAAAAGTACAACTTCACTTTTTGTGCTGTTCTAGATACACAGTTATTCTTTATTTCAATTCCTCTTGTTTTTTAGTTAGAGGGCTTTGTTCTTTTTGAGGAGAAGACAGAGGAAAGGGTGCCTGATTTGGGAATAAAAACAATTCAATAGCTATGCTGGCTTCCTCTACTGAGAACTCCTCCTGGTTTGCCTCTACAATCTGAGCTACTTCTGACAAGGCTTCAGTTTCTTTGCCCTGGGTAGACCTTTGCAGTTCTTCCAATTCTACTTATGGGAATACTTTATTTTGTATTATAAATTGACCTTGATCTGCTAGCCTCTGTTCTGTTATCTCTGATTCTGGATGTTGTTCTTTCCAGAACTGGTGCATTCTTTTCAGATACCCTCTTCTTGTTGGACTTGATTTGTAATAGCAAATCATTATTTCTTTGTTTTCAGTGTTTGTATATCTGCAACGGGAAAACAACTTTTCTTCCAGTAGTTCTGCAGCTTC
The DNA here is from genome assembly GCF_059951505.1 of Python bivittatus. Classification (NCBI taxonomy): domain Eukaryota; kingdom Metazoa; phylum Chordata; class Lepidosauria; order Squamata; family Pythonidae; genus Python; species Python bivittatus. The sequence continues at coordinate 33,879,692 of NW_028277125.1, read as the reverse complement.
TAGCCCTGGTCACTTAACCAACAGTCCTGAGTCCTGTAGTCCACTAGTCACCAGATGTCCAGGAACTAGAACACCTAGCATGGTCCTTGTTGACCTGGGCAACGACTGAGCCAGTATGAGTTTCTGTAAATTATGTCTCACCATATTGTTTATGGGAGAAACAGTCTTTGTCTGGCTCCTCTGATGAGACTGTCCAGTATGGTTGAACCTCTGGCATAGCTCTCATCCTCCTTGGAGCATGCAAGCCCCACAACCACGTCAAAGTAGTGCCTCACTGGGTGTCAAGGTAGTGCCTCACTGGGGGTTATGCATCATCATCATCATCATCATCATCATCATCATCATCATCATCATCATCATCATCATGTTGTTGCTGCTGCTGCTGCTGCTGTTATTGTGTGTTTATGTTGTACACCACCCAGAGTCACACTGTCTGAGTTTGGCAGTCTTATAAATCTTAAAATAAATAAATAAAATAAATAAATATATAATATTCAGACCTCACTTTCGATATTGAGGCAACTTTTAAAGGCATGGTTTTCCTAGATGCATTTGGCGACTCAGGCAGGAGTAGGCCAGGTATTTGAGTATCCTGAGTGTAGGATGAATTTTCTTGTTGGCTGATGTTACATGCTATGGTTTTATAATTGCAGTATTGTACGGATTGTATTTTTTATGGTTTGATAAAGTTAATAATTTTTTATTTCATTATAATAAGGGGAATGGGGAACTGATAAGATGGCTACACTGTACATTACATCAAGATGCTCTCTCCTAGTCTTTTTAAACAATATTAATGTTTTTACTATGGAATATTTTTTAAAATGTTTATTCTTTTTATGGTTTGCTTTTATGGTCTGTTTTTTATTGTACGCCGCCCAGAGTCACTTTTTGTGAGATGGGCGGGTATATAAATGTGATGAATAAATAAATAATATATATGTTGCTGCTTCAAAGCTGCCTATAGTAAAAATTATTGCTGTGCCATAAAAACATTTGTAATAAATGCATAAATATTTAGGTGAAAGACTTATACAACAAGTCTTTGAAACTGCTTCACCATGACTGTACACTTTTGATGATATAGCTGAAGCTACTCTCAAAGAACTCCAGTAATTTTAGGGCACTATAAACTTGGTGGAAAAATACATTCTCAGTTTTGGAAAACAAAACAAAAAAATCATTTAAAGATAGTGCTTGTGGAATTGGGATTTCCAACATTGCATGCTATTTCATAATCTTAAAAAATTGATTTAAACTACATCTGTATTGATATATTGAGCTGGTGCTGGTGCAAAGTCTATTAAAATAAATTTAGATGCATCTCCACATGGGTTAGAAGCAGCAATGCTACAAAAATATAGAGAGTGCTGCTGAAGGTAAGTAGATTATGTTTCAAGAGTAATATCTAAAACAGAAATTCAATATGAATAAATAGAAAAGAAGTATTAGTATTAGTTTATGCTTGTAAAAAAAAATCATGTTTATGTTTATGGTCAAAGTTTTATGACAGAAACTGATCATAAGCCTCTGGTTACTATTTTAAAAAGAAAATGTATAGCCTTGCTGTTAAGCTTATGAAGGTTATGTTATTCAGTTGCAAAACTCTGACTTTCACTTAGATTATTAGACTGGAAATAAATAAGTCCTAGCAGATGTTCTGCCCTGGCCATTTCTTAGAAGGAGGGATGATTCTGATAAAGTCATAGACTAAGTTCATGTTATGGAGCTGAATAACAGCTTCTGTTCAATTATGGTTGTTAATAGCTATTAGCTGAGAGTCTACAGGGTGGAGTGGTTAAAGTATTGGATTAGGACAGTGTTTCTCAAACTTGGCAACTTTAAGATGCGTGGATTTCAGCTAGAAGCATGCTGGGTGGCGAATTCTGGGAATTGAAGTCCACATATCTTAAAATTGCCAAGTTTGAGAAACACTGGATTAGGAGAAGGTAGACCCAGATTCTAGTCCACTGTCAGCCATTCCAGGGATGTCTTTGGCAGTCATTCTCTTTTAGCCCAACCCACCTCACAGGGTTTTTGTCTGGGGAAAAACAGAAGGAGGAAGTCCTATGTACATCACCTTGAGCTCTTGAATGAGAAGGTAGATATAAATCTAATGCATAAAAAAGATCCAGCAAGTCCTTGCAGGATATAATGGAATCATTGCAAGCTAACAAGGATTTGAGAAATATAAAGCTCATACAGTAGATTTGTGCCTAATATATCTGTAATGCATGGTATATTTATATATATAAAAAAATCACAGTGATTCCTAATTATATGAGGCAGGGGATATATTGTACTGAATCCATGAAGAATATTTTGGCCTGAGTTTAATTGGGATATAAACAACTTTGTAAGATATTGTGTGGTGTGACAGAAATATACAGTTCTGGTGGTCAGTCACTATAAACAATTTTTTTGAGCTCGTGTTCTGATGGAATGTGTGTGTGTGTGTGTGTGTGTGTGTGACTATTACAGACAACAATATGGACTAATTTTAATGTATTATTTTCATTCAGAAATATTTGAGCTAACAGTTTGACTGCTGGACAGGTTATTGACAGAATAAAAGCTGTTTCTGGGAAACATGGCATTCCTTTAATTGTTAACATAATGCAATTCAATTTAACTGTCAAGTGTTGTAGAAACGTGTTTCATTTTAGGAACTTAAGCATAAAATTTATTTAAGCGTGTTATATCAAATCCAAGATATCCACAGGCAAATGGATTGGTTCATAATGGCATAAATGATTAAATACATGTTCCAATAGAAGAAAATATATGTTGCTCAGGGTTGAACTGTGGAGTCCTTGGTGCTCTCTGAGCTTGGTTGTTTGCTTGCAGACGTTTCATTACCTGACTAGGTAACATCATCAGTGCTGACGATGATACACTAATGATGTTACCTAGTTGGGAAATGAAACGTCTGCAAGCAAACAACCAAGCTCAGAGAGCACCAAGGACTCCACAATAAATATATGTTACAAAAAGCTAAAAAAACAAACAAAAGTTTATTTTGTGTCACTGAACTGTAAATAAGAAGCTTTGGGAAAGGGTCACTTTCCTGTCACTTTTTAAATCACAACAACACCAACAGCACTACAACACTATATCCCCAAAAGTAGCTCCAGCAACTGTTGCCAAATAATTCATAATTGCCTGGCATAACATATAGCTCACCTTGATTTTGGTAAAACCTGTTTGGGTTTAGCAAATTGTTGATATCTAAGGTATTTTTTTTCTGTAACTGACATCTTGAATATATAACTACAGAATTTATGATAAAAGAAGCTGTAGGAAAAATGGAGCTGTCACTAATGTCAGGCTTATATCAATAACTCCAAGTAAAGGCAACAATATGACCTTTTCCCTCTTGTCTTATAATTTCTATTTCAAAAAAGCAATGAGCCATGCCAAATCAAAGTGAAATTGCATGCTTCCTTACTCTGTTTAGGTAGCTGAAGTCATGCAGCCTACTGGTCCTTGACTGGGAAATACATTTTCAAGGAAATGGATATTTACTTTGATCCATACTGTACATAATATTGACTAAAGCAAGTCTTATTTTTATGGTTTTCACACCACCTGTGACATGTTACTTGTTTAATCATGTGGATGTATTTATTAATGACATTTTTTTATTTCACCCTTCCATTTGGGGCTTGAAGAAGCCATGCATCCATTCTTCTCTACATTTTATCCTTGAAAAAGAATCTAGGGTAGATTAAACTAAGACATAATGACTGCATCACAGTTACTCAATAAGACTTCATATCTGAACAGAAATTTCAACTTGGATCTCCTAATTTATCAAAGCTAACCTTACACTGAAAGTCACATTGACTCTTAACACTAATGTACTGAACTGAATCTAATATTAAGAACTGAATCTAATACAATATTGTTGTTACATGGTTAACTTTGAACTGCAGAAGACAACTTAAATAGAAGTACTGTTAGGGAATTGTGTTAGAAGACCTGGAAATGTTGGCGAGCATACACTTACATGCAATCATATATCCACATACAATAAATAAAATAATAGCATCAAATTATTCTTAAGACTAGAACTGAGACCCTAGGATTGCCATTTAGATTTTGAAAACTGCTTATATATAGCCTACCTGCTTTGCAGTCTCATCATCCCCCTCCATTTTTGATATTCTGTCCATATTGTAAAATCTATAATGGGTTACTTTATATGTTGGTAGGCTCAACTGATCTGAGAGCCAGTTTGATATAGTAGTTAAGTCACTAGGCTAGCACCTGGGAGACTATGAGTTTTAGTCCCATTTTAGGCATGAAGCTAGCTGGATGACTTTGGGGCAATCACTCTTTCTCAGTCCTAAGAAGAAGGCAATGGCAAACCGCTTCCAAAATCTTGCCAAGAAAACTGCAGGGAGTAGTCCAGGCAGCTACCATGAGTCCAGCTTGACTAGATGGTGTGTGCGTGTGTGCACACCCACGCATACACACAAAGACTCACTTGAGAGAGTTATCTCAGGTTGTAGAAGATAAATACATGATTCCTGCTTCCTCTTAGTTGGCCTGAAAACCCTGAGCACTGTGACAGTTTACTCACATGCATGCCAAGATTCATGTAATGTAGCTGATGATGCTGAAGTGCCACCCTTTGATTATTTATGATCATAGCCAACCTGGCAATTATGCCACAACATCCCCAGCTTCAATTTTAAGGTTTCTTCCCCACAGATCAATTAAAGCCAGGAGAAAAGTGAACTGTCTCGATTGAGAATCTCAGTTGCCCCTATTCTGGCTTGCGGTCACAGAACAGTGTCCTTATTTCTCACACAAGGAAGCCTCCCTTCCTCCCCCACTTCTCAAAAAAATGGTTGAGGCTCAGGGACACACCAAGACTAACCTAAAGTGGACCACAGATGCTGGGCTGATCCTACTGTAGAAGGTCACTTGACTGTAACAGCAACAGAGCAGCAACACAGCAGACTGTAACAGCTTGTCAGACTGCGCCCTCAGTAAAACTGCTGTGTCTATCTGTGGAGGAAAACAGAGCTTACCACCACAACTGCTAAGGATGACTAAGTTGCCTCAGGTACAGGTTGGGGACAGATGAAGGAACCTCATGGGAACATTAAAAAAAAAAAAAAAGCTTGCTGAAGCATGCCCATATGTGGAAAGGCCCTAAGACCAAATATGCTATAGCTACTAAATTATCTACGTGTGGCTTTGACACCAAAAACTGTAATCTAATTAACTTTGTTTGCTTCAGTCAGTCCAGAGGTTCATTATCAGGATATTCAGAAAGTGGAAGTATTGATATAATGACAGTAGCACCATGCAGTGGAAGTTAACTCATTCCTTTTGTTTTCTACCTACATTACTATTCCTACCTACAGTAAGTGCTTGGAGACACTGAAAATATAAATAGTGGATAGGATGTGTTGAAAATGGTGGTTAATAACCTTCACTTTGGGCAATGTGAAGAAATTTCCAAGCCATATCTTAAATTACTCTAGTAATAAGGTTTTATGTCTTCTTGATTGGGAAAAAATACATTTTCTCTTAATAACTGACAGGATCCCAACTTAAAAACTGTTTCACAGTTAGCATAACAGTACTAAGCATGAAGTTATGATCCCTGAAGAGCAACATTCTTAGGGTTTCATAACCTTGGTCCTGGCAGTGAGGAATCGTAATGGGTGTTTCTTTTTAGAACTGATTTGTAAAACCAAACCCTGATCCTCCAGATTGGCCTCACTGAGTCTATTTCATTTGACTTCACATTGGTTGTGATCAAACCATGTACAAATATTGGTCTTGCTTAATGGCCTAATCTTGTGTGTTTATGCTCAGAAATAAAATCCATTCAATTCAGTGGGATATATTCCAAGGAAATTGAGCATAGAACTGCACCCTAAGCTATTGTTGAGGGTGTATTGTATTCTTTTGTTCTGTTCTCCCAATGCTAGGAAGGATTATTCTTTTGCTGCATTTAGTATTGGCCTGTCAATAAAAGGATAACCATAATATTATATGTTTCTGAATGCATACACAAAGCTGTCTTCTGACGGACTCACAGGTTTGTGAAAAATATGAGTGTATCTCTCTCTGTGTATGTATGTACCTCTATGTGTGTGTATATATATATGGAACTGGGCATCAGCGTAGAGTGTCTATGTTTTTATAGCAGTCTGCTGCTCATTTTAAAATTGGCAACAGGTGCAGTAACATTTTCTAGGATAATAGAGTGGCCAAGGTTAATGCTGAATAGGTGCTGAATAGCACAGTATCTCATCCCATTCTGCATAAGTAACATGAACAATGATACTGATGGCCTGAATGGTAAATTCATGAATTTTTCTTCTCTTTTAAAACTCGAATTGCTAATGGAGAGATTATACTACTAGATAGAACCTCAACCAATGTGACTTATTTGGAAGAACAACCAGGAGGAGGAGGAGGAGGAGGGGTGCGTATTAATAAGAACTCTATATAAGGATGAGAAAATTCCCTGTTTATCACTGTGCATATTTTATGTTTTATTGGATGAAACAGCCATGCTGGCTTGTATGGGGAAAATAGGAAGGTGATGCTATAGTATTTTATGGTACTTTGCCTCTTACATTCAACACAGTTTCTGTAGTTCTCTCTTCATGCTGATACACTGATTATGGCATAATACATCTATTATGTACAACAGATTTGTGTTTCCTCATACTTTTCATTCATATCTGAAATTTATTTAGTTCTTTGAGAAACCACAGCTTCTTCTGGAACTCACATAAACCATTAGCAGATACTAAGTCATAATGCAAGTTGTTTGTTTTGGCTTAAAATTGTATGATGTGTAAACTTACCCATTACAGTACAGGATGAAGATTCTCAGTCATCCAGGTGGAATTATCTGGAGGTTGAGTCAGCTTGGACCAGCAGCGAAACGTATCAAACCAGAAGAAAAGAAGTCCAGTTGCCATGACTCAACCTCCAGACAATTACCCATTACAGTTTATGTTATATGCAAATTATACCTCTATAGGTTTTTCTGCAAAACACAGCTTTTAAAAATCCCTAGCTTAGAATGATGCCTACATTAAAAAGATTGGGTAAGGTCACTCATAGGGAAGAAAGCTGTTGGTGAACAGGAATAACACTAATAATAATAAAAAAAGGATTCTCTGAAAAAAGGAAGAGGTAGGGTTTTTTTCCCCCTCCAAGTACAACAACAGTAAAATTCTCACTTTTTCCTCAAGAAACCAAAGAAGAAACATGGAACTTTTCCTATACCATTCATTTCTTATCTTTTCAAGAAATAAAAAAGTTGATAAATACTGTTAGTAGGTTGGTGACTAATGTAGTCATATTTTAATTTCATTGTAATAAGGAATAATTTATGTCATAGAAATCAAGCAAATTTAGTAGCCCTGTTCACTTGCCATGGTGCACCTAGTAAGCCCCTTCCAGTCAATTCACTCACTTTTGTGCATTGGCACCAGCACACTATTATGGATGACTTGATTGTCAGCTGGAATCCATAGTTTCAGTCCTCCTGGCACTGCAAAGGAGACCTGGATGCTGTTACTTCCTCATACCTGGACATACATTATTTTTTAAATTGACAGTGGTGTGATCAGTATGAGCTGTATCCACTCCCACCCTTTCTACCCCATGTGGCACTGAGTTAGTTGAAACAAGAAAGGCTTTTTGTGTCTGCATGTTTTTGAGTTTAGGATACTTTTTTGATCATGGACATTTGACAGCAACCCCCCATTAAGTACTTTGCACAACATGGGGGAGGGGGATTGATTGGGGGAGTTGGTTTAGCTGCAAACACCACCAGGTCTGTTCAGGGTTAAATGAGATCCCATCTGGGTTAATTAGATGAGTCAATGAACTGGATTTTAGAATGCGAGGGACATGCTTATCCCATTTCCCATGATCATGTTGATAATTTGATAAGCGTGTTGTGCAAACAGGGCCATTCTGGATCAAATTAATCAGTGTCTGTCAATGGAAATTTGGATATGCAGAGAAGACCTGCTGTTGTGTTTTCTGGCTTTGGAGAAAAATATACTTAACATACTTGCTTCAGCTGAATTGTTTGGCTTCTGATTGAGTTTTAGCCAGATGTGAGTGGAGCTGCTGTGGAAACAGCTGTCAACAAGCCATTACAGAATATAAGCACCTACTGTTTAGATCAATACCACCACTTAGATGCCAATGATTGTTCAGCAATCCAGAGATGAATGAGTTAACAAGGGGTTCATAGTGGTCATCTGTCAGATATTTCTCAGAGCAAGATGATATTGAATGATAAGCCTGACAAAAGGCCAGCGGGCACAGCTGGGAGTGGAAGACATGCAGTAAAAATGAACTATGTTGAGAGCTTTCTGTTTAGTCAGCAAGAAAAAGAAGTAATTTATCATAAACACAGACTATACAGCTCATTTGTACAGGGAGGATGGTGACTAGTTATCTGAGCAAGCTGTGAAAGATACGCTGCAGACTACAGAGTTGCAGCTTTCGAAGACAAGAAAAAAGATGTCTCTACATTGCAGAACTCCTCCTATGAAAGAGATGCTGTTACTGGAAAGGCATGATAATTGTGAAGATGTGCTACTGTGCTTGTTTCCGTTAGTCTATATTTTAGAGTAAATCAATGCAAGGGACTTTGAAGATCATCTAGCCTAGTGTTGTCCAAACTTGGCCACTTCCCCATGCTGGCTGGGGAATTCTGGGAGTTGAAGTCCACTCATCTTAAAGTGGCCAGGTTTGGACAACACTGATCTAGTCCAACCACCTGCCAATGCAGAAATCTATTGCCAGAGGATCTCCAACAGTTGGCCATCCAGACTCTATTTAAACATCTCCAGTGAGGGAGAGATCACCACTTCCTGAGACAGTCTGTTTCACTACTTTATCTATAGATATATTTTTAATATCCAGTCAAAACCTGTTTCCACTAACTCATTGTTTCTTGTCATGTTCTCTGAAACAACACTATTCTGCTCTGTCTTCCACATGATGGCCCTTCAAATACTTGAGAAAGCTATTATGTCTTCCTTCAGTCTTCTCTTCTCCAGGCCAGACATGCCCAATGGCTTTAACAGTGCCTCACAGGTTTTTCTTTTCAGGTCCCTTATCATAGCTCTTCCTGTCACTCCAGTTTGTCAATGTTCTTAAAATGCTGCTTAGTATTTTCTAAATGCAGTATTACAAGTGCAGGATAGAGGACCATGACTTCTCTTGATCTTGACAGTATACTTCCTAAGATTGCATTTGATTGCTTTTTTACAGCTACATAACACTGTTGACTCATGTTCAGTTTGTGATCCACCAAGACATCCAGATCATTTTTTGTATGTACTGCTGCCCAGGATGGCTCCCCATCCTATACCTTTGCCTCTGATTTTTCCTCCCCCAAATAAGGACCTTACATTTGTCCATGTTGAAATTAATTTTGGTGGTTTTGCACAATGTTCCAGTTTGCCAAGATTATCCTGAATCTTGATTGTCTTTGGGTCATATGCAAATTTGACAATCATATTTTGTAATTCCTCATTTTGGTTTTCCTTTACCTTTGGATTTAATAATATTTTATAGAGAGACGTTAATGCATATTTTTGCTGCCATCTAGTAACCATCCAGATATTTGCAGCCCAGATATAGTAGCCAATCTATAATGAAATGCTTGCAGTACTGTACTGTACTCCTCACCCCATACATCTTCCCATACAAACTTGCCTTCTCATAGTGCTTGCTGTGGAAATGCTGGAAACCTATTTTTTCCAAAGCTTCACTTCTAAAGCACAAGGAGCTTGGAAACTCACTAAAATATTAGTCAGCTTGGAAATCCAATCTTTTCCAAAGAAGAAATCCCTAATCTTTAATGTGTGATGATAATGCAGGAGATAACCAATAATGATGAAAGGTATTCTGCACAACAAGGACAGACCTTTTTTTTTTCCTTGGAGGAAGGAACTCAAAATTACATATGTGCTTGAAGGTAGATCAGGGATGGCCAGTGAAATATTCAATTTCTGATGAAGGAGAATGGGTCACTGGCTCTGGTTACTTGATCCCCCCTCCCCCCGCGCCTTCTCTGACTGGCTTAGGAGAATCTGGCTCTCTAGACTGCGCCACCCAGAGGCAGAACTTCGGGGAGCAGGAGGAAGTAGCTGAGTCTTCCGTGGCCAACCTTTAGGCTCGGAAACTACCCGAGCTTTCTTTCTAAAAGTAACAGACCCCCCAAGCCTTTGCGTTGCTGCAGTACCCAGCGAAAACGACCAAGCGGCGAGTCCAACCAGCCCCGTTTACAGCGCTTTTTTTCTCAGCATTCAGAAGATAGGCTTCAAAAATAAAACTGCCTCCCTTAGGCGGGCGCCTTCTAACAAAGACGCGTGCATCGAGCGGCCCGCGCGGTTCACACGCGCTCCGAAAGGAAACCTACCGCTGAGCTTCCTTCCCAAGGAGCGTCTGTTTCCCCTCCCGCCTCTCCTTCCTCATGAATATTCAGGCCTCTCCTCCCAGTGACGTTGCAGCAGTCCCGCGGTGAAAGCTGGAGAGCTGCTCCGGTCCTGGCAGTACAGCCTGTGAATGACTGAGCAGCGGCAGCCGCAGGAGTAGCAGTAATAATAACAATTGCAGACGCCTCCACAGCTGTTCTGGCTGCTTTTCCGCTCTTCCGCTGTCGCCAGCCTCGAACGGGCTGAGGGAGCGCACCTCCGAGCCGCCTCTGGCAGTGATAAAGGACGACGGCTGCTGCAAAAATAGCCCCCCGAAAATAAAGCACATTCTGCTGCTCGGGGGGCGGAGAGGATGAGGCCATGCCGAGAGTGGGCGCTGCTCTTTTTGGGGGTCGGCAGCCTCCTCGCCGCCAAAGGTAGGTGAAGTTTTTTTTAGGGGAAAAGCAGGGGAAGCTGCGCAGGTGTAAGGGGCGCCGCCTCGTTTGCATTTGCGCGAGAGCTGCGGGGACAACTCTTCCAGCCTCTGAAGGCGGCGACGCCGGCGGGGCGCTGGGGGGGCGGAGTTGTTGTGTCTGCCTGGCTTGGGCGTTGGGGGCTCTCGATGCTGTAATGTCGCACGGTCGTGGGGTTTTAACGAGGCGGGGTAGTTTTCGGATTTCTTTTTCTTTTTCCAAATTGTTTTGCGGGAGTCTTCTGCGCGCTCCTAGGACTGGGAGGAAGAGGTTCCCGGCTATTCCTCAGAACTGCATTTGACGATGGGGAAGCTGCTCGGGTCAGGGAGGCAGCGAGAGAAAGGGGAGAAGGGACTTCATTAACGTGCCTCAGTCCTGGAGATTTTGAGAGTCTCCGAAAGTTTGAGATGTCGTGGGGACTGGTGAGAGAAGCGGGTGGAGTTTGGGGGATGAATTAGGTATGCGTGCTGCACTGCCGCGAATGGGTTGCTGTTTAGCGCCTGGGAAGATTCAGCACTTGGACGCAGCTCGCCTTCGAGACGGGTGCCCCGGCGGATGCTCGCTTCTTTGTGGCTTTACTTTGCTGGCAGCCATGGGTGTAAATTTACGCCGTGATAAGATTGAAGGAAACAAACTAGGAGCAAAATGGTTGTTTGCCTTGTAGAGGTTAATCTGTACAGAAGAGCGTTTTGGCTGGGCAGTATTATAAGACCTCTAGCATTTTTGAAAGGAACACCTGAAGATTCTCGTTTAAATATACAACTTGTTGCTTATGTGAAGTTTAAAACATCTCTTGGTGGTGACTGTTCAGATTTCCTAGCAAATAAAATGTATTTATTCATTTGCATGGATTTCTCAGTTACAGAACACTTTGGTATTTTCATTCGTTCTAATTCAAGGTAAAGCCCCTTGAGACATTTTGTGGAAGTTTTGGTACCCTGTTCCTTTAAAAGAAAACCATTCTTCAGAATATACTGGGTTGGGAGAAGAATCATAATTTCTGCAGCATAAAGCTGTTTGGATAACGTGACTTCCTGTATTCCCTATATGATGAAGCACACTATTCATAGATTTATTTGGATGTTATGCATTGTTTTCTGCTTTTAATACTACTAAATTTGCTTTGGAAAACTACAGTTCATCTTGACTTCTGTGGGTTGCTTTGGTTCATAATTGTTATTTGACATCCTTTTCTCTAGTTGTCTTGCATTTTTGATTTGAAACAACTGCAGGACATCAACTGTCCTGTGCGAAGCAAAAATGATGAGAGCTCAGCTGCTTTGAAAATGTTTTCTTCTTGCATGAAATAAATTGTTTTGAAAAATAAAGTTTACATTTATCACTGTGTATATCCAGAGGTAATATTTGTGAGAAATTGAAAAACATTGTTTTTCAAACTTAAAAAAAAAGCAAAATATTTGACATTAAAAGTCAATCTGATTTACTGTTAGTCAGACTTTATGTAATTTGCATGATGTTTGGGCTCAGCATAAATAACAATGATGGTGAGTATATATTGAAATATATCACTGTTTATGGCTGGGTGTCCCTTTATTAATCTCCCATTAAAATAACTTCCATTCCGTTGAATTTCTGTGGCAAATACTTGAGTTTGGTTTATAGGCATTTGAAAAGTGTTGCAACAGTTTAAACCTGGTGCATCTGAATTCTGTCATGAGTTCCAGATTATGCTTTACCACAGGGGGGCTGCAGAGTGCATCCTTTGACTTCAACTATTTTCCATGTTCAATATTTGATATGAAAAGTTTTTTTTTAAAAAAAACTTTACTAAAATATAAGAAATGTTAGATATTTTAATATGAGGCTGCACAGCTGACATCATTTCTGTCCCCTGTTGCTTGTTGTTGTTTTTGTATATGGTAAAAAGCGAATGATAATTTATATTTTGATGCATTATTTCACAAGGGAATGGCTTAATGCAAAAAGGACAGTCATACATTCTTAGATGAAAATCAAGTAAGCATTACACTTCAGTTCCTTAGTAATTCCTATTAAAATGAGACTTACGATAGTGAGATGTGACCAGAAGCCTAAAGTCATAATGCTAAGCTCTACTGATTACATTTTATGTTATTTAGAGAATAAATATTTTGGAGCAAGATACAAGCTTAATTGCTTGGTAGTCCAAAGAAAGTCTTTGTACATAGTGAACATAGTTTGGAATTATTATGTGATTTTGCTTCAAGATTCAGGAGTTTTTATGAATTTTATATTTATTTAGCTTCACAAGCCAAACAAGAATCCTATTTATGAATAGACAAGTAGGAAAAATCCTTGGGTGACACTGGAAAAGACAAGTAGGAAAAATCCTCAGGGGTTACACAGGGAAAAAAAAAAAGAATGTCCTTCAGGATTTTTGAGAATGAATTTCAGAAATTGCTGCAACCAAGATAGGTTCAGATGATATGTCAGCTCTAAGGCTACCTATTTTAAAAAAATCAAACTTCAGACATTGACAAAATAATGCTATTAAATGCAAAGATTTATAATCAATGTATCAAATGTTGAGAAAATGTATTGTTGACACGTATCTACTTCAGTAACCTGGTTTTTCTTTAGATCCCATAAATCTTTTTGCCTTGTACTTCAGTATGCCCTTTGATGCCCTCCGCCCATTAAAAATGTTTGGTGTTCCATAGTAGGACACTGCAGAGTTCTGGATTTGAGGGCTAAAATGTGATATGGGACATGCATAGGGATGCACACAGCAGCTGTTGGAAATGTCTTAAAGCAGCGACATCTTTTCCTGGACTTACATACTACACTGCACAGCTGATGCTCAATCCTGGAAAAAGATGCATTTGGTTTAATGTGCTCCTGTCAGGTGCTGTGCACACGCCTGTACATGCTTCAAATCACATTTTATCCTTTGAATCCAATCTTTTCCTGTAGTGTTTCCTGTAGGACTGGAAATACCACTTCTATGGGCATTTGGTTTAATCGGCATCTTTAGTTTGAGAAAATGTATGAGTAATAGTTTCAAAGCTGCAAAACATGTACTGTTTTTTTTTTTTGGTCTGCGCTCAGTCATTGCTGACCCTGCAGTGACTGCTTGGATGAGTCCTTGCAGTTTTCAAGGCAATTGTTTTTCGGAAGTGGTTTGCCAGAGCCTCCTTCCTAGAGCAGAGCCCAGCTGGCGAGCGCAGGAGGCGGGGTTTCCATTGCTTCGCCCCCTTTTCGGGCGCGCATGGTTTTTCACGCTTACCGGCAACTGCTCCCAACTCCTTTTTGCAAGACGCCGCCAGCATTTTTCCTCCCACCGGAGTGAGAGTACCCATTTTTCTACTCACGTGAGTTTTCGACCTGTTGGGTTGACAGGAACTGGGGAGGAAACAGGAGCTCACCCTGTTTAACGCGAAGGCTGGACTCGAACCGCTGAAGCGTCGACCATTTCTGGCCGGCAACTTTCAGCGTCATCAAAACATGTACTGTAATCTTATCTTTTTTTTAAAAAAAATTGTTCATAAGTTCTAATACATTATTTTGCACATTGCTATATAAATGCCAGACCACCTTACCTGTCTCCTGAGAAATCTGTATGCGGGCCAAGAAGCAACAGTTAGAACCGGTCACGGAACAACCGATTGGTTCAAAATAGGGAAAGGTGTACGACAAGGCTGTATACTGTCACCCTGCTTATTTAACCTATATGCAGAGTACATCATGAGAAATGCCAGGCTGGAAGAATCACAAGCCGGAATTAAGATTGCAGGGAGAATCATCAACAACCTCAGATATGCGGACGATACCACCCTAATGGCAGAAAGTGAAGAAGAACTAAAGAGCCTCTTGATGAGGGTGAAAGAGGAGAGTGCAAAAGCTGGCTTGAAACTCAACATTAAAAAAACTAAGATCATGGCATCTGGACCCATCAATTCCTGGCAAATAGAAGGGGTAGAAATGGAAGCAGTAACAGACTTCATTTATTTGGGCTCCAAGATCACCGCAGACGGAGACTGCAGCCATGAAATTAAAAGACGCTTGCTCCTTGGGAGGAAAGCTATGGCAAGCCTAGATAGCATATTAAAAAGCAGAGACGTCACCTTGCCGACAAAGATCCGCATAGTCAAAGCTATGGTTTTTCCAGTAGTAATGTATGGCTGTGAGAGCTGGACCATAAAAAAGGCCGAGCGCCAAAGAATTGATGCCTTTGAACTGTGGTGCTGGAGAAGACTCTTAAGAGTTCCCTGGACTGCTAGGAGGTCAAACCAGTCAATCTTAAAGGAAATCAACCCTGATTGCTCATTGGAAGGATCGATAATGAAGCTCAAGCTCAGATATTTTGGCCACCTAATGCGAAGAGAGATCTCTTTGGAGAAGACCCTGATGCTGGGAAAGATTGAAGGCAAAAGGAGAAGAGGACGGCAGAGGATGAGATGGTTAGATAGCATCACTGAAGCAATGAGCATGAAACTGAGCAAACTCAGGGAGGCAGTGAAGGACAGGAAGGCCTGGCGCAATATGGTTCATGGGGTCACGAAGACTCGGACACGACTTAACGACTAAACAACAACAATATAAATGCCTAAGATAATATGATAAAAAATCTATTTCCATCAGAATACAACAACTAGCTAGAAGATGTCTGTATTCCCCCTGCCACTTTCCTGATGCCCCATAATTTATATGCATTGTTGCTATGGACATTAGAATGACTGTGAAATATGCAGTTGAAGTTCTCTAAAATTATGATTGATGTTCCTAGCTGTTGCGTTTGACGATACTAAGAAATAAGTATTAAAATGGAATAAGAGGTCTTGGTAATGTAATCAATAACATATTTGCAACAGCCTTGCTTATTCACAAGTATCTGGTTCTGGAATATTTCAAATAAAGTTTTAGCTAGGTTAATAGATATAATTGTTACCAGCATATGAACAAAATTTGCAAGCAGTTTTATACAGTATGTATTTTTTTAAAAAAAATAATCTTTAGAAAGCAGTGGTTGATGAATTTGGCTAGTTGTGAGTGGATTTTTAACATGACCTCTGCCACTGTCTTCTTACCTTAGAAGCTAAAGAAGATATGGAGAAGTGTAAAAAAAAAAAAAAGAGAATTCTGAAAAGTTATGTTTTTGCACCTTATGTTCCTGCACATAAAAAGTTATTTTCCTGCACATTCTTTTTGTATAAAATAAGTCACGACTATTTTTATGCCAGAGATGTGCGACCTTGTGGTATGAATCCTGTTCTCTGTTTTGTAAATATGCAGGAAGAAAACGTCTAGGAGGTACTGAATGTATCTGGAGATACTGGAGAACAACTGATGTAATATGGTAGCCTCTAAGGTGGCTTAAATATTTAAGGAAATACTTACATTTACTAAATTATTTTAGCCTACATCTACACACACAGATACAGACACACACACACAGAGACAGCCATGCCCTACATGCAACCATCTATATGTGCACGCACACATTTCAACCTGTATCAATCCATTACAGGATGAAGGCCTTTTCACTGGAGGTTGCATACTGTAATCTGTCATGCTGAACCAGTGCAGGCTGGTAGGCAGATGTTTTTCAACTTCTCAGTTGGGAAGGGCTAAGAAAGAATGGTTGGTTTAAAAACACCCAGCCAGCTTCCGTACCTAAGGGAGAACTGGAATCTGGGTCTCCCAACTCCTAGTCCAGGATCTTAATCACTATACCACTGGCTCATGTTAGTGTTGTTCGTGTGTTTTAGGTGATCATGAATAGTAAAATTCCCATAAAATACTTAATACGATAAGCTTTAGTACCAGATGGACTGGAAATTCAATTTGTTTCTTTTTTTCCCTAGTCAAATAATAAAAGTGTAAAATATAATGCAACTTAGGGTTATGCATTTTTAAAAAGACCATTAACTTTAGTATTGAAAACAAATTTCATTTAATCTAGGTATATACATTTTCCCCTTTTAGCGAGATACTGGCTTGAGACTATGTTATTGGAGATCAGATAGAGATCAATCACTATGGATTTTTATTAATTGCTAGTTCATAATAGAAGTAACATTAAAACAGAAAAGTAAATGCATTCAATTATTATCTTAGTAATTGCCCATTCTTTACTTATTATCTACATACTGCTAAACTAGTAGAAGGCTAATATTGTAAGAACAGTACTGAACTGGAAGGGGATAGAAAGGAGAAGAGTTGTGCAGTTTTGTTAAGATGGATGTTCCAGCTGAACCCCCGTCCCATTTTTAGACTCTGCAACTATTCACCACCTCCCCCCACCCTGACTTTGGGGCAGAGCTTCATTTTCCCAAACATTGGATACAAGCACTGACTGACTAGATTGGACCACCTTGTTCTGTATGCGATTAAGGACTTAGGATTGGTTTGGCAGATTTCTGCAGCAACTCAACCTGGATCTACCTAAAATGACCCTGAAATGAATAAAGTAGTTACCAGCAAACAAATCCACTTCAATGCTTATCTGAACTCCATTTCATTTATAAAATATTTTAAAAGTGCTGCCTAGTTAAGTACTAGGATCTCATAAATTTTGGCCGTTCAAGAATGCTGAGCAGGGTCACTTGGATGAAGGACCATTTAGGAGATCCAGAGCTGCTTTACATTTATGATTAACCACAATATGTGGACATATGACATATTCACAAACATCTTACAATCATGATTTTAACTGTGCATAATTCAATATTTTAGTCTTGTCTTATGTCAAGACTAATGTCTTATGTCAAGACTAATGTCTTATCATTATGTAACTTAGTGCATATTTTAATTTGCTCTAAATTTAGCTCCCCCCCCCTTTATATTAATTTCTGGCTTGCTGGTCAGTGCTACCATGCTTATCACCTGTCCTTTTTTTTTTTTTCTGATGGCTGGAAAGGAAAGGATGAACTCCCCACTCTGTACGTGCTTCTGAAAAGTGGGGACTACTTGTGAAAAGACATCCATCCTTTCTAAGGGAAGCTTTTTTCCAATATAATTTCAGTCTTGTGAATGATATATTCATAAGAAATAGTGTGAGATGACTACTGGAGTTTTGACTTTGTCACTACTATTATGCAGTCTTCTGTAAGGTCATCTGCAAAGGAATGTGGCCCTCAAACCAATAAACCTTTTTACCTGGGGACATGGAAAAAAATGAAAATTTTTCATCTGTGCTTGGAACTTCCTGTTGGAACTTTCAAGTGTTCCTAGGGAGTAGCATTTAAAACGTTTCAGGTGTTCCAACATAGAAGACAATGGGAATTCGAAAAAAAGCCTTTTGGTCCTGTACTTTTTTTTTTGTTATCTTGATGCAAAAATAAAGTGGGATGATAGTCTATACTAGGTGCCCGTTACGACCCAACCATCAGAAAAAATTGCCACAATGAACAACGTAATAGTAGCAAAAATGCACATTCCTGATTATTGGCTCAAGGCTTCTTAATGTACATACACAGTTCATACTTTTGAACTTGGCACTTTTGAATTGTCCTGAAAAATGCTCACATTCAGAGACTTCAAGGAAATAAATTTTATACATAAACACACAAAATACACAGAAAACCCTTTATATTACAACCATTTGATTTTAACGTTACCAATATTTTCAAATTCTTTCCTATGGAAATCTTAGGTATTAGATTGTGTCTATGTTTTTGTTATGTCCAGAATGGTTCTGTCAGTCTCTTATTATATGTTTAAACAAGTTGCCTTATTCTCTCAACTAAATCCAGCTAATGGTAGCAAGAATCAAATTTGTGTCTCATGTTTTATTTGTTAATGCATGTTTCAGATTTCAAAGGCCTGGGTTTTAAAACAAAGTACAAATACACAAAGCAACATAAAATGATATGCCCTATTTTGTCCCGAGCTTGGGAAAACATACTGTTTGTTTTGAGCATAGGATACACAAAATTGTTATTTCAGCCTCAATATTTTGCATGCTTTGAGTGACTGAAGTAAGCTCTGTTGAGAAATACAAATGTTGTAACAGTTTGCTGATAGCGTGTCATCAAGGATAAAGTGTAAATATACATTTGACACTGGATAATTTTATGTTTTAATAAGGTACTACGTGCAATGGCTATTAAAACACATTGTAAGCAAACTTGAGAAATATAGGAACAAACTTGAGAAATATAGGAACAAAGTTTGGTGTGTCAGCAGAATAGTATAGAGAATTTGGTGGCTTCAAGAGACAGACAAGTAGAACAAGTTAAGATGGCTTGAGAAAAGGTTGATTTATTGTCCTATACTAAGCTTTTCAGAAATACTGCTGGAGTTAAATATAGGATAGAAGGCAGTGATATTTATGGGACAGCTGAATAGCATCTTATTTAGAGAAGAGCTTTTAAAGAAGACAGAGTTAACATATCTGTAGCAACTGAAATTGAATGGCAACATACCACTCTCATTCTTCCAAGAAAGTAGAATTTAATGTGTTAATATCATCTGATTCACTACTGTGAACAGTATATCACATATGATGCACCATTTATGGAGATTTGTATTATTTAAAAGGCCCAGAAAACTAGTGAAGATAAGAACAAGACTTTAGTATAGAAAGAACTATGTAGGCCTTGATTTTCTTTCTTTCTTAAATTTTCAGACATCCAATATAGTCAACATCAGAAAATTTGTGATTGAATCCCACATTACAGATAGGATTAAAACCTTTTCCCCACATGCCACTTTGACCTGGAACAAACATGATTGAATAATGCCAGTCTTTTTCTTTGTGCCACAGTATTGTCCTCATCTTCTCCCCAGCCCATGAATGAAACAGCTTTAAATTCTCATTAGGAATAGTGGATTGAAGATAGCATTTTCCCCTTTAAATTGATGCTATCCTACCACAGCTTCAACGTATGTAAGATGTGCAGCATCTGGTTATTATTTTGGCTCATGCTGCTTGTGAGTAGCCAGGATAGTCCATAGCTATTTATTTCCCAGCATGCTTTCTGTGAGTTTCCTGACTTTCTTTTATACAGTACTTGCCACCTTCTTCCTCACTGTTTTTGACACTAATGTCTCTCCAGGCTTTTAAGAAGATAAGGGCAAGAGCAGCAAAGTTCCACTATTCTGTTTGGGAAAGGAGAGAGGTGTTTTTGTGCTATTTTATTTTAAGAGACTTCTAAAATGCATCTTTACCTTTAAGTGTAGCAGTTCCACTTTTCCTCATGGCAGTGTCCAGAAAATAATAAGGGATTTTGATCTGGGCTTTTATTTATTTGCCAGTTTTCCTATATTTGTCAGTTTCAATTCTTCCCCTCTCCAAGTCAGGGACCTGATTGCCCAGCAGCTATTCAATGTCAGTTATCCTACTCTACAGAAACTTATTAGGTGGACAAACATGCAATCTTCTCCTCTCCTCTCAGGGTTGCTTCGGACCTGGTATCTCCTCATATGTTTCTTCATTTCAAATTTTTAAATTTGGGAGATGCCCAAATGGTATGTGGGAGGAGAGCAACAAGCTAGGGAAACAGGGTTTTGAAGTCAGACTGTATTTGTATTGCAGTGTCCTGATCAGAGGATATTGTTTGCACTGGCTGATGTGACATGCTGAAGGGGGACAACAACAAATCACTTTGCCTTTAATGGCTTGCATTCTTAGACATCACAATGGTATCCTTTTCAGTGATGCAGAACAGGTAAAATAGAGGCAATATGGGGTTGAGCATAGGGACCACAAATTTATGTTGGCATTGATTTGTGCTGACTTAAGGATGGGTAGGCAGCATTTTAACTCAGTTGTGGAAAGAAGTACTTACTCTGATATATTAAATCTGCGGAAAATAAAATATATAATATGATATAATATTTTATTTATTTATTTATTTATTTAATTTATATTAAATTTGTATGCAGCCCCCCCCCAACAGGTGACTCTGGGTGGCTCACAGTTAAAATCAAAAACCCCATCAACAATTAAAATACCCCATAAATAATAAAATAAATTAATCCCTTAAAAATCAAGTATAAGAAACAAACCCTGTACATAATACTAAAAACATTTAAGATGACGATGGAGGGGCAAGGTCAATAACCCCACAAGCCACCTCCAGTGGTGCAAGCCCCCATCCGGCCACCAGGCCTTCTGGCACAGCCAGGATTTCACTCCTTTCCTGAAGGCTATGAGTGTGGAGGCACACCGGACCTTGGAAGGCAGATTTTTCCATAGGGCAGGGGCCACAGCAGAAAAGGCCCTCTGCCTAAACCCCACCAGTCAAAATTTCTTGACTGGTGGGGTCTGGAACATGCGCCTTCTGCTGGCCCAAGTGGGGTGGGCTGAAGTAACCGGGGTGAGATGGCTCCTTATATAACCTGGTCCTGTGCCATGAAGGGCTTTAAAGGTGATGACCAACACCTTGAATGGGACCCAGAAGCAAACTGGCAACCAATGCAGCTCATGTAACAGTGGTGTTATATGTGCCTTCGTAGGGTCATTCAGAACTGTCCGCGCCACTGCATTCTGTACCAGCTGTAGCTTCTGGATACTCATCAAAGGTAGCCCCATGTAGAGTACATTATGGTAATCCAACTGGGAGGTGACCAGGGCATGAGTGACTGTGCGGAGGGCCTCCTGATTGAGGAAGGGGCGTAACTACTGCACAATACAAAGTTGCGCAAAGGCCCTCCAAGTCATGACTGCCACCTGCTCTTCAAACAGGAGTCGTGAGTCCAGGAGGACCCCCAGATTACATACTGGGTCTGTTTGGGGTATTGTAACCCCATCAAGAACCAAAGATGATAAACTCCTTGAGACTCCCCGTATCCACTCCGTCTTACCAGGGTTCAGTTGTAGCCTGTTGTCCCCCATCCAGGCCCCTACAGCCTCCAGGCACCGCGAGAGGGTAGCCACAGGTCTCCTGGGATGGAGATGTATAATTGGGTATCATCAGCATACTGATGATACCTCATCCCATGGTGCCGGATGATCTCACCCAATGGTTTCATGTAGATGTTAAATAGTGGCGAAAGCACCAAACCCTGAGGCACCCCACAGAATAGGGGCTGTGGGTTGGACCTCTCACTCCCTATCAACACCTATTGGGTTCAGCCTTGGAGAAAGGAGCTGAACCAGCACAACGCTGTTCCACCCAGCCCCAACTCCTGCAGCCGACCCAGAAGGATACCATGGTTGATGGTATCAAAAGCCACCGAGAGGTCAAAAAGAGCAAGGATGGATGCACTGTCCCCATCCCGCTCTCGCCAGAGACCATCCAGAAGTGTGACCAATGCTGTTATAAGTTATATATATATATCTTACTGCATTTTTTTATACTGTATTTAAATTAGGACTGTTTTCTCGGTTTAAACTCAACAGGTGTGTGGCTTTTTATACATACATATATCTAAATGTTTTAGAAACTTTTCGTTAGAGAGCAGTTGTTCTTAGCTCTACTGCTTTTGGAAAATGACCTTTGCCTGGAAAACTATTTACAGTCTTTGGGGGTGGGGTGGGGTGAGAGAATGAACATCATGGGATTCTGCTGGGTATAGTAGTCTAAATCCAACACTGGGTCAGATTTATAAATACTTCTGATTTGTGACTTGGAGATTATCTGTAACAAATATAACTTGGGTTCTATATAGCAGTCATTTTATATATACAGTCTTTGGAAGGAATTTGGGATGTCTGCATTTCTATTGTATTTAGGTAGTGTCATTATTACTATATTTTTTTATAATAACTTTATTAAATTTTAAAAGAAACACAGCAAAAACTAACAAGAACTAATATTGAAAGAGAAAAAAAGAGAAAAAAAAAGAAATCAGGGAAAAAAGAGATAGTAAAGATCTAAAATGCAGAAAGCAAGAAAAAGAAAAAAAAATTGACTTCTGATCCTCCTTGCAACAGATATAAGTAACAATATACATAACTAATGCTCTGAATTCACAAACCACTTCCATTATTTCTATTAACCCATATTATTTCTAATCCTCAAATCCATACAACATGGTCTCATTTTTTCTGTTTTCCGCAGAAAGTCCAAAAAAGGTTATACATATAAAAACCTTACAGTCATTATATATAAGAACAAAAATCCATAACTTTTATAACAAATGTATTTTAACCTTAATCAAATAGTTCCATTTTATAATCCATTTTATCATTTTCTCTAAAAAACAAAACAATATCTCACTATAAATCCACCTCTGTATATATTTACATTTGTTTTCATATATAAGAACAAAGATCCATAATTTTTATAACTAATATACTTTAACCTTAATAAAAAAAGATCCATTTTATAATTCAATTTATAATTTTCTCTAAAAAAAAATCCTGAAAAATCTCTCCTCATTTTTACCCAAATCTCGAAAACCTCATTATTCAATCCTGGTCACAAGAAAATCCCATTAATAACTACCAAAAACCTCAACATATATATTAACCATAATCAAATGTTCACTTTATAAACCTTCTGTTTACTTTTAAAAAACTTGATCTTTAATCCTTTCAAATAGTGTCCCCCAAACTGATTTCTTATCATTTTCTGTTTGTCTCCTCTCAAATTCAACTTTCCTGATGTAACACCTTCTTTTTGCATATACAGGATAGGCAGACAGTCCAAATCACCCTTCTGTTTTATTATTTGTATGTCCCCTTGTATTTATATCATCGGTTGGTTTTAGTTGTAAATCTATTATGGCTTCTTTTTCAATGTCACTTCTTTTCTCTCAGCTCCACCAAAGTCACATTTTCTGATCCTTTCTCCAGTTCAGGATCTCTGGTCTCTGCTGTATTCTCCACCACTCTTTTAGTAACCTGCTTCATTTCTCCAGACCTTTGTTTCATTTCTCCAGCTATTTGTTTCACATAATTATTACTACATTAATGATATACTGTACATTAATGCAAAGGAAGGAAAAGAGTATTTAAATATGAACATGGTCTAATGAATGCAACACTGGAATTCACAGGTTGTTTATTTATGATAATCCTGTCATCTGTATCAGTAAAGTATAACATTTAGTAGAATCATACATTTGCTAAAAATAGGATATGTCATTAATTTGACCTTGCTTATGGTAGATTAGTTGAATGCTTGCAATAATTTCATTTATCATTGTAAAAATATAAATTATGACCAGATGGTTAATACCATTTTCCCAAGGACTATAGACAAGAAAACAGTAAATCTATTTGATTGGATACAAATCAGCAGGATTTGATGAAATTCTCTGCAGGATGCTAAATCTCAAGTCAGATAATCTATCTAGAACTCATAGATAACAGATGAAATCTTACTTGGGTAGAGAGAACAATGCTGTGTTGGATGTTGAAATACAAAAAGAACATCCAAGGTATTTTAACACTGATGCAGAAAAACTTAGATATCAGCATGTGCACATTGACAGTTTCTAAATCATAAGCCACAGTGTGTGAGGTAAAGAAAAGTTAGCCGTACTTATTTTTTAACTGATAAAAAAATTAATGCACAGCCAGGATTGGCTTGTTGGGTGCATTAACGCTGGTATTTCTGTAGTATTATATATAGTCTTAAGATAAATAACATCCTCTTGTTTTTTTTACGATGATCCTGATTTAGATTAAGGGCTAAACTATGTTAGATATGTAGAGCAGGGCAGGAACAAGATCTCCATACATGGGTGAGAGAGGCTACTTGGCATGCATACATTTTCATTCATTTTAAAAACTTTTTTCAATCTTTAAAAAAAGGGAGGGGGGAAACCTTGACTGGTGGCATGAAGAAATGATGCATACTAGTAACAGAATTGATTCAGCACTTGAATTTCTGAGTCTGCAAGAGGAATGCATTTATAAGAGCAGACAGTAAATAACAGTTATACCCTGCTGTCTAACGACACAAGGAAGCAATTTCAGCATTTGACATTTAACAGAAATATTTTTATATTTCTAATTAAAGTACAGTACCATAAGCAATCCTGCAACCATTCTATCCTGCGGGTGAAATAAATGAAACAAGGCCCAGAATTTTGAAGTGAAGGAATTAATGTATAATGTGTTGTAGACAAAATATGACATCTGTATTTTAATAGTTACCATCTTTGGAATGATGGTGCCATAGGTAAATGAAAATAGAATATGTAAGAAGCCTGATACAGCATATGCCGTCTGCCATCAGAATGAAGGAACTTCTTGGGGAGAGAAATTTCTAATGCATGGAAAGAGAGAAAGCATATTTAATGACTTTCCAGTTAATTGGAAATAATATTTTGTTCAATATTATGTCATGGCTCTAATCTTGGATAAGTTTAATTTGATTTGTTCAGCTTGATATACTAAGAGTCTGGGGAAGCTATAATTGGAGCCATACTGATCTTAATTGCTAAAAGTTAGTGAATGAAAGCTAATGTCTTTGGGGGACATATGGCTATTGTTTTCTTATTTGGGCTCCTGCAAATAAGGAATTGATTTTGGATGTTGCGAACAAACACCTATTAGAATAGTATGAAGCAATTATATAAATTTTATATAGAATATGGACTCTTCATCAGCCATAGACGTTTATATGGCTCAATTCATAATGATGAGTGTGTGGGCTGTTGACTGGCTGTTTATAGGAGGGATCAATACATTAGTCAGATCATTAGCTCTTCTTGCCCAACGTTATCTTCTCCCTTCTGTTGACTCTGAAAGGTCTTAAACAAAGCTCAAAGCTCTGTGCACAATCCCAAGAAAAGGTGTGGCTGTTTTAAGAAGTTAGGGATTGGTTAAGGACATTCATGCTTCCGCATGCTCCAAAAGACTTTTTTTCTTTTGAGCGACCAAAGTGCTACACGCCCCTATTATTGAAACAGTGAAGTTTAAAACACCATACTTTATTGAAACAAATGTAACTTTTCAAATATTATTTGCTATACTGGTTATAGGTCATCTTAAATTTGCTTTTTATTTCTGCAGCTTCTGTTTTTGGCCTTATCTCTTCTTCTTGCTTATGTGCTCCGGGGCCAAGTTGCTGCATACTTATTCATTGTATTCTCTCCATGTCTCAGTGGTCAAAGGAATCCCTAGAGTCCTCCAACTATGGAGGAAGAAGATTCTCATTCATATTGTTCATAGCTGGTCCATTTTTTCAGTGGTGATGGTCTCCTGTAGCAATTCCAGATCTGCAAATCCATAAAGGAAAGAAGTAGCATTCAGTCTTGTCAGTGATGCATGTTCTCTGCCATTGGGGGCTGCCTCTGTGGCTTCTCAGTTTGTTTCCTTTCTCCTCTTCACACCATGAAATTTTGGTTAAGCCTTAATATATAAACCTCAGTCAGATCACCACTAGTAATTTGTTTGGCACATTGCACAATATAGGCTGATTGCAATATTAGTTTCTCAAGTGAAATGTTATTTTGTATGCAACTTTCAAATAAACTCTGCTTTGTGTGAACACTACTACAAAAACTGGCAAACAAAAGGTGGCTGTTTGCTGCTATGTTTGGTGCTAAAAAAGTCAGGCAATTATTTTGTATAATGAAGGCATCTACTGTAAGTGTTCTTTATGTGCCTCGTTTATACATAGACAGTGAGCTTTTTAAGAAACTCCTCAGGCTTTGTTACAAGGAAAATGCGCTATAGCTTGCTATATTTTTTTTTTTTTTGGGCCTATACTTTGGTGATATGCTGAAAAGAACTTCAATTATTTAGTGACAGTTTCCTTTTATATAATCACTATTGACTTTCCTCAGCAAAGTTGTTGTTTGCTCTCATTCTCTTTTCATAGTTGTGCCTATCAATTCTTTTACATCATTAAAACTGATTATGTTTTCTGATTTATTTTTTTTAAGCAGTCATTTTGGACCAGCAGATTATTTCTGCTGAGATGGACATTGTGCTTCCTGATGCAAAGTAAAAGCAGACACAGCAGGTCATGCTTGCACAGAACTTGTTTGTAATCTAATGTATTTAGATATTATATATAATGTTTAAATTATGTATGCTTACAGGATTCATATCAGAAAAGGTAGCAGTTTTTAACATGACTTGCTTTCAAGAAACAAACATTATGAAAATAATTCATATTCAGATTTAAAGCTTTGATTTATCAAAAGGAATGTTCTCTTCCAACCAGTCTCCTTGTTTTAAAGGTTTATTTTGAAATCCAGATATTATTATGGGTATTTTGTCTTTTTTTTTTTTTTGTCAATTTCCTTTGTCAATTGTTCTGTTGATATTCCATTTCAGGAATACCAACAGAACAATGCTAGTGTAAGAAAATTTGTGTAGTGATTAGTCTCTTTAAAAATGAAATAGAGAGAGGATGTTTCACCATTGCAGCATATTGTATTTTTTCCAAGTACTAAAGATACATTGAATTTTTGTACTTGTACATTATGGTATGTTCCACTTAATTTTAAGTAGTTTATATGTCTAGTCCCGATTACTGTAATTACACTACTTGCGATAGATTTGGATCAAACAACCAGGTTCTGAAACTGTGGAGGGAAATTAGCTTACACTAATTTTATTACACTGGCATTGTTCTGTTGGTATTCCTGAAATGGATGTCCTGGCTTAATCTCATTTTACTACATTTCATTGATCCCACTGCTTGCCTAGATACAAGACATCAGCAAAGAATGCCTGGACAGTATAATGGGTCATGAAACCAAGAAACTACTGCAGGGCTTTCACAGATTTCTCCCTGTTATTCTTTGCCGGGAGTCCTTTTTATGTCCCTTTTTTTTTAACTAACAAAATTGCTTGGTTCACATGTAATAACTAAGCTATAGCATTATATGCTTGTATTTTACTCAGAAAATATTTTTAACCTATCTATAGCTTATCATTATGCACAAAGCCCCAAAGAAGAAAGTCATCTTTTTAAATCCTCTAGGTGGCTTTCCATTAAGTATGAACTACAGAAAGTTGAAGAACGGGTTGAAGTGTAAAATGAAAACACATGCAAATACACATCCATTGGCTATCTTATAGTAAGTAATCCATATAGACTATCACTATAGTAAGGTATATCCTAAATCCTACAGTTAAAAAAAAAAGTCAAAGAAAATTGTCATCTTTCTGTAATTTTCACATGAAATTTATTTTTGCTCCTTCCTTTAATGTATTGTCTTTTTTATATATACTTTTATTAAAAGTTTTAAAAAATAAGATGAAAGCTAATAGAGACTAATATAAAGTAAGAAAGAAAAAAGAAAAAGAAATCAAAGAGTAAGCTAAAAGTGCAAGAAAGGAAAAATAAATAAAAGAAAAATAGAAAAGGAGAGAGATACAAGTGGCTTCCAGTCTTCTTTACAGCAGTTATAAGTACAATTATAAATTTACCTGTTTCTCTAAAGTTACAACATGACTCTTCTTTCTATAATCTATCCTGTCTAATCATCAAAACCATAAATCATAAGTTCATTTTTTCTGTTTTCTGCAAAAAGTCCATAAGGGGTTTCTAGTCAGTAATAAACATTCTATTCTCTAATCGAAGAAGACAATTTGGCCATCTCAGCAGGTTCCATCATCTTCACCAACCCTTCCTCCATTGTAGGTAGTGCTGAATATTTTGATCTTTGTGCATGTAATAATCTTGCTGCAGTTATCGTATACAAAAGCAAAGTTCCATGACTTTTTTCCAACTGTTAGTCCATCAATCCAAAAAGAAAGACCTTTAGTCTCAGTTGTATATTAATCTTTAAAATTCTCTGAATCAGGCTATGTATTTGAATCCAGAATTTTCTAGCTTTCTTACATTCCACCAAGCATGATAAAATGTTTCTCCTTGTTGTTCATATTTCCAACATGTATTTGAAGTGCCTTTATACATTCTGAACAATTTCTCTGGTGATATACACCAACAGAACATCATTTTGTAAGAATTCTCTTCAGGCTTATAGCATAGTGTAAATTTCAATCCTTTCAACCACATATTTCCCATTTTCCCATTTTATATTATAATCAAAAATTTTAGCCCACTTTATCATACATTCTTTCATTTGTTCTTCTTCTGTTTCAAATTTCAATAGAAGTTTATGCATTTTAGCAATTACATGTTTATCATTTGTACACAGTTCCATTTGAAATTCAGTCTTACAATGTGCACAACCATAAACTCTTTTTTCTACTTTAAATGTTTCTAATAACTGTAAATAAGAAAACCATTGGCAACTATGTTCCTCTGCCATCACTTCTTCTCTTGATTTTATTCTGTATTCCCCTTGACAAAAGTCTAGTATCTCACAGTAAGTTAGTCATTTGTATTTGCCTATTATTTCTTGTCTGTAAAATACTTCTTGTGCTGAGAGCCACACCAGGTTGTGTGTTTTTGGGCACAACCTGGATTTGTATCTATTCCATATTCTCAGTATGGAACATCTAACATAATGATTTTTAAAATCCACATTAACCTTGACTTTGTCGTACCACAAATATCCATGCTACCCAAATCTTAGGTCATGTCCTTCTAACTCCAAAAGCCTCCTATTACTCAGCATCACCCACTCTTTCATCCAAACAAAACAGCAAGCTGCAGAATACAATTTCAAATCAGGTAAACCCAATCCTCCTCTTTTCTTTGTATCCTGTAATGCCTTATATTTAACTTGTGGTTTCTTTCCCTGCCACACACATTTAGATATATCCTTTTGCCACTGTTTAAATGGTGCATCAGTTGTCAAAACAAATATTGTCTGGAACAAAAACATCATTCTAGGCAGGACATTCATTTTTATCACAGAAATTCTCCCCAGCAATGACATTTGTATTCCCATCTTAACATATCTTTTTAAACCTTATTCCATGTCTTAACATAGTTATTTTGAAATAACTACAATTCATATTTGTCATAGTGATCCCTTAATGTATTGTCAAAAAGAAATATGTGAGAGCTTTCAGCATAGCATTGGTGAAAACTGGAAATACTTTTGTATAACTGCTAGGTATTCAAAGAGGAAGCAGGAGGACAAGAAACTAAAAAGTTCATGATGGCACTTAACTCCATGGAAATCAGAGAGTTATCTGACTAAGACAAGGGTCTGATGAAAATGTCTCTCTCCCTCTTTCTCTCCCCCCCCCCACTTCTCAGCTGCTCTGGGACAAAAAGCAGATCTAATATTGAGCCATGATTGCCGTGGTGGTCATGAACTCATGAACTTTTCTCCCTTCCCCAGAGAGTATAAATGGAGGTCCCTAGAACCAAAAGTCTAGCAGACTCCAAAACCAAATCTTGGTGTGGATGAGCAGTCACATAAGGATAAAGATATGCAGCAGGGAGCTTTAGGTACGGTAGTTACCCTAACTTGTCTCTCATGCCCAACCTCACATACAGTTCCTCATGTCAAGTTATCTGAAAAACTGGCCTCTGGTCAGAGTCTCTTGGATGAAAATTGCCCTTCCACCAACCTATCCCATTCAAAGTCAAAACATGGACAAGGATAGCATTATTATGAGCAGATCTGGCATTTAATAGCATCAGCTTGAGCCAAGGTACTTTATAGCCCCACTGTCTGGTTCCTGAGATGTGATCAGGAAATTGGAAATCTTGGTACAATACCTTCTTCTAATCTCCTTTCTCTGAGGACAGTCTTCCCCCAACCCACTGTAACCCTCTCTGCCTGTCACAACTGCTCTGCTATCCCCTCCTGTTTACCCCTTTCCACCATCCATTCCAACAGCTCATGGAATGATAGAAACTCCAATTTCTCCCTATTTCAACCACGGTATGCTTTCATCCAGTGGTTGCTTTGACAAGGTTGCTATGCAGCCACTATCAATCATCCACACACCTTCTATCAAGTTTTTGTTGTTGTTGTTGTTGTTTAGTCGTTAAGTCGTGTCCGACTCTCCGTGACCCCATGAACCATACTGCGCCAGGCCTTCCGGTCCTTCACTGCCTCCCTGAGTTTGCTCAGTTTCATGCTCATTGCTTCAGTGATGCTATCTAACCATCTCATCCTCTGCCGTCCTCTTCTCCTTTTGCCTTCAATCTTTCCCAGCATCAGGGTCTTTTCCAAAGAGTCCTCTCTTCGCATTAGGTGACCAAAGTATCTGAGCTTGAGCTTCATTATCAATCCTTCCAATGAGCAATCAGGGTTGATTTCCTTTAAGATTGACTGGTTTGACCTCCTAGCAGTCCAGGGGACTCTCAAGAGTCTTCTCCAGCACCACAGTTCAAAGGCATCAATTCTTCGGCGCTCCGCCTTCTTTATGGTCCAGCTCTCACAGCCATACATTACTACTGGAAAAACCATAGCTTTGACTATGCGGATCTTTGTCGGCAAGGTAACGTCTCTGCTTTTTAATATGCTATCTAGGCTTGCCATAGCTTTCCTCCCAAGGAGCAAGCGTCTTTTAATTTCATGGCTGCAGTCTCCATCTGCGGTGATCTTGGAGCCCAAATAAATGAAGTCTGTTACTGCTTCCATTTCTACCCCTTCTATTTGCCAGGAATTGATGGGTCCAGATGCCATGATCTTAGTTTTTTTAATGTTGAGTTTCAAACCAGCTTTCGCACTCTCCTCTTTCACCCTCATCAAGAGGCTCTTTAGTTCTTCTTCACTTTCTGCCATTAGGGTGGTATCGTCTGCATATCTGAGGTTGTTGATGATTCTCCCTGCAATCTTAATTCCGGCTTGTGATTCTTCCAGCCTGGCATTTCTCATGATGTACTCTGCATATAGGTTAAATAAGCAGGGTGACAGTATACAGCCTTGTCGTACACCTTTCCCTATTTTGAACCAATCGGTTGTTCCGTGACTGGTTCTAACTGTTGCTTCTTGGCCTGCATACAGATTTCTCAGGAGACAGGTAAGGTGGTCTGGTACTCCCATCTCTTTAAGAATTTGCCACAGTTTGTTGTGATCCACACAATCAAAGGCTTTTGCATAGTCAATGAAGCAGAAGTAGATATTTTTCTGGAACTCTCGTGCTTTCTCCATGATCCAGCGAATGTTGGCGATTTGATCTCTAGTTCCTCTGCCTCTTCGAAACCCAGCTTGTACATCCGGTAGTTCTCGGTTCATGTATTGCTGAAGCCTAGCTTGTAGGATTTTGAGCATAACCTTGCTAGCATGTGAAATGAGTGCAATTGTGCGATAGTTTGAGCATTCTTTGGCATTGCCCTTCTTTGGAATTGGAACATAAACTGACCTTTTCCAATCCCGTGGCCACTGTTGCGTTTTCCAAACTTGCTGGCATATTGAGTGCAGCACTTTAACACCATCGTCTTTTAGTATTTTAAATAACTCAGCTGGAATACTGTCATCTCCACTAGCTTTGTTGTTAG
The DNA here is from genome assembly GCF_059951505.1 of Python bivittatus. Classification (NCBI taxonomy): domain Eukaryota; kingdom Metazoa; phylum Chordata; class Lepidosauria; order Squamata; family Pythonidae; genus Python; species Python bivittatus. Next base: position 33,847,622 of record NW_028277125.1, on the reverse strand, counting down.
CAATGCTTCCTAAGGCCCACTTGACTTCACTCTCTAGGATGTCTGGCTCAAGGTCAGCGATCACACCAGCGTGGACATCAGGGACATTAAGATCTTTCTTGTATAGTTCTTCTGTGTATTCTTGCCACCTCTTCTTAATCTCTTCTGCTTCTGTTAGGTCCCTGCCTTTTTTGTCCTTTATCATGCCCATCTTTGCACTAAACGTTCCTTTCATATCTCCAATTTTCTTGAAGAGATCTCTAGTCTTCCCCATTCTATTGTTTTCCTCAATTTCTTTGCATTGTTCATTTAAGAAGGCTTTCTTATCTCTCCTTGCTATTCTCTGGAAATCTGCATTCAGTTGCTTATATCTTTCCCTTTCACCCTTGCTTTTCGCATTCCTTCTTTCCACAGCTATTTGTAAAGCCTCATCAGACAGCCATTTTGCTTTCTTGCATTTCTTTTTCTTTGGGATGGTTTTAGTTGCTGCCTCCTGTACAATGTTACAGACCTCCGTCCATAGTTCTTCAGGAACTCTGTCTACGAAATCTAATCCTCTAAATCTATTCATCACCTTCACTGTGTACTCACAAGGAATATGATCTAAGTCATACCTGAGTGGTCTAGTGGTTTTCCCTACATTCTTCAATTTAAGCCTAAATTTTGCAGTAAGAAGCTCATGATCTGAGCCACAGTCAGCTCCTGGTCTTGTTTTTGCTGTCTGTATAGAGCTTCTCCATCTTTGGCTGCAAAGTATGTAATCAATCTGGTTTCGGTATTGACCATCTGGTGATGTCCATGTGTAGAGTCGTCTCTTGTGTTGTTGGAAAAGAGTGTTTGCTATGACTAGCTTGTTCTCTTGACAGAACTCTATTAGCCTTTGCCCTGCTTCATTTTGTACTCCAAGGCCAAACTTGCCTGTTATTCCGATTACTCCTTGACTTCCTACTTTAGCATTCCAATCCCCTATGATGAAAAGGACATCTTTTTTTGGTGCTAGTTCTAGAAGATGTTGTAGGTCTTCATAGAAGCGGTCAACCTCAGCTTCTTCAGCATCAGTGGTTGGGGCATAGACTTGGATAACTGTGATATTGAATGGTTTGCCTTGGATACGCACTGAGATCATTCTGTCGTTTTTGAGGTTGTACCCCATTACTGCCTTTCCAACTCTCTTATTGACTATGATTGCAACTCCATTTCTTCTAAGGGTTTCTTGCCCACAGTAGTAGATATAATGGTCACCCGAATTAAATTCACCCATTCCCGTCCATTTCAGTTCGCTGATTCCCAAGATGTCGATGTTCAGTCTTGTCATCTCATGCTTGACCACATCCAGCTTGCCTTGGTTCATAGATCTTACATTCCAGGTACCTATACAATATTGTTCTTTGCAGCATCGGACCTTCTTTTCGCTTCCAGATACATCCACAGCTGAACGTCCTTTCGGCTTTGGCCCAGCCGCTTCACTCTTTCTGGAGCTACTTGGAATTGCCCTCCGCTCTTCCCCAGTAGCATATTGGACACCTTCCGACCTGAGGGGCTCATCTTCCGGCGTCATATCTTTTAGCCTTTTAACATTGTCCATGGGGTTTTCTTGGCAAGGATACTGGAGTGGGTTGCCATTTCCTTCTCCAGTGGACCACATTTTGTCAGAACTCTCTGTCATGACCTGTCCGTCTTGGGTGGCCCTGCACGGTATAGCTCATGGCTTCACTGAGTTACGCAAGCCCCTTCGCCACGACAAGGCAGTGATCCATGAAGGGGCAGTGATCCATGAAGGGGTCTATCAAGTTACACCTCTTCAACCTCCCCCACAACCCCTAGATCCCACAGTCACATAACGATAATTTTCCCCAGCTATCATTATGAAGGAAAACACATTTAATTAATTAATTCATTCATTCATTCAATTTGTATAGCTGCCCATCTCAAACCAGTGATTCTGGGCAGTGAACAATCATAAAAACATTTAAAACAGTTAAAACACAATACAAAAAAGAAATTAAATACAGATAGCAGCCAAGAGACATTATCTATCAGTGTCAACATAACCAGGAAACAAGGACCCTCGCACACTCAGAACCCCAGGCCCAGACACATAGCCAGGTCTTCAAGGCCTTCCAAAAGGCCAGCAGGGTCTGGCCCATCCTAATCTTAGGAGGGAGGATGTTCCAGTGGGCAGTGGGTACAGTAGAAAAGGCAGGTCTCCTGGTCCCCACTAGCCGACATTCCTTGGCTGACGGGACCCGGAGCATACCCATCCTGCTGAACTGGATTGGATGGGTAGAAACAACTGGGAGAAGACGGTCCCTCAGTCCCAAGCCATGCAGGGCTTTCTTTAAAGGTGACAATCAACACCTTGAATTGCACCCGGAAACACACTGGCAACCAATTCAGCTCCTGAAGCCAATATCACCTTGTCTCCCACCTGACCACTGAATGTTTAAATATTTACTTGAATACGTTTATATAGGAGAATGCTATATTGTATATCTTTTCTGATATAAAAGATCAGAAGGGGGATAAGACACAACAGTAGTGTAATAAATGTGGAGTTTCTATTGAGTTATTGGTGCTCTCTGAGCTTCTAATGAGCCAAGTTTGATTCCTTATAACTGCATGAACATATCCATGTTTTTTCTTAGTAACGACATGGAAGTGGTTTTGCAATTGCCTTCTTTGTTTTTTGTTTTTTTTCCCCTTACTTTCTAGTCTAGCCTACAGCCCTGGATCTTTGTCTCTTATCCAAGCACTAAGCAAATACTTTACCTTTTTGAGATCAGGTTGATTAGGTTCTGCCACCTGCTGGGACAGTGGTTTAATACTAGATAGCTAATTCTGTTTTAATAAGCATAAGGATGCATGTATAGATTCTTAGTGTAAATAATGCAGACTTTATGAATTTCAGTAGAAAAAAGACATGAGAGATTTTGGTTAGTGTACAGGCCACATATATTAAAAGAAAGTCATTTCCAGTACTGTTTATGCCTTTTGTATTTCTATGAACACTGCCATCACATTCATTTTTGTAGTAAAGATGCAGTTTTGGATATTATCATTCTTATCACTATAAGCTGCTCTGAAAGAGTCGTACTGTTTTCTTCCCTAAAGAATCAATACATATGTCTGTTCAATGTAGTACAGATGTTTTGTTCCCCTAAAATGACTTGAGCGGGGCTATGCTTCTTGAACCTTATATAGCCTATAGAGAAATTATACTGTTTCAAATGTTAATTATCCTTAAGTTGAGAAAAGAATAAATAATATCAGTAGGAAACAAGTCTTCTATTATACCATTGATGAATTCTAGTAAAATAAAAATTGTTTTCTGAAGTTTGTCAAATGCTGATTATCATGAGCCAAAAAGATCCACTGTGTTTTCAGAATACATAAAATGTTAGCTTATTGTTTGGTAATGCCTGACAAAGCTTATCAGTTTGTACTGTACTTCACAATAGCTTAAAGCTACATATTGTGCTTTAATCTACCTACTATCTGTTTTGGGTTCTGTCATGTAACAGTCCCTTGCTTAGCTGGGATTGTTCATATAATTAACCCAGGAAAGAAGCAATGATAATTTGCAGTCCTAATCTAATAAAATAAACCTATTTTTGAATGCAATTTCAGTTTAACCTTTGCATAGAGAGGTGTCAGTGTAGTGCGCACCTGGGATACAACCTTTTTGTTCTAAAAGCCACACTTATCCTTTGAATAACATGTTGGGGGCCACATTCCAAAAAGTGAATGGGGCCAGAATATGAACCACTGATATTATAAATGATGCCACATATTTATTTCCTGAAGCTACTGAAACTTTAAAGTGAAATAAAGTGTCTCAAGAACTAGATAAATTTTTAAGGCACTAACTTTACTGCCTGGGTCATTAGAACTCTTTAATTACGGTATCACTTGTATGTACCCTTATATGGAGTTCAAAGCAATCTTTCAGATTGATGGAAGAGAATTGATCTTGTCTTGAAAACCTGGTGAGATAATGAGACTTTAGTGACGTTCAATATCATCTCATTGCTTCATTAAAAAAAGCTTTACTTATGAATATTTTTTGAAAAGGCACATGAGGAGAGTTCATGTTAATTGTAGTGAGATTGTTATGTGTTGGCATTGAAGATCAGTACACTTATTTTAAGTTATAAAATCATTAAGTTAATGTTTGGCTTTCTAGGCCTTTTTGTTGATGCTATACAACTATTCAGTCACTTTGATGATTTGTTCCCCTGACTACCTTCTAAAAGATGGCCTCACTGGGAGGGCGGAGCTGGCGTCGCGGCGATACGGCGGGCGATCCTGGGCTCCCAGGATCGCAGCCGATATCTCCTTCCCCGGACGGTCCCGATGGACCTAAGCCATCCCGTAGAGATGGCGATCGCAAAGGGCGCGTCCCGTGGATCTCAGGGACGCCACAAGTCCCAGATTGATCCCGGGAGAAGCTCTTGAAGCCGGCGGAGGAGAGCCAGCCAAAATGGCTGCGAAAGCCGGGACAGCTCCAAAGGAAGAAGGAAGAGAGGGGTGTCAACTGGGTGAGATGGACTTTTACTATTCAACTATTCTTAGAGAACACCTTAAGTAACTTAAAGAGATTTTTAAAAGTGAAGAAAAGTGGATTAAGCGGCGAGATTGAGCCTTATAAAAAAAGGGGGGAAATTTTTTTTTCTTTTCAACTTTCCCTTTTTAGTGGAATTGGCAAGATGTTTTTCTCTTAAAAAAATATATTTTTAACTGGATTGGCTTTTTCTTTTTAATACTTAATAACTCTTTATCCTAAGCCTTTTTTTTTTACTAAGATTTCTTTATTGTTATAAGAAATTTATACTTTTTGATTTTGAAATGGGGAAAGTGGAGTTAAGAGAAAGTTGCACTGCCATCTAGAGGCTCGACATAGTGCTTTTTTTCTTCTATTGTGACGCATGCTCAAAGACCCTGTGCTTTCTAAAAAGATAGTGGGATGTGCATGTTTATACAGGTGCCATCCGTAACTATAAACAAGAAAGTGGAGTTGAAAGCGATTTTGAAAATATCAAGATGGAAAGTTTGAGCTAGTCACAAGAGCCCTGATTAGTGGCAGTAGCTCTTCTTTCTGCTAGAAGCTCTGCTTTGCTCTCCATTCCCCCCTCAGTTGGATTTTTTTTAAAGAGACTTAGTCTTTTCCCTCCTCTTTTTTTTTTTTTCTCCTCTTGCTTTTTTTTTTTTCTTATTTTTGGCAAGAACAAAGATAAAGAATCCTTTGACTCAATGAAGGTTTATCAAGATAATAAACTATATGAGAAACACAATGCAGAAAAAGATCTTTAAACTATTGAGGATGACTATAAAAAACTGGAAGAAGAGCTGCAGAAATTCCTGCAAAAAAAAAAGAAAAAAAGATATTAAAGCTAAAATGGACTTAATTAAACATAAAATGGGATCAATGGAAAAGGAAGAAATAGTACAAGAAATCAGAAACATTAAACAGAATTTTTGTGAGGCCTATAAACTGAGAATTCAAAGGGTTAATTAACTGATAAATGAAGAGGGACAGACTTGTTCTTGGCACTGAGGGTGAGAAAAAGATTATACAAGATTATAATGGAAAATCGTACTAAGAGAATGCACAAAAAGAAGAAGTAAAACAATATTGAAAGAAACTACTTCAGATGTTTAAAGAAAAAACGAGGGGAATACAACAATGATGGAACTGACAGAAGCTTCAAAAAGCAGAATGTTTGAAAGGACATTTATTATTGCTTTCTTTTATTCAATAATATAGAAAAAGGAATAAACAGCTAGATATTTTGGGATATTGAATGAAAAGGGTGAACTCAAAATTATGCAAGCGCTGGAATAAAGTATAAATCCAAGATATATAGTTAAAAATTGTATTTGATTGTAAATGTTTCAAGAGATTAGACTAAAATTTATGCATGGTTGAATATAGTAACATATAGATTTTAAACTAGAGACATTTTTGTTGAAACATGTAGTGAAGAATCTGGTTAGAACTGTAACCCGGTTAGAACTGTAACTGATATTGTAACTGATACTGGTTAGAACTGTAACTTTTAAGAATTGGAAAAATTAAAAAGTACTTATGCAGGAGGAAGTTATTGAAAATTATGGAATGTGCAGAGACGAGTTAAATTGAGATTTGAAATTAGAGTAAGAAGATAAGTAATTTTATATGACACTGAGAAAATATAGTAATGTAATGGATTAGGAAATTTTATAATAGAAATTTGATATTAATTATTATATATATATACACATATAATTGATAGATGAAAATGTATTACTAATCCTATTGAAAGTTAAAATTTCTTGTAGTAAATGATTTTATAGATTAGCTATGAATGATTAATAATTATTAATTGATAAGTATACAAGTATATTTTGAATAGATGATATGAGAATTTAAGATTATGAAAGGGGCACCAACGAGTTGGTAACTGGTTGACACACGGTATAAAATGGAAGATGCTTTTTTTATGCCTTTTTATGTTTTTGTTTGTTCATGTATGTTTTGTGTTTGTTGTAAAAAATAAAAAAAAATAAAAATAAAAATAAAAGATGGCCTCACTGCAAGCTTCTCCTTCAGGAAAAAGAAAACAAAAACTTTTAAACCTTTAAATCTGGGCTGCAAAAATCCAAAAGGCCACTAGATAGAAGCAATGAGATACAGATAATTTGTAATCTGCTTTTGCCATCTAGTTGTTTCCTGGATTTTTGCAGCCCAGATGCGGAGCCAAAGCTTCTCAGGCCAGGTTTGGATCCAGTGTTTGAATCTAATGTGATATTTATTGCAAGAGAGCTTCCTTGTTCTCTTTGTCTAGCATTGAAAAAACGTATCCTATAGCATGGGTTTTTAAGCTCTGTTCATTTAAATTTTCTGGAGGTTTTTAAAATTTTATATAAGCATACTTTCTCAGATAACACTGAGGCAAGGGCAAAGACTAAGACTCTTTTACTTTCTTTCCTCTTAATACCTCACTCAAAAAAGCAAGCAGCCCCTTTGCTTTTAGTCTATTTCAAGGCTATTAACTGACCATAAGCACAGGCAAATTCAATAATGTAAAGAAAAGGAAACACATACAACTCATTTAGATCGTAGGTTTGCTCGATATATATCCACATCTTCCAACATACCCCTACTTTACATCCCTTTACTTTACACTTGTCATCAGTATTCTCTGTTTCTTTGTTGCAGACAAGGATCTCTTCACTGCTCCCCATTTGCATGGGTTCTACAATGCTGGAGTTCAAGGAGGCCACAGGGAGAAGGGTAGAGGCAATGAAAGGCTATAAAACCTCCTCCCCTTTATATTATTTTCTGTCAGGTTTAGCCCAGAGAACTCCAAGAGACAATACAAATCCAGTTCAACTGTGTTTGTTAGCTATAACCTCTATACAGAAAATCTCCCCAGACTGAAATCTAGCTCCCAAGCCAGCCAGCCACAACACCCTGAATTCCTTAGGGAGGTGCCAGCCTTATCCTCTTGATCTTCCCACGCTCCTCCAGTGAACTAAGAACACGCTTATCTCCCTGAGCCTGGTCTTCATAATTCCATTCCATCACATCTTCCTTCTGCCTCAACTCTTCAATCACTCATCCATTAACATGCAGTGCTTAAACAGTTATTCCAAATTATATGTTGTGCCTTGTCATACTAATCATCCCTCAGTTTATCAGAAAGTCCTTCCCAAAAACTGATCAGTCAAGGCAAGATCATTCTAATACATGCAGCTGGGAATCAGATATGAACTCAGTGATTTCCTTGCTTTAGCTTGTGAATCTCACTGTTTCCCTCCTGGCTGACTCATCAGAGTAAGTTCTAAATCTTTGCATGAAGTTCTGGCAATTATCTGATAATATATCATTGCCCTCAATAAGTGGCGCAGCCCATCTGGATGCTGCTCCTTTCAGCAGATTAAGATTATGGTCTTGTCTGTAGGAAATTTTGCTGTCAGGCTCATCATAAATAATTCACACTGTCTTGTGAAAATCAGGAATTGATCTTGAGCCCCCCTCCCCACCTCTCTGATAGACTTCCAGGAGAATGGAACAATGTTGACTACGCAGCAACTTGCAGAGTTGCTCATAGCAGAGATAAGCCTTGACCTTATTCCTGCATGACTGAAACATACAAAATTCTCAATTCTCTGCCACGTATCTACAGGGCATCAGGTTGAACAGTCAGCTTTCCCTGATTTTGTGCCATTTTTTTAGACATTTGTTTTCTTTCCAGGTTAACCCATGTAACATTGAACACAGTATGTAGCAGAAACGAAGAATGTTGCATTCACATATAATGTTAAGCCAGATTGTTTTGACTGCAGTGCTAAGCCACAATGTGTGATTTGCACATCAGACCAAACAGAAAAATAAGCAAGCTTTATAGCAGTTTGGCATTATTTATGAATGAAGCCAATGGAAAAACATGGTTAAACAAACTAGAATTTGTAGACTGACTTGTCTGGAATGATTCAAAGATTAAAACAAGTAATTCTGGGGGATAAGCATCTTTTGCACAGCAGCTGGACTAGAATGTCAACCAAATGGCATCCAAGGAATCACTGCTTTTTTTCATTAAAATGCATATAAGAGATGGACAATGCATTGAAAATGATAGCCTTATGTATTTTATATGAAGAAATGATAGATAGGTTAAATGGTGTATAGATTCAAATGTTATATTTGAAATTTTTTTTTTTAAATACATTAACTACATTTAATAGGCCCTTGATCATTTAAATGGACTAAGTGCTAACACTTCTACAATGTAATGGAACAACAGACATAATGAAATGTCAATGACTCTTTTCTAGCAGTTCAATTCTCTGGTTCTATCTAACTAGAAGTAAATATTTTGAGAGGTAAGACAGACTAAATAAAAGAACAAAGAGTTAATTCTCCCAAACTTTGTTCCTGAATTTGGCAAATCAATTTTAATTAGCATCATAAAGATCTCCAGGTTCTTTGAAGTATGGTTTTGATTTTTTCCCCCTCAGTGGAATAAGTTGTTACGCTGCATTTTGCTTCAGTAATGAACCAGCTCTTGGTTGACTCGTTTCAGAAAACAAGAAACAAATACCTGATGACTAAAAGCAACATATATAGAAATCTGTTGCTTCTATAGATAAATTGGGTAGCTAATTGGATTTTGACTGAAAATTTGATAAAGACCTAATAAAAGACAAGATCATAAAAGAATCCTAGGTTTGTTGCTTATTCTACAAAAAAAGTATACTGTGATACTGAGTTTTAAACTTTAATTATGTATTGTATTTAGCTCTAGATGTCATTTGCATTCTAAACAGAAATATATCTTCTTGGTAAATTCAATTTTTTTAAAACATTCACTTTTTTTTCATCTTTCCTACCTACCATTTATAGATTTCAAAACTTTCTTTATAGAATCCTACTTTCTCCACTCCCTTAGTTAAATACAGAAAGTTGGGCCTTGATAGATAGCATTTAGTGGACCTAACTATCCTGAATAGCTGTACCAACAGAAGAATATGACAGGACATCAAAGCACAGGCATCAGGATTCAGAAGAGTCATTCACTTATGATCAAAGCACTTCATAAAATGTTTTCAAAGTCCTGCTTCCATTCAACAAATGTTATATGGAAATACATAGAATATATTGTGTTTGTGAAATACCCTTATTTTAATATTTATTTAGATCATTTTTTTCCTGAATATCCTTACTGTCATCAAGGAAACAGTTGTTACAACTAATTGTGTTAATTCTGATTTTATATAGATTTCATGCAAACCCAGACGTTTTTACATTTATTTTTTGAATATAAAGTACTTTGTAGTGGTACTGTTTTTTACATATTGCAAATAGTGCTGCTGTGTGGGTTCACATTCTTTAAGAAGGTAAGAGCATCACTAAATTATTATTGTGTGCGTGTGTCTGGTGGGGGGATCATTTTGCCTACCTAATGCTCCCTTGAGCATTAAAAATGGAATGCTGATCTCTTTTTCTTTAGTACTGTATAGTGAACATTGTGAATAGCCAGTTGACATTCACAACATTGCAGCCTTCCTGCTAGTTTAAATGCCAGTGAGCATCTGTGTTTGAATACATACCATCTCTCAGGCATTGGCTTTAGCATGTACACTCAGGAGATCCCCTCACCTTTCACTGAGAAAAAACTTTTAAATTATAAGCAGAACTCTGGGGAAATGGAGCAAGCAGCTGGGAAAAGGATTAGGTGTACCACTTCTCCAACAGCTCAGATAGATGTCTGGAATTCCTCCCTGGAAGCTTAGGGAGGTCTGAAGAAAATAGGGGAGTTTGCTTCAGGATTCTGGTTATCTCCAAGAAGTAGAGAAATGTTACACACAGAAACTGCATTAAATTATAACTTTATCTGTGTATACTTAAATCCAAGATTTTTTATATCACTGTATAAACTCAATATTGTGATGGAAGACAGGATTTTCTTTTTTAAAAATATTCTTGTAATAATAATGCTAATAATAATATAGAAATCCTATTTCCAGTAGATCAGTGCCGCCTTGTGGTAATTATCACCAGTTTAAGAACCACTGACTTAGAGTATTACATTCAACTTTTATTTTAAATCAACCTCTTATTTATCTCCCTTGGTATCAAATGTTTGTGTTTTCTGTATTTAAATTTAAAAAAGAATTTTTATAGTTTGTTTTCCTTTTAAAAAATAAACTCTGATTTTGTTTATCTCCTGTGAGATTGGCCTTCCTAAATGGGGGAAAAATGGGATGAAACCTCTAATCACAATCCTTTATGCTACAAAGCAAGGAGATTGTATTATAGGAATTATTTCTTTACTCATTTTTAATTACTTCTCAACCTTTTGACTAAGGTTAAGTGTAGTATTCATTTTTACCTTTTTATACTTAGTAAGGCAATTCAGATGGTGAGGGCCTCATCTCTATCATATACTAGGTTTAAGGCAAGGATGTCAACTTTGGCCACTTCTCTGGATACAAAATGATGAAAAGAAAACAAAGACAAGAAGATACTGAAGAAGATGATTGTGAAAAAACTGGCTGTGAGATAACCCCCCCCCCCAAATAATTCGGTACTCTATCTGTCAGGATGCAACAAAGACATATTTCAGAACAATTATAATGAATTATAGAAATAAAACTTCCCATTTCATATGGCAACAATTCATTCTTAGACAAAAGTTGCAGGACTGGCAAAGAACAACCACTAGATTAATATGGGGCGGAGGGAAAAAAAAAAGTAAGATGCAACATTTTGCAAAGAAAGTGGCGGGCTTGCATTTGCTAACTTGAAATTATATTATTGAGTAACCTATCTTGGATAACAGAATGGATAATATCTCCAAACATAGAATATCAATTATAGAAGGAACTGGCTTAACCAGTGGACTTTATAGTTATTTAAGGTATAAAGAAACAAAAGAAAATAATTTGAAGTGACGTCTTTTGAGATAAAGTTTGTTAAAAATATGGAATATTCTGAAAATTAGGATAAGTCCAGCGATCTCACCCTTAGCATCAGCATCAAATGCTTTTACTTAAATTTGTGTTAATCACATAAACCAATATGGTACATCCAGACTTACAAAACAGACTAAAGACATAGCAAGAACTGCTCAGTGTGGGTGGGAATTTACCATGGTTCACGCATTTACAAATTACTGTATGAATAAAAAGTGATTTCAAGAAAAAAAAGAAGACATTGAAAAAGATGACAGAATTTCAAGAATGTATACAAAACTAAGATAATCTATTAGGATGTAAATATAAATGGTTATTGAAATATGACATGGAGATGGGAGAAATTAAAAATTGCATGATGAAGTAGATGCAAAACTTCAAAGAAGTAATTGCAGTAGAACAATGGGAAAAGTTTTGGAAAAAAATTGATACAATTTATTCCAAGTTCTAATTTGAGAGAAAATTGGTATAAAATGCTTTACAAATGGTATATAACTCGATCAATGATTACCAAGATAGACAAATCATATAACAGCAAATGTTGGGAATGCTACAATAAAGAAGGAACATTTTACCTCATGTGATTGTCATGGAAAAAACCTCAAAAGTATTGGAAGGAAATACATCAAAACATTCAGAAAATGTTAAACAAATTTTGAATGGAAACCAGAAATATTTTTATTAGGAATAATTCCAGAAAACATACATGAAAAGTATCATAATTTACTAAGATATATGCTGACAGCTGCAAGAACAAATTTGGAAAAGTAAAACTCTGCTGATGATACAAGATTGGGTGGCCAAAATGAGAGAATAAGCAGAAATAGTAAAGCTGACAGTGTATATTCCTAATTAGTTAGACTTAATTAAACTCAAGCAGGAATAGCTTCCTTATCTTACCTAGAATCGTACCAACATAACCACCCCAAGGTATTTATGAGATGAAAGGGCATCCAGCTAGTCAGAGTTAACTGAGGGTTAACACTATGTCCAAGGTCAGCCTTATCATATCCAATACCAACCTCACATCATCCAATACGAACTGGATCATTGACATGCCACCCAACCGCCTCCAGGAGTCAAGCTTTAAATGTGGAGAAGCAGAACCTCTCAGAACCTAAACTGAAGGCCCAAGCAAGCCAGATTAAGTCTAAAAGCAGAGAGACTGAGAACTTCCTAGAAAAACCTTCCCTAAATGGGGATGCTATTCCAAATATGACACCTGGATATCATAGTGGATGGATATCCAGTAGTGGCCTGAAGGGATTCTGGAACCATGTTCTTCATCATGCATAGGCACCATGATTGCAGATGGTATCAAGGACCAGCATTTGCCATAGGCACCATGATTGCATATCCTGTTTGCCAAAGGAAACTAACTTTTCAGTGGAAATGAGAATGGGAAATTTGTGCTGATTAAGACCATCCATATGCACATTATTTGGGGAAAATTTAGCAGGACATACAGTATATGGGAGACCTTCCCACCAGAGAAAAGGATTGAAAGTCAGCCAAGATGGATCTAATCCTGATTGAAATGGATCATCTCAAACCTACACTGGAAACCAAGGACAGAGATACAGGAACACGAGGGCTGAGTTTAGATCTGTGCTCTGAGCAAAGTAGTAAGTTGGAAGGCCAGGTATCTCAAGAAGCAGAGAATGGATCTGCTCACTCAGACTCCCTACATCAGTTGGACAGCACAGTAGATCTTTTGGAAGGAAGATCCTACAGAGATGTCAGGAACAAGCAGTCTTCATGGGAAAAACAGGAGTTAGAGAGAGTGTAATAAGAATAATGGAGTTGTCTATCACCAAGTACATAAAAGGAATCAAGGGAACTGATTGAAAGAGGTAGGTCCACAGAGTTTAATTTTTCTTCCAATTTTATTTACTTAACACAGACAGTAAGAAGCTATTTCAGCAAAATTTTATTAGAACCTGACCATTATTGTTCCATTATCTGAATGGAAAGGTAATAAGAGTGAACCACTGGGGATTAGTATGTCAAATGTGCCTGAGAACGTGTTTGAACAAAATTTGGGACGTACAGCGTGGCTTTATGTTGGCAGAGAAAGTGCAGATCAGATTTTTGCATTTCATCGTGTTGTTGAAAAATGTATGAATGTGATAAAAGAAATAGTAGGACTGTTCAGTTAGATAAAGCACATGATAAAGTAAATAGTACTGAATTACTCTGCAGATGTGTGGACTTGAAGTTGCAATAAGAGGAGTATGTGGTAGATATAAAGGATGTATGAGAACAAATGGAGTACTTAACCAGTGGAAGTTCAACACTGAATGCAGAATAAGACAAATGTATGATATTTCTATGATTGTTTAATGTATTTATGGGGAAAAATATAAGGAATGTTTATCATAAAATAAAAATGTGTGGATTGGTGGTAAGTACTTGCACTTGTGTTTGTAGGTAATGCCATGTTACTGGCTGAGAGCCAGGATGATTTGTGGCAAATTTTAATTCAGTTACATGATAAAACTTTCACAACTTAAGAAGATGCTGGCAGGAAGTTGAACAGAACTGCTGTAAATCAATTTGTTTAATAGTTGAGCTGAGTTGTAAAACCATAAATCAGTTCATAATCTTTCATGAGTGTTGCAGAGGTCAGACAGAAGCAGTATTCAGAATTCCACGAGGGAGTCTGTCATCTTGGCTCTAAAGAGGTGAAGCACACACCAGTCTAGAAGTTCAAGGGTTCAGAAAAAACAGGCAAGAGATTCTAAGCACCAAGAATGGGCTGTCAGTGATAGATGTTCTACTACAGTATAAATCTTCTAGGCAGCCTTGAATACATCAGCCCATTATACTCCCCATCAGGATGCAGCTGAAACTCTGCAGCTTTGATTTGCCAGGATCTCATCCTATAAAGCTTCAGCTCCCATTACTAGTTTTCCTTGACAGGAAGATGCTCTTTTGCCAGCCTCTGCCTCTCTGCTCTTTTCTTCTGTTGTCTCATGGGAGAGGGACTTTGCCTCTAATTCCAGGTTCAGTTTTTCAGAGTTAGAGTCAGGCATATTAGGATGTGCATCTTACCTTTCAGGGGTGGTACTGGAATTTGGCTACTCAGTGTGTGATGTACCAGATTCGTCAGCCTGATCTTTCTCTGAGGAAGATGAAGTGATGGTTGTGGTCAGATAGCAACAAGAAGTACGAATCTGTAAATCAATGTATCAGAAACCAAGGTAATTGTGCTTTACAGTGAAAATTGAGTGAACCATATATAAATGGTGAACAACTAGAATAAGTATATGAAATGGCATATGTAGGCAGAATATTTACTGAAAGTAGAAAATGGATGAATAAATTTTAAGACGTACAAATGCCGGTAGAAAGATATGGGGGGTATGTTACAAGAAATTAAAGTTTATTAAAAGAAGTGAAAATGATTATAAGAGTGCTTCTGCTTGCTTTGCTATGTTGAAATTAAGGTTAGGAATGTTAGAAGAAACTTTAAAATAAACGTAATGCAGTAGGATTAAGGTTACTTAAGAAATGTGTGGTGAGACAAGAAAAGATAGGGTCATGAATTACTGTGGATTTAATACAGAAGTGAGTGACCAGCGTGGAAGCAATATGCTGAGGTGCTTTATTTTTACAGAGAGAATAAACAAGGTTTGAATCACAAAACAGATATGAAATGATAGATAGATAAAAGGCATGAATCAGGATCTGAGGACAGGAAAGTATGGTGAGGTATAGTGAAATAAGTTAGTGTAATTTAGTTTTAGTTATATTTACTTTATCTCATGTCTTTCTTTTGCTTACTGTTTTTTACTCCTTTTTGCTCTTTGCTTAACCCAAAAAGGAATAGTATGATAAATACATATGTAAGTAACTTTATTAGAAGAATATGAAGAAACACTGTAAGAAGGTTCCTTCTACCTTCTGTTTGCTAAGAGAAAACAGTTAAAAACAATAAGAACAATAAGATTTTGAATGGTTGCATTTCTGATCTATTGGAATTTTAAAGTTATTTTTGAAGTGATGCTTTCTTTAAATGGGGCATTCAGCATTTTTGATGTTAAATTTTCATCTTTCTGTTTTTGCTATACAAAAGTCTATATTTTTCTGATATATAATATTTGTGGCATGTGTAATAATCCTACGATGGTGCTAAACAATTCTAAGTCCCCACTGATAGGCTTTTGTTAGCATGTAATAAGATAGCTAATAGTTTCTTATAATGTGCATTATATTTAGTACTTCTACAGTTTTATACAATAGGAATCTCAATGTCTGTTTTTCTTATATTTTTGTAACATGAGCATACATTTATTTTCTAATTTGTATGGAGCATTATCAAGTTAGTTATGACACATCCTTCTGACTATTATCACATTTCTTATGGTAAACAAAAACTCACATCCAAAAGAAATTGATTGATTCTTTGGTAAAATGTAACTAATGAATTAATGCACAATATTTTTAAATACCTGGATATTGCAAGTGGGAGTTTCATTTTCTTTTGAAACTTCTGAGCAAAGATGACAGTTTGAATGTTTAATCATGCAGATGATAGTTCTAAAAAATATAAATTAATTTTTAATCAATATTGGTTTGAATTACCCAATTATTAAAGTTCAGATGTTGAATTTCTTTATGGAAAAATGGCTTCATATATTTCAGTTGGCTAGCAAAATGAACACATATGGAAACGTGTAAAAAGAATATGCATTTAATTTACTGTACTTTCATGAACTGTTGCATAGCAATTATATAGCTGACTAGTTTAAAATGTCCTCTAATCAATAAAAAGCTAGTAATCCACAGGGAGCAAGCTGTCTTGTATCTTGGAAATGTCCTTGCATGAATAAGCATTCTTTATTATCAGGACTTCTGTAGGAAGAAATTGGGCAAGTGGTATAGCTGAACATAATAAAATCTCTTGAATTCATTCTTTAAAATAAATAACATTGATACCTTATATTGACTCTCTTGGAATTTATTTCCACAAGAAAATAGATTTCTTCTGGGAAAATATTTATTAGCTGTTTTTTTCCAAAAGCATTTTAGATAAGGGTGATTGTAAAAAGCCATATGTTTTTATGCTCATTTTTGGTTCCACAATAAACAGACTGCATCACTCTAAGCTTTTTAGTTTTCTTTAGCAGTCACCAATTTACAATATTAGGAAGA
Source organism: Python bivittatus (assembly GCF_059951505.1). Lineage (NCBI taxonomy): Eukaryota > Metazoa > Chordata > Lepidosauria > Squamata > Pythonidae > Python > Python bivittatus. Next base: position 33,831,029 of record NW_028277125.1, on the reverse strand, counting down.
CTTAGAATCATGCTGGGAATGTAATTATATTTTACATACATTAAGAGTAATAAGTCTTACATTTTGATGATCTCTTGTCCATTTTTTTCTCTAGTGGCATTTGTTCCTAGTACAAATCAGCTACTAATTATGTCCAAATTGTGAACAGAGTATCTGCTTAATTGTCAGACTTAATCAGGGATTGGAGTAGATAAAGACTCTTCAGCTAAACTTCACATTCAATAATAGCAGAAGCTTCATAGACTTGACACGGCTAGATAAAATGCTTTCTTGAAAACATGAAAGAAAAAAATCCAACACATACTGTATGTATGAACACACAAGATCCACACACAAGACCTACTCATTGCAGAACACACGAATCAAATCATATATTTAAATATGTCACTCCTAGAGTTTAAATCCTAGACATTTTCCTCCTGCCCTTTTGAGTCAATGGACTTTGGACCATACTTTTCTCAGCCTTAAGAGTCAAGAGACAGCTGTTCCATATTTACATAGTGGTTCTGTATGGCTTGGGAATCAAAATTCCCCCCTTGTGCGCTTCAGCCCTTCAATTACTTTGTACTGATGCTTTGTTTAAACTAGGCAAAACCAAAATGATTGTACTTATTACCAACCTATACCTTAAATGATCTAAAATGACCTGTTTAGAATCAACCAGTATTTTTTGTAGATTAAAATTGAGAAAGAGTTAAAAATTGGAATCTTCATTTGTTGTTGCTATTTAAGGTACCCTCTACCACCACAGAAGAGCAATGTTGTGAGAGGAGCAGGAGGATTCATTTTGGTTGTAAAGCGAATCACCATGGTCATTAAGCAAGTCATGTGGTTGTTAAGCAAATTTAGCTTCCTCAGTGGACTTTTTTGCCAGAATTTGCTTAATGACCATGTGATTTGCTTAACGACTGTGGTGATTCACTTTATGACCATTGTAAAAAGGTTACAAATCACAAACACATGAATGCAGGGGGGTGATGCAATAGTTTGTGATGGTCGTAAGTATGAGTACAGGTCATAAAGCACTTTTTCCAAGGCTGTAGTAACTTCAAAGCATCAATAAACGGTCGTTAAGCAAGGACTACCTATATGCTTCTGTGTGGGTTATGGGAGATACTAATCATATAATCAAGGGAGCAGATCAACCTAAGATGCTGATAGGAGAAGTTTGTGAAGTGAAAGTAGACCAGTGGAGAGGCTAAAGGATAAGCGGTGGGCAGTTTCTAGCAATAGCAGTTAGTGTAGAAGAAAGGATCTGTGAGCAAAATAGTTGCTGAAGGAACTGGAGAAAACAGAAAACAAGCTACAATGGAAGGACTGCCTGGGCATCTTAACAGAGTAAAAAAACATGACCCAAGTGCTGACAAGGAATTATTTTCCTTTCTTCCCTCTTCATCTTTACCTTAGAAAAAGCTTGGATAATATAGAAGCAAAAGTAAAGCTAAGCTGTCTAGAGAAGGAATTAATATAACACAACCCAGTGATTATGCTTAGTATGGTTAAGGATGAGAGAGGAAAGGAATGAAAGCAGTTAAAGAATTTCAAGGATGCTTTGTAGATAAATGCATGTTAGATAAGTGTAAGTTAGGCTTGTAATTATTAACTCATGTAGAATAAATAAGGACATGAACACTAGTATTGTATATTACTCACTATATTAGTCTTTGTATAATACAGGTAGCCCTCAATTAACAACTGTAATTGGGACCAGAAACTCCATTGCTAACAGACATGCTTGTAAAGTGAAAAATCACATGACCATGCCAACTTATGATGGCAGTTCCAGCAGTTCCAGTTGTAGTTGGTAAGCACATTGCATGCAGTCATTAAGTGCAACGTCATGTGACTGTGACTTGCAACTTCCTGCCGGCTTCCCCATTGACTTTCCTGGTTGGAAGCCGGCAGTGATGCTGTGACGGCCAGAACTTTGAGGACCAGCCATAAGTCTCTTTGAACGGTTGCTGAATGAACGGTTGCTAAGGAGAACTACTATAATACACTTTATTTGGCATCCTAACTCTCTGTGTTCACTGGATGTTTTCTCTCCTTATCTCATCCTCCAACAGGCTGGTTCTTTGTTTTGTAGCACCATGACTTTCCATTTATTTACTTTTAAAGAATCTTTTTTAAAAAATAGCCATGTAGGGCTGCAAGCATAAAGCACCCCAAGTGTTTGCAGACATACTTATGACCACTAGTGTCCACCATATTGTTTTCTCCATTTTACATTTAGGTCTGAGGATAGCAGCTTGTGCTCTCTCTTTCGATGTGACCTGTTTTAGAAGCTTTTGAGGCTGAAGGTGAAAAATTGTTTTAAATAATCAAGTTCCTATTTACTTTACATGACCATCTTAAAGAAGGAATAGAGCAACTTCCGTCTCTTAATCTGTATAATACTAAACCATGGTTTAGCTTTCTGTAAAATACCTCAAAGAAGTTTTCTAAAACTCCTTATTTATTTTACTAATTTTGGACTGAACTGTAAAATATTTTACTGAAATCTAATTTTATTCATTTTTTTTTAACTTTCATTACTATCCATACAATAGCATAAGAATGTGTAGAGATCAGAGCAGAATATAGACATAGATTCTTGTTCTCTGACCATGTATTATTTATATCCAATTTTAGATCATGTGAAACTGCTTGGTGCAGAATATAAATTACATTTATGTGTATATGATTGGTCTTAAATATAAAATAACTATTTTTGTTTGACAAAGTTCTAAATAATTTATGTTGTGCTTGAATGTATTAGTCTTAAGGTTTAGGAAGCAGCAGTGTGTTTTAAGTATTGTTTTCCTGTTTAAAAGCTTTATTGCTCAAGATATTTAGCCTTGAGGCAAATTGAATCTTTTACAGTTCTCTTGCAATAGGAGAAAAGCCAGGGCTTAAGTGGACAAACCATGCAAATGTTGAGTGCAAAGAAAGATTTATAAGATAAAGTTTTAGTCTACCACACTGTATATTAAAACAGTTCTAATTAACAGGAAACTAGCTAGGTAGCTGCACCTAACCAAACCTTATCTGAAAAAAACTAAGCAAGTCATACTGGATTAGTACTAGGGTGAGAGACAATCAGGAAATTTTAGGTTTGTGTGCTAGACTGGGAAATCAAGAAAGAATCTTGGAAGAAGTCAGGATAGACAATTCAAACTGCATAGAAAATACAAACAGTGCTTCAAAAATTATGGCAATATTTTGTATATAGAAGATATAACTATAAATTAGTATAATATGACAATGATAGTTTTTTTTTTATCAATGTTAACTAGCTCTAAACATCTAAATTTGGATACAGCTGCATTTATTATTTGTATGTGGCTACATCAGGAAAATGTTAATTGTGTGATCAGGGTTATTGGAATGGAAAGAAGGAAAGTAAACTGTCGTCTTTACCGAATAGTAAGATTCCCCTCCCCACCCCCCAAAAGATCATTGCCTGTGATTTGGGGAATGGGTTTTCCTCCATTCTCAGAGAAGAACAGAAAGTACTGCTGAAAACAACAGTATCTGTAAGGAGCAGCTGCAGAAAAGGATGAATACCTTGGAGGATATTTGGGTGGGGCTCTTTCTTAAATGGGCATTCTTTAAAGACCAACTCGAGTTGCAACCAGAGTCACGGAATGGATTAAGTTCGTAACTAGAGGTACCACTGTATCTAAATGCATGCACATATATACATGTGTCATATACACACAAATGTAGAAATCAGGAAAATGACTGGGATTAAGTTTTAGCTGAAACTGGCAAAACATTTACAAATTGAGGAAGCTGGATACTACATTGTGTTATTAGTTTTTATAAGTTTATGTATATGTTACCTTTGGGAGATGTTCTCTTAAATTCAGGGTTATTGTACTCTGCTGTAAATACAGAAATTCTAAATGTACATTTTTGTAACGACCAAACGTTTTCTTTTGTTTCTGATATATAATGCATTAGGCATTAATTAGGGAAATTGAACTTGAATATAAATTAATGATTCTTTTGTTTATTCATAATATTGATAGTTAATCACCAGAAATTTGGAAATCTTAACAGATGCATGTAAGACTCCTGATATTAATATATCATAATTTTAGCCAAAGAAATCAAAATTTTGTTAATAATATTAGAGTTGACTGTTAATTAGAGTAATTAGAGTTGACTGTTCTTATTCAGTGTCATTAAATCATAAATTGATTTATTTTCTCCATCCATCTGAAAATTAACAAATAGAAAAGTTTATGTAAGAAGGCAAAGGCAACAAACAGTTGTAACACAATGTAGTAAGATTGCATGTGCCTCACATTTAAGAGTATATGTATTTCACTATTATCTAAAAGGTAATTTTTACAGTTCCAGTAATTTTCTATTTTTTTTAAAAAATCATGGTTTTGACTGATTTGGTTGAATATAGTGTTTTATGACAAATTCTGAGATTAAGAAAAAAATAGCTTTATGAGTGTTGAAAAATCCTTGTGGGTAATTTCCAGCTTACTTTGCACCCAGTACACTTCCAGTCAATCCCTATATCCAGATCAGAGCAAGCACAAAAAACCACTTACTTTAGCTAGCAACAGGTACAGCTTGATGTTTATTTATTAAACATCAGCAAATCTTAAAAACTGGCAAATTGGTATTAAGAGGCAAAGTCAGAGAGAGAGAGAGAGAGAGAGACCTGAAAGAAACATTACTTTACCTATATGTATCTATCAAAAAGCATATACTTTTCCAGAGCCACTGGAAACAATATTGTGGGTAATTAGATGGGCAATCCCAAAGGGAGTGGCCTTCAGTTACATCAGCTTTTAACTTGGTTGTGTACAGGTAGTCCTCAATTTAAGAATGGGTTCCATTCCCAAAGTCTGTCTTTAAGCTGAATTTATATGTAAGCAAGAACAGTATTATTGTATAATACCGCATAAGTGGTATTGTGTAATAAACTTGAACCATTGTGTATTTAACTCAAATTTTAGGCTCTGTTCTTAACTATGGGTTGTCTGTAACCCAGGCATTCTTAATCCAGGGACTACAGATACATAAAAGAAGAATAGAGATGAAAAGTAGGACACCAGGTGATCCTTATTCGGTTCTGTACCATGAAGGAAACCATTTGGTGGATGGTCATGATTTATCCAACAGTGGACATATGGGGAAAAAAATCACACTAAATTCTGTTAGGTTGAGAAGGAGGTGAATTCTCCAATAAATTAGAGGTGAGATGTCTTCTTTCAGGGACATTACACATATAAGCAAGTCTAAATGTGATTGGCCGCTGGATGTACATCCAAGTTGGGGGATATTAAATTGTGAGTTAGAAAAAATCAAAAGTTTTTTTCTTCTGTGCTTGCACATTTCTACAGCACGCACTATGAGTATTTGCAACTAATTAGATTCCAGTGACTAGAGCTATTATATAGTGGTTCAAAAAATGCTGCTTTGTCAAGAGGGAATTAATTGCTGTTGAAAAGATGATAATATATTGATTTGAATCTGTTGATGTTGAATGAACATACTGTAGCTAAGGTATTCCTCCTTGCCAGAGAACTCAGTTGAAGTGTCTCACTTAGTTTCCTAAATTAAAACAACAGTAAACATTCTAACTGGTCTCTAAAAGTTTGCATAACTGAATTCAGTAAGTGTTTTATCCTTCTGACTTGGTTGTGTATTTGTTGTACCCAGAACATTTTGCATATTGGCTCATAGAAATAAAGAAAACGTATAATCTAGAAGAAACAATATTAAAGGGATATCAGTTAATACCTAGCTGTGTCAGAATGGGAGCTATTACCTAATAGATTAAAACAAATCAGTATTAAAAAAAAAAACTTTTAGCATATTTGCCTTCAGCCCTTAAACTTAAGTAAATAAGCCTGCAATTTGTACCTTCAAGATCATCAAATATATCCCCAGGCACCATCCTTGATGCCCACCTGTCACTTTACTCATTCTACTTTTTAATTTAAAGAAATATTTTAATTTTAAAATTATTTTAAAAGGAAGTTGGCATGCCACAACACTAGTCTCCAAGGTTATGTTATTCCTCAAGAATGCTTAGAGTCCCCCATAAGCATTTTTAAAAATGGTAGATGGCTGGAACATAATTCTTTAAATATAACTGTATTCACTTGGTCAGAAAAGAAAGAAAGATAATCTGGATGTAGAGAGGGTAGCAGAGAAAAATCTGTACTTTGCTTATTAATAAATGAGTATTTTTTTATTAGTCATATCCAACCAAAAAGTAGATTACTTGCATTCTGTTAACAAAAAGTAAAGAACTGATGGGACAGTTCCATATAAGGTATGTATGCAGAAAACCACTACAAGAAAGAGGGAGAAATAAGAATTAAAAGGGAAAAACAGCTGATAGCTGAGTGCCATAAAAAGTGGAGGGAGAAGGAAATTAAGGACAGTAATATACAGGAATAAGCAGTTCAACAAGTATTCCCTGATTTATCAGTTAATTTAGTTAATTGGATAAGAATTGACATATCATACAAATATTTTTAAATTACAAGTTTAATATTTTGAAAGAATATAAGTGAAAACAATATAAATGTAAAATATAGAACAGAAGATATTGATAATTATCTGTTGGATTTTGAACTGGGTTAAATACATTACTTTGGTTAAAGGTTTAACCAAAATTTCTTGAAAACTTTTATAATAAATTTCAGAAATACCGTCAGGTCCTAGAGTTCACACAAATATTTTAAATCTTGCATTATGGAGTATTAAAGGAATACAAATTAATTTTTCCCACATATCAACTTATAATTTAGCATGTTTTCTGTCTAATTTTCTGTTTACACAGTTTATTTTGTATTTACATAACTTAATTATTTTTAAATCCACCTCTCATACAAAGATCCCCAGGCACTATTCAAAACAAAAATATAATTAAATGCAATTGATTATGTAATAAGATAAAGTAGATGAGTAAAATATGAAATCAGAATATTATTTCACAGACCTGCACCCCTCAGGCAAAAAAACCTCCTGCTTTTATATAAGTGTGAATTGTCCCACAAAAAGCCTCAACATCTTTGTATGCCTACACATTCTTGTTGTTGTTGTTGTTGTTGTTGTTGTTGTTGTTGTTTTTCATTTTTTTCTTCCCTCAGTTTATGCTTCATATGGTCAGCAAAGTATGCAACATCAAGAGCAGGCCCAGAGGATGGGGCCCTCTCCCTAGTGTTGTTATACTGTGGGGAGGGCCCTTAGTATAATATGGGACCCTTGAAAAAAATTGCTGTAATGAAGTAACACTGATAGAATTAAATAGTCATCCCATCTTTAAAAAAAATAGTTCTCTAGAATAAATTCTCTGTTCTTGTCATAGCTAAGATGAAAAATTAAAAAAAAAAAGATTTCTAACAAATTCATAGTTTGTTTTGTTAGAATATTCATTGAAGCAATGTGTGTATTAATATTAATAATGAAAAATCTAGAAGTTTGTTTTAGTTCTTGATTCCTAATGGTTTTACAAAATTGTTTTCATTAATTTCTAAAACTAATTGATCTAGAATTAACAGTGCATTCAGAAGACTGTGAAGGAAAGAATTTATTGTATTTTCTTTTTAATACACTGAGACCTGAATCATGTTTTAAATGCATGATGAATTGGTTATAGACCAATGTGCAACACCATGTGTTTGATTGTGGCCAATTGTGCTTAGCAGTTATGATGCTTTAGTTCAGTTATGCAAGGGGAAAATACAAAAAAAGCAAGGATTGTAGGGCCTGCTGATCTGGATGGAAATGGCCTTCAGATAGAGTCTTGTTCTGGTCACTAACAAGCCCTTTTCAAGGAATGTCAACAGTTATTAAATCAACTGAGAATTTACAGAACACTTTCAGGTATTGTGATTGCTATTAGCCCTGGTAAATTGCCAGCCAGGTTATGCTTGACAGCTTTTCGTCGGTGCATTGCGAGAATACTTGTTGAGTGGAGAGCGACTATTATTCAGAGACATTTTCCTCCAGAAGGCCATTAGGCAAGACCTCCAGTAAATAGATTTAAGAATGAGAAACTGTGCTTTATGTTTGATTGTAGTTTAGTTTTTATGAAACAGTGAAATTTTGGATTTCTTTAGGAAATGTTTTTAGTAACTCTAAAGGAACCCCCTGTTCATTTTCTTTTATTTTGATTGACTAATATTTCTGGAAAAGGATTATTATATCCATGAAGGAGTTCTGATTTGAATTATCTAGTGATGTCTACTTCCATGTAGCTTGATATACTTTGTAAAATTCTGCATGGATTCTAATTAGTATTAAAAAAAAATCCTACCCTATTTCCACAGATGCTGATGTTCAGTCTCCAAGGATGCAACAAACAGATCTGCTTGCAGATTAACTTTTCAACTTTCCCTGCAAGATCCCTTGGTCTGTTTTCTTGGGTTAGACCAGAACTTTTAAAATAATTTCTGCTTTGAGGTATATTATCCTTCCTGATTATTCTGCCCAGGTAGAGAAACTGAGAAAATGTAAACACAAGCCTTCAAATATCAATATAGCCCTTAAACCTTAAACACATATGGCCACTACATGAGTTGTAGATAAGAAGGTGAACATTGGGTCCTTTTAGATTTTAATAGTAAAATCAAAAATCATTTTGCTTTAAAATTCCAACCTTCTTAGTCAGTGGGCACATTTTGAATTTTAAGTCCGTGTTATAGAAGCCATAATACACATTAGTAAAAATAGATGCCATCCATAGAAACTATGTTCAGTTACAAAATATTGTTTTGAAGAGGACAAGACTGTCAAAGGCCTACTATGGCAGGATTTCAAGATTATGTAATTATGCCCTTCAACAGTAAAGTAGAATTCCTGAAATCCTTACTTCTGACTTAGCCCACTTCAAAGGACTGACACTCAGCATCCAAGAAACTTCCTAATGACTTCTACTGGTCTACACAGCTCTCCTGAATTTTGTTTCCTCCTTCCACTTCAGGGTTGCTGTAGGTGTCTTTCTACTCCTTCTTCCCACTGAATCTACCCCCAGCTTCCTTTTTTTTCCTGGTCACTAGGAGCCATTGGAAGTTAAAGGTTGTCTTTTGCTCTCCAGAGGCAATAAAGATGCCATAGTACTGAAAGCTAGTACTTCATTTTGAGGTACCTTGTCATAGAATCTTTGTGTTTTTGTTAAGCATCTTAGTCTGAAAATATAGCTTCTAATAATATGTAGTGAGAATAGAGGATGGCTTTGACATTATCAAGGCAATGATCAGATAAAAGTAGCTTGAACCCAGACCAAGAAAGTGGTTTATAAAAGGCCTCAGACAGCCTCCCTCTTCATATGAAGATAAAAGAGGGAGGAAGGGAAGCATCTTCAGACTTGTAAGATGTTGTTACTATAGCTGTTCTAATAAAAGTAGCATTAGGTCCACCCAGTGTTTTTTTCTTAGTCTGGTCTACATTATACAACTGACATATATTAATAAATACATGATAATTAAATAGTGTGTGAACCACTGGGAAGTAAAAGAGAATTCTTAATGTATTTACCATGATAGCCTTTTCAGCTCTACAGTAAGCTTAATTTTTGAAATCTTTATTCTTTTTGGGATATTTTAAGGGATCAGATACTCAAAATGAAATTCTGGATAACTTAGTAAATTGATGCAGTTCCCATAGCTCACATCCATCTGTTGTTTTTATTCTGAGTTCTTGAAGAATTCTTGTAATTAATTATTCCTTTCCAGATTCAGCTGAAGCAGTTTGTCCATTTCTATGAAATATGAGAAGACCATAATGTTTTCCAAGCTTGGTTTTAATCTGAGCATATGTGCCCATCACACCATTCCTTTCTGAGTAAGCAATATTACAGGTAGATCTCGTTTCATGAGTGTTTCACTTAGCAACCATTCGAAGTGTCGATGGCACTAAAAAAAATGACTTAGACCAGTGCCTGAAGTTATGACTGTCACAGCACTCCCATGGTCACATGATGACGATCTGGGCACTTGGCAACCAGCTCACATGATGGTTGTAGTGTCCCGGGGTCATGTGATCACCATTTGCGACCTTCCCAGCCAGCTTTTGATAAGCTAAATCAATGGGGAACTGTGTTATTCACTTAATGACTGCATGATTTGTTTAATGACCACTGCAAAAAGGGTCGTAAGATTGGGTCTGGTCATGTGATGATTCACTTAATGACCGCATTGCTTTGCAACCTAAATTCTGGTCCCAATTGTGTTTGTTAAGTGAGGACTACTTGTATGCAGAATGCAGAAAAGGAGTAAGAAATAATAAGTAAAGAAGCTGAAGGATTAGATAAAGAAAAAGAAATATAGATAAAATTAGTTGATACTCAAACTATTGACTATACGTGTCCATGCCTTTATAACTTTTGAAATCTTGCTTCCACCCTGTCCGTCTATCACTTCATACTCTGCCTTTTTTCTGTAAATTTCCCTCTTTTTCAGGATTTCATTAACTTCATCCATTTATGACTTTGTTGACCTTTGCCTCTCAACCCATTCACTCTCTTGTCATATCTTACTTTTGCCATATAATTCTCATTCATTCGATATATCAGATCAGGGGCTGGCAAACTATGACCCAAAGGCCAAATCTGGCCCACTGCCTGGTTTTATATGATCATGAACTAAGAATGGACAGGCAGATGGACAGCAGATCACTAGGCTTGAGCCTCAGTTGAATTATTCACTAAGCTTTCCATTGATTCTCATGAATGTTTGTTTCCATCATGTCCTAGGCCTAAGCACAGTTAGCAACCAATTTTGACTTCCATGTTCATGGAAAACATTCCATAATTCAAGCCTATTTATTTTATTATATACTTTATCTAAATCAATAAGTGTACTGTTTTTTCTCACTTTCATACATTTTTCAGTGACCTGCTAAAGAGCAAAAGCAGGTCTGCACATCCCCTGCCGCAATAAATTTCACAAATTTTGCTATTTCACCTTGTACCCTTTCAGTTAGAATTCTGCCAAATATCTTTCCAAACACGCTTATAGGCTAACCCCACCTCCTACCCCTGTAACTTTTGGGTTTACTATTGCTACCTTTCCTTTTGTATATGGGAACAATGTCATTCTTGGATGTCACTAAGACAGGAAAAGTCAAAGCATATTCTTATAATCATGGTGACTTGTCTCTATATGCTATGTTTATATAACTCTGTGAGTACATATTTGTGTGTTTCTACATACACACACGAGAGCAGGCATCCACCCACCCATCCATCCCTAGATTTCTCTGTTGTACTGTGGCATATCTTCTACTTGCATGTGGCTTCTTCTTCTATAGTAAAGCAACTCTTTGGTCATGGTGTAGCTGTGAAAAGTTTGCTGTAAGCAGGTTCCTGAAATATATGGTTGCATATGTAGAGTGTTGAGATTTATTGCTATGGATAAAAATAGGTGTTTATGAGAGGGAGGCATGAAATTGGAGTTCATGGGTGAAGAAAAGTTAAAAAGAGTTAATTATTTTGAATGGTAATTTTCCTAAGCTGAATAACTGTTCTTAGTACTTCAGATAATGATTAGAAAGATTCTGTCAAAATAACCGATCTGTCAAAAATTCTGTAATTGAAAGAGTAGTTCTTGCAACAAGATGCAAAGAATAAAATTAAGTATATGTAAAAAGAAAACCGTAAAGGCTCTAAAAAGACCAGAGTGAGAGCAAATCCTTTCAGAAATGTGTAATAAATTATAGAACTGATAGAAACAAACAAGCACTTGGATTAAATATAAAGGTCATTTTTTTCTTGAGAGGTGATTACATTTAATCCTCTGTTTGTTCCATATTTTCCAGAGAGAACACATAACAGGGCAAAGAAAATGAATGAGGAATACTACTTTTTAAATATTAGATACGGGCCAAGCTATGTGTTATCTCAGAATTAATGTAAGTCTTTGAGTGGCAGCAGTATTATTTAAGGAAGGGAAAAGTTATTAAAGCCACCAAAGTAGTCAGATTATAGAAGAACTGATATTACTGAATTTTTCTGCGATTGCTTTAATGGAAAAAGATTATTCAGTGGAGTACCATTTAATAGTAGAAAACAGATGGAAAAGCTTTTAACATAAAATTTGGCTGAGAGAGGAAAAGGAGAGCCACTGCAAGAAGATCTACTCTTTAAAATACATACTGATTTGGAACAAATGCAGTTTTCATTTTGTGATATGAAAGTAAAATAAAATACCCTTCAAATAAAAATATAATTATTTTAAATAACTATTTTTATTTTGGAAAATAAATAATTGAGTTATCACTCTTGCTTGGGCATGTTGCAGCTGATTTCTCTTGGTTTTTTGCAGTTGTTATGAGGCACAAATTACTGTTGTGAGTCCACCTGTTCCATCTAGGGCCACTACTGGCACATCATGTAAAGTTGGACAAAGGACCTCTGCCATAGCCTCACCTGCCATCTAGAAGTAGCTGTGAGTCCAGGAAGACTTTTAAGTTGTAGACTGGATCCCTCAGTGGTCATGTCTTCCTATCAAGAGACAAACATTGGAGATAGCCAAGAGCCTCAATGTACAAACAGCAATTTCATATTACTTGGATTTAGCTCCATACTGTTTAGACCCATCTGGATCCAGAGAGTCTCTATGTATTTTCTCAGCCTTACAAAGCAGACCAGACAGGAAGCAAAACCAGATGAGTTAATTCTACTTTACTGTGAGGTTACTTTAACAGAATCTTACATGTCTGAAAGTACATCTCCCCCCTCCCACTTTATAGCCCAAGAAACTAGGGAGGGTCACTTCTGAGCCTCTTGAACCCACCCACATTCCTGCTGGAGGCTAAGCTGCCTTGTATCTGACAGTTCCCTTGGCTGCATCTCATTGCCCTGTCTCCCAAGATCATTCCCACATACCATCATATCACCCTCCCCTTCAGACATCAGCCCCCCTCCTGAGTTCACAAGAGAAACTGATTGTGGGCTGTGAGAACGAAGTACAGCTGTGTTGTTCCCCTTTTCTGCCGGTAATTACCCAAGATCACACAAGGTGTCCTGCAACCCAGCTGTGCCTGTAGAGGTGACTGCCGCCCCCCAATCAAAAATCTGTTACCCCCCCATTCCTGTATACCTGATGTAGAAGGAGCTGAGTCATTTTCCTTGCCCCCTACTTGATCTTTTGTAATCCCTGAGGTGCCCTCCACTCCGCAGAAGAACACCTCTTGTCCATTTTAGTGCCAAACTCCTGCAAGGCTGGTTGTTGCCAAGGATGGGGCTTACCCCAGGGTATTGGCTGTGAAAGTGGCACACCAATTGTGGCATGTGCACATCTGTAGCTGCCTCTCATGACCTCTCTGACTCCTGGTAGCCTTTCCAGTGGATCAGGTATCCATCCTGCTTCCCTCTGATTCCACATCATATTCCTCCCCATTTACCAGTATGCGGGGATAGGGTGCTGCTGCCTGTGAACACAGAGGTAGGAGGGTGCCTCTTTCACTAGCAAAGACTGATGTAATACAAGGTGAGCCTTCATTGATGCTGGCAATTGGAACTGGAACGCTAGTGGGTTTATTTAGTTAATCACTGGGAAGGGAGCAATAAATTTTGAGTCCAGTTTCTTGGAAGGCCTCGTGGAAGTCAGAAATTTTGTTGAAAGCCACACCAAACCTCTTCTACAATTCCAACTCCCTCTTGCTTGCAGGCATCTGCTGCTTTTTTGTACATGGCCGTTGCTAGTTCTAACTGTTCCTTTAAGAGGCTTAGGGCTGCTTGCCTCTTGTGCAGGAAACCTGCAACATGAGGAATGGTGCTTTCTTGCCTTGTTATTGGCAAGACCTGTGGGTGGAATCTGTAAGTTGCCTGGACCAGGGACATACCAATAGAGGAGTGTGCTGCATTGTTGTAAAGAAATTCAACAAGAGGTATGAAGTCAGTCCAGTTGTCTTGCTGATATGAAATATAGCATCTTAAATGTTGCTGCAACAGTTGGTTAACCTCAGATTCTCTGTTGGAGGTTGGATGATGCAAGGAAGACAAATGAATTTTAATATCTAATAAGCGGAAGAGGGCCTTCCAAACTTTGGAACTGACTTCCTCTGTGTGAAATGACATGACTGACCAATTCTCTGTATCTAAAGACATGGTTGAAAAAGAGCCAAGCTGATACCTGGGCATACAATATGCTTGTATATCCCTGCACTGGGGGAAGATCAGTGATAAAATCCAGAGAAACAGTATCCCAGGGCCATGACAGGGTTTTTAGTGATTGCAATAATCCAGCTGGCTTACCAGGAATTGGTTTTGCTGTCTGACAGACATGACAAGTGAAAACATAATCCTTAATATCTGCACAGAGGCATGGCCACCAGAACTCTCTGAGGGCTCTGTGTTGGGTTTTAGACATCCCACTGTGTCCTGCTGCTTTGTTGACATGGCACAGCTGTAGTACCCCTTCCCTTATGGGAAGAAGAACATATAAGCATCTATTGTGAAACAGTTGCCCTCCTTCCACTGTGAAAGACACAAAATTACTTTGCTGGGCTCCTTGGAGCTTGTTCATCTGGGCCCTGGTGCATGCATCCTGCTGTTGCTGTGCCCTAATCCAATCTAATAAATCAACAGTCTGTCTTCCAGCTTTTCAGGTTGGTCTGATTTATGGTGCAATTCAAATTTGCATGGCTGGAGCATTGTTTCAGTGGAAGGTGACTGTGGCACATTGTACTCCACTTTACATAAGAGGATGTCTGGAAATTTGTTTTGGGAGCCTGGAATGTAGGAGATGTAAAAATCAAAGCAGGAGAAAAATTGTGCCCATCTGATTTGCCGAGGGGTGAGATATTGTGCATTCTGCAGAACCGCTAAATTCTTATAGTCTTATGGATGTCAGGTTCAGCCCAAAGAACTCCACGAGACAGTACCGTTACAGTTCTATTGCATTTACTAGCTTCCACCTACAAGATAGAATCTCTCCAGACTGAATCTAAACTTCCCAAGCCAGCAAGCAAACACTGCAAATTCCTTAGGGTGGTGCCAGCCTCATCCTCTTCCCCTTCCCACGCTCATTCTGGGGGCTAAGGAAATGCTTATCTCCCTGAGCGCGGCCTTCACCATACCATTCCATTACAATGGATTTGAATAGGGTGGGCAGCTCCTTCCAGCAGGTGTCTCCATTGCTGAAAGGCAGTTTTTACCACCAGCAACTTCTTATTGAAAATATCATAGTTCCTTTCTGCTAGGAGGAGCACTCTAGAGTAAAGGCACATGTTAGAAGATCTTCCCTCTTCCTTCTCCTCTTGGAGCAGGACTGCTCCTACTGCCACATCTGAAGCGTCTGTCTGCACCACAAAGGTGTGTGAGGGGTCAGGATGGTGGAGGAAGCAGAGTTGTTTTAACTGCTGAAACGTTGCTTGCTCTTGAGTCAACCAGAAGAATTGCCAACTCTTAAATGCTGAGACAACAGTTTTACATGGTCAGCAAAATTAGGGATGAATTTTTGATAGAAGTTAACAAAGCCCAGAAAAGGTTGCATGTCTTTCACATTACCAGCAGAGGTGGGATGTCATGATAGAATAGACTGTACCTTTGCTGTGTCCATCTGTATGCCTTCTGTGGAGATTATGTAGCCTAAATAGTCCAATTGAGGCAGGTCAAATGTGCATTTTTCTAGTTAGGCAAACAGTTTGTTGCCCCGTAATTTTTACAGTACATTTCTGACATGGGTGACATGCAAGGAGGGATATTCAGAATAAACCAAGATGTCATTTAAGTATACCACCACATATTTGTCTAAAATGTCTGAAAATATTTTGTTCATGAATCTAGAAAAAACAGCTCCACAGTTAACCAGACCAAAAGGCATCACTGTGTATTGGAACTTGTATCTTTTGTCGAAGGCTGTCAAATATTCATGTCCTTCTTTTATTCTGATTAGGTTGTAAGCACTTCTCAAGTATAGTTTTGTAAAGATGCTTGCCTTTTGTAGTTGGTCTAGTAGATCTGAGATAAGTGGGAGTGGATAATCTTTGCCCTGTCTCCCAAGGTCATTCCCATATACCATTACACATTGGGACAAGGCTTATATAACAGCAGTAGTTCAGTCTACTATGTAAATCTGGGTATTATCATCAGTCTATTGATAATACTGCACCCCAAACTAGTGGATTAGCTCTTCCAGTAATTTCATGTTGATGTTAAATAATGCAGGAGAGGAATGAGCCCTGCAGTACCCCATGTATAACTAATTTGTTATCTGGACATTTTGTAAAATAGAATCAACATAGAATAAAATATAATTGAAGTTCCATGTACTTGATTTACATAAAGATAATTTCTCTAAAATACTGGTTGAATTGATTTGGGTTTAATCTGTGGCTAGATAAGAAAATCATCAGAGAAGTGTCTATATGCCACATTGATTTCAATGATGGATGAAAGGCAAGGTGAAAAGAAATTTATATTAGTACCCATGTATCAACCTGATTACATGAGGGAATTTCTCCTGTTCCTTGCCCCCCCCCCAATACTATAATGTATGTTTGAAGGTCCTGTCAGCAGCAATAAAATCTATATGCTCCTTTGCAAGATAGAATTTCAAAGAACAATAAGTACATGAAATACTATAATAAAAGACTGGAAACCTTTTACGGATTTTTTGCTGAAAATGGAAAAAAAGTGTAAATTTCTGGATTTGATGACTGAAAAGGGTTTGAATAAGGGGCTGAAGGGATTATTGTAATATTAAGGAGGGAAGAAGAATAATGAATTTGTTTTTAACAAATGTAAAGGAGGGCAGAAGTCACTTCTTTAATATCTTTTTTTCTTTATTATTTTCTGTATTTCTCTTTTCTCTTTTTTCTTTATATATTTCTATATTTGTCTTTCATCTATGTAAAAACTCTTAATAAAAAAAATGATAGAATTTCATGTTGCCCTGTCCCCTCATTTGTCTAAATGTTTCCTACTAAATTGTAATGTTGATAATTTTTTTAATATAGTTATTGACACTATTTACTGGATATTATAGGAGGAGACCCATGCTAGTCTATGGAGGAAAAAAGTCAGAGGAAGTGTGGTAGCACCTTTTCCAATCTACATATTTTATTAAATAACAACTTTACTAAATGTGTTAGTTGGAAAAGGTGTTACCAGATTCCTTCTCTTTACTGGGTGAAACTCAAAATGCTAAAGCATAGGATAACTTACATTTAGCAAAACAATTATCTTTATCCTAGGCATATTATTATAAACTAGTTCATTGTCATTAGAAAACATGAATTAATCCCAGGTGATATTTCAGAACTTCTGATGGATTGCATATTTTGCAGTAATTATTCTAGTTTCAGGAATGGAATTTGTTATTAATTTTGTTTTCACTGAAATTTTCATTTTATCAATGTTTTGTTTGGCTGCACAGTAGAGAAAAATACATTTGCATGCATTTTGATGCATGTTTATGTTGTTACATGCATTTTGGAATCAATTTTCTCCTAGTAAAATGCATATTTGAGCAAATTTGTTTCTAATATAGTATTTCTAATAATACAAATATAAATATACTCTTTAAATTGTTAACAGCACCATACAGTTTTGTGCCCATTTATTTGGGATTCTGATATATATACCAGGCAGATCTAAATTTATAATGTGCATCTCCTGTTTCTGACAGATCAACTTTTTCATCCATCTTTTTTATATCCCCATTATATTTTGTAATTATAAATGTAGTTGCTAATCTATGCATACTTTTGCAAATACCAGCCTAATCTACTGTAAGTAAAAGCATTCCTAACCATAGTTGTCATACGGGAAGCCAGGAGTAAAGTAGATGACACTGTCTACTTGCAGGTCAATGTTATGCATGGCTATTCAATTAGCTAAGCAGTAGCACAGACCAAAACCATGTAGCAGTTGGCATGTACTGTTAGTTTCAGTGCAAGAAGGTTAAATGGCCCAGATCCAGAAGTAACTTAGTTCTCATAAATATGTAATCATAATTAGGTTATCTTTTTGTCAGTAGCACACTTTTCCATTAAGAGCCTGGGCAAGCAATCTGATACATGTTATATTCCTAAATGAAAAGTTAATGGATAAACTATTCAGATTTAAGATACACACATTCAGCTTCTGAGTGTTATAAACACTACTGGAGGGTAGAAAATTGTAAAATGAAGCATATTTTCAGAAGCTTAAAAGTGGAAAGCTACAGTCGAGTTCCTGAAAGAGTTATTGCAATGAAAACTACAGGGGAAAAAAAGCTGTTTTATCAAAAAGAAATACCTTTAGAAAAGTTGTAGTTTTAAAAATTAATATTAGGAAGATCCTTAGAAACTTGTTAAAGTGTAGCCTTAAACACTGAATATGACAAATGTTCATTGTTTTCCAAGATACAATAATTCAGTTTCTATATTTTAAAAAATCAGTTGAAGATGTGGCTTTTCCCACAAGCTTTGGGCTGGTGTGTGGCTGGAGCCCAGAAAACATGTTTGTTGGATGTGAGAGGTACAGTATGTTGCTTTTGGGAGTACTGGGAGTTTTTATGCTAATTTTAATTGTTTTTAAGCTGCCAAGGGTTACGTTACACATGATGGTTGGCCATATAAATCTTTTAAATAAATATATAAACTTGTTTTGTATGACCTTTTTGACATTTTTGCAACCAATACCTGTGTTTTCTAGTAATTTACAAACAGATTTTCAACTATGCAAAGGGGGGCTATAAACCTCAACCCCTTTTCATGCCCCATTGTGTATGACGGAGATAGAATTTCTCAATCATCTCTCTGCTTGCCAAAAGCCAATTGGAAGATTTATTTGAGTCAGAACATGAACAATTTCTTTATGTGTAGCAATTATATGGCTACCCCATTCAAGGCAACATAACTCTGGGCAGCATACTGTACAAAAATTTAAAAAAAAAATCAGTCAACAAATACAAAAAACAACATTTACCATTAAAAGATAATAAGACAATACAGTAATACCTTGGTTCATGAACGCTTCTGTTCACGAACAATTTGGTTCGCGAACAGTAGCGTTTGCACATTTTTGCTTCCATTCGTGAACTCCGCATCGGGTGACGAACACGACCCATGGCCATTTTCCCTGCTCTGACACGTGGTTGTGGCTTCCTCTAGGTGAGATCACAGTCACAGACAGACACTTGCTATGAAGCTTTTTGGTGTTGCCTCAAGCAAGGTTAGTGTTCTCTCTCTTCATACTGTACTGTACTGTACTTTGTTTCATATTTTTGTGGTTAAAAAAAAATACATATGGTTCAGAACGGATTAACCTTATTTACATTGAACCTTATGGGGAAATTTGATTCGGTTCGCGACCAGAATCATGGAATGAATTAAGTTCATGAACCGAGGTACCACTTTACAATGGCAAATAGAACTGAAATGTACTGTAACTCCTCAGATTGGAAACTCTATTCATGATATCTCCAGGGCTTAGGGAAAGATCCAGGTCTTAACTGGCTTTCTAAAGGCTTTCAGGATTGAGACCATCGATGTCTTTGGGAGAAGACATTCCAAAGGGCAGGGGCTGCTGTCAAGGTATGCCTCCTGAATCCCACCGCTACTTGGTCATAGTGGGATGGAGATGAATACTGTTTTTTCCATTCAGATTCCAAGAGCTTTCAGACACTAGGATAACCTTGACAGCTTCACTTGAGTTTTCACATATACAACTATGATCTGCATATCGATGATGATGCACCCTGTGCCAATGGATGACCTTCCCTGCTGGTTTCATAACAATGTTAAAGGGGAGATGGGTAAAGCAGGGGTCTTGGTCTAGACTGTGCCCCCCCACCCCCAAATACTGACTAGAACTGGAAAACAGTGCCTCTTACTCCCAACTCCCTAAGTGAACCAGAAAGACATCATACTTGATGGTATCAAAGGCCACTAGAGATCACGTAGAGGCCAGGATGGATGTGCTGCTCCCTATCCTGAGCCCACCAGAGATCATCCACAAGGGTGACAAAAGCTTTTTAAATGAGCATATATATTAATAACAAAAGATACTGAGATTAACCTTGTCTTACCTCATGTCAGAGAGTACCCTATCAATTTCTCAGGGGTCACTTTAGTTTCCATCCCTGAAGATCAAGACTCTGGTGAATGTGAGTGATACTGTCAATACAACATTGTGAAAATGCTATTCCACCAGCCCATCATTTCCTAATAGAGTTTAAACAACCTTGAACAAGGCTGCTGTACAGCAACCTGCTAATGCAATACGACTGGAGAAGAACTAGGTCTTCACTCCTGTTATCACCATGGTGTAAGCAAAAATCCTGTGCTTGATCAGGAGTTGCTTCTGCTGTTTCTTCTCAAAGTTTTCAGAAAACCAAGGATTCCCCATCAATAAAAAGAGTGAAGCTTCTCAGGAACAATCAAGTTAACTATCAGAATCACCTCCAGAGGCCAGGAGATCAACAAAATGTGAGCCAACAGTGGTTGTGAAAAAGGATATGCAATTTTAGTCAAGAACAGAAGTATAAATTACAAATCATAGAAAATAATTGTGATATATTTTCTACATTGGTCTGCATTGCATGTGGGGTCTGGTTCTGAGTATTATACTTTAAAAAGGATTCAGATAAATTGGAACAGGTTCAAAGGAGGGCAACAAAGATGATCAGGAGACTAGAAACTAAATCCTAAGGAGCCACAGTGAATGACGTAGGTATATTTAGTGTTCGGAAAATATTATTGGTGGGAATATAATAACACACTTCAAATACTTGAAAGCATGTCACCTAAAAGAAAGACCTGGTCTCTCTCATTCCAGAGTGCAGGACACAGAATAGTGAATTTTAATTACAGGAAGGTAGATTCAAATGGAATGTTAAAAAATGTTTCTTTGGTCATGTCTGATACTGAAGCAGTTGAACAAGTGAACCAATTATCCGGAGAATAATTATTGCATTCACTGGATGTGTCAAAGCAGAGGCTTGTCTGAGGTGGTTTACTCTGAATTCTTGCACTGAAGAGAAGTTTTGACTGAATGGCATAAATTTTCCTCATGATTCTGTAGGGATGTTAGAGTTTATGCAGGTGGATTGGGTGCATGCATGTTGTACTGTGCTTTACCTTGGAGTAGACACTTGCAAAAGTGTGTGTGTGCATTCTTTCTCCACAGTCTTATGTCTTGTTGATACTGACCTCGGGATGAATTTAAAATGCAAAGATTTGAGTTGATTAGTTGGAGTGCATAGTTTCATGTTATAATGTTATTTGTGTAATTAAGAAGAGCCAGCAGCCTTTTTATTTTATTTTTTTGCAGTGTCAGGGAAAAAACCACGTTAAAGACGGGAGAGAGACATACCAGAACATAAGTCACTTCAAAGTTCTAAAAGCTTTATTAAAAGTTAGTTCAATAAGCAAGTAAAATTCAACCAATAGGATACAAGGTTGCAATGCGGACCGATAAGAGCAAGCCGTCAACTGAGACAGCTTGACCATGTGGGTCCTGACACCCCGGTTGCAATCCTTTTTATCCTTTAAAACTGCAAACCACAATCATGACTTTCAGAATTTTCATTTCGTTCCCAGAGCTAATTTCACCACACTTTCCTGTCCCCTCTGTCCCTGTCACGTCTGTTCCCATCAACAATTTTGCTTATTTAACAGTTTGCTCAGTATTGCAAGTTTTACTTATTTCCTGTCATTGCCCCAAAGGTCATCTCCAAGCTAGCCCTTGCTTTTATTATTAAATGTGATTAAGCAACATATATCTATATTAAAATAAGTTTTAGGCCACTAGCATTTTTCCTCTCACAGCAGCCAAAAGCCCCAGATATGTACAGATATCAAACAGGGAGCAAACCCCATACTCACACTCACTCGCAGTCACACTGATGATATTACTTAGTTGGGTAATGAAACACCTGCAACCAAGCTCAGAGAGCCCAAGGACTCTCTGAGCTACACATATTCTCTTCTATTGGAACAATATCGAAACATTTAAAAAATTAAAAAAAAAAAATTAGGAATGAAGAAATAACATTTCTGCCTGCTTGCCTGGCTTTTTAGTTTACTGGCTGGGTTTAACTGTAGGCTGGAAGATGTGGAAAGGAAGGCTAAAGAGATTAGCTGCTCTTTTATGTGGAATATATGACAATATATGATAATGGATAGTGAAATTATAAGCATTGTAGTTCATATTGTGCAGCTTTTTAATGCCATATGTTGGAATGTATGGATTCTGTACATACCGTATATAAATTCATATATGGAGTCCACTTCTCATAGATTTCTCCAAAATTTCTAGGATGAAGAAGTTATGATGTCTAGACTATGGTACTGATCATTTGGATAGGCATGATGTAATTAACAGGAGCCAGCATGGCTTTGTCGCAAGAACAAGCATGATGTAGTGGTTAAAGGGCTGGACTAGGGCAGGCAGACTAGGAGCAGGTTCCAACGCATCCTTAAAAATGGAAACCAATGGGTTGACCTTGGACCAGTCACTTCCTCTCAACCCTAACCAGCATCAAGCTCTGTGATGAGATGGCTGATAAATAAAACCTTGTTGCATCATGCATTGATAGCTTTGCTGTAAGAACCAAGTGATCTGGGTATCTGTTTGTTGTAAATTAATCATGAACCAGTTGTTAAAAAAGCATATGTTTTCTTGGGGTGCATTAACAGGAACATAGAGCCTAGATTATGGGAAGTGATTGCTCCATTCTCCTCTGCCCTGGAGTAGTTTATTCACTTATGGGTAGCACAGTTCATGAAGGTCAGTGACGAATTGGAGCAATTTCAAGGGATGGTTTCCAAAATAGTGAGAAGTCTGGAAACTAAGCCCTGTGAGGAATAGTTAAAAGATCTGTGTAGTTTAACCTGCAAAAGAGATGATTGAGATGAGATGTGATAGTATTCTTCAAATATCTGAAGGGTTGTCACACAAAACAGAGTGTATTTATTGTCTGTTTTTTCAGAGGGTAGGACAAGGAAGCACTGGGTTAAAATTACAAGGAAGTGAGTTCAGGCTGGACATTAGAATGAGTTGTCTGACTTTATGAGCTGCCAGACAATTGAATGGGCTGCCACATGAACTAGTGAGCTCTCCTTTGCTGGAGCTCTTCAAATAGACTATAGATAATCATCTGCCAAAGAAGTTCTAGTGGATCCTTAACTGAGCAGGGAGTTCAACTAGATGACCTGTAAAGTGCCTTCCATGTCCATGATTTTATGGTTCTGTGATAGTTACATACTTCAATAATAAATCTATTCTACCCTGTTTGCTTTAATTTGCAATTTTTATAAATGTAGATTAAACTCAGTTAATATAAATTGAACCTATTTCTTAAACAATCCTGGAATATTAATCTTCATGTAGTTCTGGGAGTTCTTGGCAGGGAGTGTGTGTGTGTGTGTGGGGGGGGGGGTGTTAGCCAAGGACCATATTATAAAATTCAAGAGATTGCAAATAAGATGTACAATTTCACTCAGATTTGTACTTTATCTTGGAGATGCAATTAAGTTAGTTTATATTGCCATTCTCAACAAATCTTCAACAAATTCTTCATGCACTTTTGAGGTCTAAAAAGGAAAACACACTGTTTAGTTTATGGTTTCTGAGGAGCACTTATTGAAATGTATACCCTCATTTTAAATGCATTTCAATTTGGGCAAATTATATTGATTTAATAGAACCTCAAGGATTGATAGTTTTGCCCTTGTGTTTAACATGGTAAGTGTGCGTGGTATTTTGCTCAATAAATACAACTGAGCATACAAAAAGACACAATAGCACTGAATTCAGTATTTCTTAAGAATAATATTGGAATTGATTCTTTGAGTCATGAATTGCATATTGGGTAACCAAAAAGGTTATTACAGAGAAGGTAGTATAAGTAGTCCTTGACTTGCAACCATTTATTTAGTGACTTTTCAAAGTTATGATGGTGCTGAAAAAAGTGACTTACAACCCAGTCCTCTCACTTACTGCCATTGCAGCGTCCCTGGAGTCACGTGATCAAACTTCAGGCACTTAGCAACTAGCATGTATTTACGACAGTTGCAGCATCCTGAGATCCTATAGTCATCATTTGCGACCTTCCCAACTGGGTTCCGACAAGTAAAATCAATGGGGAACTATGTGATTCACTTAACAACCATGTGATTCACTTAATGACCATGTGGTTAACTTAATGACTGTGGTGATTTGCTTAATGACTGCCACAAAAAAAATCATAAAATTGGGTGCAGTCTCATGATGCCTTGCTTAACGACCACACAGCTTAATGAAGAATTTTCTGGTCCCTGTTGTGGTTGTAAGTTGAGGACTACCTGTATGCAAAGATTATTTAAGAAAAAAAGTTTTTTATGGGATGATATTCAATTATTATGTTCCATGATGTCTGTGTTGACTCCTAGTGACCACATAGTTAGGTTTTCTTCTGGATGATCTGTCCCCAGCTGGCTTTTCAGATCTTTTAAAGTGCATATCACCACTGGAATTGAATCCATCCATTATGCTGTTGGCCATCTTTTTCTTTTTCTTTCCACATTTTCCAGCATTACAGACTTCTCACGAGAGCAAGGTCACATAATGTGTCAAAAGTATAATTTTAACCTGGTCATTTATGCCTTGAGTGAAAACTCTGGGTTTGATGATCCATTTGTTTGTCTTCTTGGCATCCAGGATATTCTCAGGAGTCTTCTGCAATACCAAAGTCAAAAACATCAATACTCTTTGAATTTGCTTTTTCAGAGTCTTACTTTTGCTTCCATAGAGTGTCATAAGGAAAGCTATTGCATGCATGATCCTGATAGTTCTGGGTATAGACACATCGTGGCATCTGAATATCTTTTCCAGGGCTTCATGGCTGCTTTGTCAGGGGTCAGTCTGTGTCATATATCTTGATTGCTTGTTCCTTTACTGTTGATAATCAGTCCTAAAAAGGAGAAGCTATCCACAACCTGAATATCTTCATTGTCAATTCCAAGGGTGGTTGCTGTACCTGTTGTCATTAGTTTTGTCTTTACATTTAATCTTAGTCCCATTCTTTTCACTATGCTCCTTGATTTATAAATCATCTGCACTTTTAGCTATTAGATTATAATAATCAGCATAGCATAGGTTATTGAAAACAACCCTAATCTTCTTCCAATCTAGTTTCTCTCATTATACGTTCAGCATAGAGATTGAATAAGTAAGGAGAGAATATACATTCCTTTGCTGACCTGGAACCAATCTGTTTCACATATTTTGTCTGGACTATGGCTTTCTGACAGATTTATAGGTTTTGCATGAGAACAGTCAGGTGTTCTGGAATTCCCACTTTTCTAAGCACATTAATTACATAGTTTGATATGATTGGCACAATTGAAGATCTTTCTATAATTGATGAAGCACACATATTTTTCTCAATTACATGCATCAGCATTGCTATCTCTTGTTCCTCAACCTTTTATAGAGCCTGGCATCTCCCTTTCTGAGTAGGGCTCTTATCTGTGAGGGATGATCCTAAGCATAATTTTGCTAACATGTGAAATTAAAGATATTGTATGATTATTACTATACTCTGTTAAATCTCTTTTCTATGGTATTGGTATGTAAACTGACCTCTTTTACAGTTGACCACTGTGCTATTCTTCAGATTTCCTGGCATAGTTGTAAGGTTTACCCCGTTCGTCCCAGAGTAAGTCTCGTGACGTGTGTTCAGCAAAGAAGTTTACTCAAGTGTAACGTAAGTAAGTACAGATAAAGCCAGGATTGGCTTGGCACATCTTACAATGTATTTAATAGCTTCTCCGTTCCCGCGTTTTGCCCCGTTGCTAGGTTACAGATTACCCGCAGTAATCCCCCCTCGTCCAAATGGAAGATTCAGTCCGGTGCTTTTGTCTTGCTGATTGCAGTCTATGGGTTGTGCTGTTGTTGCCTTTCTTGGGTTTGCCGGGTTGCGCATAAAGCCGGGAGTTCTCGATCGCTCGTTGATTGCTTCGCTTCCGAGCCTCTGCGCTTTCCTTTGTTTGCAGCGCCCGAGGTAAGCCACGCGGATACAAAGTATCCGCTTGTGGTTTTGAGTTAAGCACTGCCACCTGTCCATAATCAGCTCATGGGGTTTCACTTCCCCTTTTCCTTGGCTAGTGCCTGGGCGGTGAAATTGACTAGGCGCGGCTGAGCAAGTCCCTAGCCGTGCCGCACAGGCTGAATCTGACAATAGTTTCATTAAAACCATCACTGATTCTTCTATTGTTTGCCATATTTGTGTAGATATTCCATCCATTCCTATAGCTTTCTGATTTGGCAAAGACCAGAATGCAGACCTAAGTTCATTTTCTAGTACTAGTAGTTCTTTTAAATAGAGAATATCTTCTCAGGTACAGTGGTACCTTGGTTCATGAACTTAATTCATTCCACGATTCTGGTCGCAAACCGAATTGGTCGCAAACCGAATCAAATGTCCCCATAAGGTTCAATGTAAATAAGATTAATCCGTTCTGAACCATATGTATTTTTTTTTAACCACAAAAATATGAAACAAAGTATAGTACAGTACAGTATGAAGAGAGAGAACACTAACCTTGCTTGTGGTGACACCAAAAAGCTTCATAGCAAGTGTCTGTCTGTGACCGCGATCTCGCCTAGAGGAAGCCACAACCGCGTGTCAGAGCAGGGAAGATGGCCATGGGTCGTGTTTGTCACCCGATGCGGAGTTTGCGAATGGAAGCAAAATTTTGCGAATGCTGCTGTTTGCAAACCGAATTGTTCGTGAACAGAAGGGTTCGTGACCCAAGGTATTATTCTTGGATACTGACATTTCTACTGTAGAGAATTTCAGTATATTGATTCCATCTTTCCTTAGTCATCTTTGAACCAGTTGCTATCTGTCCATTGGCATCCTTTAGCATGCCAATTTGAGGTAGAACTTTTGGAGTTTAGAGATCTTTTAGAAGACTTCCCTTGTTTTTTCATGGTCATTTCAGTTTGGGAGCTATATACAGATATTGTCATAATATTGCTTTTTGTGTCTTCTAATAGCTCTTTGAAATTCTTTGTTAAGTTTCTTCCTGAGATCTTTGTCTATTTTGGCTTTAGCTTCTTATTTGTTCTAGCTATTTCCATAATTTGTTTTGACATCTAGTTTGTTTTCTTCTGTTTCTTGGTCTCTGGCAGTCTCTTTTCACATGAATCCTTAGCAACTTCTTTGATTTCATTCCACAGTTCTTCTGGTCCCTAATGAATGAGGTTCAGAACTTCAAAGTGATTTCTGATGTCTTCCTTGAAATGAGTGGGTATATGTTCAAGTTCATATGGTGGAAAGTGGTTCACTTTCTTCTGCTGCTGTTATTTGTCTTGAAACTTGCACATGAACAGTTTTTTATCAGTTCCTCAGTCAGACCCTGGCTATGTGCTTTCTGTCATAACTGAGCTCTTTACCTCTTTGTACCAGTAATGTAGTCAATTTGATTTCTGTGTGCTCCATTTGGTGATGTCCATATATATAGGCATCATTTTGGTCCTTTGAAGATTGTTAGCAATGAAGAAGCCATTGGATTGGCAGAAACTAATATTTGATCCCCTGCTTCATTTCAGTTTCCTAGGTCATTTTGCCCAGCTATTTTTCTCCTTAATATTTCCTACTTTGGTATTCCAGTCTCCACCCATAAGCAGCACATGTTATTCACGGTTTGCTTTTCATGTCGGGAGTAGTAAACAGTATGAACTTCTGACTGTAAGTATCCAATTCCATTTCATTTCACATTGTTGATGCCTAAGATGTCAGTGTGTAATCAATTCATTTCATTTTTCATTGTGTTTCCTATTAAGCCAGGATTACTTGATTCAGGCTAGTTTCAAGATAATCTGGCAAAGTGAAGAAAGCTATGCTCCCAGCATTTAGCAATACCTATTTCTATCTCACCAATAAAATTTACTTTTATCCTTTTCCTGAAGTTTATCTCCATTGAGCTGATGTACCACAGATGGGAGTATAAAGTGGTTTTCCTTCAGAAAAATGTAGATTTCTTTTTTCTTTTTTAAGATTATCCCAGCTGCTAAAAGAATTATGTAACAGTGATATGAAGTGTCCATGTCATAGGGGCTTTCTTCACTGAAATCAGGAGATTTCATTGCCGAAGCCTTGTGTTTATTCCTGCTGTACAGAAATGCTTCTCAGCTGTTAGGTATAATAAGGAATTGGCCTTAATTACCAAGTAATGAAAAGCTATTTGGTCCACTTACAATTGCTTAGTTGTTACCCAGTAAGGCTACAGTACTTTGTATATGCCCCGTAGATTAATTCTGTCTACCTGAATGTGCTTCTATCTAGATGTTTTCTGATAAGATAAATTTAACTGGTATAATGTGGCTAATTGCTTTGTAAGCTTTATATTAGACCCGCACAGTATCCCCTCACCTCTAAATTCAAATCAGTAATTTTCATGTTAACAACTTTTCCTATATCTCTTTAGCTAATACAACAAGGAGCTAATGGTGACTAAAAAGAAACCTTAACATCATTTGTTAAATCTCTATAGTGTCTTGTTATTGCCATTGTTAAGTCATTTTAAAATTAGGAAGCTACCCATTTATGTAAGGAGTTAATTAAAGGGTTAAGTAATAACTATAATTAAAGATGTTTGCTGATTAAACATATTCATTGAAAATTTATTGCTGTTGTATGTAACTGTTAAGATCCAGTCATCTATGGCTTATCACTCTAAGGAGGTAATAAACTGAGAGTCTTCTTTGCTTAGAAATGTCCTTGTGTGTGTGTGTGTGTGTGTGTGTGTGCATACATACATACATACATACATACATATTTAAAAATAGACTATTGACATTACCTGATAAATGCATTAATAGTGTAGCAAACTAAAGTTTACCCATGGATTTTAATAGCTAAGTTTTAAGATATGCTGCCTTAGCAATCCATTTTAATAAAGCAGACACAAATGATTATTATTAATCAAAATAAACAATTTATTTTGGTCTTTATTTGGATTTAGCAGGTCACATATATCATGTAAATATGTTTATCCTCTCCACCCTCAAAAAGTTAGGTAGAATTAATATATTTAATTTACTCTAAATAAAATCTGAATATCAGTATGTGTTTTAGATAAAATTTCTGTTGTTTGGGAAGATAATATGAGGAATGTATGTATGTACGTACATACATACGTACGTATAATGGCGTAGACAATCCAACAAGCATGATATATGATTAGTTGTTACGAATACTCTTGCACTCACTTCTGAGACCTCGATACTGTATCATGAATTACAAGTACAACCAGAAAAATCATTGTAAGATAAGAACTTACATTAGATTTCTTTTTCTAGTTGTTGGTGAGTAGAAATCTTGAGAAGATGATATAATAAGCATTAAACAAGCGAATAGCATAGAGACACAACAATAAAAACCTCAAACAATTTAGTAGTAGCTATGTTAGTGGGGGAGTGAAATCACTGATACAATCGTGTGATAAGTGTCAGGTTCAGCTTGGCATGGCACACGCCATTCAAGCTAGCCGCCATTCCACCTAGCTAATTTCAAACGCGCCTAGTCAGTTTTCTTGCCTCAGGCGCAGGCGATCGAAAGAGGAAGCACAAAGCCGCACGTAAACTGCCGACAGGTGGCGGCAATCAACCTGTGGCAGGAATCAATTACCTTGTAACAAACAGGACTTCCCCCAACTGCCGCAGGCAAGCAGCCAACAATGAAGACAAAAACCTCTGCAGCTCAAGCCGCATTCAACCGCCCATCAAGAGTAATCGTGAGTCAGCCTCACGGGGGCTGCCATGCAAGCAAGGCAGCCGAAAACAAAGGACCCTGGCTGAACCTGCCATCGGCCCGGGGCGGGGAGAGCCGAGGGCGAGGGGCAAGCCAAGGATGGGCAGGGGCGGGCAGGGGCAGTCAGCAGGCGGGACTTGCAAAGCGTGGGAAATGGGGAGACTATAAAATGCTATGTAACCTATGTCAAGCCAACCCTGGCTTTGTTTGTAACCACATGCATTACACCTGAGTAAATTGCTTTCGTACAAGCCTGTGTCTCACGGAGTCTTTATTCAGCGTCGAATGCGGCAACTATTACAATAAGTTGTGCTTATATTGTCTGAATATATATTTTTATTTTTGCTGACATATATATGCTTGCCTGGCAGAAATGTGTGTGTGTGTGTATTTGTTTCTGATTTGTGATACCTAAATAGCTAGCATTATATGATGAAAATATATTTTTACCAGAGGCATGTTTTAATAATCTTATTGCACAGTTACCTCATTTGTGTTCCTCCAACTGTAGAACTGAAAAGTTAGAGGAAAATATTTTGAAATTTGTGCCACAAATCAAACTCTATAAAAACAAAACACATAGTTCAATAGAGGTTGCAGTTTCTCAGTGAGATTGATAACCCAGATTTACAGTGATTTTCAAAAAACATTAATGCAGTAATGAACCATGCTCACCTACATATTAATGAACAATCTCCTTGTGATGTTTGGTTTCCTTTTTGTTGCACCTCTGATGAAATGCCCCTGGCCAAATAAACACAATTTTTAAAATGATAAATGTACTGAAAGCTTCTGTGGTTTAATTTTGCTTCCTTGTCCTTACCGAATGCATTACCTTGACTTCCTTTTTATACCACCAACTGCCCCATTCTCTCCATGCCATCATCCTTTATTGTTTCTTCTTACCACTTTTATATCCATCACCTGAAATAAATGTTAGAAATAAGCGATTTATTATTTTTGTGTGTGTGTTTATTTATCCCATTCACCCCAGGTTTATGTTCTAATAAAACAGTCTAAATTTGTGAACCTGTTTAAGGACAGTTTAAAAACAAGCAGAATAATAGAGTAATACCTAAATCAGACATTTCCTGGGAGAGCAAATTCCAGAATCTAGACAGAATCTACCTAGAGATTCCTCTTCTATGTGTTCTTAAGCTGTAGTAGAGCAGGATGGAATGCAGAAATAAGTGTTTTCAGTTGATTTTAGTGAATGGGTGGATTTGTATAAGAGAAGTCTATAATATTTTCAGTTTCCTGGAGCTTTTCAGATATGTTAATCCATTCAGGTTTCCAAAAATGATGACTGGTGTTTTGTATTATTCCAGAAATTAAATTTTTGACCCGTAAAATAACGGGTTCAGAATTAAGTGGTGTAACGTTTCAAATTAGAGTTGCATTCAAGAAAGTTGACTTCAGTCAGAACTGTTGCTACTGCATTTTTTAGTCAACTGAAATATGTCAGTACTTTTCAAACACAGCATAATGTAGAACATATTGCATGGCTCAATCCCAAGACAAGTAATAATCATGACTAGATTGCACTCAGTTAAAACTGGATGGTTAATATTGCTCAGTTGTAGCAGTATTTAAAACTACATCATGTTTATTTTTTAGGAGCAATTTCAGTAAGAGTGAATGAATCATAAACATGTTTTTAGTTTTACTGGAATTTTAAATATGTGATTTATCCCTGTTGCTTTGCGCTGCTACTTTATCAGTTCTTTAATTTCATTGACATTTATGTTTTTACTATGTGTATTTTTGTAAGGCATCCTAGTTTTCTTTAAAATAATAATAAAATAAATATCTTTATGATATAATCTGGAATTTCTACCAGTGGTATACAATGGGAGAAAAGAGTGAGAATTCTGTGCCTGCAATGATGAATTATGGGACCTACTTGGTCATAGGCTTACCAGATGGTGGCAACACACAGTCTACCTTCAGAACAAACAAGCAAAACAAAAACAGAAGATGAAAAAAAGAGAAGAGACAAGCAAATTGTGATAGAATTTGGATATCTTGGTTTTAAATACTGCGTATACACTGACAAATACAAAACAGTAGAATGTACGTAGCTTTTATTTTTAAAAATATTTCAAGGCATTTCTTTTTAGCTATATCTATCTTTGCAAGTTCAACATGATTAAATCTATACATGAATAATATAATTTTTACTAAATGTTTCTCTGTCCTTCCTCTAAAGTCCAACTGGTATTTCTGCATCATTGACATTTGGTTGGTTTGATTCTTACGAAGTTCAGCCTCTGAGCCAACTGTTAGCCTTATAGCAGCTACTGATTTTTAAACTGTACTTAGAAGATAAAGTATATGAACTTGTTCTTCAGGGATGAGATAAATGAAAGCAAAATGAAATACTTACTTAGGAAAGCACTTTATGCCTTAAAGCTAAGGCATAAAGTGCTTTCCTAAGGCACTTAAGGCACTTAAGGTTAGGAGCATACCATCAGGTGGGTGATTCTTCAGATTAGATAATGTTATTGTGACAGATATCCCGTTCAGTCTTTGACGTCTTCAGGTAGGGCTGGAATAATTTCTGTTTGAAACCCTAGAGAACCACAGCCAGTGTGTCAAATACTGACCTAAATGAACCAGTAGGCCTGACTTTGAATAAGGTACCTTACTATGTTCCTAAATTTTTTTATTTACATAGATTAAAACAAACCAAAACAAAATGCCCAAATCCAAGTGTTTTATAGTACAAAGCAGAAGAACAATAAAATGAAGGAACAAAGAGATGTGCATCTAAAAAAATAGAACAACCATGCAAAAGAGAACCAAATCTTGGGATAAGATGACTCACTGCCATCTTATCCCAAGCGCTGAGTAAAACACTTTTCAAGGTATTTTTTGTGGCAGAAAGACTAATTTCAAGGCTTCGTCTGTCTAACTAAACTTATCATGATTTTATTGAATCCTAATTACTATATATGCCATATTCACTATAGATACAGAAATAGGTACAGTTATTAGAGGATTATGGAATAAATAAATGTTGTAATATGAAGAACATATATGCTAATTAAAGCAATAATAAATGATGTACCTACAATTTGTTGTCTGTTGAAATTTGTAAATTTGTTGTATGAGTATAATTGGGATTTTTTAACCTGAAGTCAGATGTTGTTTTTGCATTGGAGCACATTTTGATATCATAGCTGTAGTTGTTAATACTTGCTGCCTTCTCCCCTTAACTCTGTGTCTTTTTCTTAAACTCTGTCTTGGTTTTCCTTTTTCTTTTCCTTTCTTCATTACAGCTCCCCTAACTTGCTGCCCTCGCAAGTCCTCTGTGCATTTATTAAATAAATTTGTCTATTACCTATTTTTTCGACTAAGTTACCTTTGCTGCATTGGCATAGAACATAAATATTGGAGATAACTATACATATTTATGCTGGAGAACTGAGTTTTGTCAAGGTACCTCTTGAAAAGATGGTTGCCAAGATGGTGCAGGTATGACTGCATAGATTTTATGTTCAAAAGATAAATCTTTCTTCATGCCTTATGTTATAGCAGCTGTTTTTTCCTTGATTCCTGGAGCAAGATGTTACTTGTTTCTTGAGTGCCACTTTCTGTACTGAGTATCTAATAAATCTATTTCCATGACCAAAATTAAATGTCAGCGGTTGTTTGTTGTTTTAGGGCAAAAGTACTCTTTAAAAAGATTTTTTTATCCCACCTGTATTATTTTTATAAATAATATATAATTATTTAATATATAGATAATAACTAAAGGTGGTAAACATACCTAGTACTTCTTCCTCCTCCTATTTTCCCCACAACAACAACTCTGTGAGATATTTGGACTGAGAGAGAATGACTGGCCCAAAATCACCTAGCTGGCTTTCATGAAATACATTCCATGAAATGCATGAAACATAAAATGCATGGAACATTGTTCCACATTATTTATAGATGGTTTGTATTGGTCCTTATTAGGAATGGACACCTAAGGAGTGTTTTAGGCCATGGTTTAGGCTTTCAGAAAGGACCCCAAATTATATTATATGAATTCAGAAGTCACTTGCTTTGAAAAAAGAAAAATATGAAATTTCCTCTTAAAAAAATGGATGGATGAGCTGTGTGTCTCTCCTAATAGGTAATGATGACTTTTTTTTTTTTTTTTTGCTTTAAACATAACTTAAAGGAACTATAGTAGCTCCTTTTAATTTGGTAAAGTGTATTAACTTTTAGGCAAAGAGATGAAGCATACCCACCCTCAGTGCTTTGATTTTGGCAGGATGGAATGAAAAATTAATAAACAACCTATTTGCTTGACTGAAGCCAGCCAAATTTCAGGCAGGAGCAGTGAATTATGAAACTAGTCTTTAAGATATAAACTTTTTAAAAAGACAGTTCACCTCCTCTTCCATGAAATTGGAGGCAATTAGTATAAAGGGTTTATACATAACTGAGGTTACCTTGAAGCAAATAAAATGTCTGAAAAAAAAATCAGAAGCACTGACAGTACTAGGAAAAAAGAAATCTGATAAAAGTTGATAGGCAGCTTAGTCACTAGGAGTATGTAAAAAGTTTTGTGCATGGAGCAGCTAATTTTGGACAGACTCCAGACTGAATGTTTTATCTTGGCATGGACCTGGAACATGTGTGTTCTGAGTTGTGATGCTCCAGGGTGGGGAGGCTCACAGGTGGCTAGAATTAGGTGAAGGAAATGATGGTACAGTATGTGAAGATTGGAGAGAGGGGTGGGCAAGTTCATTGAATATGTATTAAGCTGCAAGGAGGATGGAGATGTGTGGCCAAGAACGGAAGAAAGAAATGGGAAGATTGGGGAAAGTACAGATATTTGGGTATGCCATGTTTGAATTAAGTTGGTGGCAACAAAGGGAAAGTAGAGGAAAAGAAAGTGCTGGAGAAATCAGTAATAAATATGTGGGCTAGTGCACAGACTATGTGGAGAAGGAAGGAAGAGGGGGCAAGGTGTAGCAGGATTGCCTTGTTGACACCATAAAACCCCTATACATTTGTTTCAGTCAAAAGCAAGGTATTCTGATTCAGCTGCATCATAATCTGCTCAGGTCAGTTTGGTCAAACTTCCAAATCACAATGCGTTTGTTTTGTGGATGAAGCAAAACACATCTTTCATTTTGTACTAGTCACAGTTATATACTCACTACTTTCCCTCTTGTTATTTTCCTGATAACAGTTAGGGAAAAATATATAAATGTATAATAGAGTATAGTTATTCATACGCTGGGATGTGTCTATGCCTACATAGATCAGAATCATGCAAGCTATGGTATTCCCTATGGCACTCTGTGGAAGTGAAAGTTGGACTTTGAAGAAGCAGGCTAGGAAGAGTATTTATGCTTTTGAAGTTTGGTGTTGGAGTAGACTCCTGAGAATACTGAGGACAGCCAAGAAAACAAACTAATGGATCATCAAACAAATCAACCCAGAGTTCTCACTCGAGGCACAAATGACCAGGCTGAAATTATTCTACTTTATGCAAAGACCTGACTCTCTAGAGAAGGCTCTAATGCTGGCAAAGGTGGAAGGAAAGCGAAAATTTATTGATGTCGTTACTAACAGTCAACATTGACTTTATGGTATATCAATCACTGTTTGATGTGCCATAAACGAGTTAAGAAATTGGGAGAGGGTGTTGGTTTCTTATTTGAAACTAGAATTCATAATATAAAACTCACTAGTATCTTATGATGGATTTGTTGAATTTGGAAGGATAAAATTCAGTAAGGTCTGATTCATACAGTTGGTTAACTATTTATTTTTAGGACCTACTTGATTGAACAGTAAGTACTGTATCACAGTAGCCATTATCATGGAAGTATCTTTTGAAACTTCTACAAAAACCAGTGGTTTTTCTTTAAAAGTGCTATAGATACAATAATCTTATCTTTGTGACTTCTGCCAGATACCTAGGATTGGTTTATATAATCTTGGGGAAGGAGAGGAACTCCTGAATATAAAGTTTTCCGAAGCTGTTTCAGAAATATGTTGTCATGGTCCAGGACTCAGACTCTGACTCTGACTCTGAAGAAGCTGCTCCAAATGAACTTGTGGAGTGTCAGCCTCAGAAGACACTGAACCAGGAATCACCTGAGGCTGACCAGGCACCATCAGAACAGCTGGAGCAGACAGATGATGAGGCACAGTCTCCAAGCCCTAGGACTTGGCAAGTAGAGCAGAGAGCAGATCAAAGATGCTCAGTGAGACTTCTTGCCAAGCAAGGGAGAAATTGAAGATAGCTGGCTGCAGCCCAATTTAAGAGGCAGCCCTGCCCCATGTTTCTCTGTTCGAAACAACCATCTGATTTCCTGCTCTGGTGTGTCATTCCTGTGAATCCTGCTCATGAAACTCTGATCTTAGACTGGCTGACAAACCTGACTTGGTTCTCTGAACTTTGAACTAGATTTTGACTACTCTTCTGCATGCTCCTGTTGAAAGTGAAACCATCCAGGCAAGCTTTCTTTTCAAGAGACTTCGTTGATCTACATTCCTTCCCTTGTCTGCTGATATCTACTCAGCCTTGAGTAAATTGCTGTTCTCACCTAGGAACTGTGTGTGTGTGAGTGTGTGTGAGAGTTTGAAGCTTAAACAGGACATAAATATGTAAAAGAAATAACCACTTTGTACACTTTTGTTGAAAAGGAACTCTTTTTGAATAGTGTAAAAATGTTTATGTATGATTTGAAGATTATTGAAACAATTTTAGATGATAAGGATGTTTAATTGCACATATAAATAATATTATCCAAAGTTATGCAGCTAAGAAGGAATTGAATTTCAGTTTTCTTCATCAGATCCATCATTACTTAGTTGATAAGTCAAAAATTAAGTCTGTTGTCCTGTGTTTATTTCATTTAAACTAAGGCTTATTAATTGAACTAGGTGGAATTATGGATGAAAATTACATCTATTGTGAAATATCAAGATTTAGCCTTCTCTTGTCAGAGGCTACATCACAATATCATCATATCAAGACAAGAGTCTCAGTGAAAAACCCCATGAAACTAGCTATTACTTCCCAAATGTTTTTCTATTTTATGAAAACCTTCCAGAAAATTCATCACAATCAATTATCATGGAAAAAAATTGTGCTGCCTAAGTTAACCCTATACATTATTTATATAGTTCATATAATTGTGGGGAAAATGTATCTCTCCTCAAAGTAGGATTAACAAGACTTTTTATTATAACTAAACAAGATTAAATTGCCTAAATGCTGCCAGTGTTTTTTGGCAGCCTACCAATGGGTACTTACCAGATAAGAAAGGGGATTGATATGTAGCTGGTTGATGAGGTTCATGTGAGGGCTCTGATAAATGACAAAGCTGCACTGGTTCTTTATTGCCAAAAAAGGCATCTAATGCTTTCAGTTACGATATTATTCAGTAGCATTTACTTAAATTATGAATCTATTTGTGTTCCTGTTTTATATTGTGAGATGGAAAGCTATGCTCACATCAAGGGAAACCTCTTATCAGCTTCAACAGGGGAAGTGGAAGCACTTTTTATACAATTTCTAGTCCTTCTTGACATCATTGTAAAACAGTGGATTTTGGCACAGAAATTGTATTTCAGTACTCTCACCTCTAAGTAAAATACACTATATCTCAAGGAGGAATTTGTATTTCTTCTGAAAGAAGAGCAAAATGAGTCTATAAAGATTAAAGAATGAAAGAGCTCTTATAGG
The DNA here is from genome assembly GCF_059951505.1 of Python bivittatus. NCBI lineage: Eukaryota > Metazoa > Chordata > Lepidosauria > Squamata > Pythonidae > Python > Python bivittatus. The sequence continues at coordinate 33,793,634 of NW_028277125.1, read as the reverse complement.
TATTGCCAAACATATTTGAGGCTCTTCAACAGACTTTTTTTTTAGTTGAACAACATACCATATGCTGTAATTAAACTTTTTATTATACTTTTATTAAACATTTTTGAGAAAGAAAAAGAAAGAAAAAAGAAAAAAGAAAAAGAAAAAAAAGCCAAACTAAAAAGAAAAATAGAATTAAATAGGTCTAAAATGGCTAGATAGGAATTTCAGTATTCCATTTAGTTTTATACAACTGAATATCTTACTTTGTTTTAAAAAATGCAGTTTATTGTTAAACTCCAATTAATATACAAATACTAATAGTATTCACCACAGTTTAAATAATAAAGGAAGATAAACAGTTACAATGATTTCTATTTGAACAGTGAAATATCCATCCTGATTTAAGAAATAATTGAAAGTTAGAATATTATGATTTTATGGTAAGAGAAATCCACATTTTGGATGTCGTTCAAGCCCATATATGGAATTATAATCCAAAAATAGACTCCAAATTGAATTAAATGTGCCATATTTACTTTTCAAATGCAAACATCCTTGGGATATTGAAGTATACTCCCACAACTTAATTATCCATTCTTGGGTCTTTCTTGAAAAGGAGACAGTGTAGTCTGAAAACTCAGTTTGAAGCTCTGCTTGTCATGTGAAAATATTAGAATTGTAATTTAAATTATATGTAGCATTTGATTTTTATAAAATCCATTAAACTAATCTGAATTAACTGAAAGCTATTAAGATGTTCAACTAAGAATCAAGAAACACCCTCAGCCACATAAACTCACTTTGGACCAATTATTCTATTTCACCTTATCCTACTCATAGAGATGTAGTGGTGAAAAACAAACAAAAATAGAAATGAGTTCTCCTCTAGGCAATTTAATTTAATTGTACCACCTAACTCAGGTTTTCTTCTTTTATGAAGGTTGAACAAAACATTTCTCTACACTTTATATAATTATTTAGTATTTTCTCTTAAAATTTTGGGGAAGAAGCCCTCCAAAAAGTTCTTTGTTTGGGCTTCATACAAGAACAATCTGTTCTTCCTTTGGAAGCAGGAAGGGAATAGTATGCAAGATAGAAATCAGGAGGATGAGGAAGAACAGGTAGAAACCACAAGCAAAGGTAAAGAGAAAACTATCTACTTTATGCTTTGACCCTGCACAATTCTAGCATGTGCCCACCAAGAGATGCCTGAAAGGGTATATGACTCCTGGTTAAAAGCCAAAAAGATGTAATTCATTACTTGAACTTGAGCTACATAAATACAGTTTTCACCTAGTATTTAGAATATATTTAAAGGGAGTGGGTAAAAGCACGAGACATGTTGTTTTTAGTTGCAGAAAGTCTGTTCCGTGTCCAGTTTTCTTTTGTACCATCACTGACCTGTCTTAGGTGAGAGATGGTAGTAAAGAGAAGCAGCTACAGTGTAATTAGGAGGCTAAGGAGAGGAAAGAAGGAATTGATCAAAGTTCCAGTTTATATGCATTTTAAGGCAAGAGCCAAGCAGAAGATCCATGGTCCTATATGGGAATTTCAGAATTAAATCTTGCTTATTAACTGATCTTTGATTGGATTCACACATAATAAGAAGCTTTAAACACAGGTTTATTGAATAACACTGATACTCACATATTGCTAAGGCATAATGCAGCTGAGCCACATTATGTTTGAACCAGATCATTCTTAGCTGAAAAAAATTAAGATCCATACTGGTCAAAAATATTTTCATAAAATAAATTCTTTGTTTAGAAGATTTCTATGGGGTTCTTCAATTCCGAGAATATCTTTACAGAAAATACAATTATCAGTTTATAAGGAAGGATTTGGTCTTCCAAATCTGGAGCTGTATCATCATGTTTATCTATTGTCAAGTATTAAATACTGGAAGCCAGCAAGCGGTGTTAATTTTCTGATTTGGGCAACTTTGGAATATACATATATTCCTTTGGTCGAATAGACAGTATTAGATCTGAATATGCTAAAACTCTAATATCTCTGGAAATAATTTTGTCAGTTAGAAAGCTATGTCTAATAAAAAAAAAAAAAAGATTTGACTCTTTTTCCTATGCCAAATTGACTTTATGGGGAAACTGAACTTTAAAAATTGGGAAAAAGATGGTGATATGGAAAAATTGCATAGAAGCGAGGATGCTGACATTGGACCAACTGATAGATGATGGAGATAAATTTTTAATGTACTCTGTGTTAAGAGATATCTATCAGATGTAACCCAATGGCAATATTTATAGTTACAACATTTGTTAACAACATCGTTTGGACCAGCAGCATTTTCATCTTCTGAGATATCTGAGATATTAAAAGAACTTGTTAAATCCTTTAAAAAACTTAGTTAGTTTATGTAGATATTTGTTATCAATAAATCAATTTGATATGCAGATGTTAAGGGATGAGTGGAATAAAGAATTAGAGGTTTCTATATTGCCTAGACAATGGGAGAGTGTCTTGACTTCTATGGCAAGAGTGTCAACGGACCTTAAACTACAATTTATACAACAAAAAATATTTAGAATTTATTGGACTCTACTACATCTGTATAGAAAAGGATTAACAACATTTTGTTGGAGTTGTAATAAGGACAATGCCTCTTCAAAGCATATGTTTTTATTTTTATTTTTATTTTTATTTTTTATTTTTTAAATTTTATTACACAAATAAAATATACAATTACATAAAGCAATACAAGACATAAAAATCAGACAGACATCTAAAAGCCTTTTACAAAAGACATACCTTACGCAAAACAAAACAAACAAAAAAGAAATAATAATAAAAAAAAACCAAATAAGCAAACAAACAAAGGACTTCCTACTTTCGTTTTGAGGAAGTTATTTCTAATAATATAAACATTTTCTGTATTTGTTATTAACTATACTATATTTCGTTCTATTATTTCAATATTATAATATATCCATTTGTATATTCTGTGTTTTCTCAATATATTCCAGGAAGGGTTTCCAATTATTTTGAAATTTGTCCATATTATTGTTCTTTAATTGTTCTGTAAGTTTTGCTATCTGAACCAAATCAAGAACTTTTATAGTCCATTCTTCTATTGTGGGTATATAATCTTCTTTCCAATGTTTTGTTTTTACAATGCCCTATACTTATTAAGTTTTGGGAGAAAGTAGTGGGCTATATAAATATGATTGTGCAACAAAAGCTAAAATGTTCAGAGGATAATATTTTGAACTATATATCTCGTACATGGAATTTGACATCTGGACAATGTAAATGGATTCTCCATGCCCTTATTATGGGCAAAAGACTGATTTTGCAGCATTGGAAAGATAAATGTATGGCCCCATTTACTTAATGGATTGAAGATCTGTTTGCGCTTGCCATTTATGAGCAGATTGACTATTGATATGGACTTTGTATGGACAAGTATAATGAAATATGGGACTCATTTATACAAAATACAGTAGGTTAAAAAAAACACGATAGTCATATAAATCTATTAGAAATATATATATGTACTTGAATAATATTTGTATTAGACAAGCATATATAGAATTGTAATTATTATTATGATATATTAACACTTTTTTCTTCTTTGCTGTATTTTTTTCAATTTTTGTTAAAGCACCTTTATGTATTTTTACTTCTTTTTGTAATCAAAAACTTTAAAAAATAAATAATTTAAAAAGATCCATACTGGTCATAATATGTGGCAGATTTAATAGGAATGAATAACATCATCCAAGGCAGCTTGAATATAAATGTCTTAATGTGCAAAATAAAAATAATAGTGTATTCTGTAGGATTATACCAATTGCCCTCTGGAGCCATAATCAAGGAAAAACCCTCCTTGATTGGTTAAGTTTATTGCCACTATCACTGTAATATATTGGAAAATAAAATGGGTTTAGTTTATTTGATCACATTTGCCCCAGTCTTGTAGCTTGTGATTTCTACTTTAGTTGTTGGTGGATTGTTTAATCACCCTAAACTTTTCTGAATATTCACTGATGTGTTTTGGGTGGGGTGGGGTTTTTCCCCAGCCGAGGTCTTTGGGGAAAGATCAGGCCATTCCCTCTTACTAAACAGGGATCCAATCTTTTGTATACTATTGGCAAAACTGAAGGAAATATCTATCTATCTATCTATCTATCTATCTATCTATCTATCTATCTATCTATCTATCTATCTATCTATCTATCATATTTATATAGCTGCCCATCTCATACAAGGTAACTCTGAGCAGCATACAACAATTTAAAAAATACATACATAAAAACAATTACACATTAAAAAAATCTGTAAAAACACACAAAATAGAAAGAGATAAAATTAATAAGGGAGCCATCATAAAATCTCCCTGGTCCCCTGGGACCCCAGGCCTGATCACATAGCCAGGTCTTGAGAGACTTGCAGAATGTTAAAAGGGATGGAGCTAATCTCACTTCTGGGGGGAGAAGATTCCACAAGGTGGGCCCCACAACAGAGAAGGCCCACCTCCTGGGACCTGCCAAATGTAATTCTCTAGCAGATGGGATCCGCAGCATGCCTTCTCTGCCAGATCTGATGGGACAGGCAGATGTAATCCCTCAGGTAACCTAGCCCCATGCCATGAAGAGCTTTAAAGATCAAAACCAACACCTTGAATTGGACCCGGAACCTAACTGGCAACCAGTGCAGCTTGCGGAGCAGAGGGGTAATGTGTACTGCCCTAGGGGCACAATAACAGAATGGCTGTGGAGGAAAGATTGGGTTAAACAGCTGTGGTGAACCTTGGCAGTATCGGGATCATTTCAGAGAGGCTTGAGGATTTCAAGACAAAAATTGTTTATCTTTGAAATCTTCCCTATCCAAAGTTGTGCTTCATACTTATTCTGCTACTTTCAGAAGAAAAAATTGTTTGGCAATTCTATGGTTGGAGAATAAATCCTGATGGTCATATAATTTTTCAAATCTCTGAAGGAAACATGCTATCTCTTGATAGTGAAACTGAATAACATTTGACCAAACTTCCATTACAGTTTTTGATTTTATTTTCTTTAATGTAGAACCAGGGAGAAATGGATATTCCATGTTCTACACCTAAGTTGTTTGAAACTAGGAACCTCAGCAGCACTTATCTGACCTTGCCTATCTCAGAAGCTAAGCAGGGTTGGCCTACTAGAACTTAGCTGATACGCTACAGTTGTAGGGTAGACTGGGCAGTAGAAAATAAAATCCCATCCTGGAAAAAGGCTTCTTCTGTAATGCCACTGTGAAAACTGCATGGATGCAGGAGTCAAATTTGAAAGCCTCTTTACTTTTTATTTGTAGCCCCTTATTATATTGAAATGATGTAGTATTTTGGGGTGAATTATGACGTGTTTGGAGTTACTAGCAACAAACAGGATTTTGAAGACAAGTGCATCTTTCATAATAGATTTAGTCTGGCTGGAGAATCCTTCTTCTCCTTCTCCTTCTCCTTCTCCTTCTCCTTCTCCTTCTCCTTCTCCTTCTCCTTCTCCTTCTCCTTCTCCTTCTCCTTCTCCTTCTCCTTCTCCTTCTCCTTCTCCTTCTCCTTCTCCTCCTCCTCCTCCTCCTCCTCCTCCTCCTCCTCCTCCTCCTTCCCCTTCCCCTTCCCCTTCCATGCAACATTATATGTTTATTTTCATGAAGGTGAATATCCCCCCCCCCAAAAAAAAATCAGTGGAGTGATAACAATTCATGTAGATCACAATACTTAATTTTTAATGAAAAATGAAGTCTTTTGATATTCTGTCCTTGGAATGGCCAGAGCCAGCTCATTGGTTTCAATACCTTTAAGCAGCAATTTAAAAGGAATTACAAAGCTCAGGTGGAATACTCAGATACTTCACTGAATTTGAAAAAACTTACAACACAAAACTTAGAACATCTTTGATGTTTGAATGTGATTCTTCACCAGCAGACAGCAGTATTTCTTTGAATTTTTCTATAATTATTTTTCCTATTGATCATTGTGCTGAAGATAAGGGTAGGTAACTCAGACAGCTATGACCCTTTGGGAAATCTTTAGAGTAATTCAACAATAATAGACAAATCTCTAAAAGACTTTGAACATTTTTGATAGAGTCAGTGCATATGATAGTTCAGACTGGAGATAAATGTCAAAGATTGCATTATTTCATCCAAAAACTATAAAATTGGGCATATTTCAAATGTACAACTTTCATTGTAACATTAGAGACAAAGCTGAAAACAGTTTAGTTTCAAACAGGAAAGTTTCCCAAGATTTCCAAAATTAATTGTAGACTAAAAAGTAAGGATTCTGTTTGTTTGTTTTTTCCTAATTTCCCCTTCAAATTTATTTAAATACAATTCCATTTTTATTTTATTATCTTGAGCATTTTGGTATCATCAGCATATGTGGCCACATCCAGATATAGCCCCAACTCCATATAATCTATATACAATTTACAAGCCCTGCTCCCAGGACTAATTGATGGGAAGCATCCTTTTGCATATCTTGCCAGTATGAAAACTGCCCATTTATTCCTATTCTTTGTTGCTAGACCATGAGAACATTTTCCTCTTATCCCAGAGCTGAATTTTTGAGGGACTTTTTTAAAAGGCTTTTTGAAAATTGTATATGTTGCCTGTTAGGATTTCTGGAATAGATATGGATAATTAACTAGAAGTTCATGTCAGGATCAAGATTAATTTTGTTTTCCAACTTCTTCATATCATTGAGTTCTGGTTGATTTTTCAATTTTCTTTCCTTTGTAACTTACCTGAGGTATTGAATCTAAGAGAAATAGCAACAGTCTTCTAAGCATTCGAACATTCTGGAAATATATAAAGAGAAAAGCAAGCTATTTTCATCTGTACAGTAAATCACTTACATTAAATTAAAAGAAAGAAAGAAAAAATCCCTTATATGTGGTCAAAAAACTGCATCTTTCCTGAGAAACATAATGGATGCTCCAGTATACCTTTAGAGGTGAAGTATTATCTAATTTCTTTCAAAAAGTTCTTTTTGAGTCTCCTTCGTATATATATTAAGAAAAATGGTATGAGAGGCTCAGTTGACTCCTTTAAGTATTTTAGTTAATTAAATCTATGTTTGGGAGCACAAAATATTACTTTAACTGAGTAATAAATGAGGTAACAATGGTCATTACCAGATTCTAGAAATAATCTTCCAAATTTCTTCAAGTGAATTTCATTTGTGATTGATAATTAATTTTCATCTCTTTTGGTTATCCTGTGTGAATGAGATTTAATTTTACATTATGCATGGCAAACACTGGTACTGAATGTTGAGTAATTCTGGAGCTTTTGATTTTGGAGCTTATGAATTGTTGAGAAAGCACTTTCTGCATACATGCCTTTGAGCAGTATAGTGAGACAATGTGAAATGTGTTTAATACATAACAGGACTGACAGATATGGTATTTCATGTCTTTTCTTTTATGGAAAAGTTTTATGGATACTGCCATATTAGACAGAGTTCACGACCTACTCCAAGCTCTGTCCATAGTATTTTTCTTGAGTAAAGTAAGAAATGGCATTTTCAAAAAATAAGCATTTTCAAAATATTTATAATTTTGCCAGAATATTTCTATAACTATAAATATTTTTTCATTTTATAGGTTGAAATTATGAATTTGCCATATAGATTTTATGAACCAATAAACAATACTGCTCAAATTTCTAATATTCACTCATTATACAACTATAAATCTATTTAACATAGAGTTTACTTTGTATTTGACTCCTGCTAGCAACTACCTCCCTTCATTCCCTTGCTTTCTCTCCCCTTTTCCCCCTCATTAAATTTTTTAGTTTCTTTGAAAATAGAGTTTGAATGTACATACCTTATAAAATTGATCATGTGGTGTCTCGCTTAATGACCCATGGTGATTCGCTTAACCACTGCAGTGGAAATGAAGTTGTAAGCCCATAATGGTCGTGTGATGTTTTGCTTAGCAACAGAATTGCCGGTCCCACTTGTGGTCGCTAAGTGAGGGACTACCTGCAACTCTTCTTGTAGTTCCACTTTGTATTTTAGTTCCTTATTATCATTACTTCCATGAAAAACAGATATAATGCTGTTTTTATCCACTTATAAGTGCCTGTTTCAAATTTACTTTTCAGTTTAATTAACATGAATTAGTGATTGAGAGTGGAGGAGAGGAATAGTGTAGGTTATTTTGTTGTCAATTAGTGGAATGTGAAGAAAAATAATGAGAGTTCAGTCCATGGTTCTGTGCTGAGGAAGTCTGAATTCAGACTCACTGAGATAGTTCCCAGTGGGAATTTTATGAATGAACAGGACACTCCCTATCTGAAAAATCTTTCACTCACAAAGAGTGAAATTTGAATGAGTTCAGAAACGCCACATATTTATGAACTGAAAATATTTTTTGTCTATAAGTAAAAAAAAAAAAGAAAGGTAACTTTTTCAGTCTACCATCATTGCATGATAGAATAGTTCTTGCACTGGTGAATCACTCTGAAGATTGGTAATTCCTCCTTACTACCAAAGTCATTGCTAGGCACAATCTAGGGAAACAAATTTCCAGATCTGGTGTTCTGACATTCTTGTTTATAGATTTCTTATTATCAAGGGTGCAATGTTTTAAGTTATCTAATTGCTAAAATAACTGGGTTGAGATTCTTATTTTAATGAAACCTGCCATCAAAATGTACGCCACTACCTTACAAGATATTATAATAAACAACACAGCAATATTTCTGAATATGACAAGCTAATAAAAATAATTTATGTCTCATTCTATCGATACTAATACCTTTCAGTTTGTCCTTCCAAATTCTTCATTAGTTATATAAAAGTCTTATTTACCAACCAAGATAAATAAACTCTGCTTAGGAATGTACAAACAAAGTGATCTACTGAAATTTCATATTTTCCTAAAAATGCATAAAAGTAATTCTTTAAGCTATTTTACGAGAAAACTAGATGTCAAAAAGAGACAAAAAGGCAGTGTTATACAGAGTTTCTGTTTATACCTGTAGGACAGATTCTAGAGAAGAATACTGATAGACTGCAATTATGTCCTTGCTATTTTTGGATTTTACAAGTAAAAGAAAAATAATTGTAGCTTCTTCAATTTACCTTTACTACATAATAGAATGCTTGGATATCAGATACCTTCCTATCTCCGGTGTTTACCTACATGAAACAAGTGGCATTTGTTGTAAGATGCCAGTAGTACAACAGTAGATTTGTTGGTAATCAGCAGAATAAGTATCCTGACGCTGTGCATATTATAGCGGGGGACTTTAATCATGCTGATTTAAAAACAGTGCTCCCCAAATTTCATCAGCATGTTAAGTGTGCCACTAGAGGAGCAAATACACTGGATAAAGTATATACCAACATTAAACATGGCTACAGGGTTATACAATTACCACACTTGGGGCAGTCAGACCATATGTCACTGCTTTTAGCACCAGCATACACCCCTCTCAGGAGACAGGCTCTGCCTACAATAAAGACTGTGAAATCCTGGCCTGAAGATGTCTCTCAACAACTTCAGGACTGTTTTGAGAAGACAGATTGGGATATCTTTTACCATCCAGATCTGGAGGAGCACACTGCAGCTGTTCTGTGCTATATTAAACACTGCACAGATACTGTCACTGTGGACAAAAGCGTCCGGATCTATCCCAACCAGAAGCCCTGGATGACTAAGGGAGTCCAGCGTCTCCTGCGTGACAGGAACAATGCCTTCAGGTCCGGTGATGGGGCAAAATACAGTGCTGCTAGAGCCAGTCTGAAGAGAGGCATTCGGCAGGCCAAGACAGATTATAAGAGGAAGATTGAGGATCATTTTCATAGCAATAACACGAGGCAGGTGTGGCAGGGGATTCAACAAATTACCAACTATAGACTGAATAATGTCATTTCTGCTGACGGGGATGCTTCATTGGTAGAGAAGCTGAATCATTTTTTTGCCCGTATTGAAGTGGAGCCACCAGAGGCACCTAGAGTTTAGCCATTAGTCCAATAGCCCCTACCTCACCGTGGAGGAGCACAAGGTGAGGAGTATTTTGAGGCCTGTGGACCCTAGAAAGGCTGCCAGACCTGATGACATCTCTGGCCGGGTGCTTAAAGACTGTGCTGACCAGCTGGCTGGGGTTTTCACCAAGATCTTTAATCGGTTTTTATCCCAGTCCACTATTCCATCCTGTCTGAAGGCTTCCATCATTGTTCTGCTGCCAAAGAAGTTCCCTATTAACAACCTCAGCGACGACAGACCAGTGGCACTCACGCCTATCATCATGAAGTGCTTTGAAAAATTGGTCTGTAGGCACATCATTTCCTGCCTTCCGCATACATTTGATAAACATCAGTTTGCATATAGAACTAACAGATTCACAAAAGACGCTATAGCCATCACTCTCCACACTGTTCTGACTCATCTGGAACAGCGGGGGACCTATGTGAGGATGCTTTTTGTATACTTTAGTCTGCATTTAATACAATCCTTCCACATAGACTGGTGTCTAAACTTATGAATCTTGACCTTCCATATTCAATCTGTTCTTGGATTTTAGACTTCCTGTCTGGCCACTCCCAGAGGGTTAGATTAGGCAATTATATCTCCTCAGCTCTTACTCTCAACTCTGGTTCACCACAGGGCTGCGTGTTGAGTCCCTTACTTTACACTCTTTATACATAAGACTGTACCCCCACTCATTCCAGCAATATTATCATTAAATTCGCAGATGATACAACAATGGTGGGGCTTATCTCCGAAGGAGATGAGTCTGCCTATTGGGATGAAGTGGACCGGCTGCTTTTGTGGTGCGGAGACAATAATTTGGCTCATAATATCAATAAGACCAAGGAGCTTATAGTGGACTATAGGAGAAATAGATTAGATGTCCAGCCCCTGGTTATCAATGGAGACCGAGTGGAGCGGGTGGCCAGTTTTAAGTTTCTGGGTGTTACTATAAAGGAGGACTTGACCTGGGGCGCTCATATTGCAGCCTTGGTTAAGAGGGCCCAGCAGAGATTATACTACCTGAGACTTCTCAGGAAACAACAACTGAATGAAAAACTGCTGGTGACCTTCTACCGCTGTACCACTGAGAGCATTTTAACCTACTGCACCTGTTTTTTTGTTTTTTTGTTTTTTTAATAAAATTTTTTATTTTTTACAACAAACACAAAACATACATAAACAAGAACATAGAAAAGCATAAAAAAAAATCTTCCATTTTATACCGTGTGTCAACCAGTTACCAACTCGTTGGTGCCCCTTTCATAATCTTAAATTCTCATATCTATTCAAAATATACTTGTGTACTTATCAATTAACAATTATTAATCATTCATAGCTAGTCTATAGAATCATTTATTACAAGAAATTTTAACTTTCAATAGGATTAGTACTACATTTTCATCTATCGATTATATGTGTATATATATAATAATTGATATCAAATTTCTATTGTAAAATTTCCTAATCCATTACATTACTATATTTTCTCATCCAATCATTAATAAAACAAATCCCGTGTCATATAAAATTACTTATCTTCTTATTCTAATTTCAAATCTCAATTTAACTCATCTCTGCACATTCCATAATTTTCAGTAACTTCCTCCTGCATAGGTACTTTTTCATTCTTCCAATTCTTAAAAGTTACAGTTCTAACCACTATCAAAACATACTTAATTCTTCACTACATGTTTCAACAAAAATGTCTCTAGTTTAAAATCTATATGTTACTATATCCAACCATGTATAAATTTTAGTCTAATCTCTTAAAACATTTATAATCAAATACAATTTTTAACTATATATCTCAGTTTTATACTTTATTCCAGCGCTTGCATAATTTTGAGTTCACCCTTTTCATTTAATATCCCAAAACATCTAGCTGTTTATTCCTTTTTCTATATTATTGGATAAGAGAAAGCAATAATAAATGTCCTTTCAAACATTCTGCTTTTTGAAGCTTCTGTCAGTTCCATCATTGTTGTATTCCCCTCATTTTTTCTTTAAGCATCTGGAGTAGTTTCTTTCAATATTGTTTTACTTCTTCTTTTTATACATTCTCTTAGTACGATTTTCCATTATAATCTTGTATAATCTTTTTCTCACCCTCAGTACCAAGAACAAGTCTGTCCCTCTTCATTTATCAGTTGATTAACCCTTTTAATTCTCAGTTTATAGGCCTCAAAATAATTCTGTTTAATGTTTCTGATTTCTTGGGCTATTTCTTCCTTTTCCATTGATCCCGTTTTATGTTTAATTAAGTCCATTTTAGCTTTAATATCTTTTTTTCTTTTTTTTGCAGGAATTTCTGCAGCTCTTCTTCCAGTTTTTTATAGTCATCCTCGATAGTTTAAAAATCTTTTTCTGGATCGTGTTTCTCGTATAGTCTATTATCTTGTATAAACCTTCATTGAGTCAAAGGATTCTTTATCTTTGTTCTTGCCAAGAGAAAGAGAAAAAAAGGCAAAAGAAAAAAAAAAGAAGAGGAGGGGAAAGGCTGGATCTCTTTAAAAATCCAACTGGGGAGGGGAATAGAGAGCAAAGCAGAGCTTCTAGCAGAAAGAAGAGCTACTGCCACTAATCAAGGCTCTTGTGACTAACTCAAACTTTCCATCTTGATATTTTCAAAGTTGCTTTCAACTCCACTTTCTTGTTTATAGTTATTCGGATGGCACCTGTATAAACATGCACATCCCACTATCTTTTTAGAAAGCCCAGGGTCCTTGAGCATGCGTCACAATGGAAGAAAAAAGGCACTATGTCGAGCCTCTAGATGGCAGTGCAACTTTCTTTCATTTACTTTCTCTTAACTCCACTTTCCCCATTTCAAAATCAAAAAGTATAAATTTCTTATAACAATAAAGAAATCTTAGTCAAAAAAGAGGCTTAAGATAAAGAATTATTGAGTATTAAAAAGAAAAAGCCAGTCCAGTTAAAAAAATATATTTTTTTTAAAAGAAAAAACATCTTGCCAATTCCACTAAAAAGGGAAAGTTAAAAAAAAAGATTCCCCCCCCTTTTTTTTTTTATAAGGCTCAATCTCGCCGCTTGATCCACTTTTCTTCACTTTTAAAAATCTCTTTAAGTTACTTAAGGTGTTCTCTAAGAATAGTTGAATAGTAAAGGTCCATCTCACCCGGTTGACACCCCTCTCTTTCTTCTTCCTTTGGAGCTGTCCCGGCTTTCGCAGCCATTTTTGGCTGCCTCTCCTCCGCCGGCTTCAAGAGCTTCTCCCGGAATCAATCTGGGACTTGCGGCATCCCTGAGATCCGCGGGACGCGCCCTTTGCGATCGCCATCTCTACGGGACGGCTTAGGTCCATCGGGACCGTCCGGGGGGGGAGATATCGGCTGCGATCCTGGGAGCCCAGGATCGCCCGCCGTACTGCCGCGACGCCAGCTCCGCCCTCCTGTTTTTTTGTTTTTAATCTGCGCTCAGTTGTTACCGACTCTGCAGTGACTGCTTGGACGAGTCCTTGCAGTTTTCAAGGCAATTGTTTCGGAAGTGGTTTGGCAGAGCCTCCTTCCTAGAGCAGAGCCCAGCTGGCGAGCGCAGGAGGCCGGGTTTCCATTGCTTTGCGCCCTTTTCGGGCATGCGCGGTTTTTCGCGCTTACCGGCAACTGCTCCTGACTCCTTTTTTGCAAGGCGCCGCCAGCATTTTTCCTCCCACCGGAGTGAGAGTACCCATTTATCTACTCACGTGAGTTTTCGAACTGTTGGGTTTACAGAACTGGGGAGGAAACAGGAGCTCACCCTGCTAACGCGAAGGCTGGACTCGAACCGCTGAAGCGTTGACCATTTTTGGCCGGCAACTTTCAGCATCATTAAGCCACTGCGCCACCGCATCCCCTACTGCACCTGTGTATGGTTTGCTAACTGCACAGTGGGAGATAGGAAAGCGCTCCAGAGGGTTACCATAACTGCCCAGAGGATCATTGGTTGCCCTCTCCCCTCTTTGGAAGAACTTTATAGATCCTGCTGCCTTAAGAAGGCTCAAAACATTCTTAAGGATCCATCCCACCTGGGACATTCTTTTTTTGAACTATTACCATCTGGCAGACGGTACAGGATAATGAAAACAAGGACGAATAGGCTGAAGAATAGCTTCTATCTTAGAGCTGTAACTATACTGAATTCTATTGTATAGTGCAGTATTAATGCAGCATCAGGGGTTGTGCAATATGGAATATGAAGGTTGTGTTTTATGTGTTTTATGTGTTTTATGTGTGTTATGTGTTTTATGTGTTCTATGGTTTTTATATTTTTAAAGCTGCACTGGGGTAGCATTTAATTTCGTTGTACAAGTAGTACAATGACAATAAAGATTTCTATTCTATTAATAAAATAATAAAATCACTGACTGAATAGTTCATTAGTATACAAAAAAACAAACAAACAAAGAACAGATGTGGATAAAGCTGTCCTGGACCAGATTGTAGAATGTATAGGGAAGCAGAGAAACTTAAACTACATCAGCATCTGTTGGAAAACCAACTTAGCCAAGCTGCAAAGTCCCAAAATATTTCTCACTTGTCTTGATGGCTGCCTTATTTTTCAGAAGGTTGAATGGGATTGTCTTTCCTAATCTGATTCTAACCAATAGGGAGGAGCTGGTTGAAGATACAAATCTATACTAATATAGCCACTAGATTTGTACTCCAAAAGATCCTCAGCTCTTTCTTGGTAGCTGTTGATTGCCATCTGACCTGAGTGACCATTGTCTAGCCTTTATTATCAGTCATTTTATATTGTCTATCCATATGGTTTTCTTGCTAAAATATAAAAGTTCTTTACCATTGTCCTTCTGTGCACTATGAAATTATATCTTTGCCATTGTCACTAAAGTGATAATTATCCTCCAGCTTCTTCCTATTTCATTGCTGCCCAATATACAGTAGATACTTGCTTGCTTTAGCTGGGAAGTTGGGATGACTTTCATATTTTGGGTGACCCCACTGGTGTATACCCTTGATGGACCCTCCAGTATTATTTGTTCATCCCTTCCAAGAATACTCCCTCCAAACAATGATGTAACATAGCAGAACTTGAGGTGAGTAGGCTAAATATTATAAAATAAATATTTAGTATTCAAGAGTAATATGACAGGTATACTATAAATCTATACTGGATCTTAATTATCTTAATTATTGGTTATATTCTCTCAGTTTAGAAACATTTTGAATACATCTTCCTCTTTTACAGCAAGGAGTATGATTTCTATCTCTAATTGTTTGTAAGATACTTATTTTCATTTACTGATAGTATCCATGATCTCTCCACCTCTTAGGATGATTGATAATGCCTTCACTCTTGAAATCTCTAGGTAATGTCTGTCTGTTCTAATGGAATGGACCACTCCTATATCTCTTTCTACCAATTTTCCTGATGAGCAGAATCCTCAAGAAGATCTACAGAGTTATATCCAGTCACACCATTATTATTTTGTGGTGACCTCAATAGCCGTGGCTTGCTTTCCTATTGCAGTTTGCTTATCAAATGTATTGATGAATAAATATCATAGGTCCTGTGATACCCCATCCTGTTATCCATCGATCAGGGATAGGCTTACCTCCTCACTGTGTGGATATTTGAGTTGAGCCTCCCTTAAGCCTAGAGTTGATGAGCTGTTTCTCAGAGGCCTTCCACAACAGCCTCATATGTAGCTGAATTGGGAGTTTTGCAGGCCATGCAAAAGGGGAGAATTTCAAACACCTTCAATTTCAAATTCATTGTATTTTGGCATTGAGGCAATGTAGCTGTGATATTTCTTCCATAAAAATATATGTTGCAACATTTTTCCTTTTGTTATCAATTAATGATGTGTCCCTTCTTTTTGATCCCCTTATGAAACATTTTATAAAGGGTTTGATTTGCTTTTACCAACAGATATCCCACCAGTCTCAACATAAGATCTTTCCCCATGTCTCTCCATCTTGAACTGATAATTACCTCTCCCATTCATCTTGTTTCCTTTAAAACAGCAGCAGCAATAGCAATCACTTCAGCTCATTGTATGGGAGATCTATGTGCCTTAAATTGAAGCCTCTTTTTTCTCTTTTTTTCAGTGAGACAAAGTAGTCCTCCTCTCTGATATCTCCTTCCTTTCCTTCCAAAGTCCATCTCTGTGTTTTATTTAGGATAACACATTTTATTTCTTATCTTTTTTTCTCAACCCTTCAACACTGATTGAGAGATCATTCTGTTCTCTCAATGTTCAAAGAACTCATGCTTTCTATTTATACTAGATGGCATCATTGCAGAGAATCCTGCATCAATTTTTGGTTTTCAGTTTCCATCCAGTGATTTTCTAAGCGGCTAATTGCAGCCTCAAGCTTTGCTTCAAGCTCACTAAGCAACTGTACTCTCTCTGGCAGCTCCTTGGGATCTCTCTATCAGAACTAGGGGCAGCTCTTTATCCAGTATTATTGCCTGGACCTCCATTCTCAGAGGATGCACCCTTTGGAAAAACACTACTTTCTTCAACCACTTTATTAGCTCTATATTTTCCCCCAGATAAGTTGACTAGCTACCGATCCATGTGTGGGAATGAAGGAAATACTGATTATTTATTTGTAAGTGAAGTTTTTATATGTGAATTCATATAACCCACCCAAATCTTCCACTCAGGATCAAAGAACTGAAAGAATTCAGCAGAAGCTACACCTAGGGATGTGTGCTAGGTATCTGGTAGGCTCCTGGAATAACAAAACAACAACAACAACTCTAGAAGATTTCAAATGGGCTTCATGCAGGTACATCACCAATATGTGTACGTTTGCAGATAACCACTTAAGCTACATAGGGTTTTTGTTTTTGTTTTGGTTAACTGCTTGAAAGCAGATGCTGTGATTTGTAGTATAAGGCTGTTTAAACAAGATCCAGCAAAATATTTAGAATGTAAATTTTGCTTTCAAGAAGGGGTTTCTATCAAGGACTATGCTGAACAGACATAGCTGTTTGGACCAGCATGAAAACAGGTTTCCATAAATTTCCAGTGGTTTCTGCATTTAAGATTTTTTTCATATCATAAAGTACTATTCTTTTTCCTAATCTGCAGAAAAGTGATAACCCTGGAAAAATAATTTCTAAGCCATTTTGTTTTGTCATTAGCTTGACGACTTTTTTTTAAAACACCATTTCTAACTCGCCTCAATCCTGATGGACTGAATCTAATAAAATCATAATCCAGTTTGATTCTATGCATGGGCAGTGCTAATAATTATTTGATTACATTTTAGATATAAAGATCCACAATGGAAAAAATAATTGGACACTGTCGAGCTTCTTTATCAATACTGTATTTGCAGGGTTTTTTTTTCTGTTTCTACAAGCAGTGGTTAATACAGTCTTGAAGCATTCTTGACGACCTACTATGAGATGCTCGGTTGAGATGCACCTCAGTGTCAATCTCCTAATGAGACTGACGTTTCCTATCTTGATTAGAAAAATGACAGCTTATGCATCTTGAATGCTATGTAAATGTTGCTGCTTTACCCCTACCTGTGAACAGTAAGATGAACAGTGAAATTGATTACCCAGTCTTCCTGTGCCTAGTCTAGGAAAATCCATAATGAAATAACTCAGCAAGTGTCATGTCATCTGTTGGAATCCTGAATGTTTTAACGGAAAATAAACACATAGTACATTTTAACTTGAATGTTTGAATAGCAGAATGTTACATACTTAATCTTCCTTCCTTCCTTCCTTCCTTCCTTCCTTCCTTCCTTCCTTCCTTCCTTCCTTCCTTCCTTCCTTCCTTCCTTCCTTCCTTCCTTCCTTCCTTCCTTCCTTCTCTTGCAGCAAACCAAAGGTTGAACTTATAATAAAATAACTGTGCTTTCCTGTCATCATGGGATAATTTGTTACATAATATGATTTAGATTACAAATAGATTTTTTACAAAATCAGAGTTCACAATCAATAATTAAAGCTTATGCTGTTGGTATGATTATATAATTAAAACATTACTCAAATTAAGCAAGTTTTGATATTCTCCTTGACTGACACTATTCTTGGAAGTATCCTTGCTGACTGGATGCATCTCCCATTTCCTATTATGTAGTCTATTTGATTCATGTTGATGCCCAGATACAGAGTCTGGGTTTATGTGCTTGAAGCAGGTGTTCTCAATAAATGAAGAATTCTGTTGGAAAATTCTATTAGCGTATATCTGGTATTTCTGCATTTATTTATCTTGAATCTTTGTGTTATTTCAGGTTCTCCTGTTTTCCTAGCTTTTGCATTCCAGTTGCCTCTCAGTAGTACTATATCTTTTGCAATATTAGTTCTAGCACTCCTTGCAGTTTGCTGTAGAGTTCTTCAGTATCTGTGAGGCCTCTCTCAGCTCACAAGACAAAATACTGCAAAAATGTATTTCCCAGGGCATGAAGACACAGATAAGCAGATTTATTGTTGCAAAAATATGAAACAATTACAAAAGAATTCTAGCAACTGCTTTTTATCGAATGTAAGCTCTATTTATATTAGGATTGATGTCAAATATCTTCTGCCTCTTTCTTCCACACATTCTGTGTTAAGATCTAGAAGAGATTCTCTTTTGGGTGGGAGTTGTTTAGTTTTGACTGTGTGATAACTGTGTTTCACAATGTTTTCCTTCGTTACATTGGCAGTAGATGTACAGGTGAAACTCGAAAAATTAGAATATCGTGCAAATGTTCATTTATGTCAGTAAGGCAACTCAAAAGGTGAAACCAATATATGAGATAGACACATTACATGCAAAGCGAGATATGCCAAGCCTTACTTCGGTATAATTGTGATGATTATGGCGTACAGCTTATGAAAACCCCAAATTCACAATCTCAGAAAATTAGAATATTACATGATATCAATAACACAAGGATTGGAAATAGAACAATATTGGACCTCTGCAAAGTATAAGCATGCATATGTACTCAGTACTTGGTTTGGGCCCCTTTTGCAGCAATGACTGCCGCAATGCGGCATGGCATGGATGCTATCAGCCTGTGGCACTACTGAGGTGTTATGGAAGACCAGGATGCTTCAATAGCGGCCTTCAGCTCCGCTGCATTGTTCTGTCTCATGTCCCTCATCTTTCTCTTGGCAGTGCCCCATAGATTCTCTATGGGGTTCAGGTCAGGCGAGTTTGCTGGCCAATCAAGCACAGTAATCTCATGGTCATTGAACCAGGTTTTGGTACTTTTGGCAGTGTGGGCAGGTGCCACGTCCTGCTGGAAAATGAAGTCAGCATCCCCATAAAGCTCGTCTGTGGAAGGAAGCATGAAGTGCTCCAAAATCTCCTGGTAGACGGCTGCGTTGACCCTGGACTTAATGAAGCACAGTGGACCAACACCAGCAGATGACATGGCTCCCCAAATCAACACAGACTGTGGAAACTTCACACTGGACTTCAAGCATCGTGCATTGTGTGCCTCTCCATTCTTCCTCCAGACTCTGGGTCCTTGGTTCCCAAATGAGATGCAAAAGTTGCTCTCATCAGAAAAGAGGACTTTGGACCACTGGGCAACAGACCAGTTCTTTTTTTCTGTAGCCCAGGTAAGATGCTTCTGACGTTGTTTGTTGTTCAGGAGTTGCTTGACAAGAGGAATACAACATTTGAAGCCCATGTCCAGGATCCGTCTGTGTGTGGTGGCTCTTGATGCATTAACTCCAGCCTCAGTCCACTCCTTGTGAAAGTCCCCAACACTTTTGAATGGCCTTTTCCTGACAATCCTCTCCAGGCTGCGGTCATCCCTGCTGTTTGTGCACCTTTTTCTTCCACACTTTTCCCTTCCACATAACCTCCTATTGATGTGCTTTGATACAGCACTTTGGGAACATCCAACTTCTTTTGCAATTACCTTTTGGGGCTTTCCCTCCTTATGGAGGGTGTCAATGATGGTTTTCTGCACAACTGTCAGGTCAGCAGTCTTCCCCATGCTTGTGATTCCTACTGAACCAGCCTGAGAGACCATTTAAAGGCTCAGGAACCCTTTGCAGGTGTTATGGATTCATTAGCTGATTAAAGTGGGACACTTTGAGCCTAGAATATTGAACCTTTTCACACTATTCTAATTTTCTGAGATTGTGAATTTGGGGTTTTCATAAGCTGTACGCCATAATCATCACAATTATACCAAAGTAAGGCTTGACATATCTCACTTTGCATGTAATGCGTCTATCTCATATATTGGTTTCACCTTTTGAGTTGCCTTACTGACATAAATGAACATTTGCACAATATTCTAATTTTTTGAGTTTCACCTGTATATGCTTGTATTAAATGGATGATTAGTTGATGTCCACTAATTCTAATAAATATAATCCTGTTTTTTTTATTGGGTCTTAGCCAAGGAAGTAGTTAGTGTATGGCACCTTTTATTTCCCAAGTTTCAATAAAGCCAAATAAGAAGACTTGAGATGAGGCTTTTTAATTAACAGAGGTTTTATTGGCCAAGGAACCTTCTGGATGGCTCAAGTCAACACTGTGGCAGGAGTGTTGCCCAGAACCACACCTTGCAAAGCGAGCAACAAAGATTTTATAGGCATATTCAGATGTATTCAGATAGTACATCCCCTCATATCCATACAAGGGAATTTTGGGATGACCCAGGGAAAAGTAAAGGTGGGCCCTAAAGAGGTGAATCTAAGTTTAACTTTTTCTTCTGGTTACCAAGGAAATGCCTACCTCCTTATCTTTCTCTGGCTTTCTTTGTAACTTCTTTGGAATTTAGTGTCTCTGCCTGCCCGGTACGAATCTAATTTATAGCTTACTTGTTCAGTCAGGCATCTGGCTAATTGCTTCTAAAGGAAATGGGGTGGGGGAATGCTGTGCTCTCTTAGAAGGCAATCAGGCATTCAACAAAGAGATAAGGTGGGGGAAAGAAACACTGTGCTCTTTACAAAGCAAGTTAATCCTATGTAAATAAGATAGAGTGCACTATCACATGCATGCCCACACATTATGAGAGAGTGTAAAATTGTGTATCAAAACAATGCCCTTCATTACCAATATCCTTTTTGAGTAACATTGCTGCTACTTTCCTTTGTATGATCTCATGCGCTGAATAGCAGGCTTGTGTGTCAGCTGAAGCAGATTTGTTCCAACAAAGAGTTTCATACTATGGGTGGCATATGGGTCTCTTTGCTAATGCAAAGAGGTCATGTAGTTCACCTTGGAAAGACACTTTGTCTCATCTCAAACACTGAATGTGGGCTGTGGGAAAAATCTCTCTACTCAACCACTTCCTCCAGTGCTCAGCAAAGCATGTCAAGGCTGATTAGCTTAGTCAAGAGCTGCTGAAGTGCCAGAAGTTTTTGCCAAAGGTTCCCAGCCTGCGTGCACTTTGGCATGCACCATAGGGATACCATGGTAGCCTGTCTGAGAAATTCCTGCACAGTTTTCCAAAGCTATTGATTCTGGATATACTTCACTAAACATTGCAGCATTGTCCAAAATGAACCAGCCTGAAGCATTTATTAAAACTGCCTAAGCTGAATGCACCATTACATGCGCCATGGGGGCTGTAGGCTGTGATAGCTTCATTGATTATTGCTAGGAATTTTGAAGTATTCGCTGGTGCTGCACAACCTGGAACATTTTGAATTGTGCCATAGGTCCCCATAAACATGCACTGAAATTAGAAAGTATGGAAGTTCAATCTTCTTCCATACTGCTTGCAAAAGAAGGCTCCTCTCCCCCACTCCCTCAAAATTTCTGTCTCTCAGTTTGAAGTCTGCAATGGCTATGAAGAAGAGCAACATGAAACTTTGCTTCACTCTTGGAAGTGAGTGGGCCTTGTTGCTTCACAAAGCAGTACTGATGGAGTGCTTTGCTTGAACCTTTAAGCAAAGCATTCCTTCAAAGATTTAAATCATCTGATTTGATATGGTTCATCCTGGCCCACGTGTTCACTTAGTACTGCAATATCCAATTTAGTGTACTTCATTTCTAGTTTGACTACTTTGTTTCATGATTTTCATAATCCATGTTCTGATTGTTTCTTCTCTCTTTGTAAATATATTTTATTGAATTTTATAGAGAGAAATAATAACAGTAAACAAAATTTACTAATTTCATTTTAACTTATTGAATAGTTTAGTTTATTATTATTGATTAGCCATTAGGCCATATCAGGATGAACTGATTGAATAGAAACCATATACTTAAAGGAATAAAAACTAAAATACTTTTACAAATACTAGTAACATAATGCTCAAGATTTTGCAATCTAAGATTTCATCAAATGTGGAATTAGAACTGCGAGATGTATAAGCTGGATGGATTCAGAAGAAGCAGAGGCACCTGAGATCAAATTGCTTGGAAGATGAAGAAGAGTACAAAAGAATATCTGCCACTTAAAACAATACACTAAGATTATGTCGATAAGCAAAGCCAGCCCAGTGGAAATAGACAAAGAAGACGTTAGAGAACGAATGTTATCTTCTTAGGCACAAAAATACACAGGAATGGTGAGTGCAGCTATGAAATAGGCATCTCATGTTTGGGAAAAAGACTATGACACATCTTGGACAAATATTAAAATGCAGAGACATCCTAGTCACAGTAAAGGTACCTGTTGTCAAGACCTGGCCTGCACAATCTGTAGAGGGGAAAGGGCCACATCGATAAATTAAATATCATCACAGGCTACAATGGAATACCTGATCTGCTGATCATCTGTTCCCCAGCTAGCAGAATAGTGGCAGCACTGGAGCTGGTAGAGGCAACGAGACCTGGAGATATTGGAGATGCTTGGCGGTGCATCTTTCAGGGCAGCGAATTTATTGAATTTTTAATGCTGGTGGCTACATGTTGCCTGCAAGCTATATGTTGCGCAGGTCTGGTTAAGATCATGATTTTCTCTCTTGCAAGACATAGTTCTGAAAGTTGGACCGTGGAAGAGGCTAAGTGAAGAAACACTGATGCCTTTGAATTATGATTCACCTTATGTGAGATGGGTACCTTATGTGAGATGGGCAGCTATATAAATATAATGAATGAATGAATGAATGAATGAATGAATGAATGAATGAATGAATGAACAAAGAGAGATACTGGAGAATTTTCTAGTACTCACTGGTGCTGCACAACCTGGAACATTTTGAATTGTGCCATGGGTCTCCATAAACATTCGCTGGTTAAGAATATCTTGGACTGCAAAAAGAGCAAATAATTCAATAGTTGATGAAATCACTAATAACAAAAATTTATATATTTTGTACATATAATGTGAAGTCAAGAGTCAATGGAAAAGATTGCAATGCCTGGAAAAATTAAAGATACTTGAAGAAGAAACCAACAGAAGAAAAGGTAGATATTATGACTGATATGTAAGTATGAGTTTATAAGAACTCTCAAGGGAGCAGCTACTGTCAGACAATCTTGGTAAAATTATGTTCTTTGGATCACAAAGTCTCAGAAGTGACTGAACAACTGATTAGTAACAGCAAATGATACCATGACTCATGGAATATTTTGTATAGCGTTCATTCACTTTTAAAAAGCTATTTCATATTAAAGTACCTAGAGATTGTTTTTCTACCCAATAGACCCCTTTAGGCAAGGTACATTTTTAAAACGCTATTCATTCATAGCAAAACATTATTTGAAGTGAGTCAGCCAATTCAGAATAGTGCATAAATCCTTCAGAAGTCATCCAAGGTGTAATGAAAGAATACAGTTTTCACTGATTCTCTAAAACTTGGCAGGGATCAAACTTTTAAAAGTTCAGAGTTTGGGTGTTGTTTAGGACAGTTTAAGTTTTATACACCCATCTGTCAGAAGGTGGGTCAGGATAGGAGCTGATATACACACAGACATGGACAGCACTTAAACAAATGAGGGAATTTATTCTAAACACTAAGATATTTATACTAATACATTAGTGTGAGCTAATATATACAAGTGAAAATGTAATTTACAAAACTTAATATGTATATATATGTATATGTAGTATATATATGTATACGCACATACACACACACTATGGAGTCTTTGGTGTTCTGTGAGCTTGGTTGTTTGCTTGCCAATGTTTCATTAGGTCACTAGGTAACATAATAAGTGAACTAAGTGTGGGGTTTGCTCCCGGTTTATATACAGTAGCTTGCCCAGCCAGTTTTGGTGGGGGTATGGTTTTCTACTTGGTAGTTCCTTGATTAGGGTATTGTTTTCTGCTTGATTGCTTGTCTAGTGTTAATCCCTGCTTATCTGGATGTTGGCTGCTGGAGGGGATGTGCTCTGGTCTTTTTGCTTCCTCCTTAGCTTTTTTATTGTCTCTTTTGAATGATGTGTACATGTGGTTTATCTCTATGTATCTATTGATGACTGATTTGTATGAAAGCCAAGCTTCCAGGAATTCCCTAGCATTTTTTTTAAAATTTGGCTTGGTCTAAGATGGTCACAGTTGAAACTGTGGTTGAGTTAAAAGTCTGATACAGATCATGACTGAAACAGATTTTCTGGGAAGACAGTCTGCAGGGCTTCCAGATTGTTGTTGTTTTTTTAAAAAACTCTCATAGTGCTCATCCTAGCTGCTAACCTTGAATTGAATATGTGTGCATGTATCATATATTGATTTGGAAAGTGTTGAATGTGGCAACTCATGATGATAAACTTATACATTATTAAACATAACTGTAGCTTAGAAAGTATTTTATAGATCTTTTGAAATAATTACTCCATGAGGATACCTCTTCAGTTTTTTAACCTTCAACTTATCAGCGAAAGGCAAGTTTGATGTATAACATCTCTCACATAGCAATGAAGCTATGTAAAGAAGGGCTATGTGAAGCTTGAAAGTGTTCTTTGGTTTGACAAAATTTCATGCAAAAAAAATGTGTTCTTATTTTTTCTATTAAAAGTAAGGTTGCTACATTGCTTTTCTTCATTTCACTTTAAAGCCTCATTCAGAAAAACAAGACAGGATCTCCATGGCATCACTCAGACTGCCTAGGATGGAGATGTATAACTGGGTATCATCTGCATACTGATGATACTTCACCCCAAGCCAATGGATGACCTCACCCAGCAGCTTCATTTTTTAAAATAATTTTTATTGAAGATTTTAATTATAATAGTAAAAGCAAATACAAACTAAACTCAGAGAGAGAATGAGAAATAGAAAGTTAAAAAGTGCAAAGAAAGAAAAAGAAGAAAAGAAAGAAAAAGAAGAAAGTAAGATAAAGAGAAGAAATATATAAAAATGTGACTTCCAATCTCATCACAAGTATAAATGAATGTAATAACTCTTCATTCCCTATAAGGTTACAAACAAATATCTCTTCTTCTCATAGCCTGTCCCTTATCTGTCTGCAAATCCATAAATCATCAACTTTTCATGTCTTATTTTAACCTTGGTCAAACAAACCAACTTTATATTCCTTCCTTATATTTGTGACAATCTTGATCTTTAATTTATTCAGATGTTGTCACAGGATTTGGTCTCTCTCCCATTTTTCTTCTTTGCATCCCAAAGGCTTATTTGAGGCTTTAACAAACCTCTTTTTTAAATCCAGTAAAACAAACAAACAAACATCCATGTCATTCTCTTGGTTTATCATTTGTATTTCCACTTTGATTTTCAAAGCTTTAACCAACTTCTTTTGTATAGAAAATCCTTATCCAAGTCATTATCTTGGCTTGTCATTTTTCCATGAGCTGCCTTTTCTGTCTTATAAACCACACATTTTTTTATTATCCAGTATTTTTGGTTCTAATATTTCTAACATCAGGCAAAATTTGTTTCACATCTGTCATTCCTTCATTAACATATTTTGGACATAGGAGGAGACATCATTGCTGACATTGTAGCTGCTAATTTCTGGCCTCATTCTTCAAACATCTCCTGGAGTATTTCAAATGTTATAACATTTTGTGTCATTTTGTAAATCCCCATACTAACCAAAAACCAAAGGCAAGTTTACATTTTATTTTTTCCTCTTCCTTTTCTGCCTTGAATCTTTAGTCTACTCTAGTGTCCAATTTCTGATATCATAAAGTCTCAAATCTTTCTTTTCATGGGACAAAACAATTTGGTTCCCACAAAAAGCTATTTATTTCCAAAATCTATTACTAAAAGTCTCAATATTCCAAATTTGTCTGGACCTTTAATTCATTTATAACTTTCTTAGATCTAAGTCTTATTTAGTTTTTTGGCATTTATTTTCAGTTCTTTAAATTCTTAAACTTATGGTTAATTTTTCTTTGGTTCAGAAATGAAGGTAAACTGACTAGGTGGTTTTTCAAACTTGTCATTTCCAAAGATTTCTAATAGCTTTAGGATAGTTAAATAGGCAATTTCCAAAAGTGATTAGAAAGTGGGGTTAGCGAACCCAGTGTCCTTTAAAAGGCTCCGCCATGGTTGTCAGCATGATGGCTAATCCCTTAATCACCTGGCACTCAGACCCATGGAAGACCACTGTCCTGCAATCTCCTTGCGAGGAGCAACTGTTGGGAGCACATGTAGGTAATTTGTGCCTTCTTCTTATCTGGAGAGGTTCCAAAGAACTGGTCTACTCACCGGTTCTTTGGTCTTTGCCATAGTTGTCATCTCTCTTTCAGAGACATGCTAGTTTGCCATGCCTCCCCCAGAAGTCCTCCTCACCTAGCAGCTTCATATAGATGTTAAATAGAAGAGGAGAGAGCACCAAGCCCTGTGGCACTCTTCATAGCAGAGGCCACGGGCTGGACTTCTCTTCCCCTATCAATACTTATTGGAACCAGCCCTGGAGGAAAGAGGAGAACCACAACACGGTGCTGCCCACCCCAATTCCTGAAGCCAGTCCAGGAGGTCACCATGATCAATGGTATTAAAAGCTGCTGAGAGGTCATGAAGGACCCACCACCCCCATTCTTTTCCCACCAAAGATCATCTAAGAGTGCTAACAATGCTGTCTTGATCCCATATCTGGGCCTCAGTCCTGACTGAAAGAGGTCCAGATAATCCGCTTCTTTCAGAGTTCTTTGAAGCACTCTTAGATGATCTTTGGTGGGAAAAGAATGGGGAAGGTGGGTCCTTCATGACCTCTCAGCAGCTTTTAATACCATTGATCATGGTGACCTCCTGGACTGGCTTCAGGAATTGGGGTGGGCAGCACCGTGTTGTGGTTCTCCTCTTTCCTCCAGGGCTGGTTCCAAAAAGGGAAGGTTGGAAACTGGATGAAAATTGTCAAGTACTGTTGGGTCCAATAATGGCGTCTTGAGGAGGGAATGGACACTGTCTCCTTAAGAGGTGGTGGAAGCACCCCCTCTTTCAAAGAGGAATTAACCACTGCCAAGATCCAAGCACATGTCATCTCCTTGGAAGCCTTAGCCAACCAGGAGGGACATGGATCTAATACAGAAGTGACAGAGCTAACAGCTGTCAGAACCCTGTCCACTTCCTCAGATCCAACAGCATCAAACTCTTCCCAGATAACCAAGTAAGACCTTACCCCAATCATTTCCACAGGACCTGCTACAAAGCCAGAGTTCAACATAGCACAAATTCGATTGACTTTATCCATCAGATGCCTAGCAAATTCCTCAGCATGATCTTCCAGGTAAAACTCCTTCCAGGAAGGCTTGGATTACCTGAAACAAGGCTGCTGGGTATCTGTCTACAGAGGTGATAGGGGTGGAGAAATATTGATGTTTTTCTGCCCTTACCACCATAAGGTAGGCCCTAATAGCAGCTAACCTGTGTTTGGTCAGATTTGTACCAGGTCAGTCTCCAGCAGTGTTCCAGCCATCTCTTTATCTGCTTGATCTCCCTCAACTTTTCCTTAAACTAAGGGGAATTCCAGGATCCCTGGGTGGAGAGAGGCTGTTCGGGCATGATCTGGTCAAGAACCCCCACCGCACTTTCATTTCAGGTGTCCACCAAGGCCTTGGTTGGACTGAGCAGCAAGCCACCAGGAAAAACTCCAAGTTCCCGATGGAACCCAGTCGGGTCCATCAGTCATCTGATATGGGCCAATCTAATAGGTCCTGCCTCCCTGTGGTGGAGGACAGCACCAGAGAACTGCAGGGCCAACAGAAAGTGATCTAATCATGACAGGGAGGAGACAGAAACCTCCCAATTCCAGATCACACTGCCACTGCCCTGACCTGAAACCAGGTCAGACGAATGACCACTATTATGGGTCTGGCCCTGGACAACTTGGCAGGCCCATAGCTGTCATAGTGGCCATGAACTCCCAAGCTATCTCAGACCCCACACCCAGAAAAGGCAAGAAGTCCCCCAAGACCATAAGCCTGGAGAATTCAACTGCCAGCTTTTAAAGGAAGTGCAACTCTGCAAAGAGTATTAGTTTTTTTTATTTATTTATATTTATTTATTTTATATTTATTTATTTGAAATATATATATATATATATATATATATATATATATATATATATATATTTCAAATTTAGATACTGCCCATCTCACAAAAAAGTGACTCTGGGTGGTTCACAATAAAGCAGCGATAAATATTAATTAAAATACAATAAAAACAATATAGAATACAAAAAAAATAGAATAAAAACAAAACAGATACATAAATAATATCTTCCAAGAATGGATGGTACATTCATGGAATGAGAGAGTTTCTTGATTCAGTCTAAGCTTGTATTCCACATCCTTACAGCTTCCAGATACCGTGTCATAACAATTGTGTTGCTCAGGAGTAGTGAATGATTGTATGCAATTACTGTATCTTGTCTATAGAATGTACAGCACTTAGTATCCTTTACCATATGCTGCAGTGCAACCAAAATTGATTTATTTGACAGCTAAAAGCATGAGGATGTTAGAAGAACTTTTAATAGTGTTAGTGAAATATTTTTATGCAGGACAATCCTGATGAGTTTTTTCTGTTGTCTTATGAAAAATGAAATGAAAAATGAGGATGACATCTTAGAGGGGTATATGCAGCATATGAGCCAGATCCTAAATGAGTAATAAATGTATTTCACTGGTAGCTCTAATTTTACTCCGGTGACTTTCTACATTCAGCAATTACTGAAAAAATAAGCAATTAGCTAAAATTTTCTTTGTGTATCCTATGGGACTCTGAAAAACATATGTTATAAGCTTCATCATAGACTGAAATATTTCCTGCATGTCTGATGATAATCAGGTAACTGTAATGTATATGTTGGTGGATGAAATCTGAATGATCAGGAATGTGGTTAAGAATTTATCTCTTTTATCCTATTAAAACTACAGTTCAGTTACAACTTTTGGAAGAGATCAGTGGGACATACTCCAAAGCTTTATGGGACCAGGAGTCCTGAAGCCACGTAGGCTAACGTGCAAAGGTTTCTATACATTTCCATAGTGACATCTACCACTGGTTAAACTTTCATCCATTTATCTCCACTCATTCACTTGTTTTCAACAGTCTCTTCTAGATTTTGCAGCAAATACAAAATCTACTCTCCCAATTTACAGGTAACTATATGGAGAAGAAAGTCTTGTGTTCCTTTCAGGTAAAAGAGAGAGAGAGAGGGAAAGAGACAGAGAGAAACCAAGAAGAGGAGATGCAAATGTCCTGAGAAGCTGTGTGTTGTGAAGGATTGCCGGCTTAACAGTGAGGAGTCAGGGTCATTTTCTGAATAGCTGTTTATTGCAAGGGGTGTTTTGTTAGAACTACTGATTGCCCAGTGAGGGTGCTTGAAGGATGTAGGGATTGCTTCCTGCGGAATAAGTGGAGATGGAAAATGAATATCAAAAAGCCAAGTTGCAGGGAGTGAGCTTACTAAGAGAATAGTTTTGAGGAACCATGATTTTTTAAAAAGCGATCCTTGCTGTAGACAAGGAAAATCTGCTAATCAGAGCTCCCCAAAATATAAAAGTTTAAATAATTTAGATGAAATACAACAGTATAATTTAACATATTTTCTTAAAATGAGGAATGAATTATTAATTATATTGTGTTTAGACCTCATATTCTTTTTTCAGAACAAATTATTCCTACTTTGATATGTTTGGTTGATCTGTGATCTGTCGTAAAGATTCATGCATACTTATTACATAATTTATGGCATTTACATAATATATGTCCCATCTGATTTCACAGATTCTGAGTGGCTCATATAAAAATCAATTTAAAATAATCTCCATTAAGACATAATTAAGAACAGCAACACTATAGCATTTATCATCCTCTGGAGTGCTTCATATTCTAGGGCAAGATGTGGAATGATTTCAAATAGGTCTGGTTTATTCAAATTCTGCACTAACTATGCTGATTGATAAAATCTGATAATTCATTTAATTCTGCAATTTCCTGACAGAGGATTTTGGAAGACAAAGGTACAAACCCAGTTTTGATCTGATGATGCAGATCAAACAATATGTCAAGGGGGCTCAAATGGTATGCAAACTTGATCTCATTGTTTTTGTGTGCAGAGAACCTTAGTTTTCAGGCAGTTGCTTTCTCCAAAACTGACAAGCCATGGAAGAAGAAGAAGCAGTTAGTACTTTGTTAATAGCTGGTCTATTTCTAATGTAGTCATATCAGTTTTAACATGCTTACTTGTCTTATGCTACTGTATGCACTGGAAGAGCTTCAAGGAAGGAAAGATAGGGAATAGAGTTGCAAATAGTCCAAACACCCTGGTCAACTTCAGGTGAATTTTATATTGGAATTGGAACGGTTGGAAAGTCTGGTCATCTAGAAATTGATCAAAGTTCAATAATCTAGGTCTGAAATTACTTTCTGACTCAGATTTAAGCTACAAAAATGTACTTTTGAACATAGCTTTTTAAGGGGCTGGATATTGGGTATTCTTTTGAAGCTTCATGTCCAATATGGAGAAGGCCTGGACAGACGTGTTCAAACTTCCTTCATCTCCACTGCATCTTGCAGGAAAGTGAATCAATATGCTGGAATGATGTAGCATGTAGACATCAAAGGAGGAACAGAAATAATTAAATCTTTAAAAATCAGGGAGGAGAAAGACTGACTTGCGGTTGCTGCCTTAGTAAAGTGTTCACATCTTTAAATAATGTGTTCCATGATAAGCCATGGAAGTGAAGCAGAAGATGGCTAGTATAGTCCTACATCTATCAACCTTAACTATCACTGGACTTTCTAAGGCAAGGAAAATGGTTAAACTGTGCCTATGGGACATTGCTGTCTAGACTGATAGAGGAATTTAAGAAGATCATTAATCACTGGCAATTTAGAGTCTCTATGAATTGGCAAACTATCTCTATGGACTTACTCAAGTCAAACTGAAGAGGGCATTCATACTAGCATGTACTGATACAATGCCCTCAGCAGTTTTCAGGGCTTTTGTACTGAACTGCAATGTTTTTAGCTGATATTTGATTATAATGAATTAATGTTGACAATAATACATTCCAGCAATGCAGGACAGTGTGTTATCCCTGTATCCCTGTTAAGGAATGTGGCAGACTTTGAACATAATGAAGGTTTTTATATAGTTCTGGTATAAAAATTTGGCCACTTTACAGCACGGCAATATTCCCACCAGCTTCCTTGTTCATCCTCTATCCCAATAAGGCTTACTCAAGACCTTTTTCTACCTAAAATAGAATCCAAAATAGTGCCTCATGCAGAAGCCAATTTGTAAAAGCTATTGAAACTTACTTTGATACTTGTAATGGGATAGCCTGTTTTATCAGACATGACCTAAGGGCAGAGGGCAAGTCCTCTGGGAGAAAAGCAGAAAGGGATAGCATTAATTGAATAAATAACACGTGGTAGAGAGCTTTGTTTCCCCATTCCTTAGGCTTTGCTTGTTTGCCTAACAATAATTCTATCAACTTTCCTTGTCACACAAATAAAATTCCTTTCTTATTTTTTCCCATTTCTAAAGTGCCTTGCATGTTCATAGCACACAACAAAATGTAACCTAGCATGGCAAATGATAGAATGATTGACAATGGGTTTTTTGAGGAGAGGGTAGGGAATCAAAGGCAATTTTTTCCTTTTTCCATAGCTTTTCTCTGGCCCATATAAGATTAGCTTGAATAATGAAGATGGTTCAATTGATGTTTAATCTCCCACATAATGGAGATTAATATTCTACAGCAGAATATAAATGAAGCCTCAATTGCAACCAGAATACCAAAATTAAAATCTAAATGTAATGAATAGCATTTTTTTTTGGTATTGTTACAAATGTCTTAATTATGAATATCCAAAATGATTCAAAGAAAACAGGCAAAAAGGGCAACACTGAAATATCTAAATTGTGTATTGCTGAAATCTTTACGGTTCTTGCCTAATTCCTGTGAAGAAACAAACAATTGTTAATTTGGCAGGTATGACTATTCCATACAGACCCTTGAAAAAGATATATTCTTCTTGAGAAGTCTAAAGATCTGGAAAGAGAAAATGCCAAGTAAGTCAGCTATGGAATAGAAGTTATAAGACAATGTACCTGAAGTGTCTTATGTTTATTGTGCTTGTTTTATTACTTTATTTATTTTATTGTTATGCTACACTTACTATAAAGAATTCAGGGTTTGCCCTATCCCTATTTTATCATAATAACTGAGATAATCTGATTATACAACACCATTGAGCTTTTTGATTGACCAGAAGAGGAAGATATCATGGCAGGTTTCACAACCCTAGTTCAATGGCCTAATCCCTTCACAAACCTGATACAACCATATCTGGACCATGTGCAGACAAATGTTGGCACTCCAGATTTTGCAAAACTACAACTCCTAGAATTTCTTACCTTTGCAGTGCTTCCTAGGAATGCTAGGAGTTGTAGTTTAGCAGTGCAGCAATGGTTGGCTTTGTGTACAATTTAACACAGAATTATAATATATTCAGCCATTCATTTATAAATGTGAAGTTATGTGTATGTATGAGGTTATTGCCTGGAATAGTCAATAGTGAGGGATGGTATAAAAAATATACACAATAATTGTTTGATTCCAAGATTACAGAAATTCAGATCACACGTAATAGCATTTCTATTTAGCATTTGTAGACCTCCTTATACTCCACAGGTCAGCTTCCCTTTCTCATTAGAGTAGTCATAGAACCTGCAGGATATTCAATCAAGGATGCTCATATTGCAACAGAACTCTGTAAATGTGATATGGATTAATTTAATGCTATTTTGTTACCACCATTTAGCTTCTAGTTAATATTCAGTGAAGGACAGATTATTTTATAACAGCTTTGTTGAATATTGATATTCCCAAATACATCAAGTATTCAGAGGTTGTAATATAATTGAGCATAAAAAGTTGTGTAGATATTCCAAGGGACCATTTGCTTCACTGAGGCTTTGATCAAAAGATTTCTTCAGAGTCAAGTATCATCCTACTTCTCTTTGTCAGTACGTGGCAGTGTGAGTGATTTTCAGCATTCAAAGAATCCCATTATACATCTCTGTTCTAGTGAAGGCATTACCTTAACAGTTAATGGACACAGTTGGAAGGATTTTTAAAAAAAATATCCCATCAGACTTTCCTGAGGACATAAGGCTATCTGTGGTCTTAAATGAATGTTATTTATCTTTATATCATTGTAGGAGGCAAAAATGTATTTCATTTTACTAAAATGTAATTCTATTACAGATTAAAACAAATATATCAAAAGATCACAATGGTTAGTATAGAACAAAATTCATACCATCAACTAACACATTTCTGTATCATGGCCTGTAATGTAATTGCTTACTATGTCTATTTGAATCACATACATATAAGAAATATCTGAATTGTCCATTTTGCTTAAGTGTCAGTCTGAGTTCCTCTTTAATATTGTGCTTCATCTAACACTTAATTGTTTTTATCTCATATTTGAAAAATATACGTTTAACAAATATTTATGCCGATACCTGAGATAACAGTATTCTTACTATTGTTCATTCCCAAAATATTCCTGTGTCAAATGTGTTTCTGTATGCATTTTCTTGCAAAGGCAAATCCATACCTCCAATGTCTGAACTACTTGTACAGTGTCTTCCTTAACAACTTTTCTGACTTTTCAGTCACTTTTTGTAGATCTGCCTGTCTAAGAATCAAACAAGAAATTTTTGACTCTAACAGACTTCATTTTGTGGTCATTGCTGGTTCTGAGTTCTGTTTATATGGTGTCAACAGATATCAGGGAGAAAGGATAAAAAATGTAGGTCATACTAGTTCACTTCTACTTCCCAGAATCTCTTTAATTTCATTGGCTAGAATCATATACTTTTTCTGGGAGATTTTATACATTTGACTGAATAATATTCTAACCCAATAATTCACCTGTGCAAGTGGGGCTTTATTTGTCTCAGTGCTTCCTTTCTTCCTTTCTTCCTTCCTTCATTTAAAGCAGCTTCTGCACAAACAAGCCTATTTAAGGTAGAATGATGGATCCAAATGGATCAACCACACCTCAACTCCTTGCTGAGGCAGGGTGATCAGCCTGCACCACTACTGAGATGAAACTCTTTATTAGGATGGATTGTGGGTGATCCAGTTAACCTTCATGAGGACTTTGTGTAAGTCAGGAGACATTTTAATTTATAATTAGGATAATATACAAGATGGTTTATATTGAGAAAAAGTAAACTGCTTATATAAATGGTTTGTAATATATTTATAAATAATAGTTCATTATGCATGTAGTAGAAGAGAAAATATATTTACACAATTGCGTGTAGACTTTGGGATTATTTTTAATTATAAAAATGCAGAATCTATGTCTGAATATTTGGTATTGGTACTTGGCTTATGCATTCTATACGACACTTTGATTTCCTTATAAAGTTTTACTTTCCTTTTTTATAATTTATCCTTTTTCTTCTTTAATTTTTAACCTGAATTTAATATAAGTGTTAAGATACAAAGAATAGTAATCCGAAAATTTAAATTATATCTATACAGACCTGCTATACAACTTTTGATGTTGTCGTAACTATGATGCTACTTGTGTCATAGCTCATATGAACATTCTTTCATTTGGTACTGTATTGGACTGTCAAGGAATCTTTATTGAGGTCACTGGAAATTCTTCAACTTACAGTAAAACAGCCATCATAATTTATAGTACATTTTAAAAGGGAACCAGTGAACTAGATATAAGGATGATCCTGTCTTATATATGTAGTGGCTGTAGTTCAGTTAATTTACTTATAGGATTTGCATGCTATCCTTTGGAATATATGTTGAATGTTGGTTAAATGTTATTAACTTGTTAAGATGAAGAGTATCTTTCAATATGTACGTTTATTTTGTACTGTACTTAGTCCTGAAGTAAAGTTGAAGACCATTTCTTTCCTCTTCCCTGTAGGATTGTAGAATAATTTTGGCCTCTGGCTTGGCTTGTTTATATGTTCCACTCTGAAGATGACTGTTATCTAGGATGCATTGTAAATCAGCAGCAGTAGTTTTGATTCTAATTCTTTGATGCAGGAAAATATTCAAAACATGCTACCTATTAAAGCGATATGATTTAGTTTCTGTCAGAGGAAAAACAACAAGATTAGAATATGAATATGTAAACTGTTTTGCAAATTAGTGTGGTCATTAAATTATTTATTTAATCATTTTAGGAGCAGCCTCAGTTGCCAAAATTACTTTAGACAACATACATTACATTAAAAACAGAACAAAGCAAAGGAACACAGTAAAATGAATAATGAAAACAGTAGAACTACCACATCAAGGAAGAATGCCATAAATAACAAGGGGATTAAATATCAAACATCAGTATCAATATGGTTTGCAAATCACTCTGTCCCTAAATTCTGTGAAAAAACAAAAGTAATGTTATTTTAATGAATTCAATATAGATTTTCAACATTTTAGCTTTTTGAACTGTGAGGTAGAACAACAAAGATTTTGATTGCTTTCTTAATCTTACTAAACAAATATGATTTCTGCTTCTAATACATTGCTGTTTTGTGAATTAGATAATGAATGAATACCAATTTGATAGTTATTCCTCAGATTTAGATTTATAGTACATCAGAATGTTGAGTTAATTATTCTTAGAGTAATAGATGACATCATTTAGCTAGGCATTATTCCTATAGGCACATCTCTTGCTAAAAATCCATATTTTTCACCAAATGACATTGTAGCCTTAATTTTGGAAGTTCATTGAATTTCATTATATTGTTTATGGGCCATCAGGAATCATTCTCATTGTTGTAATGAATCTTTATTTTAACCTTTCGTGCCTTAAAACTATTATTCATTCTACTTGCATTAATGTTTGAAGTGTTCCAAGTTGGGGGTTTCAGTCCACTGCACTTTATATATGTCCCTATTGATTAGAACTTTTATTTTTCATAATGATCCTGTAATGTAATGATAATGCAAGTAATAGCCCATACCTAATGATTTCTTGTCCAAGGACTAAACAAATTAATGTAATATATTTAGTGTGAAGCTCTTAGAGAATTGTTAAGCTAGAACATTTACTTGTGCATTTTATTGCCCATGTGGTAATAAAAGTGAACAGTTTTCATCCAGCTGTCAGAGAAATGCCTAGTAATATCCGTGCAAGTTTCCTGCTTTTAATTCAACCATCTGAATTTGGAACAATACATTAAAAAAGCTGCGGAAACTTGTTCAGTAGCTCTAGGGGACATAGACAAATAAATAAATACATCTAAAATAGGCTGGAAAGCTCAGATGCAAGAGGAAAAGGAATCATGCAACTTGCTTAAAATAAAAATATAACAAAGGCAGCTCAGACTCACTGCCCAGAGTCACTTGGATTGAGATGGGCGGCTATAGAAATTGCATAAATAAAAATAAATCAGCTAGATTAGAACAGCATTTGCTAGTTAATTTTGAGACACAACAGTGGAAGAGTTTCTAGAACTGCAGAACAACAATAACAACAACAACAACAAAACCTGTACTGGCATTTGTAATAAGCTGCTTACTTCACACATTTATTTCTTTCCTTTTCCTCCCACCAATATGTCTTTTACCATTGATTTTAAAGGAAGTATTCTCATGATAGAAAATTGGCAGCTGTGGTAACTTCAAAAATGTTTCATTGTAGATTACACATATGTGTAATGCAGGCAGAGCAGCTGCCATTGGGAATAAGTAATTGAGAAAACCTCCTTAAGATACAAAGAAGAATAAAA
Source organism: Python bivittatus (assembly GCF_059951505.1). Classification (NCBI taxonomy): domain Eukaryota; kingdom Metazoa; phylum Chordata; class Lepidosauria; order Squamata; family Pythonidae; genus Python; species Python bivittatus. The sequence continues at coordinate 33,756,624 of NW_028277125.1, read as the reverse complement.
TTCTGTACCTTAATTGTTTTATTACTGACATTCTTTAGGCAGATAGAATTTTTTTTAGTTCTGTACACTTACCTCCACTTACCACATTTTGCACTGTGATCAATGATATAGTGACTGATTACCTTTCCCCCTATATTTTGGGGGAACTGTCCAGTCTTGCTACTAGTAGCCAGTGGAGTTCCCTAATTCTGCTCCATCATTTATTTATTTAATACCTTTAAACACCGACCATCTTATATACGTGGCTCTGGGCAGCTAACAATTAAAAATAGAATAAAAACAGAATAAAAACAATAACCAAATAGTAAATAACATAAATAGCATAAACTAGCAGCTGAGAACACTTAGAACACCCCACAATCAATACAACCAGAAAATGGGCTCACCTGTACTATTGGAGCCCCAGGCTCAATGGCAAAACTAGGTCTTTTAAAGCCTTTTGAAAGGATCCCAACTGAACCTTGGGGCCTTAACAAAGAGGATCTTGCATCCAGCAATCTGTGGAGGAGGGCCTCTGAGGGCCATTCTGCTCCATCATTCTGAAACCAGACTGCTTTTGAAAGGTTTAAAATCTCAGGTGCAATGAACAGTTGGTAGAAACACTGACAATAGTTATTTGTGACATGGTGAATTCGATCCTAATGGCCTTAGAAAATCATGGAAGATACTGTGTTTTTATGATTTAAAACACATGAAACTACCTATCATTGAGTTAAAACGTATGATACATAAATTTGTTCTGTTTGTTAGATTCAGGCTGTGAAACAAACTTTAGAAAGCTTCATAATGAAAACTTCAAGGTTAGAATTTATTCTCCAACTTGAATAAAAATGTAAGATTTACTAATGTGAAAAATGATGTTGAACTAGGTGGGTTTTTGGCCTGATTTAGCAAGAGTACACTTATGTTCTTATGCTTGTTTGCATTGCTTCACCACAAAATTCTGTTTTGCATGGGGTTGTGTGTTTGTGTGTGATTAGAGAGATTTTCTAAGAAGGTTCGATTACACTTTAATATTTAAATTTTAAAGCAGTTGTAACCTAAAGAACAGCATAATGTCTTCAAATACGAAGAAAAATTATTTGTCTCTTTTAAATAAAATACATGGCAATTATAAACTCAAAAATATTGTGAAAAATTGGAAGCAATTTTATTTCTTTAAAACTCCACTGAAGTGCTGCTAAACTCTCCTGACTGTTGAGGAGTGATGTATATATAATTAAACTCTTTTTAAGACTCCAAATCATCACTTAGGCTACAGGAGATTTTAAATAATGATTTTTCTTTCTTTTTTATTCTTTCCAGTACAATGGAATATTGGAAAAAATGAAGTAAAGGGACTTGGGATTCTGTCCATCAGCAGAACAAAACAAGCTCACATTTGGTGTTTGGGGAGAAACCAGCAAAAGGAAGATGAAATTTAGAAACAAGCTAGAGCAGCCTTGTTGGCGGGGTGGGTGGGGGGGATCCAGAAATAACTTCCCCAGGGCATCCCTATGAGGAAGCAGTTGGGCAGTAGCTCAAGCTTGTTGACTCCTCCATTGTTAGGCGCCAGCCTGCCTGCCTGCCTGCCTCCCTTCCTTCCATGACACAGAATGGAGCATATGCAGCCTACCCTGTACTTTTTAGGACCCACATACAAACACATATAGGAACAATATGAAGGGAGAGAAGAAGTGCACATGTACAAATAGAACAGATATGCACCTACCCTAATTAGTACTTTGTACACATCAAAACATACACAGAGGCAACACATATGCATCTACCCTGATTAGGCCCTCTCACAGACATATAAACAGAGGCAGTACACATGTGCCCACCCTGATTATTCTACAATTCTAGAACTATGCTGGGCATGCAACCCCTAACTTTTTGTTTAAACAGAAATAACTAAAGTTAATATAGCAAGGTAAGCTGACATTTCCCCTCATTGTGCTGTTTTGTTTTGTGTGGGTTTTTTTTGTATTTTTTAAAATGAAATTTAGTTAAAATACAGGTAGTCTCGCTATCCAACCACAATAGGGACTGGAATGTAGGTTGCTAAGTGATTTGGTTGTTAAGCAAATTGGAACTGATTTTACAACCTTTTTATGATGGTCCTTAAGCAAATCACAGCAGTTGTTAAGTGAATCACATGGTCGTTAAGCAAATCACATGGTCATTAAGTGAATCTAGCTTCCCCAAAGGACTTTTTTCTGGAATTTGCTTAACAACCACATGATTTGTTTAATGACAATGGTGATTCGCTTAATGACCATTGGAAAAAAGGTCACAATTTGCAATCATTTTGTTGTAAAGCACTTTTCCCAAGGCTGTTGTAACTCTAGACTGTCTTTAAACAAATGGTCATTAAGCGAGGACTATATTCCTTTATAATTATGCACCGGTTTCTAAAAATAAAATGCTGAATAAATGCAGATAAAACGATATATAAATGGAGGGACAGAGCTATTAGTCTTTGTTTGGACTAGAATAATGAAAACCAAATGATAATTTTGCAGTGAGTGAAAATGTAAAATATGTACTTATCTTTTGTTCCATCATTTCAGGAATGCTGATGGAATAAAATTTGCTTTAAGATGTATGTCAAAATAAAAAGCTATGAGTCACAAATCATTCTTAGTACAATATACCAAATGGATAGCAGCTTTTTGTATTAACAATATAGACTATGTAAGTTTTCTGGGTTAAATCCTACTAAAATTAGTGATCTTACGTCCTAATAAATTATGCTTCAGATAGTAGCAGATAGTTAAATGGTAGCAGTGGGGCAAGAGAAGGTGAGCAAGTGGATGAGAAAGAAACTTTTTTTTTTTAAGAATAGTTATTGACTCTCTGGCAAAATTCAATTAGTGGACAAAGTAATACCAGGTAAGACAAATAAAATTTGCAGCCTTGTGCAATTCTGTTTGTAGTTTATTCACATGCAGAAAACAGAGAAGAAACAGAGATAAAATAACTGGAAATTTTGACCCTCCCCCCAAAGCACTTTATTTCTTGTTTCACTTTTGCTCTAAAAACAGACATTTTGGAAAATTAAGTATACATAATCATCTTTATGCCAACCTTTACTGATTTAAATTCACTTTACTATGTTAAAAACATCCAATGCAATTTATATAAATTGGCTTACTCATACATTATTGATTGGTTTATTGCTCACACTGCCCTTATTTATTGCCCATGATACCCTTAAAGCTGAAGGTTGGCATTTATTTGAGATTTAGTTTAACTCTTTTTAAAAACAATGGTATTTATTTTAAGCTGGTTTTAGGCTTCATTTTGTTTATGGTATCTCTTATATCTTTACCTTTTGTCTGGTGACGTAATTATCCTGATTATCCTTGCTCTCTTAGCAGTGTTCAGTACCATCAATCATCATTCTGGATCAGATGTAGGGAGTAAGAGAAGGAGGCAGCGTGTTGTTGTGCTTCACTTTCTTTCTCTGCAGTCAGTTCTTATTTCCTCATCTGCCATCTTTTTGGTTTTCTTAACTCCCCATTGTTGCATCCTTGTGTAATAAATTGCTGATCTATCTACAATAAAATGTGTAGTTTTTCCATCTAATCTATCACTTTTATTATTGCAATAAATGCCAAGTCAGTTCCTGAGGTTCTGGGATAAAAGTTGATAATGTTAGCTATTTGAAATGAAGTCTTTTTTCTTTTATTCTCTCTTCTTTTTCCTTTCTTTCTCTTGTACTTTTTAAACTTCTTTCTTACTTTTCTTTAATCTTTTAGTTTAGTTTGTATTTGTTTTTACTATGTATATTAAAAACTTCAATAAAGTTATTACCAAAGAAAGAAAGAAATGAAGTCACCTGAGGATCGTATCCAGAAAAGTGGAACATGGAAATGAGTTGTTCAAGAAATTTATTGAATTTCTGCAGACATATTTATATCAATTAACTTTGATCATAACCATAGAATATAAATAATACTAATTGTAAAAAGATGTTTTTTATGGTTGAGTGAAAGCTTCTGAACAATAAGGTTTTATTAAATACAAATATATTTAATATTAAATATAAAATGCATGTATGTGAAGTACCTGCACAACTTCATACATCTCACAGCATATTCTAAAGATAGCTAAATATTTTGATTTATAGCCAGATGTAACTAGATATTATTTTAAAGCACCCTGCACTTTCTGAATGTCTGATGTTAAATTTTTCAGCACTTATTTCCACTGATCAAGTTCCTGTGAACATTTAGCATTTGTAAGCCCTTGGCATTTTCTCTCTGATTTCTTATTGGACCCCGATGTGTAGTCAGTTATACCCTGATAACAAAAGAGGTTGAAGAAATCTGTTGAGGAGAAGCCATATATGTATTCTGTGAACAACCAATGACAGTACAAGCAAAGGTTAATAGAAAATATTAATATATTAATAGGATAAGTTGGCTCTGTTAATGACTTGTTCTTGGATAGAAATAACAAGGTAAAAGAATAGCAGTGAAAAAGATCAGACATACATAATAGTTCAGAAGGTACTATAGAACAATAGTAACATTTCAAACTGCCATTTTCTCCTCCCTCCCTCCCTTCTCTATTTTTTACAATAAAGGTATTATTTTTCCACTAAGAAAGAAGCCAAGGAGAATCTCCTGCTAATATTAGATTGGAATTAGTGTGTCTTTCAATAAATAATAATATTATAATCTTTAACCAGTATTGTGTTTCTTGTTGCATAACCTTTGTAAATAAACTTCAAGTAATAATGAGAAGTAGAAAAGCTACTTGCTGAGCTATATTTTTCATCAGTGAACATTACAAAATCCTACTTTCTATGTGGGTAGACTATATTGTTTATATTATCCAGAAAATGAGAGATACTGAAACTTCTGAAGAACAAATGATTTTCAGATTGCAGTGTTGGAAAAAGGTCCTACACTATAGAATAAAAGCTTAAGATTTCATTTTTATGTTTGTGGATGCTATATGGGAAAAATAGGTTTAAAAATGTGTTTCTTAAAAAGTAGAAAGTTATAGAAAGGGAGGAAAATTATACTCAACAGCATATTCAGAAGTCAGAAGATATTATCATAGGATACATATGGTTATCATGATGTATCAGCTCTGAAAATATCGTGGTGACTTTGCTACTTGATTATTTGAAATGGATCTCTCAGTGTGATTTTCCTTGACTGGCAACTGATGAGAATTGTGGCCTTTAATGAAATAATGGCCATAATTCATAGCAGCTATCTATGGATGGACAATTTACCTGTGGAGGCCTGAGAGTCTGGCAGATTCAATGCAAGAAGGAGCAGAGATACAGAGCTGGCTGGAGATAAATTATTGTGATGGGTGGTTGGCTGCTGCTGCTGCTGCTGCTGCTGCTGCTGCTGCTGATGATGATGATGATGATTTTTAAAGGATTTATATCTTGCCTTTCTTTCAAGATCTCCATTCTACTACCTCCTCCAATTTTGGGAAACACACTTATAAATAAGAAATATATGTATTAGTAGATGTTGGCACCATAGAAGGTCTTGTATAGAAGCTCTTTTATGTGCTTAAATATTTGTAAATAGAACAAGGAAAATGACAGTATAAGCACCCAATGCTCCACATAAAAAATATATATCCAGTAGTAAATTCAGAGGAATTTTTAAATTATAATTATAGTAATCATTTTAAATTGGGAAAAATAGAGAGCAATAAGATGTTCAACCTGGAAGAAATGTCATTATTTCTGCTTTTTAAAAATTATTTCTATTATTTGTAATTTTAAGGACATTTAGTGTGTGTGTGTATGTGTGTATGTGTGTATGTGTATATGTATGTATGTATGTATGTATGTATAGTAATCATTTTAAATTGGGAGAAATAGAGAGCAGTAAGATGTTAAACCTGGAAGAAATGTCATTATTTCTGCTTTTTTTATGTGCTTTTTATATATGATGTGAAAACAGTTTTAGAATACACTCACATACAATTTTAAATACATGTGCATCTTTAAATATCTAAAGGTGGCTATCCAAGCCATGCCGAAGCAAAATATTCATATTTCTTCTTTAAATTCTCAAAGGAGCATCTTGTCTATTACAGTCTTTTTTGCATGTTAGAGAATACATTGCTCCTGTGATTAAAGTATTTAAGGCCAAGACACTGCTGCATCTCCTCTAAGGAGATTAGACTGATATTGGTAGGACTGATAATATTTGAGGAAGCAGGATTAACCAAAGTCAAGACAAGGATATGATCACAATCTTTAATTATTGGTTAAAACTAACATTACGCCCACACTAATTTTGACATATAATAATGATTTCTCATGTATGAAGGGTGTGGAGAATAAATTGTGGTAATACAAATATTCTCCTAAGTCATTGCTGGTGTTGGGCTGTGAACAGGCAAAGCTAAGTCAATGACTCCATTTTCAAGCTCAGAAGGAATGTAATAAAATTCCCACTTAAGCTGAGCGTGAAACAGTTGAACGGTCTTAAAGTAGCTAGGTACCTTCATCAGCTTTTTTGGAAAAATATTGTTACTGTTTATACAAAGAAAAACGTAATAAGCCGGAACAGAAAATCACAGGGAAATTAGTTTGTTTAGTGTGTCTGGGAATATGTTTAGCAGGATTCTGACTGAAATGTTACAAGATCTGACAATGATCAAAATTTGGGAAGTATGGTATAGCTTTATACTAGGCAGGGATGTGCAGATCAGAGTTTTGCTCTTCAACAGGTTATTGAGAAATAGAAGAATGTAAGAAAGAAAATTAGTATGTGTTTTTTGATTTAGTGAAAGCATACGATAAAGTGAAGATGCCTAAAATACAGAACATTTTGTGCAAATATTTGAAGGAAGAGTGAAAGGTTGGGGGTGGGGGAAGACAGAGAAAATTGCAGTTGGACAGTGGTTATGAAATCCTCAAAAAGAGAAAGGCAAGACATTTAAGAACAAAAAGAAGTGTATGGATTGGTGTAGAGGCATGTGGAAGCAAAGATGGTTTAAGGATATCAAGGTATGGAGAAATATAGCATATGGTCTTGGTGTAAACTACATTTAGATTTCTTTTCGTCCCCTGACTTTAATTTCTTTTTCTTGCTGTTTCTTTCTTTCTATATATTGCATAATACAATTAACCCAAGGGAATAGTGGGATGGGTATGTCCTTTGCTTTTACGGGGTAGTGGTGGTAGCGGTGGTGGTTATTATGTTAGCATGGTATTGCTCGGTTATTGTAATACAGAACTGGACTCAAGTTTTAAGTTACTCGTTAATAAGAATTTTAAGGTATGTGTTAAATATGTGATGCTCTCTTAAATATTTAATACATATCCCTGGCACGTGACATTTCATTTTGAAGACTTTTTTCCACACCTTGGCTTTGGGAAAGCCATGAGAAACTGATGTAATAATAATGATAGATAGATAATAGTTATCCTGAGTTTAATTTCAGTTCTTCATATAGGTAAACTTTGGATGTTCTCCAGTTGTCCAGTGAAAATAATTGTATACATTATCAATTCTCATTTCAGAAGCAAACATAAGAACTAAAAAATGAAATATTAATTTCATTTTATACTAATGAAATATGTATTTTTTTCTAGTAAACAAACACAAGCCATGGATTGAAACATCTTATCATGGAGTTATTACTGAAAACAATGATACAGTCATACTGGATCCTCCACTAGTTGCTTTGGATAAAGATGCTCCTGTTCCATATGCAGGTAAAAAATCATGTTTGCTGAGTGTTTTTGAAATTTATGTAATGTGAACTGTCTACAGTTGAAATGCAATATATTGATAACATCTCACCAATATGTGATCACTCAGTGCTTCATTTTTAGAACCATTTAGCTTGGAACATTCATGTCAACTCACTTTGAAATCCAGCATGCTTCTTAATAGTTGTATATTTGCTATAAATAGGATAATTCAACAAGTTTGATACTTTTGTTAGTGGCAAATATATTTTTGAGTGCTCTCTTCATATAAATTGTCCATCATGATTATCTAACTAAATTCCTTGTTGATAACAGTTGACCCAATAGGATATCAGTAATGTTTAATACTATTTTTATTTAGCATAACAAATAAATGTGAATGGATTCTTGGTAAGATTATTTAGGATAGATGTCTTTCAACCAGTAATTTTAGCATTTTAACCCATTTTCCCGTGTAGTAAGACATTTGCATTGTGATCATTCAAAAAGCAAGTCATCTTTTTTTAGAGAGAGATATTAGCTGAAATGAGTAATTTAGGAAGTGTTGAATTTACTTAAAATGTAAGTATTGAATATGATAAAAACAAAAAAACAAAAATGGGGCCAAAAATAAGCATAAATAAAGGCTCAGAGGAAGTCTTTGTAAAAGTACTGTCTTCACTCTTCCTCCCTATTGAATGTGAGATGTTCTACCTTTTTCAATATTATTTATTAATTTGGCTCATCAGGACCTTTGGGGAAGGGACAGTTTGAGGATATATGTCTTTCTAACTATCATTAGAAGATTATTTTTAATAGCACTGTTTACTACGTTGGTCTTTCATAGCAATTATCCCATTTTCTTTCTCACTGTGTTGTATTATTGTAGATTCTTCCATGATATAACTCTGTAGAAGCTGTCTTGCACTTCTGATTACATAGCTAAATTTACTTTCAGTTCATAAATTTCCTGCAAACAAATGTTTCATGTGTGTTAAAATGGTTTCTTTCAGTCATGTATGCGTGTCTATATACATATAAAAGTAAAAATAAAAATTCCCTCTCACCCCTATGTGTGATATGTGTCTTCCTCAATCTTGGGTCCTCTACCAGAGGCCTGAGAGTTTGGGGGCTCTGCACAGTATCTTAGCTGTTCCTAGTGCTGCACTCTTCTGGACAGAGAGCTCTGATGTTGACCCTGGGATCTGTTGGAGCCACTCTCCCAGCTTAGGAATCACAGTCCTGGGTGCTCCTACCACCACTGGGACCACTTTGGCCTTTACTTTCCACATTCTCTCTAGTTCTTCCTTCAGGCCCTGGTACTTCTCTACCTTCTCATACTCCTTCTTCCTGATGTTGCTGTCACTTGGCACCACTACATCTATCACCACTGTTGTCTTCTGATCTTTGTCTATTACCACAATGTCTGTCCATCTGCTCTGGACATCCCATAGTATCTTAGCCCTGTTATTCTCCATGACCTTCTGTGGAATCTCCCATCTGGATTTGGGAGGGTCCAGCCTATACACTGTGCAGATGTTCCTGTACATAATGCCAGCTACTTGGTTGTGCCGTTCAGTGTATGCTGTTCCTGCCTGCATCTTATACTGTGCCTCTATATGTTAAACCATCTCTGAGGCCTCTCTGCATAGTCTGCACCTTGGGTCCTGTCTAGTGTGATAGACCCCTGCTTCTATGGAACTGGTGCTTAGTGTCTGTTCTGGTGCTTCTGTGATCAGTGCCTCAATGCTGTCTTTTAGCCCAGCCCTTTCCAGCCACTGGTAAGATTTCCCAATGTTGGCCACCTCAGCTATCTGTTGATGGTACATCCCATGCAGGGGTTTGTCTTGCCATGGCACTTCCTCTGCTTGAATTTCCTCCCATGTCTGCTGCTGCCTCAGGCATTCTCTCAGCAGCCCATCTTTGGGTGCAATCTTAGTGATGTACTCCTGGATGCTCTGGGTTTATTTCAGGAAAGTGGCTTTGACACTCACCAGACCCTGCCCACCCTCTTTCGGGCTGGCATACATGAATTTATCCATTAATCCATGCCCTCCTTTGGCCAGCTCACTATACCAGCAAGGTGTCTGATGACTGGCAGGGCATATGTGTTGGTGGCATGGATTTTGTTCTTCCCATTGAGTTGCTCTTCAGGACCTGTGTTATCCTTTGGTGGTACTTGGATGTTGCTGTCATCCTTGCCTCTCATTGTGGTTCCCATGTGACTGTGGGATACCAAGGTACTTGTAGCTGGTCTCTATGTCTGCTATGTGGCCTGCTGATAGTTCCACCCCATGGGTCTTAACTACCTTCCCTCTTTTTTACTACCATCCGGCCATACTTCTCCAGTCCGAATGACATCCCAGTGTCCTTACTATAGATCCATGTCAGGTGAATCAGCAAGTCAATGTCTCATTCACGCTTAGTATACAACTTGATGTCATCCATATAGAGGAGGTGACTTCCACAGTGTACAGTTTTTGGGTGTTGGACAGTCTCTGGGTGTTGGATATATGTATGTATGTATGTATGTATGTATGTTCCACTCTTGAAGTTATATATATATTCATACCAAATTCGATACTCTAGTCCATGCACTTTACATGTAGACAATAGTAAACAGCCACCATTATTATTTTTTTCCCTTTTCTTTTTTTTTCACAATGCATTCCACTGGATTGCGCTCAAACCCAGTGTTCTTGTTCTTTTAGTTAATTAATAAGGGTACAACTAATAAATTACTGTTCTTCAAATCTATTCTGAAATGTCTTCATCTCTTTATTCATAGCTCTTATCCTATTAGAGTATTAAAGAAAAAATGTTAAGTATCTTATATAAGATGATTGAAGCATTTCTTCTTTTCTGGGGGGGTACTGTATCGATTTTACTTACAACCACTTCTTATATGTCAACACAGTTTTTTTAAATTTCAGAAATATGATCTGTATCTTGAATAAATATACTTCATTTTGTCCCATGAATTTGAGTACTGGTCCTTATTGAACTTTATTTAAAATGTTTTAATATCACCTTTCAGAGGAGGTACAGTAATCACACAAAATAGTAACTTAATAGAATACAACAGACATCCATCAAAATATGTCAGCAGCATTATATTAATTTTAAAAGCCTGGATAAATAAGAAACTATGTGCCTTGCAATTTTACTTATTGTGCTCTTCTAGGATTAAAGGTCTCATTTAGAACTATCACCTACCATCGAAGGGAGACCATTATGGAAGGTGAAACTGCAACTTCCCAACCCCTTCAGTTACTTCTACTACCCACTTGTTGTTTGGAAGGCTGACTGTAGATAGCTGCCTAAAATCCTGCCTGGCCAAGGTGTCAGTTGCTGCCACAGTCCCTTTGAATTTGGAATCAGAGACCAGTTTCTTCTATTATATCAGATTCCCTAAAGAATAAATAAATGAAAGGGAAACGTTCTTAGTCTTAGAGCTCCGTGCAGCCTTGTCAACAGGTAAGGTTGGGACCAGGCACCTGAAGGCTTTTGGCAGCCATGTAGCTAGGAAGCAAGTCACCAAATAAACAGAGTTATTAAAGTAAACAAGTTCATAGAAACACAGAAAGAAAAACAGAATTTCCTTGGTGGCAGTACAAAACTGCTTACATCACTCCTTAATAAAGAATCCCTTGCTTGCAAGAAATTCCCAGGCCTCTGCCACTGCAGCTGATAAGACGAGCAATTAAACAAGAAGCTAAGGATAGCAAAGCAGTTACAACTTCAAGACAAGCAGGTTGCTTTGTGCCAGAGCTACTCAGATTTGCTACTATTCTGACTGCCTGTGGAACATGCCTTTCTCCTTGAAGTGGGAGTAGCTAGCTTCCTTATCTCTCCCAGCATTTTTATTTTGCAGCTATATCCTTTCCCTCTAGTCACTGGTTATAACCTCCCCAACAATATCTCCCAGGACTTCTTCTCCCCAGACAGATGCTGATTCAAGGTGAGGATAATTATACTTCACTGCAGAAACAGATATTCGCCAATCTCCTTATCTTTCTACCAAAGTACTAAAATCAGAGAACCTTGCTAAACCATTCCTCTAGATAATAAGATGTTAAATCTGTCTGTTCACCTCTTTCCATTTTGCCATGGAAGACTGAAGGCAAAGTAACTTTTTTGTTGTTGTTGTTGTTCAGATAATTGCCTTCTGTAAGACCTTCTAAACTGTAGATCACCCATAAAGTTTTAGATCTCAGATTAAATTCTAGTCACTTTGAAGAGAATGCTGTTTTGCTTTGAAGAGCCTGCAATATTTTTGAAGATGATGGATCCATCTCTAAATTTGGATGAGTTCTATAGACATCCCTAATAACTTAAAAGTATTTTCATGAGGTTTTTTTAAAACGTCCTACAGTAGCTGTCAATCAGTTGCAGCCAAATATACTTAAAAAGATGTTACTGCATTATACATTACATGATTTCCTTGAGGATAAAAAGATATGGAGTTGGTACTGATTATACTGCTAAAATGAGTTCAATTAAATCATAATCCAGTTAATCTACTCCAGGTGCTTCAGGGGAAAAACAATTTAAAGGGATATTATGGCTGGATAAGGAAAATCCTCGAGAACCTTGTGAGAACCTTGTGAGAACTAGTGAGGTTGTACGCTCACCCTTCATTCTCTCAGTGAATGTTATTTGCTGTAGCAATCAGCATTTTCCTTCCTAAAATGAAACCTTGAATACAGATTGCTGACTATCTGGATCCATTCCAGTGTAAAACAGTGTAAAACAGACTTGGAGATGGGGAGACACCATCTGCTCAGATTTTTAATCCTAGAATAATGAATTTGAAATAGGTCAGTAATTCCCATGAACTGTTGGATCTGACCTAGGTTTCTTTATGAGTGTCCTGAATGGCACTAGGTTTTTTTCAAGCTTGCTGTAGCTGTCTCTTCCTCACAGAAGTATATATACTCCTCAAAGTCTAAACACTTGCCCTTTCAGTCTTGATAAGCCAGGGAAAATTTTCAGGGAGTAAGGGTTGGGCCTCAGTCCTTCTGGGAATTTACTCACATCATTATGTCATGCAAGTTTTTTATAATGAAACGATAACTAAACAGCATTTGAGTGTCATGCATTTCTGATTTTCTTAAAACAATGGTTTCCAGTTTGACTTTACTTGCAGTGTTTACAGTAAATTGGTCACAGTAGATTTTTAAGGACTTAGGTTGTTGCTTCCCAGGGTCTATTTTAAGAAAACTTTAATACTCAGAAAAGGTCTACTCATGAAAAAGGTTACAATGAAAATATCTAATGGTAACCGAAAAGTGTGATCTCTTCACAGCTACTCACATCCTCTAAGACCAAGGATGGCTTCTTAATGGGACATAATTGACATCACTACCTGTCTTTCACTATTTGCAGTCTAATCACATTGTCTGTCATTGCATTGCCTTCAGGTTCCCAAAATACTACGAGTTGATGTAATTGTACAAATGAGTTGACAATGTTTGACAATAACTATATCAAGAGCCTGGCTGACCCTCTCATTTCAAGCAGAGGTAAGAAGGCTCACCTGCTAATTCCTACAGGGAAAAAAAAATCTTCATTGATCTATGAAAAGAAGTTGGGATTTATGAACCTCAGGGAACAGACCAGTGAATTAAGTCCATAATTTTATGCCACTTACTTTACATAAGCTGTACTGAATTCAAAGAACTGATTCTACTGTAAGTAAACACTTTAGTGTTCAAGCCTTTCTGGTTTGTTTGTTTGTTTTTGCTAAAAAGTCTAAGTCTGTGAATTATACTTATTAACTAGAAAGTAGATTTGTAACTTAAAACAAATAGTGTACATGAATTTTACCAGTCTAAACTATATAGGGATCTGAGGTGGGTTGCATGGGGAAAGAAAAACCTTAAAATAAATGACAATATAACTTTGCCTTTATATCTACATAAAAGCTCATCACTGCTGGGACTGACTTTTAATACCATAAATGTATTTCTTTCTCTGTTTTTAATGGTCTAAGTTTGTTCTGATATTCTATTTTTTTAAATGAACTGAATAACAACATTTCTGCTGCCTAGCAAGTCTAGCAATAAAATATGTGAGATAATCAAGTAAAGCTTTTTGATCCATTCAACAAAATGTACTTGTGATAAGAATGTTTCTTTGTATCAAATATATGTTTCAATTCTCTGCTGTTGTTAAATCTTAAATTGTTTGGTCTGATTTTTGAAATTGGTTTGGCTTGTCTCCCAGTTTAGCATAAATGGAGAGGTGATAATTAACCTGACAACTTTTGAGTTGCTATCATATATAATCCAATGAGCAAATCAGTTTTTGTCTTTGTTGGAACAATCAAATGAGGCTCAAATTAGATATTGAATTTAATATGTATCATCAAGGCTTCTAAAAGTAAACAAGTAGAGGGTCCTAGCCCCATTGTGATTCCAATTTAGACTGAGCCGTCCTTCTGTTATTTTCATAAGAGTAATGCATTGATTGAAAAGGAAATATATATTAAGAGATCTATCATAAATAAACATGATTTAAATATCATTTCTAAGGTTCATGGTTTCTTTTTTATCTGGCAGCAAGTACTTAAAAGATTTTTTTTTAAAGAAATTCTAGGTGAAGTACAGCAAATGAACTGTTTTAGTTAACTCTTCTTAGCAAAATGACTTGCATGAGTTTGAATGAACACTTTGGTATCAGTTCAGAGCCAAATTGTACTATCTTGTATAGCTATTATTTGCTAGTGTAATCACATGGTAATCAAAGGCCAGCTGTCTCTAGTGAACCTTGAGAACATATATAAACTAATTACCAAATCCAACTCTTATTACAGCCATAAGGCCAGTAATCAGCTACAAGTAAAATAGATACAAATGGAAATATGTAAGACTAAAAAAAAGGAGGAAAGAAATTATAAATTTTCAGACCCAAGGAGAAGTGGATGAAGCATATAGAGGCTCAGAAATGAGCAACCTGGAAAGATAAATCTGAAGAATGGTCAGGTAGGAGAAATGATAGGTAGAACTTGAACTGTGTATCAGGAAATTTCTTCACGATACAGAGATAAAAGTCATCCTTGTAGAAAGAGCAATGAAGGACATTTATATTTTACTTTTCAATGTGCCATTTTTAATGTTTAGTTGTTTATTTAATTTCAAGGCTGTCTCTGTCCAAATCCTTATAGCTTCCAGGCACTGGGCTAACATCCCAGTGTAACACACTGTCACTTGGCCAGCCCACAGTAGAGATGTATAACTGGGGATCATCAGCATGTTGATGATACCACTCCCCCTGCCACTGAATGACCTCTCCCAATGGTCTCATGTAGAGGTAAAAGAGGAGGGGTGAGAGACCCAAGCCCTGAGGCAGCCCACATTAGAGGAGCCTCAGGCTCAATCTGTCCCCCACCAACCCCAACTGGAACTGGTCACAGAGGAAGGAGGAGAACCACTACAAAACAGTGTCCCCCCTTCAGCCTCCTGAAATGGTCCAGAAGGGTACCATCTCCATCCTGAGCCTTCCAAGATCATCTGCAATTGCAAACAGCACTGTCTAAGTGTTGTAGCCTAGCCTGAACCCTGACTGAAAAGGGTCCAGATAATCTGCTTTATCCAGGGCCCTCTGGGCCTTTTGCTCATCGTGGTCCTCATGTCCCAACCTGCCCTTCCACATTCCCAAGGTTTCTCCTACCCCTCACTCTTGTCTCACAGGCCAAAGCATCTATTTGTCCCACCTACTCACCAATCACACCAAATCAATCATCCACCAAAAAACACAGCACACCACACTTACCCTACACTCTCACAGCAGCACACCAACTTCACCTCAGGGTGCACCAGTTTTGCCAAAAGTTCCACCCTCACACTATATAGGTAATGAAGATGGGCCAAACCTGTGGAGTCATAGCCAGTGCTTGTAAATTTGTGCTAGGAAATAGAAAAAAAATACGTAGCTAGCTGATGAGATAATAGAGAATATTTGGTTACTTTAAACAAGTCCATTGTTTCAGTTGTTCTGTTGTTGATGATGAAGTATTTGTCTTGTTTGTTTTTTAACCCAAGTTAAAAATTTGGTGAATTCTACACAACTCAGATTTGGTCTGATTCTTCTTTTATTTCCAGGTTTTATGTTATGTAATGCTGGTTACTAACCAAAGTAAAGTACTTTTATCTTTTCTGGAGATGTTCAGCTGTCCTCTCCTGGAACCTCTCATCTTCCTAGATGCATTTCATTGTAGCAACTTTTTCTCAAGAGTGTTAAATTTCTTCTCCAGTTATGGAAGCAAACTTGACTGTACATTAAAACAGAAACACAGGTAGTATTTGAGTTAGGACCACTTGTTCAATGACCATTTAAAGTTACAACAGCACTGAACAAGTGCCATTTCAGACAGTCACTCAATATTCACCTTATGGCTCGACTATTGCAAAGTACTCTACATGGGGCTGTGCTTGAAGACCATTCAAAAGGTTCAAATGGCTCTACTTTGTGAGCTTCACTGGTTGCTGGTCTGTTTCCTGGTGCAATTCAAGGTGCTGGTTATAACCTATAAACCTCTACAGGGCATAGGGCCTAGTTATTTGAGGGACCACCTATCTCTGGTGCCGTCCACCTGGCCAATAAAAACCAAAAGGGCTGGCATGCTTCAGGTTCCTTCTATTAAACAGTCTCAGCTTTCAGGACCCAAGAGGCATGCCTTCTCTGTTGTGGTACCTATCCTCTGGAATGAAGTTTTCAATGCCGCCAGATGGTTTCCACCCTGATAGCCTTCTGGAGGGCCTTGAAGACCTGACTCTTCTAAATCTTGTACTAAAGTGGCTGGAGCCTTTTGTGAGTTCTTTTGTTGGCTAGATTCGCCACCTTGTTTTTTATTTGCTTTTACTTTTTTTTTTTTTGCTGGCTATGTTGTTGAATTGTGTTGTATTTTATTTCTTTGTTATACTGCAAACCACCAAGAATTGTTTAAAGTTGGGTAGTGCCTAAATTGAATAAATGAAATTAAGTGGATCATAGAACAAATCAATCCAGAGTTCTCACTTGAGAGACGTATGACCAGGCTCAAATTACCATATCTTAGACACATTATGCAAAGGGACCTGGCTCTCTTGAGAAGTCTATAATTCTAGGAAAGATGGGAGGAAAAAGAAAAAGGATAAACAGCAGCAAGGTGGAAGGACTCAATTATGGTGGTGATGGGTACACTGTTGGAAGATCTGAAGAACCAGGTTTGGGACAGATCATCCTGGAGAAAAATGTATGTCTCTGGTTGCTAAGAGCCAACACTAACTTGATGTCACATAACTGATAATCAGTAATTACCATTTTCTCTTTTGGAATATGTGAAACAGAAATGTAGCAAAATAAACTGCTGAGCATTTAATAAAATATTTGTCTAAGCCATGCTATGCTTTAATTAACTGACAAATGAACTTTCTATATCCTCATTACTTTTAAACATGGACCTTCTGCTGAAATGTAGTAGAAGTTAAATTATTGGTTTCTAACTGGGCCCAACAAATATAGTGTACTTTTCTAGGAATTTCAGCTGCTGTATGAAATTATAGACTTGGAGACCCTCCAGGAATTTTAATAGAGAGACGATATAAGCCAGCATAGCAAAAGTAAGCATTTAATTTAATGTTGAATTTGTAGTGAAATAAAATAAAGTAAGTTGTTATAATATAGAAAATGGGATAAAAAATTGACAATAAGGAAATACCACTTCTACCATTTGTTGGCAATCTGGGAATTTCAAATCACAATAAAAAAAAGCTCAAATGAAAAGTATAGTTCAGAGGATACAAGGTTCCAGCATGATTAATCAAGGAAGCCTACAGAGCAGAAAAGCTCTAAGCAGAACCTCTTCTTAAATGAGCAATATATGACACAACACAAATTCAAATAAATTCAAAATCAATAACAAGGCAAAGGAGAAAAAAAGTAATATATTTGATTAATGTTAAAACCAATAATAAAACATCTAACTACAACAAAAGGAGCTGGTGGAAGATTAAGAGATGAAACAATTACTGGAGGAGAACAGGAAATTTTAGAGAAATACAGGTGTATTTGCAAACATGTTTTTTTTTCCCCTGTTAAGTCAGTGTTATGAGAATTAAGTTGATAACTGATAAAAGATATACAATTTCTCTGTGAAATCAGTATTTCTTAGGAGATTTGGAAGATTATTTATTTATTTATGCCGTATCTACCACTGATTCCATATGGACTCTCAGCAGTTTACAATTGTACAGCAGGGCTAGTAAAGGGCACACAGTGGGAGGCATCCAGTCCTCCCTACACCCTTTGGATCCACCTCACTCCTGCCTAAGTACATGGTATGAATTCTAGTTATGGGTTATGTAGTACTTCCCTACCACCACCATTGAATTGTCTGGAAAAAGGAAATGCCTTGATCAGGCTCCTTCTCCTTAACGTAGCCTTTCACAGCCTGAGCCACTACATCACTGAATAATGTTGAAAAGGGAAAACTAACTTGGACATGTCATGTAGTAGTTCTGAGACATATAACCAGAGTACAGTAGCCTTATCTTCTTTTGAAGAGATGAAAACAAAATCATTGCCCCTATTATTTTAAGTTTATTGTTTTCTTCAATAATTGATAATTATTATCTATTCCCAGTGGATTTGTGATTTTTGACCAGTGTTTTTTCCCTTTCCAAGGAATATTTCTTATTGCTGTAGTCTTAGAGGCATTTTTGATACATGTTTATGTTGTCCTTACCAGAGATTTTAAGAAATTTCAAGGCTTATTTAATAACTTTCACATTCAGTTTATTGCAACATTTATATTTAAAGTGGAAATGTTTATAAAATGTTAATTCTTATATAGACAGGAGGTGTAGAATACATTAAGTTATTATTCATTCATAAAAACATTGTCTTTTAAAGTTTGGTATGGGATATACTACTTGAGAGGAAGAGAAAGTATAGTACTTTTAAAACTATAAATTAAAATAATAGCATTATTTTTATTAGTTTTATGCCAATTAACGCTAAGTGAATGTTATCATTTCTATGTAAGACTGCAATCTATTTAAATTTAGTGCTACTACAGACCATGATGAAGTTAATGACAAATGGTGTAGTTCTTCTATGAGTAAATCATTAAGAGTTGGAAATGAGCTTATACTTCATTAGAAATTCCAGTGATGGAATTGATAACCAGATCATTGCTACATTTCTGCAACCATAATTATCACTACACTTGGAATCCCTGAGTGTAACTAGTACCTTTTATGAAAACTTCCTTCAGGCCACTGAATATTAAAGCGGTCATGTAGGTAATATTCTCAGAATGTCTATTATTATAATGTGTTTAGTGATGCTTGAAATTTGTTAAACTTTTGAAGTTTTAAATTTTCAATATATCTGCATAAATATGACCCAAAACATGATTTTTTTCTGCACAAGTCCTAAAACTAGTTAAAGAGAACCCAACTAAATAAATGAGTCAAAAACATTATACTCGTTCATTTATTTATTGAGAAAAATTATTCAGAGCTGTATGTTGTAGAAAAAAGTTTCATCTTTGAAGGATACTAGCTACTCTTTCCCCTCCATTGATTTATTTGCTTAACTGATATATTCAACACATTTCATGATCAGACTGTTGGAAGACTCTGACTTCATCAGTACAAAATGCTCAAAGTATGATAGGAGTTATAAAATAGCTTTTAAATGTGCTGATAAATATTTAAAGTTTGTATTGACATTTTATATTGGTGAACATTTAATGAATATGCACTCTGCCTTGATGGGGCCAATCTGCCCCAGTTGGCTACTTGGGTCAGGAGGTTAGGTTTGCTCTGCTACTATTGATGTGTTTCATTGTGAGTGGGGTTATTGTTTTATCCCTGGGCACTGGGGTTGTATGCTGTGGTTTGTCTTTTAATTTTTGTGCAGCACCTAGAGTCACTGTTGTGAGATGGATGGCCATATAAATCGTTTAAATACACACACACATACATACATATTTAATTTTTGTTCTTGTCAAGAGAAGTACGCAGTTGCTTTGCTCTTAGAGGTACAAGAAACTTGTCTTCACTGAGATACTTTGAAGAAGTGGTGTGATTGATTTTATGTCAAAGTTAAGTACTTCTTTAAGCTCAGCACATCTCTGTTATAAAGTATGTTGGGATTTTAAATAGAAACATGTAAAATAAAAATACACAGTCAACATATCTTACCTGCTTTCTCATTCCACCCACATTTAGGAAGACATGGCATGATACGGTCAAGTGCTAATGGAAAAGAAGTGAAGCTAGTATGGCTGAGGCTGTCTGAAGCCCATCATCTGAAAAAGAGGTCTCAACCAGTTGGAAACACTGGGATCATTTGATCATTTCTTGCTTGCAAAATTGCACAAAAAATAATGCAAAATAGTGGTGATTTGTTGCCATTTCCAGTTATCTTCCCATTGGAAAATGGGAGATTTCCTAGACAACCTTGCAACATTTCAGGATGCTATGTAGTGCCTTCTCCCTTCCTGGTAAAAAGAACATCAAGCCAAAGATTCCCATGCACTCCTATGTAGCTTGAAGCATAAGGGTACCAAGACTCATTCTCTATACTGCTATTCTCACCTGAAAATGGGGAAGGGTCTTCCTCAGGAGCTCCATGATAGCAATTCCCCATTCAAAGAAATGTGAACAAGTATTATTCTCCTGTTACTTCCAATTGATTATCCCAGCAACAAATCTAAAATCATCCCAGAGGTTTGTTTTTATATACACAAACACACACATACATACTGTGTGTGTGTGTGTGTATGTGTGTGTGTGTGTGTGTATATTAAAAAAAAAAATTCCCCTCTCACCCCTATGGGTGGTATATGAAAATATTATATAGTCTTCGGTTTGAGAATTCCACATTCATTTTCCTAATGAGAGGGGCATGTTACTGGGTTATCTGATAGCTGAAGTGATGTAATGCATCTTGCTGTTTACAATGTTCATTTGCTTGTGCAAAAAGAAAAAAAAAGTATGCTGCGTATAATACTTTTTGGGCAAGATTGGTGAAATGTTTGGAAATTGCAGTTATAAAAGATGAATAGAGGTTCCCACTCTCATTTATATATAAAAAAGCAATAATAGCAACAAGAGTTTGGTTGTGGCTTCAAACAGCTGAAGAACATGATATATTCTACCTGCTGGGATCTCAGTATCACACACCAAGTCTTAATGTAACCTGATTCATTTTGAAATCCCAGGCTATAACTGGGAAAAAAGATAATCACTGGGATGGGTTACTTATATCATCCACTTACTTCTTTTCAAGTTTAAAAAGCTTAAAAAGTCTCTCTGAAATAGGCTCTTGGAAGTTACGGTAATATAGTAAAACTGCACAATCATGGTCTTAAACTGGTGATCTTGTACTTCAATAAGTATTTATATATCTTTATATTACAGATCTAAAATATTTCTAATTATAGTTGGTTTTCAAGTAATCAGCAGTGAGTAGAATTAACAACTGCTTGATGCCAAACAGTGGCAACAATGAAGTTTTATTTAGTCAAATCAAGATAAAGGCATTCTTCTGTGCCTTCATATTTAAAGTAGGTAACTCACTTTTCCAGGACAGTATATATGTTCTGAAGATACCTTGTACCTATCTTAGCATATTAGTTCTACAGTACACGTAATGTTTTAGAATTCAATTATGTGCACTTTTTAATTTAATTTCTGATAATGTGAACTTTTTGGTTGTAGCAGCTGATAGGAAATAAATGATGGCCTATATTAATGTAATTGCAGAATTAATTAATCCTTGTCAGACTGTCAACATTAGGTTCTCTTTCTATAAACTGTTAATTTTGGAATTTCTTTATTTTGCAGGTGAAGACAAAATATTATTTTATCACCTATGAAAATTGTATCAACACCTATTTTATTTAGTTATTACTTCATTGGAAAGATAAGACAGTTGTGAGTTTTTCAATCTGTAAAATTATATATGTGCCAGTGAAAAAAAACTGTCCATGTCCATGCATTGTTGTGAACAAATTTCTTGTTACTTTACATTATCTTTTCCTACATGACTAAGACATGATTTGGTTTCTCTTTTGCATCATTAGTATCGTGCCTATGGGACAAAGGGTCAAGATTTCACTATCTGCCATTCCATTAAAATGTCAGTATGGTGAACAGAGTTCAGATACTAACAATGGCAAAGGTATAATTTCATGTTGCACAGGAGAATGTGGTGATAAATCCCTCCTGTATTTTTTCAAGAAAATCGTATAGATAAACAAGATAAAGTGATTGAGGATACAGTGTGCATGATGCGCCCCTCAGGTTGGATGACACTCAGTATGCTATTGGGGAAGAACTGAGGATCTTTTAGAATACTAATGGTATTTATTATGTGGCTAGATTCAAGTCTTATAGATGTCTACTAGCTGATGTTGTCATGCAGTATTAGAAACTCTGAAACTGCAAAAATAGAATTACAGTGGGAACATGGAATGTAAGAAGCATGAACATGGAGGAACTCAGCACAATGAAAGATAAAATGAATCAGCTACATCTTAGGCATCAGTGAATTGAAATGGAGTGGAATTGGACAATTCCAGAATATACTGGAAAATTTTCATGTTTACTACTTAGGACATGAAAAATAAAGCAGGAACAATGTTGCTTTCATGGTCAGAAATGACATAGCAAGGACAGTACTGGGTTACAATGCAGTCAGTGACCAAAATACATCAATTAGACTTCACGGACATCCCTTAATTAGACAGTTACCTATTTATGCTCCAACCACTGATGAAGAAGAAGAGAAAGTTGACAGGTTTTACAGTCAGGTTCAATGTGTAATTGTCAGAATATGCAAGCTTGTACCTGGAGACTAGAATGCCAATATTGGAAATAATGAGTTAGTATAGTAGTTTGTTTATGGACTACATGGCCTGGAAAACTGAACAGAAGCAGGAAAATGATTTATCAGTTTCTGCCAATCAGATCATTTCTTCACTGCTAACACAGTCTTCAAACAACCAAAATGACACAATATACATAGACATTACCAGATGACTTCCAGTGAAATCAAATAGATCATATTATTGGTTCAAGGAAATGGAAGAGCTCAGTTAACAGGAAAGATGTAGCCAGGGGCTGACTGGAAAACACATCAGAACTGTTCTTGTTCAAGTTTCAAGACAAGTTAAAGCCAAAGAATAAATCCAACCAGTTTCCACAATATGATCTTGAGCATATACCCATCATTTTCAGGGGAGAACATCAGGAATCACTTTGAAGTCCGGAACTTCATTAATTGGGAACCAGAAGAACTGTGGAATGATTAGAAAGTTGTTCAGGATGTATGTGAAGAGACTGCCAAAGACCAAGAAATCAAATAAACCAAAATGTATGTCAGAACAAATGGGGGAAATTGCTAAAACAGAAGCCAAAGCCAAGAAAAACAAAGATATAAGGAAGGAACTTAACAATTTCAGACAACTGTTAGAAAAGACAAGGAATATTATTACACAACATCTGGAAAGACATTGAAGATGGAAATAGAGATCAGAATTGTTCAGGCAATGATTATCCATATGACAATCTATGGAAGTGAAAGTTTGATTCTGAAGAAGCAGGATAGAAATAGTATTAGCACTTTTGAACTTTGGTATTAGAGAAGTCTGTTGAGAATACCATGGATAGTCAAGAAACAAACCAATGGATCATAGAACAATTCAATCCAGAGTTCTTACTCAAGGCACAAATGATCAAACTCAAATTATTATATCTTAGACATAGTAGGCCAAGACCCAGCTTCTTTGAGGGGGTCTTAATGCTGGGAAAGATGAAAGGAAGAGAAAAGAGGATAATAGTAAGGTGGATTGGCTCAATTACAGCTGTGATGGATGCACTTTTGGAATGCCTGAAGGACCATATTGGGGCAAATCATCCCGGAGAAGGTCCGTCTATGTAGTCAAGTGCTGACCCTGAGGTTATGGGTGATCATCACTCTGAATACAAAGAGTTTATAGAAACTAAAGGAGATGACTGACAGAAATATGCAAGAACTATACCTAGGCAAAGGGGACTGAAACATTTTTTATGTCCTGAGAAACAAGATAATATCCAGAAGCACCTCAAGACATGCCTCTGTGATTCACTGAAGTATAAGAAGCAAGAACCAGGGAGAGGTTCAGCACAATCAGAATTGCAAGATTCTGTTACTGTAGCCAGTTTCAGTAAAGGTAGTTCTAATTCTCTGTGG
This sequence comes from Python bivittatus, assembly GCF_059951505.1. NCBI lineage: Eukaryota > Metazoa > Chordata > Lepidosauria > Squamata > Pythonidae > Python > Python bivittatus. The sequence goes on along the minus strand of NW_028277125.1, from coordinate 33,732,728 downwards.
CATGGATTACCTGGACTGGCCCACTTAGTGTGTCTGACAGAGCTATTGAGAATGATGAGATTTAGTTGCATTAGCATATCTATAAACTTGTCACTGAAGCTTTGTTTGCCATTACTACTAAGCTTTACCAAGTTCATGTCCTAAATGTCTAGCTTTCTAACATTATGTGGCTGCCATTCTCTTTTTCATGTGGAAAAATAAGTTTTCTGAATCATCCACAAGATCTATGGGAATGGATATTTGATGTTTGCCCAGTTTAATGCAGAAACTTAAGTAACCTTCTTGGTTATTTTATTTATTTATTTATATATCAAATTTGTCACTGCCCATCTCGTTAAAAAAAATGACTCTAGGCAGTTTACAGAGAAGCTAAAATCAGTTAAAAATACAATATGAAATAGACCTGAATAAATAAGAAATAAATATAGTCCAAGAGTTGATGTTAATTGGCATGTAGCTCAGGGAGTGTCATCAGGGCACCAGCCAGCCTCAGGATTGATTAAAATTCTTGTTGCCCACGCAAGCTAGCAGAGCCAGGTCTTTAGCTAGCACAGAGCCGGGAGGGTAGGGGCCCACCACACCTCTAGGGGAGAATATTCCAAAGGATGGTGGCAACGGCAGAGCAGGCTCTTCTCCTGGGCCCCACCAGCTGAGATTCTCTTGCTGACAGGGTCCACAACATGCCCTCTCTGCCTGACTAGGTGGAACGGGTTGATGTAACGGGGCTGAGATGGTCTCTTAGGTAACCTGAACCCATGCCATTTAGGGCTTTAAAGGTGATAACCAACAACTTGAATTGGATCTGGAAGCAAACTGGGATTATTATAAGTGGTGTAAGTAGTTATACCACTACAGTGCAAATGGGTGATGCCTAATAGTAATTAAAGGCAAATTAATTACTATTAATTTGCCCTCAGATAAGTACAATATATCTTTCAACGTAGTAACATTCTATGGACGTTGTACAAAATGGCACAGGAAGTAACTTTCTAAGAAGGGTTAGAGAAATATTCAGATGGAAATGTAGTCCTGAGGTCACTTCACAGATATTCACTATGGGACATTACCATAGAGCTGAATAATTTCTGAATTACTTCAGAAATATAGCTAAATTTAAAATGTAAGTGACTTCTACTTTATCTGTAATTTTATGCTGACTACTGAGCAGATCCTTATTACCAAATGAGTACTATGGTCATTGTGCGTAAAATAGTTGGAAATTATTTTCACTTCTTCTATGTCATTAGTATATTGTTTAGAGAATAATAAATCAAAAGTGAGAATGAGAAATGCTAGTACCTTGTGTATCATTTTCTTAAATAAGTAATTCAGAACACAGTAAAGCACTTCCTAACATCTTTATCTTTACAGACCTCTTGTTCAATAACTGCAATAAGAGATGTCTATTCTTATTTCTTAATGATGCCTTGCAACATACTTTTAAGAGAAAGGAAAATGAGCATGCTGATTTTTGTTTTTGTTATTTTAAGGTATAGCATACGCATTGTCCTTCATAATTATGGTTTCCATGATTAAAAATAAAAATTGAGTCCCTTTTCCCCAGAGAGTTTTAGATAAGTTTTTTGTAGAAGATGCTTTTCGTAGAAGTGAAGCTCTCAGGGACAGTGAAGATTACAGACATTATAAAGGAAGATGGATAAGAAACTTGCTCATAATGGGAAACTTAAAAAAACACTTCAGTCAGGAAGCTAAACAAGAATGTCACTTTCTCTCAAGAGAAAGTAATTGGAAAATTGTGATTCTACGTAATACAGTTAAGGCCAGTGCCATCTAGTGACTAAAAGTAAAAGATATAAGGACACTATCCAACCATGGAGAGCTGTCCCAGCAGGAGAAGAAAAGAGATGAATGGATATGGATGAAGTTCTGCCGCTGTAATTATAAGTCACAGGTTATCAGGGTTTTAGAATTGTTTGATAGTAGCTGCAGTAGAGGATACCAGAGCTGAAGGAAAGCCATATTGAGAATGAAGGGAAAATGTAAAGAGTGGGTCAGAGAGCAAATGTCCTGCCTGATTCTGCAAAGAGGTCACTGTTACTAGAGTATGAGAAGTAGTTATAATTTCTTCTGAATCTTTGTTTCTCTTGAAAGAACAGCAACAATAAAAACCCGAGAGATACTTGCAATATGCTTGAAAGACAGACCTTTATACCGTTCATCTGTCCTTCTGTATCAGCAATATTTTGAACTGGGATGGGGATAATTTAAAAGATATCTAAAAAGATTCAACATTTGTCTGAATTCTGGACACAGCATTTAAGGTGGGATCTGATTTATATAGAAGAGAGTAGAACTATTACTTACCATGAGTTTATACTACTGTTGATGCAACTTAAAGGTGTATTTGTCTCTTTTGCAACAGAATGCATTATTCTGCTGCAAAAATATAAATTATTATATAAATTATTTTATATATAGATATAACTTATTTAAAATAAAATAAATTTTATTTCTGTATTGAGTGCATTAGGTTATCCACCACATTTGGTGTCATTTGCAAATTTCTTAAGTGCTGCCTTTACATCATCATCCAAGTTAATTAATGAAAACATTGAAGAGTATAAGACCTGGGTTGAATTTTGTGGCCCTGCTTAACACCTTCAACCTGATGTATGAAAAATTATTGATGAACAATTTTTGAGTATGATTTTTGTGTAATCTACTCTACATAACCATTTACATGTTCAGACTTAGCTATTTGTAATTAAAAAAAATCAGTGGGTTTTTTTACTTTTATTAATAGACTACAACCCAGCCCCAAATAAATGAAAAAATTAAAGCAAAAAGAAAACATACAAGGTATATATCCATATTCTGTCATTCATTCATTCATTCATTCATTCATTCATTCATTCATTCATTCATTCATTCATTCATATATGAATGAATGAATGAATGAATGAATGAATGAATGAATGAAATATATATATATTTCTCTTCTTGTTTAGCTTCCTGACATGAAGTTCTCCATAAGCATTTCAGTGTATAGTAACCATATTTCATTATAATCATCCATAGATAATCCATGTTGATAAGTATGATAAGTATCATAAGATTTATTCATAAAATGTTAATAGCATCAGTTCAGCAGACCTTTAAGTAATTGGGCCTCATACTTATCTTTTAGCTTTAAGTATAGCACAGAGAATTTACTTAATTTGTTGAGATGTCAAATTCCATGTGAAAGGAATATAGTTAAAAAAAAAATACAAACATCTGAAGATATTAAATTATGACTCAAAATTGAATTAATATGTGTCAAAATGTCCTTCCTAAATGGAACATTATGCAAACACATGTTTAAGTGAATCAATCTCATTGCATCTGTGAAGACATAATTTACGCAAGCCTTTTCAATACAAACATGATGGGGTCCAAAATACTATATTTTGTTGAATAAGATAATCTAAGATTTACTTAGTTTTTGGTATTGATGTTAATACCTCTTCTCATTCTCTAGGCAAAACAGGAATCTCTAATACCTTATTCCATTCAGCTCTTAAAGTTTGCATATCAGATTGATTAAAGCACCAACAGAATTTTATTAGAGTAATTGTAGGTATTTGTTGTGTGCTTTACAGGATTTAATAAACACTTGTAGTAGATTAGTTGTTTTTGAGGCTGAAAATCCAATATCTGGGGTATTGGCAAGATTTGTTCTTGCAAATCCATGCTTGCTTAAAATAATTACCACATTGTTTTCAAGGTATTTATTTCTGACACTTGTACAGTTCTCCGCATTTTCTCAAACATACTGTATAATGGTTTGATCAGACCAGCAATACATTCCTTATTTTATTTATATTCATTAGATTTTTATCCTGCCTTTATTTTTTATTAATTCAAGGTGATATACATACCTAATAATCCCACCTCCTATTTTCCCCACAACAACAACCCAGTGAGGTGAGTTGGGTTGAGAGATAGCCACTGGCCCAAAATAACCCAGCCAGTTTTCATGCCTAAGGGTGAACTAGAACTCATGGTCTCCTAGTTTCAAGCCAGCTTTTAGCCACTACACCAAACTGGCTCTCTTTTCTTCAGCACCCTAGGATGCAGCTCATTTGATCTTGAAGATTTAAATTCATTTAAATTAATTCAGAGTAAATAAGTATTCCCTCACCTCATTTCTATCAGCATTCTGTCCTTCCCTTTTATCCAACTCTTCAACAATTGCCTGGTGAAACATGTACTTCTTATTGGGAAAGACTGAGACAGAATAGAAGTTAAAGAATTCTTCCTTTTTTAAACAATTAGAGAAACTGCCATCCTATCAATGCAAACTGGGATATGTGTTTTGCCAAAAGTAATTTTGCTTTTAAGGATCCAGAAGCAATAAGCACATAAGTGGTTTGAAGTTAAAGCGTCTTTATTCTAAAGCAGGCACAGTAGTAAGTAGAATATACAATACCAAGTAAGCTTTCCTCAGTCAGTTGTTGGGAGCCCCAGTGGACGACAACGAAGAAACCCCAATCTATGGCCGGCATGCAGCACCTTCCCAGTTAGGTCTGCATCGAAGCTCCACTTGAGCAGAACTTTGAGGCTTTTTATCTTAAATTTTAGAAGAATGCTATGTGCCTCTAAGGGCAGCACCTTAATCAATCACACCTGTTGTTTTCAGGTTTCATGATGACTCAGGTTCTTCCCACCAGATAAGTTGAGGTGAGTGGACAGCAGCCAATTCCACTGTTTATGGTATCGTCCCGCATTCCAAGGTCGTACCATCCCAAACAGCAACCAGCCTTGAAAAATACATTTCATGCCAGAGGACCTTAACTGGCCTTTGAAGAAGCTCAGTAGTTAACTTGGTCCAGGAGACTTGGGAATAGAAGGAACAATTGTGGCATGCCATCCTGAAGCTCCTCGATATACAATAGTCTTCCGGTGATTTTTCTCTACAATATGCTCCTTCAATTTCTTTAAAAAAACATTTATTTTTGGTACTTAAGCTGGGGACCTATACACAGCAGCATTTGCAGCTAATCATTAGAATGCTATAATAATGAGATGTCCGTGGTGATGTCATTATGAAAATCTTGCCATGCACTTGCTTCCCAACATCTTATGCAAGTATGTAAGTCAGGCATGTATACGATGATGTCACACGTTTCTGACATTTGCTCCCCTGTTTTCCACTGCAGATACCCATGCCGGTACATATATTGGGAAACAAAAAGTAGTTTGTCACTTGAATTGTTCTCTAAAACCAAATTGAAATCAGTAGAAATTTAAAAATGAGTAACAGTACTTGCTTAGCAAAACCGGATTCTCTATTGCAACCCTTTGCAATCTAAGTATAAGCAGAAAAGGATATTTTCTCTAACTTTTTTTTGAGGATGCAGTAAAACAATGAAATGAACATTTCTAAGCTGGATAAAAGGAATACCATAGTTTGCAAAGTTATAATATTTGGAAGCTGCATTTCTGTCATCTAAGTGGTAATACTCTTAACTGCCAAAGCATCTAGCCAACCTTAAAGCTCCCAGATTGGTCATCAGTTGAACTAAATGTAGGGAAAAAAGTATTATTCAGATGCCTAATAATTACAGCAGCTATTATGTTATCTCTTTCACATCGTAAAAGTAAATAAATAGAATAGAGACTACAGTTGTGTCTAAATAATAAATACAACCTGCAAAGAAAGCTGGAAAATATGTCTAACCAAAAATAAAAGAAGGCTGGGCAAAATATGTAGTGAAAGAGAATAATGCGTTGTATGACAGTTCTGCAGAGCAATGAAAAGTAAATGGAAAATAACGTTCTTTACCAAGCATTCAACAAATTTTAATAAAAATATTTGATTGAAATTATTCCTGACAAGTTTTTTGAAAAGTTCTGTTGAAATCACCAGCGCAAAACATGAGTGTCTGCAAGCTCCTGATGCTTTTAACAGAGTGACAAAAGCAACATTGTACTGTGAGCTCCATCACTTTGGGATACATGAGTAATATCACGTGTATAAAAGGGCTGTAACTTATGTGCAAAGCTGCTTTCCCCCCTTTTTTATCATAATGTAATGACACTTTATATTATTTTCCTGTAATGTTATGGTACATTATATTATTTCAATGCAGATTTCAATGAAGTAATGTTTATATAATATGATTAAAATTATTAACACTATTATTTTAAAAGCTTAAAGTATTGAAAATAAAAATAAAAAAAATAAAAATTCTATCAGTATTAATTGCTGTTTAGGATGTCAGGGCTACAAGCATAAAATTATTTAATTTTTCATCCAAAGTTGAGTATAAGATAAAAAAGAAAGAACCACTGCAATTCACACCAAAATATTAGTTATATGACAGTGGTTTCAGTCTTGAACTAATTACTTAATATTAAAATCTCCATTATATTGTTACTTAATGGGGGGGGGTGCGTGCCATCGTTGCTGTTGATAAGTGAAAATTCCTGGCAAAGTTAATGGGGAAGCCAGTTGGAAGTTGCTAGTCCTGGGCAGCTCACAAGCAGGCTGGGAGGGGGGCAGGCAGGTGAATACTACAAAGTGAGGCGGGGGGTGCTGCAGCAAGTGCGTGTGAGCTGGGGATGGGGTGTTGCAGTGTGAGTGTGCTATAGGCCCTGGGATCTTATACTTGGGCTCCTCGGGAGAAAAAGTGGCAGGAGTGATTTGCCACCTTCCCTGCTGGCTTCCCCATTGACTTTGCTTGTGGGAAGCCTGCAGGGAAGGTTGCAAATGGCAATCATCTGACCGCGGGACGCTGCAACCATTTTAAATCTGACCCAGTTGCCAAGCGCCGTCATTGCAATCACATGACCACAGGGGTGGTGTGATGGCCGGAACTTTGAGGACTGGTCATAAGTACCACTCGTTCAGTGCCATTGCAACTTCGAACAGTCTCTGAATGAGTAGTTGTTAACTGAGGACTACCTGTGGTAGTATTCCTGAAAGCTTAAAAACCCATCTCGATATACCTACATCATGAAACTATGTTTGAGTTCTATAACATTAAAAGGTTACCTTTTCCCATAAGTCATCTTTTCTTTTGCAAATTATAAATGTTGCAAAATAATCCTGAAGTCTGTCACTTTAGATACAGAAAGCTCTTAAATGCATTGTTTTCAGGAATATGGTTGCAGTATTAAATTAATAGGGTTCCCTGTATGTCAGTTACAAGAGTTTGTAGCTGTTTGTTCTATCTTTTTGATTGCATGTTGGAAACAAGATGCTGGCACTGGAGAGTAAGAAGAGAAGCGAGACTATAAAATCTAAATCGAGCCAATTGCAGTGCACTGAAGCTCATTCTTTTCAGGAGGTGCTTAACTCAAGAGAATATTGCTTTCCTGGATGTGGGGGTGGGCTATAAAGTAAACAATAAAGAAGTATTTGTCACTGGCAGCTTTATTACAAAGCATTACTGTGCCAAATGATCCAAGCAGAACATTTATGTTAATTAAATTGACCATAAACTACAGCCTTTGCTAATGCTTTACTTTACTTTTCTATTGGGACTATTATTAAGTATTATGGCACACAGACTTTGTTCACCAGAAATAATCAGTTTTGTGAAAGAACTCATATTGGTTTTTGATATACATTTTAAAACTGCATTCATTATAAGACAGTACAAATTGTGTACTAAACATTGCATAGAATATTGTCTGAGAAGAGAACTGAAATCATACAATATTTCCAAGTTGGAGATCTAGCCTGATTTCATCAAATGGACTCGCATGAAAATAAGAGCTAAGTGATTAGCTTGAGACTCTCCTGGTTCTAGGCTTGCTTCATATGTTAAGAGCAGACAGTTGAAGAACTAAAACAGATATAAAGGTAAAGGTTCCTTCAAGGCATGGTGACTTCATGGACATGTCTGTGTGGTTGACTTTGCAGCAATATGGATGTGGTTTGTCACTGTCTGTTTCCAGTATATATTTTGACCTCACAATCTAGTTCACAGACTAGTAGTCTTCCATCTAAGTACCAGGTTGGGCAAACCAAACATAACTTCTGAATCCAGACAAGGTAAAAATACTGCAGCATGAAGTGCTAATGCTTGGGACTTCCCTCATCATCATGCTCCTTTGTACTATATTTGAAGTTACTATCACCTCTTCCTGGAAGAAGAATAACACCATTGCAGCTAAATGCAGCTAACGTAGAAATTCTACAGCAGTTTGGAGATAAAATGGCAGGGCATTGTTATAACACTAATTCTGTTTGTACTTCTCTCCATTTAGAAAAGGCAACTGAACTAAAGGGCTTAAAATACTATACCATACTGGTGTTCTAGTATGGATAGAACATGTTTTAGAAATGTCTCACCTTGAAAAATGGAAAGGTTAACTAGGAAATAAGGGGATTTAATTTCTTATTTATCTGTTGATATATATCCCACCCTATCTCAAGACATTCAAGGCAGAATGCATAGCATTCCCTCCTCTGTTTTTTCCTCACAACAACCCTGTGAGCTACATTGGGCAGATAATGACTTGTCCAAGTTAGCCAGTGAGCTTCCATGGCTGTTGGTGAACTTGCTGGGTCTCCCCAGTCCTGGTTTAATACCTTAACCACAGTACTATGCTGGATATAATTTATCCTGTTTATTGTTGTTGTTTGTAATTAACATACAATGTATTGTTTAATGGAATATAAGGGTTAATGGTATATAAAGTTGAATTATTTTTTATTAATAAATTTTAATTATCTTCTTTCATGATGTACTATTTCTCTAATACTGTACTTTGAATGATGTACTCTTGGTGGTGTACTTAAAAATACTATACTTTTAATGCATTTGAATGGTGATAACAGTAGTGTAAGAAATATAGTTTATTTAAAGGAGCTTCATCATTTTTATTTTTATTTATTTATTAATTTTTATTAATTATTAATTATTAAAGAGGGTGTCTCTGGGCAGCTTACAACTGAAATCCGAAACAATAAAAACAATAAAAATATAAATATCTGCATTAAAATAGCTAGTAACAATTCTATATAAAAAGCCTATATACAATTCAAGATGATGGGGGGAGCAGTATTAATCATCCAACTAGTCAATTCCAACAAAGCGAGCCCCCATCAGGCCCCCAGGCCATCTGGCATAGCCATGTTTTCATGTTTTTTCAGAAAGCCAGGAGAGTGGGGGCAACTCACACTTCAGATGATAAACTGTTCCACAGGGAGGGGGCCACGGCAGAAAAGGCCTTTTTTCTAGACCTGCCAGCCAAAATTCCTTGACTGGTGGGGTCTGCAACATGCAATGAGTGGAACAGGCAGATATAACAGGGGCAAGAAGGCTCCTCGGATAATCATTTATTATTATTATTATTATTATTATTATTATTATTATTATTATTATTATTATTTAAAATTGCTATTGATTTTAATGCCTTATTATTCACCTCACAGAGACTCTATATAATCAGGGAAAAAATTAAGGCAGTTGTGTGGCTGGCTAGAAAATGCTTCATTAATGGGAGATATCAAAAATATCTGTGTGCTTGCTGTTACTCTATGTCAAACATCTTTAGGGTTGCTTTCCAAAAAAAGATTAATGTGAGTTGCCAAACCATATAGTTTGATGCTAATATCCGCATGTCAAGTTAGTAAAAGTACAGTGGTACCTCTACTTACGAACTTAATCCATTCCGTGACTCTGATCGCAAGTCGAGTTGGTCGCAAGTCGAAGTAAATTTTCCCATAAGGTTCAATGTAATTACCGTTAATCCGTTCCAGCGTCCACGCATCAGGGGGGGAAAAATGGCCGTGGACCACGTGGAACGGGCATAAAAATGGCCACAGACCACGTGGCATGGGCGGAAAAATGGCCGCGGAGCACATGGAATGGGCGGAAAATGGCTGCGGAACACATAGCACAGGTGGAAAAATGGCCGTGGACCACGTGGAACAGGCGGAAAATGGCTGCGGACCACGTGGAATGGGCGGAAAATGGCTGCGGACCATGTGGAACAGGCAGAAAATGGCCGCGGACCATGTGGAACGGGCAGAAAATGGCCACGGATCCGGTTCGTAAGTCGAGGTGAGTTCGTAAGTAGAGGTAAATTTTTGGGGCCGGAGCTGATCGTATCTCGAAAATTTCGTAAGTAGGGGTGTTCGTAAGTAGAGGTACCACTGTAATTAAAAACTAGAAAGACAGAATTCAGTTCCATGCTTTCTCTATTGTGTATTTAAGTTTAAACCAAATAATAATTTTAAAAGGGTCTGTGGTAAACAGTGAAGACTTCAATTCTGGTTAGTGTTTATATGATTAATGATTGCATATTGTAAGATGTACTTCCTCTGAGTTCTGTATCAAGCAGCTGACAAGAACAAGCTTGTCATATGAGAGAGAGATGGTTGTTATCAAGTAAGATGTTGCACATTGTCCAAAATGCAATATTTTATTCAGTGGGAAGATGTCCACTGAGTTGGTATTGGTTCTTCAGTGGACTTAAAGGTGCAGTGAAATGGCAGGTTTATTAAAGGTGAATAAAGAGCTAAATTCAGTTTTGCAGCTATTCAGGACAGAGATTTAGAAGGAAGTTAAGTATAAATAGCAAGTGAGGAATCATAGAACACCATGATAACTTGAGAAGTACTTGAGAAAGCAGGAGAGCAAAGGAATGAAAAAGAATTTAAAGTGTCTTATTGCCAAAAAATCTGGAGCAGTAAGTTGCCACAGAAAGCTAAGGAAGGGTTGTGAAGACACAAAGGTTATGAGGTAGTCGTAGACAGCTACTTTGTATATCTGCACTGTTGCTCTTATGAAGAAATGAACCTACCAGAGGTCTGCATGAGTGCTCCCTGCAAGAATGTAAATGAATTTACTTGGGCTTTGGAAGAAGAATTAAATGGAAAATCCTATCAGTAGTTAACAGAATAGCCATCAGTAAAAGATCAACTATGGTTACTAATGCAACTATGTTGGGAAGATTCTGTTATTAAATCGTTCCATAGTTATCTATGATTTTCTAAACTTACCAGTAGATTGTTCATTTCTTAACATTTGTCTTTTGTATTTGCAAAGGATTTATTTATGTATAGAGAAACATCGTTTTTATATTGTTTTATGTTAAACAGAAGGACACTATAAATGTGACAAAACAATATTCATGAATCAGTGTGCAACTTAATTATCAGCATAATAAGGGCTGGGAGAGAAAAAAGGGCCTGGAAAATGAACTTATAAATTGCCAGTAAGCACTTCAAAAAATTCTGCAGAGGTTTCTAAACTGGCTTCCTTGGAACTGGGTTGATCCAAAGTAATTATATTGTCAGAGGCCCAGTTATCCAAAAAACAGACATATGCTGTTTTGTTTAACTGGGATTATCCAGTAGAAAAAAACTCAGAACAGTCCTGCTTTGACCTTGTTTTCCTAAAAAAGGAGGCAATGAAGGTTTTGGACAGATTTTCAAGATTATATTATAACACTGAAGTAGCATACCTGGAATCCTTGCAGTATCTGTTTCTTGATGTGGCCTAACTTCATGGCTTTACTCTATCCAGAGAGAGTGTTACAAGTAGTCCTTAGTTAACAATGGTAATTAGGACTGGAACTGCTATTGCTAAATGACGTGGTCATAATGCAGACATGTCACATGACTGCACCACTTAGTGACAGCAATTCCGAAACTCCTGGTTGCTGTTGTTAAGCAAATCACTGCAGGTTGTCAAGGGAGGACATCACATGGTTATTATTTATTACCTCCTGCTGGCTTGTCCATTGACTTTGCTTGTTGGAAGCCGGCCAAGAAGGTTGCAAGCAACAACCACGTGACTGCAAGTAGTCAAGTCAAAGTTTATTGATTAGCCCTTAGGCCATATCAAAATACAAAATTTCAGATACAAAATATTAATAAAACCTTATGTAAAACCCTATGTAAAAACAAATTAAATAAAATAAAAATAAAAATAAAATATAGTGATTAAATATACAAGTGAGTGAGAGTACAAATCATATTTCTGGGTCACCTCTACAATTTACCCCAATCAACCCCATGTCTGCAGATCTCAACCATATTGTTTTACTCAAGTACCGAGCTGTATTATATGTTATTTTCGAATTCTGACCACACATAAAATATGTTGTTTTAATATATGTTTCCCAATGTGTCATTGGTTTAATGTGTGGTCCAAGATACATATTTCTCTCTTTATACAAATTACAATCAAATAATATATGTGCTAAGTCTTCTATCTCTACGTGACTGCGAGTACTTCAACATCATAATCACGAGCCAGGTGCTGAGCACCTGGATCACAATCATGTGATTGTGGGGATGCTGCAACAGGTGGTACTCCAAGGACTGGCCGTAAGTACTACTTATCCAGCACTAAATATACTTGTATATTTCTGATAGGTATATAGTAATGTAAAAATCCTTAATTCAGTGTCTTATGTTTTTACTATGTTACATGCAATATTTAACACAATACTGACAATTTGTTATTTACAAAGATTAAACATTCTATATAGATTATGACAATATAATCTTCAACTACTAACAAATTTTAGTTTAATTTTTACTGAAGAAATTTTCAACAAGATAAAAATACAAATATTAAAGAAACAAAGAAAATAAGGAAGAATAGTGAAAAAGACAGAAAATAAAAAGAAATAGAAATAGAAATAGAAATAGAGAGAGAGAGAGAGAGAGAGAGAGAGAAAGGGAGGGAAGGAAGGAAGGAAGGAAGGAAGGAAGGAAGGAAGGAAGGAAGGAAGGAAGGAAGGAAGGAAGGAGAAAGAAAGAAAGAAAGAAAGAAAGAAAGAAAGAAAGAAAGAAAGAAAGAAAGAAAGAAAGAAAGAAAGAAAGAAAGAAAGAAAGAAAGAAAGAAAGAAGCTTCCGATCTTTTTGACAGTGGTTATAAGTGCACTTATATTTTATCCTCTCTCTCTAAGGTTACATCATAATTTCCTTCTTTTTATAAGCTACCCTTTCTAATCTTCAGACCCATAAATCACAAGTTCATTTTTCTCTTTTTTTTAGCAACAAGTCCATAAGGTGATTCCAGTCACTGATAAATGTAGTTTGTGATCTTTCTCTAATCAAACAAGTTAATTTTGCCATCTCTGCTAGTTCTGTCATCTTCACCAACCATTCCTCCATTGTAGGTATTTCAGAGTCTTTCTGTTTTTGCACATATAATAGTCTTACAGCAGTAATCATATATAAAAATAATCTTCCATGGCTCTTCTCTAATTCGTTGTCTATTAATCCCTGGAAGAAAAGTTCTGGTTTCAGTTGAATGTTGATCTTTAAAATTCTTTGTATCATTATATGTATTTGAACCCAGAAATTTCTGGCTTTTTTACAAGTCAGCCAGGCATGATAGAATGACCCTTCCAACATAAATTTGGAGTACCTTTATATATTCTAGACAATTTTTCTAGAGTCATATACCAACAGTACATCATTTTATAAAAATTTTCTTTTAATTTATAACATAATATAAATTTCAATCCTTTTAACCACATGTTTTCTTACTGTTCCATCAGTATATCATGTCCAAAGCTCGTAGCCCATTCTATCATACAGTCTTTCACTTCTCCTTCTTCCATTTAAAACTTCAATAAAAGTTTATACATTCTGGCAATTACATGTTCATCATTTGTACATAGTTCAACTTCAAATACTGTCTTTTGCTGCTCAATTCCAAATGTCCTATTATCTACCTTAAACCTTTCTCTTAATTGTGCATACAAAAACCAATGAAAATTAAATACCTCTGCAACCAATTGCTCTCTTGCTTTCTCCATGTTCCTGTTCTAACAGCTCTCAATAAGTTAACCATTTTTCTTTACCTACTGTTTTTTCCTGTAAAATGCTTCTTGTGCCGAGACTCATAAAGGCATTTTCTGACATAGTCTAAGTTTATATATTATCAATATGGCATTTCTAATGATTCTTAAAATCTACATTAACCTTAATTTTATCATACCATAGAAAACCATGCCATTCAAACCTTCTAATTCTAAAATTCTCTTTATTTCTCAGCAAAACCCACTCCTTCATCCAGACTAAGCAGCAGACTGTAAAATACAATTTCAGATCAGGCATACCTTTGCATCTTGAAGTATTTTATATTTAACCCTTGTCTTTTTCCCTGCCATACAAACTTAGATATGCCTTTTTGCCATTGTTTAAATGATACATCAGTTGTCATAATAGGTATTGTTTGAAACAAAAACATAATTCTTGGCAAAACAGGCTTCTGGGTGAGATTCTGTGGCAGACTAGATGCCTACAAAGTAGCGGAGATAGTGCAGCAATAGTGAACGGCAGCCAGTGGTGATTTCTGGCCAGCAAAAGTCTTTCTAGATAAAGGAGAGACTGGGAGATCACCCACCTATGCCCAGACAGCTGCTCTTCATCAGGAGACTGTGGAATGGAAGTCTTGTGGTCTTCTTGTGAGTAGAACAGCTAGGAAAAACAGCTTGCTAACACTTGCAGTGTGCAGCCTTTTAAAGGACACTAAGTTCAACCAACCATCACTTTTAAATCGCTTCAGGATATAATAAATTTACAATTGAAAAGAGGTCTTTGAAAACCAGGGGACAAAGAAAACTTCTCAGTGAGTCAACCTTCCTTCTGGATTACAAAAGGTAAAGCAAAGAACAAACTTTTAAAAGACTGTAAAACAAAAGTAAAGAGCTTAATCAAAATTTTGACTAAGTATGTTATATATGGGATGATATAAATCTGGAAGGTAAATATTTTGGTGAAAGTGCTTTTGACATTACTTGGAAATTAAAGAAATAGACTAGACTGGAAATGTTGATTGTTTGACAACACATAGAAAAGATAATTGGTGGAAATTACAAAATAAGCAGATAAGTATAATATGAGACAAATTGTGTCATCTAAACTACAGGAAGACAGATTGGACTAAAGCCTTAAGGGTATAGAGAAAGTGAAAGAGGAAAGAAAAAAAAGAGAAGCCACTTTTTACCTTCATCTTTGTCATTGACTTACTTTTACTTCTGTATTATGAATAAAAGAATGGCAACCACCAGAAAAGCTGCAAAGCAAGGTGAAGGAATTAGAGAAACCATCAGAAAAAGGAATTACCCCAGAAATATTACAAAAATGTGTTTGAAGAAATGGGAAAGTAGGTATCTGAATATGCCAAATCTGTCAAAAGTGAGCTGGTTCCTTTTGAAGGGAGAATAGAAGAAAGGTTTGTTAAAATGAAAGAAGAGATGAAAGAAGAAGTTATTTAAAAATGAAGAATTTATAGGACATGTTACAGGAGAAGTTAAATTAATGACAAAGTGGAAATTTTAGAAAGTAAAACAGAAATGATAAAACAGATGGAAAAGTACTTAGAGACAAATTGGTGTTATTGGAATTGAGAGAAAAAGAATTCTGCCTGAGATTTAGAGCAGTTCCAGAGGATCCTGGAGAAGACACTAGAAAAAATATTATTCAATCTCTAATAAAAATTTTTGGAATGAGATGAAGATGACATGGAAGCACAAATTGACAAAGTCTATAGAATCAACATGCAATTTGCAAACTAAGAAATGTACTAAGGGATATTCTTGTGCACATTGTCAAAAAGCAGACCGGAGATCAAGTTTTGCAGCAGCATCTCACTACTAGACTGAAGATGAATAATGCAGATGTGATTGTACTTAAAGAAATTCTGGTTAGAATCCTGCACAAACCAAAAGAGTACTTCCTTTTGAATGTCAAGCTCCAACAGAAGAAGAGACCATTTCAATGGGATAAATTGGAAGGAATGATCTTCACTTTTAAACAACAGAAGTTCAGACTGAATTCAGTTCAAAAAGCAAGAGAATATCTAGAAAAGTTTAAAGGGGAACTGGAAGAAGAAACTGAGAAGGAGGCTAACATGCTAGGTGAGTAAATTGAGTAAATATCCTCAAAAAAAGAAGAAAAATATTTCATTATTTAAAAAAAATTGAAACATGTAGTTTGCCTTCAAGAAATGCATATTAGAAAAAAGGATATAAAATATTTGATCTGCCAAAATTGGGGTGAAGAATTTATTTCAGTGAGCCTTAAAAGGAGAAATGGAGTTGTTTTGCATATAAACCCCCAACTGCAACCAGAACTAATCTTGACTGATGATTATGGTAGATATGTGGAGGTGGAAGCTACTGTGCATGTGGCCAAGACTTCGATAATGGGAATTTATGCTCCAAATGAGGATAAGCTAACTTTTTACAAAGGACTTATGGGCCAACTAATGGACTTACCATATGAAAATTGGCATTTAATGGGAGATTGGAATGGAGTAATTTGTCCACAAAAGGATAGAACCTCTGAGAAAGTATTAAAACAACACAAGGTAAATTACCAAAAGTTTTTTGTGACATGTTGGACAATCTAGAGCTTGTAGATGCATGGAGATACAAAAACGGTGATGCAAAAGAATATACCTATTTTTCTGAAAGACACAGATGTTTTTCAAGAGTTGATGTGTTTTAGGTATCTAAGAATTTGGCTACTAGTGTTCATAAAGTGGAAATACTGCCAAATACTTTTTCAGACCCCAATACAGTAACTTTAGTATTTAAAAGAAAACCAGCTCCTTCAGATGGAGGTTAATTGAAACATTGTTGCAGAAAGAAACAGTACTGTAATGGAGGATTGTTAAAAGAAGTTAAACGAACTTTTTGATATAGACATAAGAATAGTTTGGGACACAAGTAAGGCTTTTTTGAGGGGATATTTTATACAACATAATAGTAAACTAAAAAAAAAGAGAAAGACAAAAGAAAATACAGGCAATTTTAGATCAGATAAAAATGAAAGAAGGATTTTAAAAATTCCAAAAAAGAGAGTTATTTCAAATTAAACTTTTACAATGGCAGCTGTCTTTGTTAACAATAAGAGAAATGGAAGTAAAAATGAATTAGGCAAAACAAGAGAGTTTTGAATTTGTGAATAAGCCAGGGAAATGGTTGGCATATAAATTAAGGAAAGAAAAAGATAAAAAAATACATTAAAATTATAATGGAAATACTATAATAATAGATGATCTAAAAATGCAAAAATATCTCATAAATACTATTCTATATTATATAAAGGAGAACAAATTCCCCTGGCAAAGGTTGATTAATATTTAAACAAACAACAGTTACCAAAAATCAGAGAAAAACAGAAACAATTAATGAATGGGCCCATTACAATAAGGGAAGTTTGTGAAGCTATAAAAAAGGTCAAAATAAGGAAAGCGCCTGGACCAGCCTTGTATTATAAACATTTTGAAGATAAATTATTACAACTGTTGTGAAACATGATGAATTCTATTTTTCAGACTGAAAAGATATCGGATAGTTGGATGGAGGCTAATATAGCATTAATACCTAAATACGATCAAGACTTGACTTCACCAAAAAATTATTGCCCAGTATCATTACTGAATAATTGTTATAAGTTATTTGTGATGAGTTTAGCTGAGAGAATGAAGATGGTTTTACAGGACTTTATTCATGAAAATCAGTGCAAGTTTTTACGTAAAGACAGCTGAAGGACAATATTAGAAATGTAGAAGAAATACTTGGAACAACATAATTGCAACATAATAATGCAAGCAGCATTGACTTTTTTCTTGATGCAGAAAAGGCCTTTGACAATTTGAATTGAATTTTTTTGTTTAAAATTTTGGAAACTATGTACTTTGGCAGGAATTGTATTAAATGGATAAAATTGATTTATATCTCACAAAAAGGAACAGATAATTGTGAATGGAGAATTAACAAAACCTTGTGAGATACAGAAAGGGATTAGACAAGGATTCTCTTTGTCATCATATCTATTTATTTCAGCTTTGGAAGTATTGAATAGAGATACAAGACAAGATGCAAGAATTGCTGGAGTGAAAATTAAAAGAGAAACATAGAAATTATGGGCGTTTCCTGGTGACCTGATGATAATTTTGGAAGATCCTCTGGAAGGAATAGAAATATTAATGGAAAAACTAAAGGAGTTTTGGGGGGGGGGGTTAGCTGGTTTTAAAATTAACAAACAAAAGATGAAGATGTTAACAAGGAATATGCAAATGAAAAAGCAATGGAATTGATGGGAAAAAATTGTTTTAAGACTGAGAAAAAAGTGAAATGCATAGGTATCACTATGACTATAACATGAATTGTATGTTATACCAGAATAATTATGTTAAGACATGAAATGAAATCAAGAAGGACATGTTAAGATGGGAGAAATTACAATTGTCATTGTTGGGGAGAAGTTCTGTGATAAAAGGATGCTTCCAAGTTTTAGGTGAAGAGTTTTACCTTCTATACTTCAAAAGCACTTTTTTTTTTAACATATTCTAAATGAATTGCAGTTACCATATTTAAATAATTTTATTCATCAATATCTACTATATTGAACTAAACAGCCCAATTTTCAGGAAAATCTACTTTTTTTAAGATTTCTTTTTTCTAGAAAATTGCATTAAAACTGTAAAAATTAAAACTAATTATTATGGTATTCCAAAATTCTTCTATAAATAGAATCTCTAAAAATATTCACTATGTTTTTCGCATTTTACCATATGAGGCATAGCTAAGCAAAATTTTAATTTTGTAGGCTAGCCTAGGAAGTACAAAAACAAAAACAAAAAGAAAGACCAGATGAAGACAATGGCAAATCACATTTGTAAAGGTGTCAAGGAAACTGCATGGACGTAACCACCAGAAGTTGAGCTCTAGTGTTCCTTTACTGCTTTAGTGAAGTATCAGCATCGTATTCTCTACTGTTATAAATTCATGAAATAGCTTTTATCATCACAAAAGCCACTGAACCAGCAAAATAGTGAAATGAATATGGTACTTATAAGTTCTTAAATTTTAATGGTAATATTCAAAAGTTTCTGAGCAAAGAAGTAATATTTCTGGGATATTGCTAATTGTATGCTTCACCTGCTGCTGAAGATCCTCCCAATTAAAAAACTAATATATGAAAAAAAAGTGTTAAGATCAAATGTCAAAACAAAACAAAAACTCTACCCCCACTTCTCTTGTTCAGTATTTTTTTGCAAATGAAAAGGCATATCAGGTGGAATCCATGCAAGCTTGCATCATAGTAACCATACCCTAAGATATCACAAAACTTTTTTGGTCAAGAACCCAATTATTAGAATTATGCAAACTAGTTTCAATTAAATACAATGGTGTACTAGAGCTGGCTTGCACTGGCTCACAAGAACCGATCATTGAATTTTCTGGAATTTTACAAGCCAGTTGACAGCAGAGGTGAGCCTAGATACCTAGTGCTCCAGTCAACTGTTCTGTGGCTAGCATGGCATGGCACAGTGAAGACAATGGAGTCAGCAGAGTTGGTTATTAAACATTTAGCAGCACACCACTGATAAAATGTCTTTTTAGCTTGTACATGCTGAAATGATCTCAGAAGGCCCACAAACTAACCTTGCTACGGCTTGGCAGATCATAGCTGCCTCAATGCTTTGGAGGAATCCTTCAGTTATGCCACTAAAAATGGTTTGTACATGCATAGCACTTTGGAAAATGGAATGAACATTTGTGAATAGCTTAATTTGACATATAGAAGCTTCGAGCCTATAATATCTACAAAGCAAACAAACAAACAAACAAACCAGAAAGAAATCTCTTTCCAGTAATTCTGTAGAACCACTGCCATGGTATTGAAGTACTAATATGATAAATAGATATATTGCTTCTGTCTGTCTGTCTGCCTGCCTCCCTGCTTGCCTGCCTGCCCCCCCCCCCTCTTTCTCTCATATTCAACTGCAATCACAGGGCTGCTGGCAGTTCACAAAATAAGAATATAAAATAAAATATAAAAGAAACATGAAACTAATAAAACCAAACAGTACATGGCATTAACCCCAAAAGCCCTCTTCTATTTGGTTGAAAATTGATCTAGGGTTAAGGTTAGGCTACCATGATATCAGATAAAAAAACCAATTTGTGGGCTTTATACATTTCTGTTCTGGCTCATTTTTCCTGCTTGGCAAAATGAATGGAAAAATCCTATTGGGTTGGATATCAACCTAAGGTTAGGTGTAGGTTATCATGTATTCAGATCGAAAAACCCACTAGACAGATTTGGAGAGATTGTTTCTGGATAATGGACCTCCTCTGATTTCTTTCTTCCTCATTTTAGTGACTGGGAAAAATGAATGGGAAGATCCTATTGGGTTGGAAAATGAACTATGGTTAGGGTTAGGCTACTGCAAAATCAGACTGAAAAACCAATTTAATGGATAGATTTACAGGGGCTGTTTATGGATAGTGGACCTCCTAGGTGTTCTTTATGCCTTATTTTATGACCTGGGAAAATGAAATAGGAAATCCTATTGGGTTGGAAATCGACCTAGGGTTAGGTCAATAAGGCAGAAATGAAATAGTAGTCCCAAAAATCCACCTAGGGTTTTAAGGCAGAACAGAAATGTAATAATCCATAAACAGCCTCTCTGATTCTTTCTTTAATGTTGGTATTTCTCACTATTTCCTTGAAGACTAACCCAAACCCTAGGTAGAATACCATCCAAATGGGATTTCCCCATGCATTTTGCCAAAGCATTAATATATGGCTGAATGGAAATATAATAGTCCCACTATACATAAAAAGCCTCTACGAATCTTACTGTCACACTGGTTTTTCTCACTGATTTCATGGAAGCCTAACTCTAACCCTTGTGTGTAATTCCAACCAAATGGGATTTCCCCATGCACTTTGCCAAAACACTAATACACGGCTGAATGGAAATATAATAGTACCACTGTACATAAAGAGCCTCTATGAATCTGTCTCTCATGTTGGTTTTTCTCAATGATTTCACAGAACCCTAACCCAAAACTTTGCTGGATTTCCAACCAAATGGGATTTCCCCATGCATTTTGCCAAAACACTAATATAAGGCGGAATGGAAATATAATTGTCCCACTATACACTAATAGTTTTAGTCCTAGCCAAACTTCCAGTACTCCTGAAAAAAGTACAAAATTAAACATTTTCTTCACCAGTGAATTCAAGTGTCATTGGGGAAAAAAATCTAAATTTTCTCTTTATTTCTGAATTGTGCAGAGGGAGCGTAAGCTATCATGGGATATGTCATAACAGTTACTATTACTGTCACTACACATGTCAGCCTCAGCTGGTATAAAATTGGGCAGGTTTTGCTGAGTTAGTTATCTTGGGAGGTGCAAGATAAAGCACTTCAACAAACAACTCCAGCAAATGTTTTGGCAGAAATTCTTGATATATTTAGGTAGATATGAGGCTGCTATAGAATTATAATAATTTATGTTCTCTTTAAAAATTGCTTTCAGATTAGTACTTTGTACAGGAGGAATGCAGTGGTGATATCACACACTTGGCTCTGTATTATATGAATTATATGGATGAATTATAGTTATATCAGAATTTTTATATAAATACATTTTAAAATGCATATATTAAAGAAAAGGATACACAATTTTTTTCTTTGAAAAACATTGCTTAAGAAAAGTGTGAACATACATTAAAAAGGCACAAATTAGAAAGGCACACAAATGTATATGAATATTCATGCAGACTGTTTTCAGCAGAAAGTGTAATGTGAAAATGGAGCCAAGAACTTGGTAAAAGAATAATAATAATAATAGAACTATTCATACTGATGAAGTTCTATAACTGAAGAATTGTTACTTAATGCTAAAAATATATGGATTCTTAAATGTATACGTATACTTAATATTTTGCTTTTTGTAAGATACAAATTGCATCAGCTAATATAAATGGATAATTTCTTCCTAAAGCAGTGCAAAGGTACATTTGATACATGCCTGCTCTGATCCTGATAACTAATCAGCCCTTCCTCATTACCTGGATTTTTCAAAATTGTATATTAAATAGAAATATACATTTTCCCTTTAAATATAGCACAATGATATTGAAAAGAAGGAGAACATTACGATAGCTAGGTAGGTGGTCTTTGTTAAAGTTTGCTTTTTTATGGTTTGCTATTCAGTATGAATGTGGGAAAACTAACACAGTGAAAGATGAAATGAATCAACTACACCTTTCCATCTTAGACATCAGCAAATTGAGATGGACTGCAATTGAACACTTTTAGTCAGAAGGTCACACTATTATGTTGTGCAACATCCAGAAGGATCTCAAAGAGCTGTAGGTAGATGCTTTCTTTTTCCATAACTAAGAAGACAAGCCGGGTTAAGCCAACCTTCATTTTAACTCCACAGCTGAGCTTCCAGTAAACACCTTGAAATGGTACAAGCTTTCCTCCACCACAGCTAATACGTATGTTGCTGTTAATGCAGAATTTCTGAACAAATATAACCAGCAATTTTGTGTGTGTTCCATTCTTGTAAGAGGTCTTCATTTTTTCCCTTTGCATCTCTGGTCAGTTTTTGCTTATTTGGAGCAGAAAAATTGAATTTTCAAAGCTCCCATCATATGACTGATTAACACTTACTTTTTTATTCAGAAGATTAATAATATAGGAAGATAATTTGTTTGTTGTCTTAGGTGTATTATATTGGGTAGGAATTCTTAAGGGATCTTGAGTGCCTTGTATAGCACACTAAACCATAATGTTGCTTGCTTAGTATTAGCTTAATAGGTGTCAGTGCAGGCAGTTGTGAATTCTTTAATGAACAATAGATAAACTGTGGCTTAGCACAATCCACACATTGGGTAAGTGTCTGTTCCATGAAGAATAAACTTTTCAATTAGTTAAAAAAATAAAAAGATGACACTATTTACTACTCAGGACATGAAAAGCAAAGAAGGACAGCATTGCTTTCATAGTTAGGAAGGACGTACAAGAACAGTGCTTGGCAACAGTGCAATCACTGACTGGATAATATCAATTAGACTTAATGGGCAGCCCATTAATATGATGATTCTCTAAGTTTATGCTCCAACCACCGATACAGAGGGAGAAGATTGTCAATTTTATGACCAAGTTCAATTTGAAATCATCACAACATGCAAGCAAGATGTGTTGCTTCTTGTTGGAGACTTAAATGTTCAAGTTAAGGAGCAAATGTAATTGGACTGTATGGCTGTATGACTGTATGAACCAAAATGAAGCAGGGGAACGTCTTACCAGTTTCTGACAATCCAGTCACCGGTGCTGCCACGATTGATTTAGTGATGTGGCTGGTTAAGTGGGTTCGCTCTTTCTCCGTGTGCATCCTTCCTGAAGCTGATTCTCAGTGGAAGAGGACAGCCATACCATATAGAAGGAATTCTTGGCTTTAACAGCAGCATACCTACTTGGCCTGCAAGCAAACACTATACAGAGATTGGTGAATTAAGAGAAACATTGGTGACAATACAACGAAACCACTAATTAATCTGGTCCTACCATGCACTCAGGACTCTGGCAAACTCAACCAGCAAATTATTAATGCTACCACAGGCACAAAAAGCTCGGACACACAGACCACCAATGGAGAACCTTTTTTATATATATAAATGTTTTACTGCTTTTTGATTAATAACAAAAAGGAAAAAACACAAAAATCATAATACATAAGAAGAAAGAAAACATTAAAAGGTGGTATTACAAAAAAGTAACAAAAATAAAAACAATAAATAAATAAATATAGTATGCCATTATACAGTAGTTACACATTTATAAATATTTAATGCAAATATTATTCAAATGAATATATATTTTCAGTACATTGATAAACTGTCATTTTTGTTAACATTGTATGTTGTATAAATGTCCCATATTTCATTATTCTTGTCCATACAAAGTCTACTTGTATACTATAGGCAGTCTACTCATAAGTAGCAGGTACAATCAGGTCTTCCATCCATTGAGTGAATGGGGCCATACATTTATCTTTCCAATGCTGCAATATTAGTCTTTTGCCCATAATAAGGGCATGGAGAATCCATTTAAATTGTCCAGATGTCAAATTCCATATACTAGATATATAGTTCAAAAGAATATTATCCCCTGAAAATTTTAGCTTCTGTTGCACAATCATGTTTATATAGTTCACTACTTTTTCCCAAAACTTAGTAAGCATTGGACATTGAAAAACATGTTTTAAATAGGATTGTCCTTATTACATCTCCAACAAAATCCTTTTTTTGACAATTCTTTTCTGTACAAACATAATGGAGTCCAGTAAATTCTAAATATTATTTTTTGTTTTATAAGTTGTAGTTTAAGGTCCATTGACACTCTTGTTATAGAAGATAAGACATTCTCCCATTGTCAAGGCAATATAGAAACTTCTAATTCTTTATTCAACTCATCCCTTAACATCTGCATATCTTATAAAATATAAAAAGTAATAAATAAATAAATAAATAAATAAAAAGTAAGATATAAAAATTAATAGATTTTTATTTTAGTTCTAAAGAATTTATCAAGTTGTTCAGATATTGAAGAAGAGAGTAAAACATGGAAGCAAGACTTATCCCTCTCAGTCCTGGTTGGACATGGAATGTTTTGAGGCCAAGAATAAACTGATTATGAAATTCAAATTATATAAAGAGAACCCAGCTGAGCCCTCCATCCAGGACTTTATGCTCCTGAAGGAACAATATAAACATCTGTTACAAAAGAAGACAAGAGAATTCACTGGGGCTTCCTGGCAGCAATTGATAACAGCATCTCAAGCCAGAAAACCCATTCCGTTCTGGTGCCTGATAGTTTCCCACCCAATTGACAGACCCCTTTCACTTCCCCACATCTTACCTGCAACTGTGTGGGAGGACCATTTTAGAGCATTATATGCACAAGAAGAGTGTCCTAAATGCAACTTAAATCTTAATGCTAACCTGTTCCCTAATTGGGCCCCAGTTTCAAGTATTGAAATAAAGATGCTTTTAAATCAGCTAAAGTCTGGTAAAGTTCCAGGCAATGTTTTTATTACTCCTGAAATATTATGCAATAATTTGGAATAGTGGACCTCAGTTCTTGCTTCCCTCTTTACTCATATTGATCTCACTGCACAAATCCCAGAGGACTGGGGCCTCATAGTGCCCATTGATAAAAAAGGGTATCCGAGAACTGCCTGCTAATTATAGGCCTAGTAGCCTTTTAAGTATATGAAGCAAGCTCTATGCCAGTTTCTTATACAACAAATTAGTTGACTGGATCGACTGAGAGCATATATTGGCAGATGAACAAGTGGGCTTCCGGACCCTTCTATCTATGGCCATGTCCTTATACTTCAACACCTGGCTGAAAAATATGCATCTAAAACAGGTTCAATATTATATACTGCATTTATTGATTTTAGGTCCACATTCAGTCCAGTTCCCAGAGCAAGGCTATAGACTACGTTTGTGAATACCACCACTGATAGATGATTACTGTTGGCTATGCATAATCTTTATAAAAATTCTAGAATCAAGGTTTGATGCAGTGTGCAAGGCCACTATACTAATGAGATTCCAATTTACAGAGGAGTGAGGCAGGGATGTATTTTAGTTCCCCTGCTGTTTAACTCATACATAAATTCACTCGTGGCCAAAATAATAAATTAGAACATCATCCCCCAAAACTAGCAAACAGATATCTTGTAACTTTGTTGCGTACAGATGTCATAATACTTCTATCACAAATGTTAATTGGACTTAAATTTGCTCTGAATGCTCTGGCCAATTACTGATCGGAGGAAGCACTTGAAATTGACTAGAGTAAAACTAAGATCCTGATCTTTGCAAAGAGAGCTAAACTGCATGCCTGGAGGATAAATGCCCATAAATAGATACTACTCATGGTTATTATATTTGTCCTCTAGCATCAGGCAGCAACGTGAGATCCTTAGTACCAGGAAATATTTGCTTATGGGTTTACATAGGGAACTGATTGCTACAGTGGGAGACAGAACATTTGACTATACAAGCGTAAGCTAATCTAGCAGAGAATCTTGCTACAAACATTTAGAGGAGACTTCCTTTCCTCCCCTGCTGTCTCTCCCTCCCCACACCCTTACATATTTACCCGCAAGTGTCCAGAAGTTTAAAGACACAATCAAACGAGAGAGTCCAGTAAGTCCAGTTAGAGACTCTGTCCTGCCAGAGAACACAGTACAGTGGGCTCAGAGTTGCTACTTGACTATGATTATGGGATTGAATTGATTACCCTTGGACACCATTGTGTCATTATTGTCTCATTGTTTAGCCTTTTATTCCTTAGTTCTGTTTTCTTGCTTTATACGCCTATGTTCACCACTCAGAGTTGTGCCTGCAAGATGGGCAATCACAATATAAATCGATAAAATATATACATACATACGTATATACGTACTTGATAGAAGTAATGTGAGAAAACTTGGTTACAGTTCTCTCTTGGGTGTTCTTCCCTACTTAGTATTTTTTGCTTTGTGGTCTGCTCCATAATCTAACACTGTCCTTCAGAATCTCAAAATACTGTTTTTTCCAAATATGCTATGGAAGCTTCTCAAGGCTAAAAAGGTTGTAATCCGTATATCTTTTAGGATGATTATAGGCAATGCACATAACATCCAATAGAATCTTTTGCAACATAGACTTTCTCTGCAAGCTTTTGAAAACTAACAACAGTCTAGCTTCAAAATGAAACAGAGCATGCATAACATACCTTTGCAAGAAGTTTCTGTTAAAGTTTCATAAACATAGTACAAACTAATATAAACCAAACAAGAAGGGAAAAAAAAAAGTTCAGGAAGTGCAGAAAAAAGAAAAACAAAAGGAAAAGAAAAAAGTGGAAAAGGAAAAGGCAACTGAGACAATAATAAAGAATTGGTTTCCAACCTTCATCATACCGAGCATAAGCTATTATAGTAACTTTTCACCCACTTTTACAGTTACAGATTTTTAAAAAAACAAAAAAACTTTTTTCCCCATAGTCTAACTTTTATCTATACGCAATCCAGAAGTCATTATCTTTTCAGTCCTGGTTCATCAAAAAGTCCATTAGGAGTTACCAAAAACATCAAACAAATGATTTATCCCTAATCAGATAGTCCAACTTTATATTCCTTCTTTTTGCGCTTCACAACCTTGACCTTTAAATAATTCCTGTGGCATTGCAGGATTTGATCTTTCATCAGTCTTTGGCATTCAGGCAGAGTCTTCATAGTTTTCAGCAGCCTACTCTGTAAATCCCATAAAAAGGCATCATCCAGGGTTTCTTGTCACAGCTGTTCCATGTCCAGATCCTTTTCTTGATTTGTCTTTTGTATTCCCATTTTGGTAATCTCAATTTTGTTGTCTTCCATGCCTTCAAATTCTATAATGTCTATGTCAGGTAAAAGTTTTTAAAAGTTTTTCTCATTATTTTCTAAAAGTTTATTCGTTGAAAACTGTATCCTTTCTGAGATATTAGTTATTAAGTTTTCAAAAAGTTCTTTAAGAAAAGAAAAGATTATAGCCAAGTTAGCCATTTTAACTCTTTTCTGCCTGGTTGTTTAGTTCCCTCCACAGATAGTCTTTGACCTACAAACATTCATTCAGTGATCATTCAGAGTTATGATGGTGCTGAATGAATGGTGGTTATGACTGGTCCTCACAGTTATGGCTGCTCCAGCATCCTGTTGTCATGTGATCATGATCTGGGTGCTTGGCAACCCATTCACACTTACGATCAGTTGCCAAGCACCCCATGATCATGAGATCACCATTTGCAACCTTTCCTGCTGCCTTTCCCAGAAAGTCAGTGGGGAAGCTGGCAGGGAAGGTTGCAAGTTGCTGGAGTAAGTCTTTCCCACATGTGCACCCTCCCCAGCCCCTCTGTGCTCATGCCATGCTGGCCATTTGTGTACCCCTGCGTGCTCTCCCTGACCTATACGGTACCCCACACCTTCCCTGACCACATGGCATCTCTTGCACACCCCTACGCACTCGCCCTAACCCACATGGCAGCTCTCACACACCACTGTGCACCCCTGTGCACCCTCCCTAACCCACATGGTACCTTGTGCACCACCATGCACCCCACTTGACTCACAGGGTGCCTCTTGCGCATCCCTGTGCACCCTGTACACCCTCCCTGACCCATGTGGCAACCACTTGCACCTTCATGCACCATCCATGACCCTCCCCTACACCTCCGCACATCCCCTCACTCCGTCCCCCACCCAGCAGTAGCTACTTACCTGCTTGGTGGCCTGGGACTTGCAACTTCTTTCTGGCTTCCCCACTGACTTTGATTGTGGGAAGCCAGCAGGAAATTGCCTCACCTAACAACTGTGGGATTCAGTTAATGTGGCAACCAGGATTGCAGGGATTGCCATCTCTAAGCGATGCGGTCATACTTTATGACCGCATCACTTAGCCACAGAAATTACTGTCTCAATTATCATTCGTAAGTCAGGGACTACCTATAGTGTCCATTTACAACCTTCATCAAGCCTCAGTTCCTAATATGGGTTTAATTCTGTTTCAGTGGTTTCCCATGAATATATTATTTAATTATATACTTGTTTTCCAAATCTTACAGCAAAAATAACCAATATTTGAAACCTATATTCTGGTCTCCCAATCCATTTAAAACTTTCTTAAATCAAAATCCTTTTTTTCTTTTTCTTCTTTCTTTTTGGCAGTTGTATATTATTTTATTCAGTCTCTCTTTAAAACTTCTCAAATCAGAGGAAGAAGGTAAAACTCACCAGGTATTAGATGAAACTTATTGTTTTGAAGGTCTCTAATATCCATAAAGTGGTTAAATTTGAACATTTCTGAATGTGATTAAAAAGTGAGTTTGACTGGTTTAGTGTCCTTATTAAAAGCTCCACTGCTGCTGAGAGCAAAAATGTTGTCTCCTGGGTTCCTGGTGCTTAAACCCATGGGAGTTTGCTGTTTTATGGGTCTCCTCATGAGGAGTTGCCATTCAGAGCAGTCGTGGGCAATCTCCTGTTCTCTCCTTCTCCAGAGAGCTTCGAAGGAACAGTCTACTCACCAGTCTTTTGTTCTACACAGTGGTCATTGTCTCCACTCATTCGCGAAGATGTCTTCAGTCAGCCATGACTCACAGTGGAAGCCTGCAGTTTCCATTAAAGATTTTAATGGGGTAGGAAGATATTAATAACAGTTAAAACGCTCCTCAGAAATTCACATCAGATCAAAACTGACAGAAATATATGAGATACCTGTCTAAAGACGGGAAGGAAAAATGGAATAAATAAATAATCAGTAAAGAGTAAATGTGTCTAGTTTCAACCTGCTCTTCCTCTGGCAATTTTTATTAGATCTGTTGAAAATTCACACAATTTTCTACCTCACCAAATATATTGTTTATTTCAAGTTTTCAGTTTAAACTGAAAAGGTGTCATTTTTTGAAACAATAAAATTTGTAGAATTTAATGAAAGATTTTTTTTAAAAAAAATATGTCTTGCTTGTTTCATCAATAAGTTGCTACTCTCCATTCATTAAAATAATTTACCTTGATCTTCTTCTTTCTTCTCTCTCTATTGGAATTTTTTAAAAATCAAAGTAATTTTAATAATTTGGGAGAAGGAGTCTTTGGACTCTGACTTGATTCACCAAGTGTTGGATGAAAGCTTTGTACAACACTTTATTATGTTTCATCCTTTGCAATGGGTTACATTTACCTTCCCAGTTATAATGAGCTGGCTTAGCCATGTCACCAGGTCTTGGGGCTTTGACTTACTCAGTCCTTTTCCATCTCTTTAAGTTCTTACAATAAGTTATTTAAGATTTTCTTGCCCATGTTAAGGATTTTGTATTGCTTCAGCTTGGTTACTTCATATATATGTATGTATGTCAAGCTGCAGAGCAGAGTTGCTTTCAAGCTCCAGGCCAAACTCCAAGCTAAGCAAGATTATTGCTGGGAATTAAGCAAAGCTCCAGGTAGGCATGAAGCAGAGTTGTGGCTGCTTATGGTGGCTTTTGGTCCTGGCAGCTGGATTTCAGCCCTATTTATTGCCTGTTTCAGCTGAAGTTGCCCAGATATCACATTCTGTTTCTTCATCTGATTACAGTCTTTCTGTCTTTTGCTCACCCACACACTTTCTGGGTTAACTTTCACTTTTTAATGCTGAGGATGGGCTAACCTCACTGGGTGTGGATGTAGGCCAGGATATGGCTAAACCAGCTTAGGATGCTATTATGTTGGTCAAGAATCTGGGTGTGGCCATACCAGTGTGGATGTATGTGAGGTGAGTCTGTGCCAGTAAATCTGCCATTCTCAGTAGGCTGGAAGGATTGAGCACTCCTTCATTCAGTTTATTGGCAGAACCAGAACAGTAATAATAATTATGTCCGTTTCAGGAGAGGGGTAATTAATCTGAAATTAGTTTTGGGAAAGAAGATATGTTTCTGCCTTGCAGCAGCCACACCAACCAGATGATTTCATGCTGCCTTTTCCAAGTGCAGTGGGGCGTTTTAACCATGCTCCATATCTACAGTATCTCTCTCTCTCTTTCTCTCTCTCCACATACAGATACAGATACACATATATATACACACACACATACTAAAGACTGATACTAATATCTTTTTAATTATGAAATAATACTGCATAAAATAATATACTCTTTTTCTCCTATTTCCTGACTTTTTCTTATTTTTAGCATTTTTTATACATAATTTGTGATGAAATCTGCTGAGAACATAAAAAAAAAAAATCCTTGAAAATAGAGGCTATTTTATGTTCAAATGTATGTATTAACAGTAATTAAGACTAAAGTCTCCTAAAGGTTAGAGGTAAATATCAGAGAAGAAAAGCTGATAGGCCCTGGAAAAACCAGTGCAAGAGAAGCAAAAGTAAATGACACAAATTCAGAGAGTGAAAATGCAAATAACAGAATGGGAAGACGAAGTGCATTAACAGAATAGAAAAATGCTCAATTCAGGTGTAAAGTTGCTGACAGTGCTTAATTTGTTTATTTTATGAATAATCTGCATAAAATAATATGAACATGTTATTCAGAGGTTAATAAATTGAGTAAAACAACAGGCGAGTCAGCAATGAGTAGCCCTCCTCCAAAAATTCACACTTCTCTTGCTGCTTACTCTTTGATTGATTGATTATGTGCCATCAAGTTGTTGACTCTTAGCAATCACATAGATGACATTTTCTCCATGACAATCTGTTCCTAACCTGGTCTTTCAGGTCTTCCAATGGTGTACCCATTGCCATTGTAACTGATTCCATCCACCTTGCTGCTAGTTGTCTTCTTCCTCCTTTTCCTTCCACCTTTCCCAGCTTAAGAGCCTTCTCCAGAGAGCTACAGTAGGTCTTCGCATAATGTGTCTGAAGTAGGATATTTTGAGCCTAGTCATTTGTACCTTGAGTGAGAACTTTGGGTTGATTTGTTTAATGATCCATTGGTTTGTTTTCATGGCTGTTCATGAGAGGCTTCTCCAACACCAAAGTTCATAAGTATCAATATCCTGCTTCTTCAAAGTCCAACTTTTGCTTCCATAGAGTGTCACAGGAGATACCATAGCATGCACAATTCCGATCTTTGTAGATACATCACAGCATTTAAATACATTTTCCAAGGCCTTCACGGCTGCTGTACCAAGTTCTAGTCTTCAGCATATTTCTTGATGCTTACTCTTAGGTCTTTGTGTATACTGTATGCAATGTCTGCATGGTGGATAACGTTAGGGCAACAAGAGTAATGAATTCTATGAGATACAGAGGAAAATGTCATATTAAGTGAGGGATCGTTTTACTTGTTTTGTGGCATAGCTCAGAAATTTATAGGAAAGGAGGAAAGGATTTTAGTAATTCTTCGGAAATTACAGATATGCACATTTGTGCTTATACATTGTCTATTCAACTTTGAAGTAACTTTTAATAAGATATCCATATAATGAATATTAGTTCATAATTTAAAAATACCCTTGAATATATAACATAATTAACAGAAACAATTATATGCATACTATTTTTTGTTAGGCTAGTCATTATCATTGTCATTGTCAAATTCAGAGATCAGAATCAGATGTGCCCAGCTGTGAAATGATTATTAGGTGTTCACTATAACCATCATTATTTATTTATTTATTTATTTATTTATAACACACACACACGTGTCTGTTTTAAATAAATAAATAACGTAATGATGGTTCTATCTATCTATCTATCTATCTATCTATCTATCTATCTATCTATCTATCTATCAATCAATCAAAACTCTGGGCAGTTTACAACCAATAAAATGATATATACAGTGGGGCAAAAAAGTATTTAGTCAGCCACCAATTGTGCAAGTTCTCCCACTTAAAAAGATGAGAGAGGCCTGTAATTTTCATCATAGGTATACCTCAACTATGAGAGACAAAATGAGAAAAAAAATCCAGAAAATCACATTGTCTGATTTTTAAAGAATTTATTTGCAAATCATGGTGGAAAATAAGTATTTGGTCACCTACAAACAAGCAAGATGTCTGGCTCTCACAGACCTGTAACTACTTCTTTAAGAGGTTCCTCTGTCCTCCACTCGTTACCTGTAGTAATGGCACCTGTTTGACCTTGTTATCAGTATAAAAGACACTTGTCCACAACCTCAAACAGTCACACTCCAAATTCCACTATGGCCAAGACCAAAGAGCTGTCGAAGGACACCAGAAACAAAATTGTAGACCTGCACCAGGCTGGGAAGACTGAATCTGCAATAGGCAAGCAGCTTGGTGTGAAGAAATCAACTGTGGGAGCAATAATTAGAAAATGGAAGACATACAAGACCACTGATAATCTCCCTCGATCTGGGGCTCCATGCAAGATCTCACCCCGTGGAGTCAAAATGATCACAAGAACGGTGAGCAAAAATCCCAGAACCACACGGGGGGACCTAGTGAATGACCTGCAGAGAGCTGGGACCAAAGTAACAAAGGCTACCATCAGTATCACACTATGCCGCCAGGGACTCAAATCCTGCAGTGCCAGACGTGTCCCCCTGCTTAAGCCAGTACATGTCCAGGCCCGTCTGAAGTTTGCTAGAGAGCATTTGGATGATCCAGAAGAGGATTGGGAGAATGTCATATGGTCAGATGAAACCAAAGTAGAATGTTTTGGTCTAAACTCAACTCGTTGTGTTTGGAGGAGAGAGAGTGCTGAGTTGCATCCAAAGAACACCATACCTACTGTGAAGCATGGGGATGGAAACATCATGCTTTGGGGCTGTTTTTCTGCAAAGGGACCAGGATGACTGATCCGTGTAAAGGAAAGAATGAATGGGGCCATGTATCGTGAGATTTTGAGTGAACACCTCCTTCCATCAGCAAGGGCATTGAAGATGAAACGTGGCTGGGTCTTTCAGCATGACAATGATCCCAAGCACACTGCCTGGGCAACGAAGGAGTGGCTTCGTAAGAGGCATTTCAAGGTCCTGGAGTGGCCTAGCCGGTCTCCAGATCTCAACCCCATGGAAAACCTTTGGAGGGAGTTGAAAGTCCGTGTTGCCCAGTGACAGCCCCAAAACATCACTGCTCTAGAGCAGATCTGCATGGAGGAATGGGCCAAAATACCAGCAACAGTGTGTGAAAACCTTGTGAAGACTTACAGAAAACGTTTGACCTCTGTCATTGCCAACAAAGGATATATAACAAAGTATTGAGATGAACTTTTGATATTGACCAAATACTTATTTTCCACCATGATTTGCAAATAAATTCTTTAAAAATCAGACAATGTGATTTTCTGGATTTTTCTTCCCATTTTGTCTCTCATAGTTGAGGTATACCTATGATGAAAATTACAGGCCTCTCTCATCTTTTTAAGTGGGAGAACTTGCACAATTGGTGGCTGACTAAATACTTTTTTGCCCCCCTGTAATAGTATAAAACTAACAGCAATAAAACTAAAAACAAACAAAACTTGGGGGGAGTTAATGGGAGGAAATCATAAAAATGGGAAGAGATATCATAAATACAGAAAAAAATAAAAAGTATTTTATATGTGCTTTTGATATTTCCTTCTTTCTGTCTTTAGAACATCTTTCTAAAGTCAGATATTGGAATGACTCAGTTCAGCCCAACTGATTTTTGGTTTCTGCTAAATGGATGAGATAGATTTGCTAAGTTTGGGACTTTTTGAGAGCAGTTAAAGTCATGTCTGAAATATTTGGGTAGCTTTCTGGATCATTTTCATTTTGGCTCTTGACATCTAATTAACAGTTGTCAGAAACTTCTTGTCATTAATTTTCCTGTTCTTGTCTACCAGTTGCTTCCAAGTCTCATCCAACTATTCATTATTCAAAAAGTAAACAAACTTTTCTCCAAAAATCTATTTTTCATCACTTCTAGTTTCCTTCCTTTTGCAGAAGTAATTTTTTTTAAAACAAAATGCCACTTACAGTTTTAATATGTTACTAATAAAAATACTAAGTGCTCCTAATAGCAGAACATTCTAGAGCTGCAGAATATTTTCCAGGTTTAGAGTCATGATTCTAATGCTGTGAAGCTGACCTTGAGAAGATTTTTGTCTGTAAGGGGTAGACATGGTATTTAAAAGAGAGAAAAAAAAAAAACAGAGACAAGTTGGAAAAATTCAACCAGATATTATGTTGCAAGAAACATAATGAAGAAATAGGTATTCTACTTAAGGAACAACTCTTTGGAACTGGATTGGACAAACCTAAGTTAGTTGACATTATGTTTAACAGCAATCTTAAAATGGAGTTGCAATAGTAAAGGACACTGGATTAACTGATTGATTAATAGTGAAGATTGTTACTGTCATTACTGGTTTGATTAGTTTTTATGGCCCTATTAAGAATATTCCTGAAATGTTTCAAAACTGTATTTTATAAACCATCAATATATAATTTGTGTTAGAGATTTCAACTTAATTCAATATTCTCAGATAGAAGCATTAACATTTTCCCGTCCAATCTCCCAGGTTTATAGTATACAAAGTATTGTTATTGCAGTAATGTTTTTTCTTCTAGATATAATTTTGGGAGCAATGTGCATTTTTCAACATTTGCTTAGGGAAAAAAAAATACATTGTGGTATGGTGCCATGGAAAAGCCAATTTGGAAGAAGGGCAAAGGGAGTAATCTTGCTGGACAACTAGAAAGCAATAATGGTCTTTGACTGAAATTTATTGAATGAAAATTCATATGGTTCCTTTTATCTCATTTTGAGAATTTCATTCATCATTCATCTATTGTAGTTAATGCAATAGTTAGATAATGGTTTATGTACTTTGTCTAAATCTCACTGATTTTATAGGATGCAGGACTTGACCTAAAGTAACATGCACCAATCTAGCATCTCCAAGTGTTTATGACCACAACTTCCATAATTCTCAACCAGCATGGACATCACTAAGATGTCTAGAGATTCTGGAAATTGTATAACTAGCATATATTCAGGATCCATGTCAAGGAAAATTATGTTTACAAGAGTATTACTCAAGGATACTACCCCACCAAGCTGTTGCTGTCATGACACTGGTCTACAAAACATCCTCAAATAAGAAAGAATAATAAGAGGTATTGATTAAATCGGGTACAGAAAAATCAAGGCCCAGCAATATTGGTGTGGCAGAATCATGCCCTACAGCTCCAATGTCCCTTAAAACCCAGACCTCAAGAAAGAGACCCAGTTCACTGGAACATGCTGAAGGAATTCTTCTAATGCCAAGCCCCCACATGTCTATGTCTACGTAGTTAATAGGAGTCAGGCTTGTCTTGAGAGATTCTTTTCATCATTAATTCTGAGCGAGGCATTAACTGAATGTGTGTGTAGTTATGCATATCTTTATTTTTTCAGTACGCCTTCAGGATGTTAGCTTTATAGTTAATAAAAGTACATTTTGATCAGGCTCCAACTCTACTTATCTAATACCTGTTAAGCTAAATGAATAACCACCTTGTCATTGTCCTTAACTTTATTGCACTTTTATACCTTTATTCAGTTTGGAAGAGGAGAAAGAAAGAATTGATTAGAACTATTTACTGAATTACTGTATGATATAACTCTGATTCAATTACATTTAAATTGAAATGTTGCCACTGCCTTCAGAAGACACAGACATTTACTTTGTCCACAGGCAGTAAACTAATACAGCCTATTGACTGCTGTAGCCTATTTCTTTTAATAATCTTAAAGTATTAGCACTGATGTAGCAGCTGTGATAAGTAAATTTCACTTGAAATATTTCAAATGTTGAGATAGTAGCTATGCTAACATTTAAACAAAACATTAGCTATGTCCTTTCTCCCTCTTTAATGCAGCCTCAAGCTGGAAGGTTTCTGTTTCCATTTGAAATGATTTCTCATTATGTTCCAGCACAGGTAACCTTGTTAATTTCTTACCATTTCCTTTCATTTTGTGTGATGAAGATACATTGGAAATTTGAAATCTTGCACACTATTTTCTAAATCTCTACATAGCCTAATAAAGTACTACATTATTATGGGCTGAGATTTTTTTCCTCCTGGCCATTGTGGATATGTTTTGGGAACACATTTTAAAATGCACTTCTTACTAAATTTTACAGTATTGACTAATATATCTGCTTGGGATTGTGTTATTATCTGCAAATAGTAAAACAGAATCAATAGTCTGGTTCTGTGTTTTCTTTCACAGCCTATGCATCTTGCTAATTTCACAGCCTATGCAGCATTTTAGGAATAAAGTATATATTATATGCTGAGACATAATATTACGTATCTGCCTTTTTTTTTCTTTCTGGGAACAACCATTTAGGAAGGAGTGATTGAACTACAAAAATAGGACTTAACCGCCTGTTTTGTCTTCTGCTGTTTTACAAGCTTTGATATTTTAATTACTTTTATATAAATTAATTGTTGATTCATATAACTGATTTTTGATATGAGTCCCCACTGCTGTAGTTAAGCAAGGATCATGGGTTGTTAAGCGAGCACCTTCTTGCAACTTCCTGCTGCTTCCAACAACCAAAGTCAGCGGGGAAGCTGTCAGGAAATTGCAAGTTCCAGGTGGCTCGGAAGCAGGCCAGCAGGCAGGTAAGTGGCTGCTGCCGGGTGAGAGAAAGCTAGGGGGTGCATGAGTGGCCAGGGAGGGTAGGCAAATGGCCAGGGAGGCGGTGCACAAGCTCAGTAAGGTTCAGGGAGGGTGCCCAAAGGTGAGCGGGTAGCCAGCACAGCATGAGTGCAGAGGGACTGGTAGAGGGTGCATGGGTGGGGGAGACTTACCCAAACAACTTGCGACCTTTCCTGCTGAATTCCCCATTGACTTTGCTTGTGGGAAGCTGGCAGGAAAGGTCACAAATTGCTATCATGTGACTGCAGGACACTGCAACTGTTGTAAGTGCGAGCTGGTTGCCAAGCACCCAGATTGTGATCACATGACCGCAGGGGTGCTGGGACTGTTATGGTTATGAGGGGTTATGACCCACCACTCCTTGAGTGCCATAGTAACTTTGAATGGTCGCTGAATGAGTGGTTGTTAACCAAGGACTACCTGTGGCATAATATAGTACACTTTAAATACATATAATATATATTTCAGACAACTCTCCTTCATAGGATGCAGGATCAATCATTCTCAAGTTGCTAGCATCTAATAGGGAGAACTTAATTAAGGAAGCTAAAATAGGATGAATATTGGAAGAACATAACCAAGTAGTGGTAGAGTTTTTTACTTGAGGAAAATGCAAGCTGGGTGTAATTGAACACATATGTCAGCCTTAAGATTTTTTTTCTTTTAATACACCCAGACTGGTAATAAACAGGATTCTATGGCAGCAGAAAATAATAGGAAAAGGGAGTTCATGATGGGTAGGAATTCCTTAAAAAAGAGGACATGTGAAAAAGTACAGTTGCAAACAATTCCAAGGAGGAAAAAATGGAGGTCAGCACAAGAAGCTAATATAACCAAACAAAAAGCTAAGTGAAGATCTTGTATGGCACTTTTATTTCCCAAGTTTCAATAAAATGCCAATAAGAAGACTTGAGATGAGACTTCTGATGAATAGCAGATGTATTTTGATCAAGACACAGCTGGGTGACCCCAATCAACACATTAACAAAAGATGTTGATGAAATCACACCTCACAAAACAAACATCAGAGGCTTTATAGACATTTAAATCTGTAATCAGATAGTACATCCCCTCATACCCATACAAGGGATTTTTGGGACGGTCTGAGCAAGTGAAAGGTGATTCTTAGGAAGGTAAACTTAAATGTAACTTTTTCTTCTGGTTACCAAGGGAATGGCATACAAGATTTTTCTTATCTCTCTCTAGAATGCAGGGCCCCACAACTGTTGCGAAAAGCTTGGTACAACAAACAGCTGTACTTGGCTAATTGCTTATTCGAAGACAATCGGGCATTCAGCAAAGAGATAAGGGGGGGGGGGAAGAAACCAGTGCTCTTTACAAAGCAAAAGCAAGTTAACCCTTTAGAAATAAAATAGAGTGCACTGTTACAGATATGGTTATACATTATGTGAAGCATATATATATATATATATATAAAATATAAAATTGTGTATATATAGAATATAAAATTGTGTATCAAAATAATGCCCTTCATTTCCTCCCTTTGCTTTTGAACATAAGATGCTTCTTATGTATGTGATTCCACTTATACGTTTTCGGAAGGAAACGAAGGATCATAAGTTTGGCAAATGTTTGGGCTTGATTTCTGGGGGCTGCAATTACAGTTAAACCATCAATTGTGGAAACAACATCCTTTCCTTTCCTTTCTTTTCCTTTTTTCACACACATATACACACTCTATGGCAGTTAGCAGTCCACAGCCATTGTTCATCACACATCCTGTTGCCCGCACCAGCTCGCTCACTTGGTCTCGAAGTGGATTCAAAATCTTTTTCCTGTGAACTGTCACTGAACTTCACAGTGTAAGTCTCAGTCACATACATTCCAACCAATGGCTGAACCCCTTCTTGTGGTTTTACAGGGGCTTCCATTGATTTATTTACTACCACGCCTGGCAGGGAAGGGTCCACAAAATATGAGGAGTCTTCCCATTGTCCCTCTTGGGATCTTTGGGGAATAGGGAAACAATCCTTTCCCTTCTTGCCCTTTAAGAGCCAAGGGAGGAAATCGAACTGGTCATAGGCAGGTTTATTCAGACACCAGTTCTTTCTCATTTTTCCTTGCAGAATAGTTACTCTAGATCCTTTGGTTAAATACACATCTTTAAGCTGTTTTGTGGCTTCATGCATAGCTTTCACCATTGTGAAAGTATTGAAGGGCATTATTTTGATACACAATTTTATAATCTAAAAACAAACCTACACATACACGCAGAGAGGTAGGAGGCAAAAAGAGGGACACAGCCCCATGGAAGAGTATATAGGTAGCCCAGAACTCTAAAGAGAGTTTCAGGAAAGCTAAAGCTGAGGATATGCTTTGGTTAGGAAAGGATGCCAAGAAAAACAAAAAGTAATTATTTCATTAGGTTCAAAATAAAATAAAGATAAAAACCTATCAACTGCTCAGTGAAGGCCGCAAAACGGTATGCAACTACAGCAGCAAGAATAAAAAGGCAGAGCTATTCAAATATCCTCCAGTAAGTAGGTATACAGTTCACTGGCAATTGTGAAAAACAAGAATATTTTCTATTTTGAATAAGGCTAAATCTCAAGTATCAGATGAATCATGTCTGAGGATACTGAAGACATTTGCTATTAATCTGACCACACCTTAAAGTATTACATTTGAGAAATCCTGGAGAACTCTGCCATATGACTGGAGGATATTATAATTCCTATCTTCAAAAATGGTGAATCTTCAAAAAGAGGATCTGGAGGACAACAGACTAGGTCAGTCTGACAGCAGTACCAAGAAGGACTTAGAGCAGTTCATAAATCTGTAAAAAGCTTGTAAAAATATAGTAATTACCTGACGTTCGTATGGATTTGTAAAAAACAAATATTCCTTACTATATGGTAAAGATACTATTGATATAATTTAATTTGATTCATTTGACAAAGTTCCCCACAACAGTCTGATTAGCAAGGTGTAGGCAATATGGCA
Organism: Python bivittatus; assembly: GCF_059951505.1. Taxonomy (NCBI): domain Eukaryota; kingdom Metazoa; phylum Chordata; class Lepidosauria; order Squamata; family Pythonidae; genus Python; species Python bivittatus. The sequence continues at coordinate 33,692,859 of NW_028277125.1, read as the reverse complement.
ATTATACCTAGTTGGCTTGACAATTATACAATGCTTCATCAGCCTGGAGAGACATGGAGCAAGATGTCATGAGGTTCACTTATAGGACCCATATAATTCAATTCAGTTTTGGAGTGCCTCAAAGTAGAAAAAGTGCAGAATAATCTGAAAAAAATTAGAGAAATGCAGGATACACAATACTGAATAAGTTACAGGAAGGCAGTTCTGATTTAATCTTAAAAAGAAAGAGCTTTCTAACAGTAAGAGCAATTCAGTTGTGGAACCAGTACCCAGAGAAGTGGTGGACTGATGTATGTAAAGGCTAGACAATAACTCTTGGGGTTGCTTTAATTTGCATTCCTGAACTGAGGAGAGGATTTGATTTGGCCTAAATGGCCCCTTCCAACTCTGTGAAATATTTTCTCTCCATCTCTCTGAAAATGGTAGATGATCTTCTTAATATTCAAATAAAGTAACACCTTTTTCTGCTTTGCTCTGTGGAGTTCAAACCAAGACTCAAAATAGATTGTTTTATTGATGGTACTTTAAAATGTTGTGGAAAAAATCCTACTGTTCTCTGCGCAATCTGTTCAACTGTGTAGAAAATATCCACTGCCAACTGAAGAGTTAGATACCATGCAAATTTGCATGTGCACAGACACAAATCCATGAAGACACATAGATAATCTCTCACATTTTCCCCCTCCCACTCCCTTCTTATCCAATTAGTAACCACATGTTAAGGCCTAAGGAAAGTAATAACACTTTCCCCTGTATCATAGATGAATTACTTGAATGTATTATGAGCAGGAAACCAACCATCTTAAGGTCACCTAATTTGATGGGAAAGCAAGGGAGCATCTTTTTCCCACAAGCCTCCTTTAATTGCTGAAAATAGGGTTTCCACTGTAGTAGAATATATTGCTTGGTACCGTTTAACTGGGTGGTAGATCCCATTGCATTGCAGAGATTTGAAGAATGAATGAAGTCCTTTGTAACCCTGTGATCAGTGTTGTTTATTTAGAATATTTATAAACTGTCCCAGTCAGTTAAGGCTCTAGGTAGTTTCAAAGTACAGTAAGACAAGAAGGAATAAATAAATGTAAAACCATGTAAATAAATACATGTAAAACAGTACCTATGAAATGGTTACCACTATCTCTTTCAGTCAAAGGCATGTTGAATTGGGGGTTTTACTTTAACCTTTAGAGGTTTTAATGAGAAATTTCCTTATAAAATAAATAAGACAGACAGATAGATGATAGAAATTGGAAAGAGGGAAAGCAAACATACGAAGTTTAAATAAAATCAGTGCAGTCAGCCAAGTTAAACTAATTACTTATCTTTTTGAAAAGCTGTTAACTTTCAGCACGTTATTTCAGCAAGGATGGTTGGAGAGAGAGTTTATAGTAGCTTTCTCCTAATGAATTTTCGGTAGAGAGAACTACAATAAAAACAGACACACATCTAAAAGTGGTAGAAGTAGGTTGAGCATTTATTCTCTCCTTTGACAACATATTCAAGACATGGATAGTACTTAGATGGGAGATCACCAAAAAAATCCAGAGCTTTAGGCTAAACTGGGAAGTATTAAAAAAAAAAAAACTCAGAAGAAAGCATGAAAAACCACTTACATAATGTTGCTAAGGACAGTATGTGTGTGTGCTCATGCGCGTGCACACATGTGTACGCATGCGCTTACATAATCACTGGCAGTCAAGCTTAACTTACTTATATCCAACTATGTCCACTCTTAGTTCCTAAGGGAAATATGAAATTTACTCTGTGCCAATCTGGAAACAAAATCTGTACTCAACTATGAATTCACTTAGTGACTTATTCTTAGTTCACTTCTGTAAAATAAGATGATTAATGGTATACCTTGGAGAGGTATTGAGAAATAAATGAAAGAAGATTAGGAATATATGGAAAAATCAGACTTATTTAATTTGTATTGAAATCAAGGAGACATTGGTGGTTAACTATGCACTTAAGTGGAATTGATTTCATTTTGCAGGGGGAATTAGATAAGCAGAAGGAATGAAGGTTGTATTTAAACACTGTCAAAGGCAGAAGCTTGAGAACAAAAGATATAGGAGTTTCTTTTTATGTAAGTTTTATGTATTTTATATGCACGAAAATTCTTTTTTAAATAACATTTAATTTTGTTCATTTAAAACAAAGATATATTTTCCAGACAAGATAATATCAAAAGGTAGATAGCCAGTGACTGAAGCTGTACAAGTAATGCTCAATATAACATTAATAAAAGATGAACCAACATGCCAAGCAAAGTACATTGAGCTTTTATTATATTTATTTATATATATATATATATATACACACACACACACACACACACACACACACACATACATACATACAGTACATACATACATACATACACATACGCACACACACACAGACACATTTTTGAGCTTAGTGCCAAAATCTCTACAATATTATTAGTTATAAATATTAAAAAAGAATAAAAAGAAAAAAGAAAAGAAAAATGGACACTGCTAAAAATATTATGGATACATTTTAATTAATTGCTAAATTATAACAAGAATTCTTCACTTGTCCATCAGCATTTATTTCTCAGGTCAAATTCTTAATTAATTTCTCTGCTTTTTTAAGATCATAAAACTTTGAGCAAAATTGTGCTATATTTAAGGACATGCAATCAGTACTTAATAGGAAAATACCAATTGTATTATTTTTGTTTAATATCTTTATTTTTTAAGTAGTAAAGATGTAACTGGAAAAGAATAAAATACATTAATACTTTAAAACATTTAGGATTCACTTGGCTAAAATAAAACTGGGAAATAGTAAGATATGCAAGCTTTAAAACACTTGGGAATCAACTGATTAAATAATAGAAGTATTCTGAACTTCTGAAAACAAAAGGGTTTCTTTCAGTCAGGATATTAAACAACGGGAGAGCGTGTGGAATGATATCACGCTAGATTTAACTTAGAATATTTTGCATTTTGATCTGAAGCTCTTTCTGGTAACTTTGGCTGTTCTTTTTAAAATAATGGGCAGTCTGTTTTAACAGAAAGATAATTTCTCATGATGTATTAATTTTTTATACTCTGTAATCCAAAGGTTCTGTGCTTCATATTCAAATGTCTCATGCCAGATTTCTTTCAACCAAGCTGTTTATTCTTAAAGATCCATACTGTATCCAAAGCACTGGTTAAACATTGTGTTCCTGGTCATTCTTCCTTATTCCACCTGATACAAATATTGTTTTCCCCCCCTTTCTTAAAATTCACTTGTAAAATTTTGCAGCATAATATTGTTTGCTGGCTATGTGATGAAATTCCAGAACGACTCCTGCACTGTTGCTATGTACCTTATATGATTAAGCTTTAGTGATTTTTGCACACTAATGTTTCTGCCAAGTATCACAGTTGGGTTCATAACTTCTAGTAGGTCATTCTTTTTGTTTGAAATATGCATGGTTTTAGCAGCGTGATACATTTCAATGTTTCTCCCAGTCTGAGGTCTGTAACCTCCAACTATACAGCTGTCAGTTTGCAGTTTTACATATCTGGAAAATGTATTCTATTGCTTCAGAGTTAGAAAGTTATAAAGAAAATAGGTTGCAAATCTATCTTAATGCTCACCCTACTCTCACCCACCCCAGCCTGGAAGTGCACGAATAATCCATGCTTTAAAAAAATAAATAAAAACTTTCAGTTCACAATGTCTTTTGCTTAAGGCTGAGAGTTTCATCTTTTAGAACACTGCAGTTCAGTCTATTCCTTGGCTAAAACAGACTCTTCTGGTCTAGAATTTCCCTGTTCTGTTCAGTTGCCCTATTCTGTTCTGTACATTCATATATGAGAAACATGAGCAACAGATTAATTTAAATGCCTCTTCCATAAAGTGATGGACAGACCAAAGCAGATATAAGAAGCAGGGGTATTCATAGCAGGATGGATAGATAGATAGATAGATAGATAGATAGATAGATAGATAGATAGATAGATAGATAGATAGATAGATAGATCAGATAGCAGGAGGTACAGCAGGAGGTACAGATGTGGAAATCCAGGGTTTTAAAATCCTTATGGCATGCAAGAATGAAGAAATAGATAGTCTTGAACCTACTTATCTTATACATCTTATTGTCAAGTAGAAGTACAGATTTGCAGTCTAAAGTTTAGTCTAAAAATTTGCTCCTGTTTTCAGAGCCCAGCAGAAGGGAAACTTAGATCCAGAAGTTGCTGAATTAGATCCTGGTAGCAACAACCATTGATGAGGGAAGCTGGGAGTTGTAGTTCTGAGCCACATCTAGAAGGCTAAAGGTGGCCCGAATGTGTCTCAACCACTTTGAAGATCAATATACCAAAAGCACAGTGTTTAAGGAGAAAAGATTAGTGCTTCATAGCTGAGTTCATACGGTACACTAAGCCATAATTTGTTAAAGTGGCTTTAACGTGATTTATTGGCTTTGACTTAAAACAAATTAATCTAACAATATCTTTTAATGTATTTATATAGCTAATAACTGTATATTATTATAAAAAGACTATATCTTTTAAAAGAAAAAAATAAAATATTTATTATATAATAAACTGTATGGTGAAAGAAAAGAAGAAAAAATAGAGGTTTGGCTTAGTGTGTTGTGTGAATTCAGCCACTGTGCTTTCTTAAACGTAATTCAGAGTCAGTGTGATACTTCCACACAAATCCAATCAGCCTTGGCATGTTATCCTGCAAGGGGCCATAGATATTTCAGTATTTCTTTTCATTTATGTAATACATGTAACATCATGATAATTGTGAAGTTGCAGGTATAGGATGTGTTTTATGATATAGCTGGTTGTTAAATTCAGCCAATTGTTTTATTCAAAAAGTCATGGTTAAATAAACTGTGGCTTTATAGCATTATGTGCAACCACTCTTAGATTTTTCTCATGATACTTACTGTAAGGCCAAAGTGGTGTAATGGATAGGCGCAAAGAAACTCAGCCTGTAGTCAACCCTTAACTGCAGAAGTTCACTTGGTGACTTTGAACAGTCACTGTATCTCAGTCCAGGCTACCTTACAGTGTTGTTGCTGTGGGGAAAAAGAGAAAGTGGGAGTACTACGTATATCACCTTGAACTCCTGGTTGGAAGGCGTGATATAATTAATAAATAATAAATATACCATCAGAACAAGGTAGTTGAAGACTATAATAACCAAAGACAACTTCCTTCTACCAATATCAATCCAGGATTACAGATCTTTAGCTCATTTCTAGAAATGTACTTATCAAGTAGGTAACCACTAAGGGATTAGATGTGAAGGAGAAATTATTTCAGTGTACACACTAATGTGAATTGAGCTAAATTCACAATGCAAACCAAATGCAGTTACCCTTCTCGGTTATAGAATACAGTAGCTTTTCAGGGAGGTTTGCCTATCATTATGTTTAGTGCCAGGTAATCACCATTTTATTGAATTAGGCTGCAGATTCACAATCAGAACTGTTTGGTTTAAACTATTTAAACTGTTTCACAATTGTCTTTGAATAGAAATGCCCACAGAAATAGTGATCTGGAAGGGTGAAATCTTACTGTTGCATTTACTGGGGAAAAATAGGGCTATCAAGGTTTATGTCCTGCTATAAGTCTTTTGCGTTTGAACTTCTCTGTGTAAAACTAAATAAATAAATGCATTATAGATTATTCTTGAACTTCTCAGACATATGAAAGTTTCAGCATGGGCTTTTCATTCAGAGTCCTGTCTGCAACCTGTGAAATGTGCTTTGTCTTATTTGCTGGACGTCTGCATACAACAGATTCTTTCTGCAACATTTTTAGGTAGTGCAATCCTCATTAATTTCCCTTGTGCTACATCTTCCATATTGTTCTTAGAGCTAAAAGCTATTCTTTTCTGTCCTTGCACACAGTAAGCCTAGCCAGTAATTTGTTAGTTCCACTGTACTGAGGTTCCAAGGGTTCCCTTAAGGGTTGACTATCACGACAAACGCAGGCTGCAGAATGTGATAAAATGATGTTTGTAAATCATTTCATACAACTGAACTGTGTAGAGGTGTTGTTTTTGTTTTTGCTTTACTTTCTCCCATGCTGCTTTTGCTCTTGGGCACCATGGAGTGAAAATAATATATTCTCAGCAATATTTCTCCACCTGACAGGCAGATTCCCAAGTGTGTCCCAGGAACAAAAGGAGGTGAATTCCATAGTAAACAGCACATGTTATGAAAGAAGTTCCCACAGCTTTCAGCTACTGTTCCTAACAGGAGTATCATGCCCTGATTAGTCTAACTTAAAAACTACTTGGTTGTTACATTACATTATTCTATATTCTGCCTTCTGTTATAGACCGGTGGGAAATAGCTGGAAGAGTTGAAAGGCTTTCCAGCTTTCAAGAATTTTGAGTGGCTTTCATTTCTATATCTGGAATAACTTAATGCAGATAAATTTGCCATTATCTGAGCATAGCTAAGAATACACAACATTACATGTAAATAGTTTACTAGGGTCTTAGCGATTACTAACCAGTAAATAAGGGATTGAAAAATAAAAATGTATACAACAGTTTTTTTGTGGGAATCAAAACATCAAAATCTTTGGACTTTGTCACAAGCAGTAGCTGTATGGATGATGATGGTAGATGATGATGATAATGATGATGATGATGATGATAAACCTTTTGACCTTGTATCAATGTCTTGTTTACTATAAAGACTAGAATATAATGCATTCAAAAATGGAGCAGCTATTTATTCTTTGAAATGTTCAAGTGCTCTTGTAAATATAAGCAGCAGTTCTTTGAGCATATTAATCTAGTCATTCTGAACTACAAAAGTGGAAGACAGTTCTTTTCTATCCTCAGTGGTGTGCTTTTGGGCTGTGTCTAAAATTATGTTACTTGATAACTTTTTGAAGAAATAAATAAGTATGCCTATTTGAGGAGGGCAAATGTGCTCGTTAATTATGCCTAGCTATTAAAGTGGAATTTAACTGGTAGGTTATTTAGTCTTGTGGTATTTTAATTGATGAAAGTCATATATGTGGAAAAATGCCAGGGCTTGATTCGAACTAACCAGGTTCCACAATTCACTGTACTGAGTGTTGCATCACATTGAGGCAGTCTGGGCCCCATTAACATGGAAACAATATTCAGTATCTTATGGTCAGCATCAGAATATGACTGAACTAATATGCCATGACTAGTGTGTGCATTTTTCTCTCCCTACTCCACTAAGACACATATACTTCACATGCCTTAAAGGAAGAGTTACCACAGAAGTGGCCCTTAATGATTTCAGTAGAATCAGTGTTCAGCACTGGGGAATACTGTACCATTTCTGAAAGTCTACATTCTTGAAAGTGCTTTAAATAAATAAAGCTAATTTTTTTCAGAAAGAATATTTTAGAAATTTAATATAGAGAGATAACCTAGATTTTGTTTTGTTTTACACATAAACATGCCTCTGTTTGTTGCATCAGAATTCAGTCTGTGAATGTTATGATTTACATTCACAGGGACACATTTGACTTTATGTCAATCACAACGCCTATTATTTTATTATTCAAATAAAATTTACAAATACCACCTTTTTACAGAAAAATCACTGTGGCAGCATGGCTGATGGTGAAAGGTTGGAGACTTAAAACTTGTCTCTTAAGGTTAAACTCTATAGGGTCTGCATATACTTGCTGCAACTCATGGCTTGGTATGTTGTCTTGACAATCTGTGCTGTCACCACCTGTCTTATAGGGAGATCCTCACTTGACTTCTCCCCTAACTCAGACATGTGAGAGAGATAAAAATCCTGCAACCTGTCTTACTTTTCTCACTAGTTAAAAGGGAAAAAAATAACAGGAAAAAAAATTAAATTTGATAGTGCTCTGTGGCATTAGGACATTTATGTAGGGAAGTCAGTCCTTTTCTCACCATTCTGTTTGGTGATAGGCCGATCTCACAAGAGATAAATAAGATCAAACTTTATTTTTAAAAAAGGAAGCAAGATATTTTTTTTAAAAAACGTTTTTTTTGCTTTCAATAGTCATATGCAAAACATTTAGTGTGCAAAGGAATTAAACAATTAAACAAGCTGTTCAAATCACAGTTGCAACTGAAAAGCCTGTCCCATAGCAAAATATAAATAAAAAATATAAGACTTGGACAAACCATTAGATGATACTGATCTGCTGCTAATTTAGAGGTAATTCCACTGTAAAGAGGTTCCAGGTTGCATAAAACACACAATTACTGAGCTTCCATAGAAAAATGAAAACTAGGGACATTAAGGCTTAAACAGCAATGCAGAGAAAGATGAAGATTCCAATTCTAACATAGTTTTCAACCAAGACTTATTTACACACCTGTTAGATACAAAGGGATTCTTACATCAAAAGCCACCTGTTTGTTTCTGAGAACATTTTTCCCAGTTTCTTGTAGATTCCAGTCTTCAATCAGGAACTCAGGAAGACAATGTAACCGGGTTCCTAAGCAAAATAGCCAGCTTCTGCTCTTTTATTAAAAAAAACAAAATCTTTTTCCAAGCAGTAGAAAGGGATGAGGAGTAGGTAATTTTCCTACATATGTGATCACAAGCTATGCCTCAGACAATGTAAATGTGGATTGAAACTCAGATATGGCTGACTCTCAGTGAATAGGAGTGGGGAGGTAGCCTGCCTATTCATTACAATCAAATCAGCTAAATTTTTCATCCAGCATAATTTTGTTATTCCAGCAATCTGGCTCTATGCATGCATAGCATTACTATTTCTCTTCCCGCAGAAAGAGGAAATGGAACCAAGTCTGTAGCTGCTTGTTAGCCTGATTATTTTGAGACTATTCCCCAAAATCTGTGGAAATATTGAATTCCTGTTTAAACATTATCACTGGGGATAACATACTCCTTTTTTTACCTCTAAATAAACTTCTGCCGTTAAAGTTGTCACACATTCTAATCCCCTGACATACAGGTACCACTTATTTTCTCTTGAGCCTCAAGTACAGCAAGAGTACAATTTCTATTTAACAATAAGATGAAATTCTGGAGCGTGCTGTGATAAATATTGTACGGTACAATTCAATCAGCTTCTCATCTTGTAAGACCAAGTATTTTGTCCTTAGAATTTCCAGACAGATATGAATCAATGTCAGGTTTGTAGTCTCTGTAACTTCAGACTCATTTCAGATTTTAATATATTCACCCAAATATTTCTGTAACACTTATGTTGTTGCTCTTAATTAGGGGAGAGCCTGGTTATTGGTATAGAGTAATAGTTATTAAATTTCAGCATATTCATATGAGAAGATGAACATGAACTTTTCTCTGTTCAGCTTTGAAATATATGGAGACATGCATAAAAAGACAATTCTGTGTATAATCAGAAAATACTAGGATTGTGTGGATTACCCATTTTCCTTTCATGATATTTTTTCATGACCAGTTACAATATGCAATGTTTCCCATATCTGAGTTTGAATCTCTTAACAGCGGAAGTAAACAAACAAGGACATTCCTCTTACAATAGATTGTCAGCTTCTGTCATAGGAAGTGTCTGTCTGTCTGTCTGTCTGTCTGTCTGTCTGTCTGTCTATCTATCTATCTATCTATCTATCTATCTATCTATCTATCTATCAATCAAATTTGTCACTGCCAATCTTGTTGAAACAACTCTGGGTGGTTTACAAAGCAGTTAAAATCAATTAAATTTACAAAATTACAATCTACTATTAATAAACAGAAAATAAATAGATCCAAGAATAATTGACAGTCACTCAGGGAGCGTCATCAAGGAGCCAGCCACCCCTAGGATTGGGTAAGGTTGTTATCATCCCACGCAAGCTGGCAGATCCAGTTCCTTAATCCTTTCCGGATGGCCGGGAGGGTAAGGGCCTGCCGCACCTCTGGGGGAGAATGTTCCAAAGAGCGGGGGCAATGGTAGTGTTTGTAAAGAACTTGTGGTTTCCCTACATGGGAGGTACAGTATATTAAAATAATTCCTCTTAAGGGGGCAAAAAATCTCCCCCCCCTCATATTCTACCAAAACTAGTAATGTCTGATGCCCAAGGGGTGGGAGGAGAAAATAGGACTAACATAGTTCCTATTTCAGAGAAACTCCCTGGTTGTATACACACAGGAACAGATAGGAAAAAGCCACACAGTGTGATGGAAGATATGAGCGGAGAGGATTCTGGAATGGAACTTCAACGTTGCCGGGAGGGGGGAGAGAGGTTCCAGGGAAAGCAGCCGGAGTGTGGGAAAGTCAAGAGAAGGAGACTGGCCCCTCCCTAAGGTTATCATGGTTATAGTTGCTGTTGTTGGGGATTAGAATTAGTCTGGCAAGATTCTGTCTATTAGGTGTGAGCTAATAAAGGAGCTGATCTGATTCTGGACTGTCTCACTGTTGTTCTTGGGCTGAACCTGACACACAGCTGCATTATAATATATCTGTAGTGCTTGCAATTTTATTTATTATATTATAGCTTTTATTATTGTACATTAATCTGTGGACAATGAATTAAAAGCTTGAAAGTATACTTTTATTGTTGGGCAAAAATCTCACTAACGGCAAAACAAATCATTGCTGCAGATACTGAATGTATGGTCTTTGAATATTTGTTTAAAAATAAATTCAACAGTCATTTGGTATTTTCACTGGTATATTAATTTTATAGTAATTCTGCAGTTACAATATTGATGTCAATTATTTGTGGCAGTAACAGAATAAAACTGATAATTACAATGCTTGGTTTTTTGGTGTGCCTTCATCTGTAGCTAACTTTCATTATTATTTTTATGTCATGTATACTTGTGAAGTGGATAAGATGAGAGGTGATGATGAGAAGTTTATTCCCCATGCTGCCTGGGGAATTCTGGGAGTTGAAGTCCACTCATCTTAAAGTGGCCAAGTTTGGACAGCACTGTTCTAGATGATTCTTTAAAGTTATCTCACCACAAAATCCCATTCATACTCATATGAAATATAAGTCTGTGAGTATGTACCTATTTGTATATTAGAATAGAACCTCTGTTGAGTGCCTGTGCTGTTATAAAGGAAATAGACCTGCAATCCTCCAGATGTTGCCAAATAATTTTTCAGCATATTTTATTATAAGGCCATATTGCTAGGAGTCCAACAGGTTGAACCTGAGAGCCAAAGTTTCTGCACCTTTGCAAACTGAGTTTTCACCTAAAAGTCTGGGTTATAAATTTTTGTCCATTTGTAATTCTCAACTGTTTAATAAATTGAACAACATTCCCTCAAATGTTAACTGTTTATTAATTTAGGAGTCAAAATATATTTATAATCATATTACTAAGATATAGTAATAATATAACCTAAGCCTGCTTATAATACTGAAGCAAATTAACCAGTATTAGTATATAATTTTATTATTACTAAATTTAGATACTATTCTTTAGCAATGTATTCATGGAGATCTACAAAATAATAAAACAATAAAAACATATTAGAAAGTCAGTATATCTATCTTTTCTTTTCATCAAACCCAAAGGAACGTGTTTTAAGTTTTGAATTCTTTGAATTCTTGTCTAATGTCTATAATGATTGAGGGCAAACAAATTGAAGCTTCAGCTAAGCAGGAAACGTGTTCCTGGTCATTGAAAGGCAGAGTAGATTATAGTCACTCAGAAGATACAACTTTTGATTCCTGCCCATCTGTTTCTATTCCAAGAGCTAATCAAATCTGATCATATGACACACATCTAAAATATATCTGAGAATATGAGAGAGGGCCTTTTCAGGAACTGTTCCCAGACTTCAGAACTTCTTGCCAAGGAGATCATTCCAACTCCTACTGTGTTGTTCTTCATCAACAGATAAAACTATTGGTTTAGATAGACCATTAGTGGTAATTGTATTTTGGCTACTCAGTTGAGAGGGTGTTTTGTTTGTTTTCATTGCAATGTTTTCAATGGTGCTTTGTTATGTTTTCATTGTATTTTTATCAAATTGTTTGTATTCTGCTAACTTACTTGAACAACTATCATCGACATAGAGGTGGGGTACAAATCCACAAAATAACACTTACATTGTAAGTATCGCTACACAAAAATATACAGTTAAAATATTACATTACATTACAATTTCATACACAACTTGGAATGTGCTTATGTGCCCATGTTTTGAACAATATAACTGATAACTTATATTTAGTTCAGGACATTCTAGAGGAATGGATTTGTGGCTAAGTAAGTAAAAGTAACCCATTACATGTTAATTCATTATAGTTGGAAGTTATTTGAAGGTATCATAAAAAAACATGTAGAATAAAAATAAATAGCTTGTTCTTCCCTCCTCCCACCCCCATTTTGCTGTGGAGAAAAACATCTTAGTTGTGATATTAGAAATGGTTTCATTAGCAAATAAATAATAAAGAGGCTGTGACCTGCTCATATGCACTACTTCAAATGGAACAGTGTAGGCTTGGTGTCGAAATGCATGTATCTAAAAATATAACTCTAAAGTATTCACTCTGAAATATAAACTATTTAAATTACTACAGCATCATATAGTTTATATAACATTAGCTAAAAATAGATCAAGAAAATGCTTTGATAAATTATGAACCTGTTCAGATTAAGAGCTTACCATTAATGCCAAATACTGAGTGGACTTGGGTGTGTTGATTGTAAGTGGATAGATTGTCCATATATGTTTTCCCAAACTATCTGCTGATGTTACTGAGACCTATTTCACATACTTTAGTTTTAAGATGTTTTGGAAAAATTGAAAATGTACTTTTTTTTTTTCCACTGGACAACTCTCTTATTAGATTAGATGCTGCAGATGTTCTTTATCTTGATTTCAGTAAACTACCCAATGATAGTTCTCTTACCAAGCTGGACAGGGGTGGACTGATCACCATTACAATTAAATGAATGTGTAGTTGTTTAAAACTCATATTCAAAGTCCACTCAACAATCCCACAACAAACTGGAATGAAATATCAAGGAAGGTTGCTGGCAGATGATGGCAAATATCACATTAGAGGAAGAGCAGGTGAAGGCATCTTTAATCTTGTGTATGAAGTAACTGGGGACTGTGGTGTTGTTGGTGTAAGTGTGGGAGCAAAGTAGATATCGGCAACATCTACCTTGTTTCACATTGCTACAATTGTTAATTGATAAGCTATTTGTAATCTGTCTGACACGTAAGTTGCATCTTCATAACCATCCTGTCTTCTGCCTTGCCCTCCTTTACTTCCCCCATCCCAGTTTAACTCCTACATCAATCTAGCTACTATAGGCATCTGATGAAGTGAACTATAGCTCACAAAAGCTCATGTCTATAATATAATAATATAATATAATAAATTATATTAGTTTGAAAAAGTGCTACCAGACTGTTTCTGATTTTAGGCTACCATAGATTACCATAGCTTTCCTTCTACAATGTCTGCATGATTAAGTAGTAATTGACAAAATAGTCTGAAAGGTGAAGTTACTAATTGCCAAAGGAAGGAGAGTTCTTTCCACCATTATATATGAGATTAAGTGGTTTATTAAAAGGCAGTTATTACAATGGTTAGGTGATTAGTTGGTTGACCTGGCAATTTGACAGAAGAAGCTGCAGCTAACCATGACAGGATGATAATGGTAGCAGCCTTTGCAGCTTTCCATTTATACACTGGCATCCCATGCTAGATATGAAGATATTGAGATCAGCAGCATATGAATGTATAGCTGTTTTCCGAGTAAAGGCATGGATTGCATTTAGGTTACTACCCACTCTAATATGTGGGAAAGACCTTGGGAGACAGAGTAAAGAGACACAGTCAAGGGAATGGTCAAATATAAGGCAGCTTAGCCCACAGCAGGAATATAGGCAGGGCAAGTGGCTCAGAAGAGACATCCTGTCCCCCCCCCCCCCCAGTTTCTTGGGCTGTAAAGGAGACGGGGGAAACTTTCAGACTTGCAAGATTCTGTTAATGTAGCTTTACAATAAAGTAGAATTAGCTCATCTGATCCTGTTTTCTGTCTGATCTACCTTGTAAGGCTGACAGCAACCATGGACTTACAAGCTATGATATACCACTTGTGTTCCTTTACTTCTAAATGGAATGTGAGAAATGAATTTCCCATCTATTTTCACTGTGTCCATTGTTCTGAAATATAAAGCACATGCAAATTTCATAAAGAATGCCTTGTGCAAAACTATACAGGAATGGAAGGACATTCTTATTCCAAGTCCATAGTCGTACTTGTCCAGTTGTCTGTAGACTGTTTTTTTTTCCTTGTCTCTCTTTCATTTTTTCTCTCTCTTATTAATTGCCGAGCCTTATTTGAAATAACTCCAGTTTTGTTCAATAGGTTCAGTATCTGTGATAGGATTGTTTTTACTAGCTATCAACTCTCACAAACTTTCTCTTTTTTCTAAGCAAGCAAATAAAATCATTTCATTATGCGTTGAATAAATGCCACAGACTTATTGGATGCATCTTCTAATTATCTTCCTCTTTGCACGACTCTAGAATATTTCTAAAAATATAAAAATAAAATAAACATTGTTCTGACAAATATTCTATATGCAAATGTGCACATCGTTAACATATGCTTCACCTTTCTTTGTAATTACAGAGGCTTTGCATCTTTTGGATACCCATGTGGGTTATGAGATTGAGATATAGCACAAAATAGATGATTTGTGCCATAATCATGTTGTGTAATGGATAATCTAGATTTAGCCTTAATTGGTTCTTCTATTCTATACACTTATCCCTGGGAAAAGTTTTAAAGAGATTTTCTAGTGTGGCGTTTAACTGAAGAAAGTTCTACAAAGAATATGTACTTTAAAAGGTATCCCCAGAAGTTATTTGATACAAAATTGGAGATCTTAACAGCAGAATTTTCATTAATTGCTGGTTGACATTTACTAGAGAGTAAACTTAGATACCCACAGTGAGACTTACTGTTGAATATATATGTGGATAGGAGTGCTCAGTGTGGTCAAAAATTACAGGATAAAATTAATTTAATTAAAAACAATTCCACTTTCCTGATTTCTCCGAGGCTTGATTTTGAACACAGTCCTACAAGGCTCAAATACACATCTGTATGTTAGCTGATCCACAGGAATCTAGTAATATGAAGGATTTTTTAAAATACAAATGTATTAATATTTACAAATATGTATATAAATAAGAGAAAAAAGAACTTGAGATTTTTTTTTTTTTAACTGAATGTTACAGAAAACAAAACTGACTAATTCATTTAGCCAAAAGGCTTTATGTACTACTTGTTAGACTAAAAAGGCATACATTTTTGGAATGTGTATAAGTAAGTGTATGTTTGGAAAACGTGCATAGGAAATGTAGAGCACGTTTGAGAGAGAATGTAACCTGGTACCGACATGACTTCAGCATACAGCTCTTTTTTTTCCTTTCTCCTGCCCTTTTGGATAATCAGAGTTGTGTGCATGCTGTGATGTCACACAAAAACCAGCAAAGTCATTTTTCAAACTCCAGCTCTTCAACAATGTATTGAGTGGTTGCATCTTGGTTGCGCAAATTTAAACAACCAGTAGATGGCAGCCAAGAGAGACAAAAACTCTAACTCTTCGCTACTACCTGGTGGTTGATAGGTTGACGATCAACGTATCAATCATCATTTTGTAAAAAACAAAACACCTGCCTCCTCAATAAAACTTTCTTCAGTGCTATTTTACATTCTTAAAGCAGCCTTTCAGAATATCTATGTAATCCTATCATTTCTATTTTATTCAAATGCCTCATCAGAATGGGACTTTCTCTGATTATGTGATTATATAGAATAGCACTATATATAAACATCATCTGGTGGGGGGGTTTTGGTCCTTCTCTCAGTCTACAATACTCCTCCCACATTTATTTCATGCAGAATTAATAAGTCATCATCTATATGACTGCAGGTTCCTCTCTTTGATCCATGCTATTTTCAGAGCCTGAATTACACTGTTACAAAATAATACATATATTTCCAGAGTGGTATAATCAGCCAGCTTAATGCTGGGCCAGAAATGAATCTACTGGGAAACAAGGTGAATATCTGAATGAAATATTTATTTTCCATACCACTGTTTGCTGTGTCCCCAAACAGTTAATAGACAAACCAATGTATTACTGAATAGTATTGAAACAACACTACAATGGATTACCAAAGTATGTACCAAAATGGTACTCCTCCAGATATGCTGGACTACAATTCTAATTGCTTATCTCTGGGGTGATAGAGTGCTACTAACATATAGGAAGGTTCAGGTTAGGGGAAGTTAGATTGCTATGAAATTCAATGTATGAATTGGATACTGTTAAATGTTAATGCAGTTATCTTACTTTAATAGTGATTATAATACCAGATAAATGAGTGGAGAATGTCATGTTTGGACTTCTTCTATCCTTTTTGCAGTACATAAATAAGAAATATGTCTCAGGACTTTTGCAAATCTTCTTGCTCCATTTATAGTGTTCTTAAAGTAGCTGTGGCTGACATATGCAAACACTCCCAACCCTCTCAGCCAGTTCAGGAGAATACCACAATTGATGGTACTGAAAGCCATTGAGAGATCACACAGGGCCAGGATGGATCGACTACCCCATCCCAAGACCACCAGCGGTCATCTACAAGTGCAATCAATGCTATCTCAGTACTAAATCCCAGCCTGAAATCCAGCTGTTAAGGGGTCCAGATAATCTGCTTCCTCCAGAGCCCTTTGAAGCTTGTAGGCCTACCATCTTCTTAAGAACCTTCCCCAAAAAGGGAAGTTTGGGGACTTGATGAAAATTGTCCAGTATTGTGATGACCTCTTGAGAATGGGGTGAACCACCGCCTCCTTCAAGACACATGGAATTGTTCCTTCCCTCAATAAAGCATTTGCCACTATCTAGACCCAGCTACATGTCATCTACTGGGAGGCCTTGACCAACCAGGAAGGACATGGATTTAACACACAGGTGGCAGAACTCAACAATCCAAGGACCCTGTCAATAACCTGGATCAGGTCCATGGTTGCCATGATCTCCCAAGCTGCCTCTGACCCCTGGCCCAGCAAAGGCAAGTTGAAGTCTCCCTGGTCCATAAACATGAGGAACCCCACTGCCAAGCTGGCCAGAGTCAAGCAACTCAGTCAGGGATGGTGCTATGTAGCAGGAAGGCTGGTACGTAAGCAGCAATCCCATCTGACCCTTACAGCTCAGGTTCACAAAGAGGGTATTACATCCAGCTATCTGTGGGGGAACCAGCTGTGCTGCAGTCATGTGCTGACTATTATTTATGAGCTTACTGTCAGGCCTAGCCCAAGGAACTCCAGGAGACCATGCAGAATCAATCCAGCAAGGTTTATTAGCTACAACCCCTTAACAAGAATGTTCCCAGAATGAAACCAGTTCCCAGGCTCAGCCAGTTCACACCGATGGATTTTCTTAGGGAGGTGCCAGTCTCCTCCGCTTATCTCTTCCTCGCTCCTCTGGAGATGAGAGCACATTCTTTACTCCCCTCCCACCATTCCAGTCCATCACACTTACTACATTTTAAGAGCAATTATAGTAATAGACAATATTCTGCATCTATGTGATATAGCAAATATATGCTGTTCTCTGGAATCTAAGATTAAAAGACCAGAACCGTCTTTAAATCTTACCTACATAATTTGTTTCTTCATGAGAAAAAAGTTAAAACGTATAGATAAACTGGAAAATGTTGTTAATACTATGAAAGTGTGCTCTTCACCACTGGGGTTCTTGACACAGCAGTGAATCGTTAGTGAAGTACTGCAAATAAATAAATAAATAAATAAATAATTTTGGTCATAAAGTTTACTTATTATTCTGTTCTTCTGATATTACACTAATATAGTTTTTTTTTTAAAAAAAATCATGTAATAGAGCTAGGAAGTTGTAAAGAAAGAGACAAGATTGTTACCAGATGTCACCTCAATGAAATTTTAGTGTAAATAGAGCTGCTTCTACAACATGTTTACTGCACAGTGTGTCAGCAGGGTTTTGGAGGGAGTGTTTGGGATCAAACTAATTATCCACCACTAGCACACTGTGTGTAGAGGAACTACAGAGTTACAAAAGAGTTAATTCTTTGTATGGGTATAGCACAAAGTCATAGAGTTGCTGTATACAAACCATGTTAATGTAGGAATTCTGTTCTCCTTTCCAATTTACTTTTATATCCTACCCTATAGCCACATTAGTATGGGAAAGGAGGGGGGTTGATTTGTTTGTAATGTTGGTGACCCCAATTGGATCACTATGATTAAAAAATATATTTTTTTCATTATGTTAAAAAGTGAGAAACTCCCAGTGATCTTCAGTGTTTGTTCCAGGTTAGCAACTGAGAGCTGTTTCCTGCAAACAGACTGAGTTAATCCTTTCACCTATTGTTTTTTACCCAAGTATCAACACTTGAAATAATGTTTAAAAATTACTTGCAGCTTCCTTACCAAACATTTTTCTTCTCAAGGGAATGGCATGCCAAGGATTGGAATAAAGATTTTAAACAAAAGAAGTTTCAGCACAATACATTTATTAAGCATAATATGATTTCCTAGCAAAAATGTATAGCAGAGTGGGGTGCACATGTCACTTGATTGCATCTTGATCTTGTTTATATTATCATTTTTTCCATGGATTCTTTTACCTCTAGAGGATCAAAAGATTAGCTGGAAGAAACTGATTTGTTTGATCTCAGACACGTTTTTTCAAATTATTTCATACACACACATGCAAAGGTTTAATCTTGTTCAGTTACTATATTTCACCAACAACTTCAAATACCTTTGCTCCCTCATTCTGAATTAAACGATGGTCTATGACTGAAAATCCCAAGTTTGCATTCCCATTCAAACCTCTGTTGCTTCCCATTCAAACCTCTGTTGCTTTAATCAGAGTTTTGCCCTTTTTCTGAACAGGTTTGGAAAAGGTCCTCAGGGACTCAGATCTGATTGATTAGCTATAAAAGAGCTAAAATCATCTGAAAATCTCTTTCACATAATTGGATTGAAATCTAAATGGAAAGCTATTTCATGCTGAAGATTACAAGGGAGGAAGACCTGTTCCTCTAGCGTTATCTCCATGTTGTTCTACTTTCTGTATGCAAGTAATAGGGTAAAAATAAATCAGTAAAATTATTGACTTCCAGTGAGAGTGTGGAGGAAATCCAAATAACCAAAATGAGAAATTTGAGTACAGGGAAGCATAGCTCCCTTCACTGGGGATCTCTTTGAATGTTTCCTTCCCTTTTTATTGCATCCTGAATATGTCATTTGAAGTAATGGTTAGTCTCTGATTTTCGTATTCTGCAGTTTTCACACCTGAAGACTACTAGAAGGTTCCCGTTCCTTCTTAAGAGAACACAATAGCCATGGTCCATCAGTAATATGCTGAGGCTGGTATCCATGCAGCATACAATATTTGATGTCATTATTTCATGTAATTGGCAGTTAGCTTGTGCAATGTTGGCTTTTCTCAGCTGCCATGGCAACAAGGAGGTTACAGGAGCCACAACAGTTTTTCCCACAGCCTTTGCCACTTCCTGAATTTGCCACCATTTTCCTTAACAGATGGGGCATAGTTGAGCAAAACAAAAGCATTCATCTGCTTAGATGTAAAAGCAGATGGTGAAATGCCAGGAGAGTAAACATAATAATAATAATAGTTATGATTAGAATGCACGTGCATCCAGAAAAAATGCAAAGATAGATGACGAAATATATGAAACAAAATTAAGGGAATAAGAATGTCATAAAACAGTAAATGATGTAAAACAAATTATCTGTGTTCTATCCATTATTTCTATCTTTCATTAAAATAGTGAAAATGATAAATATATGATTAATAAATATAAACTTGTGGAATTATCTTATACATCATAAGCCCTCAGAGGAATTCATCTGGTACCTTGAGATTAAAAAATAAGACTTTATTATAATTTACAATTGCTCAAGATTTAAATGTAGCAACAGTACAAATTAGCCTTAAGAATGCATACAGAAAGTTCAATTCCTGATGTTTCTAGGTATGACTTGGAAGATCTCCTATCTGAAAGCCTCATGTGCCACTGAAATGCCAACTTAGTATTCTTCAAGCATTCAGCTCTTGCTCAGATAACTGGGAAACAAGCATTAGGTGTGGAAAGTAATTTCATGTATTCTTCACATCATCATTTTACCAGGCTGATTCATCTGTCAGCCATAGAGCCAGAAGAACCAGTCAGAACCATACAATAGCTAGTTGTAACTCAACACTCTATCCCTGAAGCACATCCTTCTCCTTTTATGTCTGTTTGTAAATTATGCCTCCAAAAAAAGAGCATTTATTTCTATCACACTGGTCTTCCAGAATCTTCCTTGACATAAGAAAATTCTTGACTCTCCTTAATTTGGCTGGAGGCGATCATGATGTAACTTTCAATTATATCTAAATATGCTAAAACTAAACAAAAGTTTGCCTTACAATTTTAATATGGAATTATTTTAATTGCAATTATTTTATTAGAATATGCAGTAAGATAAAACAGTTTATTAAGGAAATATGATAATGAATTATGCTGCATGGTCCTGACCATACAGTGATTGATAGCTTGTATGGCTTTTATTCTTTAGAGGGAATGTTTAAATTCACAAAGCTTTACTTGAAACAGAGAAATTAAGTGAACTGAGGACTGCAAGAAAGCATTGCCATCTGGGAAAAATCAATTGATACACATGACTGGGATCTCAAGTGAAATTAATGAGTCACATTGTCTGACACGCTTTTAAAGTAAGATTTAATCAATATAGGTATTAATGGAATAATTAATTATCACAGAAATTGACTGATGCTGCTTGAGCTGCGATTAATTTATTTGTTTATGTAAGACACTGCTCTTCCTTGAATGGAGAATGATTTGCATTTTTCCATAAACTGAATAAAGTGAACATTAGTGATCTGTAAGGTTATTTCAGACTAAATTATAGCTCAGATGTTAGTCAATATTTGTCAAATAGAGATTTTGTTACATTTTGTGATCTCTCAATCTTCTTTGTCATTATCATAGTTACTCCCAGAATAATGATGCTGATATGAACAGCTTCCAACAACCATACAATAGCAATCTGTTTCAGCAAGAGATTAAAAATAAAAACAAAAACTTTTTCCTTCATATCCAAACCTCCGATTTAAAGGTTCATTCACACTGTATAATTTTGGCAATGTCCACTGTGAAGTTGTAAAATTAAACATTAAACATATGGTGCTCAAAGTAAACAGATCACTTGGAGTAATGTTATAAGCTTTAAGAGCAACGTGGTATGATTTTAAAGATGAAAATACTTCCTTATTGGGCTCTTTCCTGGATTCTAATTCTTACCTGGAGGTTAAGTATGTCATTTAATTGAAAGTAAAAGTTAGGCTTGGATTAAGCAAAAGGGAAGCAATAGAAACAATGACTATTTGGGAATAATGAAAAAAGACTATTGTCTCCATGACCGTTGTGATTACCAAGATATATGAGGGGTAAAAAACAACCTTGATTCTGATTCAGATAAGCGTTTGAATCAGGTCAATTAAGCTAAGGCTGGTTTTTTTCTCTTGTTTTAAGAGAAGAACTGAAGCACATCTAGTTTTGATAGATTACTCTGGAAAAGGTAAGTCTAAATGTTTTTTCAGGTCTCTAGAAGATTTTCCTGCAAATTTACATAGCCATCCTCATGTTATTTCACACACATAAAGCCTTTTCAGGTGTTTGGTATTCTGAAGAGCTGAGAGTAAGGCAACAATTGATCAAAACCAAGAACACAAATGATGTAAAGCTTCAGGCTATTCAGTAGTAGAGATGTTAGTTTAAAAAAAATCTTAGTATTTCCTACCACTGGATTCCTATAATGTAATCCAGTATAGGTCTTTTAAATGGTGAAAAGCTCATGTATGGAGGCTGTAGGATATCACAACAGATGTGGCCAATTTACTGACTATTCAGATGATTTCTGTGCAATAAATTGTATGGTATGGTAAAGACCCTATCTTTCCATAATGTTGTTATACTGTTCAGGTTCTTTGATGATAAACAGTTTGGAAAGTTGATGCCTGACACTAATTGTGTTTTAGAATCCCATTGTTTTAGTTACTGAAATCATAGCTAGGCTGAAACGTGTATTTTAGAAGCAGTAATGTGTGTTCTTGATGTTCCTAAAATAAGTCTTCATTGCAGAATAAAGTTTGAACCTAATAAGATATTTTCTACTTAGTATCACTTTTTCTCTTTTCAGTTGAGTTACTGGAGCCCATAGCAAGGATTGGTAACTTGATGCTGTCAACATCTATATAAATGTGACAAAACAAACAAACAAATAAGTTTTAGACTATCTATTCTTCCTGACCTTTTTACTAAAAGGAGTAGTGTTCCCAAACTACTTCACAACACCAAGATATCTATAGAAGTATCTTTAACATCATATTCACAAACCTGCCTGCTTGTCAGTGCAAGCAATTAAAAGGCAAGCACGAGAGTGTTTTTGGCAATCATCTCATGCTTATAAAACTTTATGGCAGAGTAAGTTCATGTGGTTCTGGCCAAATCATTGGAAGGTTTCAATAGATTTAGATGTTAAAGACATATTTCTTCTAAACTATTTTTTATTTCATAAGCATTTTGCTTGTTCTGGTCCTGAAGTACCTTATTTGTTTTAGTAATATTGTGCCTATTTGACGGTTGCCATTTATAGTTGTTCTGCTGCTGTTGTTAAAAATGAACAGAAAAGGTTTATTGCTTTTCTATGCAATTGAAACTGACTGATAATACAAGAACTAAAATACTGTAAAATAGTACGATAGAAGTTTAACTTTAAATAAAGCCTATTAAAAAGTCATTTAGAGGATTGCTCACTCTGTTCATTTGATTTGAGATGATGGGCTTCTTTTCATGGTAAAGGAGTACTTCCCATTGCACATTATGAAAACTGCATGGTGGAGAAGAATAATGGAGAAGAATTAATGTAAATTAGCCAAATAAAGTATTAGTAAATTCATAGTAAACAGAGAGGAAAAACACAGTATTGGTTTGAACTGAATTTCATGAAATCCTACCATCCTGCTTTATGTTAGATATGCATATGAACATGCTTTCTGACTTGCACTTTTTGAGATAGTATGATAGAATAAAAGATAATACAAAGTGCCATTTTGAGTTATGAACACATAATATGTTCTTGTAATATTGTGATTTCCTTTTACACTGATGTCATTCTGATGTCTCCATAATGATTTCATTATGTGGGATGGTATTTTTAAGAATATAAGTAATTCTAAAGGTCAAGGGGATGGGTGGCGCAGCGGCTTAATGACGCTGAAAGTTGCCAGCCAGAAATGGTTGACACTTCAGCGGTTCGAGCCCAGCTCCGCGCAGCAGAGCGAGCTCCTGCTTCCACCTCAGCTCCTGCCAATCCAGCAGCTCGAAAACTTACACGAGTAGATAAATGGTTACTCTCACCCCAGTGGGAGGAAAAATGCTGGCGCGCTTGCACAGGAGATGGGACCAGTTGCCGGTAACGTGGAAGCCACGCACACCCAAAAAAGGCATGAAGCAACGGAAACCCCGCCTCCTCCACTCGCCAGCTTGGCTCTGGTCTAGGAAGGAGGCAATGGTAAACCACTTCCGAAACACCTTGCCTTGAAAACTGCAGGGACTCGTCCAGGCAGTCGCCGCAGAATCAGTAATGATTGAGTGCGGATAAAAAAAAAAGGTCAAGGAGGATATGTAAAATGTTCCATATAAACTAGTCTTAGTCTTTGGAAAATCATATAACTTCTAGAAAATGGAAATGTATGGATCCTGTTTCTTATGACAACATTCCAATTCTTTCTTAACAGGAGTGCATAATAAATTCTTCCAAGTTATGATTTATGTACAAAGCATTACAAGTTGTGCATGTATAACAATAAAGAACATATTTTATCTTAATAAAAGATTGTGAGAAATTAGCCTTTATAGTAATGCTTGCAGGTTGTGTTTAGAGTACTGAACAAAATAAGAATCGCTCAGTACTATGATTATCCAAATGTATGTAATTATTCAATAGAAATGTAAAAATAAAACATAATGTTTACCGCAACATTTCACATTTAAAAATAATTAGTAGTTATGTAAAGTCACTTTCATAATTTGCATATCTCCAGAATTATTTATTGTAATCTCAGAAAAAATGTATATTCTTATTGTCTTTGCTTTGCTAATTTAAATTGAACATGAAATGTAAACTGAAAATTAATTACAATTGGTTGACTGCTCTGGTTCAGCAACATGCATTGTCAAAGTCTTCCTGAATACCTGTAATGAAATTTGTTGGAAATAAGGAAATGTGTATATATATAAAATCAGTCCAAATCAATCCACTGTTGGATGAAGCCCTCTTCATCTAAGCTTATGGACTGTAATCTATTAAACTGGTCACATATGGGTTGGTAGATAGATGTTTTTCTATCTCCTAGTCTAGGGCTGAGAAAGAGTGAGTGGCTCAAACTCACCCAGCTAGGGGATTACTAGGTAAATGGGTTTACCTGTTAACAGTTTTGGAGCATAGCAAACACTGGTATGGAAAATAAATATTCAGATATTTAATACATTTATTTCTGGCATAGCACCAAGGTTATGGACCATAATCATCTATGTTGGGTTGGTAGATAATTTTTTTTAAATTCTTATTATGAGTCTAGTGATAAGAGACAGTAACTGGCCAGTCACCCAGCCAGTTCCAAAAACCTGGAATCCAGTCACACCATAAACACCAATAGTACTTCAAAATAGCCTTGGGTCCTTCCCAGTAGCATGTTGAATGCCATCCAATCTGAGAGGCCCATCACCTGGTATTATATCATCACTCATTTATATTTTCTAATTCATGTGCTTTTCTTGATAAAATGAAAGTGTTTTACCATTGTCTTCTCCCATGCAGTATGAAATGATGCTTTGCCATTATTACCTCATAAAAGGATTGTTGCAATGCAATCTACATGAGGCTACTTTTAAAGACTGCCCAGAGCCATGTATATGAGATGGTTGGCCATATATGTTTATATGATAATAATAGAAACAATAACATATCAAGTCTGATATAAAGTCCAATGAGAAGATGATATCTGAAAAGAATGCACCAGTTCTGGAAAGAACAGCATCCAGAATCAGAAATAGCAGAACAGAGGCAAGCAGATCAATGTCGATATATAGCATGAAATAAAGTATTCACAGAAGTAGAATTGGAAGAGCTGCAAAGGTCTGCCCAGGGCAAAAAACCCGAAGCCTTGCCAGAAGTAGCTCAGACTGTAGAGGCAAACCAGAGGAATTGGCAGTAGAGGAAGCCAGCATAGCTATTGAACGGTTTTCATTCCCAAACCAGGCGCCCTCTCCTCTGCCTTCTCTTCAGAAAAAACAAAGCCCTCTAACTAAAAACAAGAGGAACTGAAACAAAGAATATCTAAGCATCTAGAACAGTACAAAAACAACAAAATAAGGTTGCCTGTATTGAAGCTTGTTTCAAAGAAACAGCTAACACGAGTTTTAAAAGATGCCAATACTGTAATATCAAATATAAGCACTAGCTCACTGCAAGAAACAAACCAACTAATGTGCAACACAGCTGCAGTTATAACTGAATACCTCGGATGTGAAATAAACAAAAGCCAAACAGTATACCACCAAAATGGAACATCAGGTTGGAAAATAAGATCAGCATGCTAAGATCAGATGCAAGCAACCTAGAACAGTTGAAAGAAAAGCTGAAGAACAAGAAGACCAAAGAATACCTGATCAAGAAATATCACCTAGGGACAAGGAAGATCAAAGAAGCCCTGGGAATAATAAAGCAGCAAATAACAGCCATAGTCCAAAAAGATCAGATATGAAGCTTGAATTGCACAGTATAGACAAGATCTCCCATTTCAGTCGAATCAGAAACATTTCTACCAATCCATCAATGGGGAGACTGCAATGAACCAGTCAACACCTGACAGAGAAGAGACAGTGCAGTTCTGGGTGCAGCTATGAGACAATCCAAAGAAATACAACAAGAATGCAGCTTAGATAAAGGATGTAGATAAGAATAAAAAGGAAGCTAAAATGAAAGAACTTGTAACAACAGCAGAAATGGTGGAGAAAAAGGCAAGGAACATCAAGAATTAGTCAGCACCAGGTGAAGATGAATTGCTTGGTTTTTGGTTGAAACGTCTGACTGGTCTGCACCCACTCACTGCCAAGCAGTTTAACAACATAATGCAAGGGGGTGAAATTGAAGATTGGTTAACATCTGGCAAAACCTACCTGATAATGAAAGATCCAGCAAAAGGGCAGTACCAGGTAACTATAAGCCAATTACCTGCTTGTCAACAATTTTCAAATTGCTGGTGTGGTAGCTGATGCAGTCCAACAGCATCTAATTGAAAATAAGCACTTTCCACCTGAGCAGAAAGGTAACTGCCCAAACAGCAAAGGAACAAAAGATCAGCTTTTAATTGACAAGATGATTTTGGAAAACTGCAAGAGAAGGAAGACCAACTTGAATGTAGCTTGGATTGATTACATGAAGGCATTCTACTGCCTGCCACATGATTGGATAATCAAGTGCCTAGAAATATCAGGAGTCAGTAGAAACATCAGAAGCTTTGTGCAAAAATCAATGGCATAAGGAAGACACAGTTGCTGGTCAATGGTGATAGAGGTTAATATCGAGAGGAATGTTTCAAAGTGACTCACTATCACCACTACTGTTTGTCATTACATTAATTTCTCTGTCAACAATACTGAACAAGTCAGGCCATGGCTATCAAACATCAGAAACATCTGTCAGGCTATCCCACCTCCTTTACATGGGCAATCTGAAGCTGTATGGAAAACACCATCTGAAATAGAATCGCTGCTCAACACTGTCTGAATATGCAACCAAGATATTGAATGGAGTTTGGACTGGACAAAAGTGCCACCTTTACCATCAACAGGGGAAAAATAGTGAAAACTGAAGGAATCAAGATCCCCAATGAAAATAACTTCAAAAGTCTGGATGAAGAAGATCACTACATATAGCTGGTCATCCTTCAAGCTGACAACATTAAGCACATTGAAGTCAAGAAGAAGGTTAGTAGTGAATACATCCTGAGAGTGAAGAAGATCTTAAAGTCCAAATTCAGTGGATGAAATACAATCAAGGCAATTAACACCTGGGCAATTCCAGTCATTAGATATATAGCTGGAATGGTGGACTGGACTGAAGCTGAATTAAAAGCCCTGGATAGAAAGACCAGAAAAATAATGACCAGAAAAATAATGCTCTTCATCCACACAGTGACGTTGACAGACTCTACTTACCAAGGAGCATTGGGATGTTGCAAGTACACCAAATGGTGGATCAGAAAGACAAAAAAGTCTGGATAATGGGCATTGCAATTCCTTGGGACAGCTGAATAGAAGAGAAAGAACTAGAGAAAATCACAAAATACAAAGACCTGCAAATAGAAATAGAATGACTGTGAGAAAAAAAAGCAAATATAATAGCAATAGTAATAGGTGCTTTGGGTCCATTCCCAAAACTTCTGGAGCACCATTTGAACACCATCGGCATTTACAAAATCACCATCAGTCAGTTGCAAAAGGACTACTTGGAATTACTTGAAACAGCTTACATCCTATAACAATTCCTTTAACATCATCAATCAGCAACATCTGTCTACCCCAAGTCCTTGGGAAGGACTTGATAGGTGGATAAAAATGCCAAATCCAGTCTAAACTTCTGGCTGACTGTGTGACCAGGTCCTTGGGAAGGATTTGATGGGTGGATAAAAATGCCAAATCCATTCTAAACATCTGGTTGACTGTGTGATAAACCATAATAATTTAAATAATAATTTTTAAAAAACCTTTCAAAAGCCGCAGTTGATCCACAATGCAGTGGTGTGGGCAGAGATGAGCATGCCATAATAAGCCCATGTGACACCACTGCTCTGCAAGCTACCAGTGTCCTTCTGGATGAAATTCAAGGTGTTGGTTACCACCTATAAAGTTCATGGCTTAGGGCCTAGCTGTTTGAGGGACCACCCATTTCTGATTGTTTCTGCATGTCCATGAGAACTGCTGAAGTTCAGAAAATGATTAAAACCTTGACGTCCCAGGCCTTGGGATAGGGAGGTGGTTGGGCCCGTGTAGGCCACTTGGTCATAGAGAGTTTGCCTTCTGAACACTTATGATCCATTTTTTAAAATTGTTCCAATTTTTGAAAGTGTAAGCTGCCCAGAGTCATTAAGAGTTGAACAGCCTCTAAATTCTATTACATACATACATACATATATACATACATACATACATATCAAGAGAGTGAGTCCTGCCACTTCCAGGGGAGGTATAACTGAAAAATTGATATTTTATGGATTTATTTATAGGCAAGGATGGAACATGGGATGAAGAGATATCTGTTTAACCTTATAGAGAATGAAGAGTTGTTACATTTGTTTATACTTGTGATGAAGGTTGGAAGTCACTTCTTCATATATTTCTTTTCTTTTTCTTTATTTTCTCTTTTCTCTCTTTTTTTGCAATTTTTATTCTTTCTATTCTCTTTCTCTTAGTTTGTATTACTTTTTCCTATTGTAATTAAAATTCTTAATAAAAATTTTATTTCAATAAAAAAGAAGTGAGTCCTGCCTTCTAATTTATGTTTCAGAATCTTCAAAAATGACAAGCATTCCTTTATTTTTAATGTACATCCCATTTCCATTGAAGCTCAAAGTAACGCACAAAGGAAGTTATTTTCATTTATTTTCACAACAACCACCTTTTGAGGAATTTTGTGCAGTGAGATAATTGCTGACACGGATTCACCTGGTAAGCTTCATTGCTGATTGTAAACATGACTTTTTAATCATTCTCTTATTTTGCTCTATCGCTACTTGTGCATCCACATTGTATTTATGTTCCTTTTGATATTAACTTGAAGGAGTTCACAGCACCTACTTTCTATATACTGCTATACCCTTTGATGAGTTGCACTATATTTATGTGATTTTGGCTGGTATTCTGGTTATTTTGTTTGAAAGGGATTTGCCCTTCAACATTTTTATTACAGAACAAGCTTGTCACGTTAATAATTTTGTTATTGCTTTTAGATAACTTTCTTTACATAGTGATTTTCCTTGCTTGGAACAGTAACATTTGCTGGCATGTTTTTAGCTTTCCAGATTGCTCAGATGTCAGCCTGCTGAATCAAGTTCTGCCAAATACTGTTCATTTGCTAATTAGTAAGAAGCTAGCATATGAGATCTCCATTACTTTTAGGCATCACAGTAATTTTGCACTTTTGTTGGACCTGTCATTTCAAAACCTCTCCCTGACAACACTAAATTTATTCCATAAATTGTGTCAAGATTTAATTAGTTGGTAATGCCAGTAAACTATGAGATTCATTATACATAACTGACTACTGGCTTTTTATAAAATCTAGTAAAAGAAAATAAAATTTAAGCATGTTTTCCTTTTTGCCAAGACATTTCTAAGGATTGATTTTTCTACTTGCAAAGCATATGCTGGCTGGTTGAGCTATGTATCATCCTTAAAAACATTAACAAGGATGTCAAGATATCTAAACTTTCATTAAAATAATATCAGTACCAAAGCTAGGTAGAGTTGGCCATGAAGTCTGCTCAGATCAAGCTTTATTTGGTCTTAATCTAAAGAAACAATAATAATTTGGCCATTTTTTTCCTTGAAATGATCTGTGATGGTAGTTTTATCATAGCAGGAGATATTGTAGTCTTTCAAGAAAGGATTGGTCCTCTAAGTAGAAGCCTTTGTGTATACTGTAAGATACTGTACTTCTCAACCCCTGACTCAGTAAGTGATTTTGTCAAAGTGCTGTCAAGGTGTCTGGAAGCTATCCAGGTCTGGATGGGGAAGAACAGGTTGGCACTCAATTCTAGCAGACGGAGTGGCTTTAGACTCAAAGGCCTGCTGATTCTAATGGGAGTCCTTTGTTAACTCTGAACATACAGTCGTGTGTAAAAAGCCTGATAATTTCATCAAGTTAGGAAATTAGGAAGGTTGGATAGTTGTAATTCCTTCTGGGTATTTTATTATTATTAATGGTTTCATCTGTGATTCCCAATTCCATAGGAACATTGTATACTTGTTGTTTCTTATACTGACAATATGATTTTAATCCCATTTATGTATTGTGGAGTTGTATGTTACTCAGACTTTCTGGATCGGAGTGGCGTATAAGCCCTGTAAATAAATAAATAAAATGAAAATGAATGACTCATTTTTAGGAACATAGTATCTAGGGTCATTCCAATACCATATATACCAGTTCAGACTAATCACATAAAGAGATCTTTGGAGGCCAACATTCTTGCCTATTTAGGGATTTTGAATGTAACAGACAATTTGGGTATATAACAAAGTATTTGTGGATTGATGGGATTCAGCTTGACTGATTCAGTGAAGTTGATTTACCTCTATACACAAACTTGTATATATTGAATCTTACTTATATTTCTTTGTAAAAATATATGAGCTTATTTTAAAATAAATTTTTCCAGACTTTTACTTGTCTCTTTTCTTAGCTAAAAATGAGCATGGATGATAGACATATTCATGTAATACATGAATCCCAAACTCTAAGTACCAAATGGAAGCCAAGTTGTAGGTTGACTATATACATTTTTCCAAGACTTTCATGTCCTAAGTTTGAGACGAGCCTTGTTAACCCAAATATATATATACTATTATTATGCACTAACATCCATAACTGAATTACATAGATGAAAATGGACTGAATCAGAATTAAATATATTTAGAGAAAATCCACTGCAATCAATGGAATTTAAATTATTCATGGATTCAACTGAATGCAGAAATGTGGTGTTACAAATTGACTGTGTTTATGCAACACATTTATTAGGTAGTGAAGAAGAGCAGGTGATGTGAAGAGGAAAACTGTGTCAATTGAACCAGACAAATTAATCTTAAGGGGAAAAGATTTATTTTCAAACAGCCCCATTCGATTAGGATTAATTTGCCATTGCCTTCAGTGTTTCTTGTTAAGAGGGAGGGAGGACTGTCGAGCAAAATGATCTTCAGAAAGATAGTGAAGCCTTGACAGTGTTCATTTATGATATTCATAAGTATAATATCTTGTTTAAATAAATAATGTGTTAGCAACTTCCATATTATTAAATTTATGTATGCTTATGAGAGGAAAATAGAGAAAAAATGTGAATGATATGATCATTTCTAAGAGGCAGCTGAACCAGACTAGAACTATGTACAAATGGTTTTTTTCCTTGCTTGATTTTTTAATCAAACTTTAAAAAAAAAAAAAATTCAAACAGAAACAAACAAGAAATACAGTATAAAGGAAAAAATCAGATAAATAAACAAGGGACTTACAAATGAGATAAAATTACAGTTTTTCAGTGAATAATTGAAGTTATCATATACCATGTCATTTAAAAACCAGAAAGTAACTACCAACTCTGTGAAAAATTCAAATATCAGGAGCAACAAACTGTGCTGTAATAAACTCCACTGAAATAAATTGGTGATAAATTCTTTAAAAAAAGAAAAAAGAGACTTTTAAAATAAATAAATAAAAAGAATAAAAGTCAGTAAAAGCATTATTAAGAAACTATTTGCTTGCAGATTATACTCTTCCCACCCATTGTGTCATGATGATGATGATGATGATGATGATGATGATAGTAGCAGTAGTAGGAGCAGTGAGGACATTGCAATACCTGGACACAGCAGAATAGAAGAGAAAGAACTGGAGAAAATCACAAAATATAAACACCTCCAAATAGAAGTAGAATGACTATGGCAAAAGAAAGCAAAGATAGTCCCAATAGTAAGTAATACAATAGGTACACTCCCAAAACATCTGGAGCACCACTTGAACACCATCAGCATTCACAAAATCACCATCAGTCAATTGCAAAAGGCAGCTTTACTTGGAGAAGCTTATATCCTGCAACAATACCTTTAACAGCATCAAAGAACAACATCTGCCTATCCCAGGTCCTTGGGAAGGACTCGATAGGTGGATAAAAATGCCAAATCCAGTCTAAACATCTGGCTGACTGTGCGACCAACCATAATAATAATTCCAATGAGCATATTGTAAACATTAGGAGTTTATTCTGATTTCTGTTTAGGTTTATCTGTTTTCTTCATCCCTCTCCCAATATTTTAACTAAAATATTATTATATTTTAATAAGGTGCAGCATTTTTTCTTTATATGTTCTGGAATAATTCCTCATAAAAATGTTTGAGGTTTCAATCCAAAGTTTATTTTTAAAATGTTCTGTTCTATAATGCTATGCATTTCTTTGCAGTATTTTTGAGGTTTGTTTGTTTTTTTTCCCATAATCATGATATATGATAAAATGCTCCTTCTTTATCATGACATTTCCAGCCTTTTTTATTACACGATTTATCTATTTTTGTAATTGTTGATGGGATACTGTGCCATCTATAAAACACTTTCTGCTAATTTTTCCTTAAGTTACAGCTTGGAGTAAATGTTACTGGTTTTTTCCCTTGCTCTCACTCTTGTATTGTAATTGTTTCTTTAAAATCTATTTTTATCATACAAAACTTCAGTAGAAAGCACAAGTGGCCTTCTGAACTTCTCCATCAGGAGCATATGCAGGGCTCTAAAACAGAACTCCCAGATGGAGTCTGTCATCCCCAAATAATTAAACAAAAGGCACAAAACCAAATCATTATATTCTGAAATACTGTACTTAGTGTGCAAAGTTAAGAGTTGCTAAACCAGCCCATTAGGATTAATCAATATGTTAGCAATGAAATATCTTTACCTGAAATGACATTTGCCAGAGATATTAGCAGAAGTTCTGAACATGGTTGGGAAAGTGTATAATATCTCCACATGTTCTCAGACAACTTCTTTATCTCTTCCTATACAAAATGCTTTCTTATACTTTCAGCAGCGAAGCTAGGTAATTAAATTAAGAATAATTTTCTCTTGATAAGAGTATTTACAGTTCACTGGCTGTGTTCACACAAACTAGGTAACAAAGATTCAGCATGGCATGCTAAACTTGATAATTGTTAATCTAGGTTTGATTTTCTATCACTTAACATATTTTACAGATCCATTTTAGTTCAGTGTATTATATGAGCTCTCAAAATTAAGGTTAGGGTCAAAGTTAGGGTTGAGTAATCAAGTTAAGGCAGGTTGTATGAATGTAGCTACTATTTGCCTGCATCAACATAAAAGTACATGTGAATATCAGCTGTAACACAGAGCTTCTAATTATATCAGGATTGCCGGTGCTGGCTACTTTTAAATGGTTCTACATGGATGGTGTAGAGCCAGTCTGGTGTAGTGGTTAAGGCATCAGGTTGGAAATGGGGAGACTGTGAGTTCTAGTCCTGCCTTAAGCACAAAGCCAGCTGGATGACCTTCAGCCAGTCACTCTTTCTCAGCCCTAGGAAAGAGGCAATGGCAAACCACTTCCCAAAAATCTTGCCAAGAAAACTTGTCCAGACAATTACCAGGAGTAAAAAAACTGACTCCAAGGCATTTACGCAGACACACACACGTAGTATTTCCTGGTGGTCATACACAAACATGGTTGGACAAAAAAAAAATAATCTAAAAAGCATTAAATACAATCATCTTTTCAGTAGCCATGCCTGATGAAAAGATATCAATTATGAAGGGCATTCTTGAATCATAGTAAGAGACATATTTTTCTTATTCAAACAGTGCCAAATTGCACAGTGCATCAATTCCCATATAACATCAGAAAAGGCAAGAACCTAATAGGTCTCAAGCAAATTATGCCATAGACACACTGGTTCTAATGGGGTTTATTTTATTATTTCTTTTAGAGTATTTGTGAGCTGGTTGAAGTGGTAAAAGCAGTGAGAACTCTGGGAGGAACTTTGAAGTTTAAGATACTACAGAAGGAGAAAAAACATTTTCAGAAAAAAAAGGTGGAGAAGAACAAAAAGAACTCTTTGGGCTATGGAACTTGTGAAAGGGGAAAAGGAAAAAAAAATAAAAAGGAATTATCCCACTGAAAGGAAAGAATGGTAGGATAGGAACAGATGAGGGTTAGAAGGCAGAGCTGTTGAACTCCTAGGTTGTTTTAGACTTCTTCCAAAAGAACTGTATTCAAATTGAAGTTAACAGAACAATGAACATATGGAGGGAGTGGCTACCCAGTGTAAGTAAAGAGATGGTTAGGGAGCACCTGGGTAACATGAAGAATGTAAGTCTCCAGGACCAGCCCAATCACATTGAGAGCCTTGAAGAAACTTGTAGACGTCATCAAAGAGTCTCTTTCTATGCTCTTTGAGAAACCATGGAGAACAGATACAGTGCCAGAGAATTGCAGGGCAGCCCTTCAACCATTGTTGTTCTCATCAACAAGGATTAAAAAGAGCCAGGTAAACATCCACCAGTCAGCTTGACTTAATATAGACAAACTCTGAAACCAATTATTAAATAGTCACTTTGTCAGCATTTAGAAAATAATGCAAACCGTGTCCCACTGATGATCCAGCAGTTTGGGTTAGTTTGTATGGAAATAGGCAGTCCTGCAAGC
Source organism: Python bivittatus (assembly GCF_059951505.1). NCBI lineage: Eukaryota > Metazoa > Chordata > Lepidosauria > Squamata > Pythonidae > Python > Python bivittatus. The sequence goes on along the minus strand of NW_028277125.1, from coordinate 33,658,295 downwards.
AATGGTTCCAAACTATATGGTTCTAAATTATATAAGTCCCTTCTGAACACCTTAAATTGAGCGTGGAAGACAACTGGCAGTGAAGCCATTTCAACATAGGGCATATCTGGGACCTTCAGGAGGCACCACTCACATTTGTGCTCTCACATTCTAGGCTAGCTGCAATTTTGGACTATTTATAAGGTCTGCACCACAAAGAGTTCAATACAGTAATCTAACATTGATGTTACACCTTCACCAAAGCTTGCTGTTTTTCTCCTCCAAGTAGGGACGTTTTGGGATTATCAGTAAATTGAACCTAACCTCAGGCTCATGCTATTTCTTCCCTCTCATTTTCCTGCACAGGTATGATGAGAAAAGCAACTCTAATGGTGTTTATATTTTTGTGACTGTATAATATCAGTCACATTGCAATCTAGTTAAAAGTATAAACTGCTAAATTCAGTGATACTTTTTTTCTGAAAAAAGCATGTTCTGCAATGCAGCCTCAATATTGCTTCTTCGGTTACATATAAACTTGAATCTAAGTAAACTGTTAATGAAGATGAAATGTTTTTAGTTTTACAACCATGACCACATTATAGCTTTATTTATTTCTGAAATCAGAAATTAATTTGTTGATTTTCATTATTGAGGTCTGATTAATTAAAAAAATGTACATATTTTTATTGCCCTTTTCTAAATTATTGGAACAATTTATTATTTTAGAGTTTACACCATTAGATTTTATTGGTTTGTGCTGCACATGTTGAGTTTTAATTTTTATGTTCTCCATTCCATTAATTTCAAATTTAATATTAAAATATAATGATGATTCAATTTCGGCATTAGAAACATTAAAAGCCTAAGAAAAGCTATGATCTAAGAGAAAGGAAAACAAATAATGTTCTTTTGAGATCGTTTATATCTTCACAATAAACATTTAGGCTTATTTCTTTATGACATAATTAACTTTTTCCTCTGTTTAAGGAAAATTTGCCTCACATTAACTCTCATCTCCCTATGTGTGGTACTATTTTGTGTTATAAAGAATTCCTGGGATTTGATTCACTTGAGGTATTTGCCAGATTTCTTGACCTCATCAACATTAAGGTATGAATGAATGCATGAGTCTACTGCATATATAGGTACTGTATGTCTGTATGTGTCTGTATATCTGTCTATGAATGAGAGAGCAAGAGTAGTGTAGTGTCTAAGGTGCTAACTAGGAGAAGGATTCTAGTTCTCCCTTAGGCATGGAAGTTGGCTGGGTGTTTTTGGGCCATTCATTCTCTCTCAGCCCTAGATTGGGAGTTCAAAAAACATCTATCTACCAACCCACACTGGACCAGCATGGTCCATATATAATATAACGTTTTTGATACTGGAAAGCCTCAATCTCAATAACATCAGATTGTCAAATCATACCTGGTTTGAAAATGCTCAGTCATGCTGAATAACAGTCTAATTTCCAGAGAGAAAAAAGTAATTGGATTGGAATAATTTATGTATGTATTTTATTTGCTTGCATTCCTCCTTTTCTAAAATTCATAGTGATATATGTACAAAATCTTTACTAATTTTGACATTTCCATTACCAAAATATATGTTATTTCATTATTAATTTATTTCAGCACTGCTAACATTAAAATGTCTACAAATAAAGTTGTGTTAGAAAATTTTGGGATGGTTTATCCCAACTCTTTAAAAAAATCCAAAAATATATTGAACATTCTATTCTCATTTTCATTCATATTTGTTCTAGTATGCAATATTGTATAGGTAACCTGACGATATCTAGGTTTTTATTAACTACAGATGCATAGTGGCAAAAGCATTTTATCATCCTACAGTGATATACTGATGCTACTTTATTTTGGGTATCTATATCACTAATCCTTTGGCTGTGAATATTTGCAAATGTTTTCACATTATATATATATATATATATATATATATATATATATATATACGTACGTATGTTTAAAAATGACTTTTTTCATTTGGTAACTTAGCCTAAAGTATTAAATTTTCTCATGAAAGGATTCTGCTGAAATTTCTTGCTATTGCTGAAGTCAATTTAATTGAAAATCACTGGTGTTAAAGGTGCAATATTTAGGATATTGTGGTTCTTCCTCAATTTTTTTTTATCCCACCTTTATTATTTTTATAAATAACTCAAGGTGGTGAACATACTTAATACTCCTTTCTCCTCCTATTTTCCCTTCAACAACAACCCTGTGAGGTATGCAATTTTAATCTGTTTTGTAATTATTGAGTAGCACTCTATGTGGTTTTCAATAAAATGAGACAAATGCTGGAAATACTTCTAAAGTAAACCAAAAAAAACCCTATCTACTTTCATAAAACTCTTTTTATTCAAAGAACTGCCAAGTTTTAATTTCTGAGAATGTTGCATTGCTAGAAAATGGGCTGTGGGGTCGATATAGTAATAAAAGCAAAATTCAGAAACCATGATTTGTATTGATGGATTGTACATCTGTGAGGAAACTTCATTATCACAAAGCACACTGAGACTTATTTTCATGAATTTAGTAAATGGTATTTCTCAATTATGCCATTGCTACTTTCCTAGAAGCATCACAGAGAAGTATAAGAAAATGCTTAAAACTAAAATGAAGTCAGCAGTATTAATATGAGGATGTTGCTAGAAGAAATGACAAAAGATTGCCTTTTCCATATGCTTAAAGTTGCCCTTATCATGCAGAATTTCTGTGATAGCTAAAGACATGTTTGATGAAAAGTTGTGTAATGATGTGCGCATCTTAAATCTCTCCTATCACCTATCGATTGTTTGGGTGGCTGACTTAGGAAAATCTCTAAATCTGGGGTGTTGGGTATTAATTACTGTCACCAGTCCTCCTCTACTGAAGGGCCAGCATACTAAGACCATCAGCATATTTATTTATGTATTCATTCATTCAGTCAGTCATTCATTCATTATTTGGAGGCCACCCAACTCCTGAAAAAAAGCAATTCTCCAACAATAAATACTAGGCACAATCATGATATTACATTTATTTATAGTCAGAGGTCAAAAACCATGCTAAAAAAACTTTTATTCAAACCAAGAACCTTAAATAAAAGAAAGCAAGGCATAAAATAATTGGTAAAACACATAGCAGTCAGTACCTAACCCAGAGATCAAATGTAACTTGCAAGTTGACCATTCCAAAATTAGATCCATATACTCACCATAATTGCTACTAAACAAAACAACTCTCCTGCTTATTTCTGTAGGCAGATCTGATGGCAGAAAAAGCAGATTTTCCTCATTTGTTTGGTCCAGGTGATTAACGAGAGCATTGTTAAATAAGAGGTTAGGTTAGACATGGGACATCACAACAAAGCATGAGAAATTGATTCCTTCAAACTTTCTGAACGGGCAGAGGTGGCCTTGTAAAGGGATATGAGTATAGTTCCTGTGTTGAATTATAGATGGCAAAAAGTTAAATTTAGCCAATGGAAATGTTCTTGTAAGTGGAGCAAAATGTTGGGAAAATAATTGGTTTGGCTAAAGGGATTTCTGCATAGACCTCTCTTATGGGAATAAACTCAGTCTTTCTGTAAATTGGAATTAAGAACATGATGCTTTATTTCTAAGGTTGCTTTATCATCCCCTTGTTGGAGCAAGAATTAGGGAGGCCTGAGATCCTTTGGTGCTAATTAGTTTTAATCAGTACTTAAATTAGTACTTCAGCTAGCTGTTTCTCATGAGAACTTTTATAGACAGAAGATTAGAATCTAGGCACAAGAGAACATTTGGAGAACACGGCCTTGGACCATAGAGCATAGCTCTTATAAATTGAGCTCTTACATTTGTATACACACAGAGCTTCATGTCCTTGAGCAAAAAACTCAGCACCTTAATCAGTTTTACAATGGCAGGAACTACATTACTTTGCTGCCATTGTAATCTTTAGGGCTAGGACAGTGATGTCTATAGTTTCTTTCATGTTTTTTTGCCTTTAATTAAACAGAACAAAGGAAAAATTAAGAAAAAGAAAAAAAGAAAAAAGATATATGGGCTTCTCACATATGCATCTATGTATATAAGGTTTTACATAAGGGTTTCAATAAAGGATTGCATATATAAGTTTGGTCTAATGGTTAAGGCACCAGTTTAGAAACTAGGAGACCCTGAGTTCTAATCCTACCTTAGACACAAAACTAACTAGGTGACTTTGGGCCACCCAGTCTGTCTCAGTCTTAGGAAGGAGGCAATGGCAAACTATTTCTGAAAAACCTTGCCAAGAAAACTTCAAGGACTAGTCCAGGCATTCTCCAGGAGTCAAGATTGACTTGAAGGCATAAAAAAGTTGTTATAATTTTCCATACCTAATCTATTTCTGTAAACATTTTGTTCATAAATTGTAAGTAACATCTTCAGGCCTCTGAGGAACTGGCAACATACATTTATCTTTCTACTCTTATCTCTTATTAGTAAGAAGGACACCTAGAATTCATTTCTGCTGTCCCGCCATCAATTTCTGTGTATTAGGTTATATAGTTCAGAAGAATATGACTGTCTGAAAATAGTAATCCCTGTCTCAGAATCAACTTTATTTATGTAATTACTTCTTTCCAAAACATAACAACTTTAGGACATTACAATAATAATTACAACACATATTTTATCAAAGCTGTAGGTGACTTCAAGGTAACTCCTAAATATTTGTTGTTTCATATGGTTATGGTTTATATTCCAGTTATAATTAATGTTCTTTTTAGTAATCCCAGTGACTTTTGTTTTGGCATTAATGAAACCCAATTTTTCTTTTGTACAATATGCTGCTAGTGCTTGCAGACTCCTCCTTAGGACCACCCAAGTAAAGGATAACATAACTAAGTCATTGGCACGTAGAAGAATAGCTGTAGATAAGTTTACCAGCAACTGAGGATGACATTTATTTTGGGGGGAGAACTTGAGTAGTACAATGAATATAAAAGTTAAAGAAAAGGCAAATACTGTATGACACTTTTTTGAGTGTGTATTTCAGATATTCTGAAACTGGCACATTTAACCTGCATAATGGTATTTTTATATAATTAATTATTATTCAGACTAATTGACAATCTGTATTAGATGATACTAATTTTGCTCATATCCTCTTCCTTCAGATCAATGAAAGACTATGCACTGATCAAATATTGACAGCCCAGCTGGCTTACTTCAGCCAGCACATTACCTTGGGTCAATAAATTAACAAAATTCCCATATATATACTGGGCAAATATAACTTAGTAATAATGCCCAGGAGACTGACTGGCCACATAGCATAACTAAAAAAAAAAAAGTAGAAGTGGAGGAAGAGAAATAAAAAAGTTTCTTGAAGTGTGGATGACAAAATACAGACGAGCAATCAGATGGCTAAATTCTTCATTCTTAGCTGTAGTGGAGACTTTGGCATACAAAAGATAAGAATAATTAAAATAACTATATAAGTACAAAGAATAAATAGATAATCCCATTGCCATGTGAATATCTCTTTTCAGAAAATGGTAAGCTTGGGAGGACCTGAATAGGCATATACAGTGTGTGTGTGTGTGTGTGTGTGTGTGTGTGTGTGAGAGAGAGAGAGAGAGAGAGAGAGAGAGAGAGAATTTGATTTTATTTAAGCAAGGAAAGGCTCAAGATCTAGAAAAAAATAATACTTTAGACAGAAAATAAAGGTTGCTCTGACTCATAACTACAAAACAATCATTCTTCCATGGTCATTTTGAAAGGATTATGAAACAGCAGATTTCACCAAATGGCACATACTTTCTTTTTCTTTTTTTCTTTTTCTTTTTCTTTTTCTTTTTGTAGTAAACAACAAAATGCTTACAATAATAAACATCCCGGTGATATCTGTAGGATAGGATCCTGCTTTTGTACCACGTATAAAGAAAATTAAATATCCAGCATTTTTTCAACTGCTGCTTTATTTTGTGTATTAATGTCAGTTGGTAACATTTTTTTTATAATTGTATTCAGAAAACTGCCAGTATTATCTTTTAAACATAAGAATGTTATAAATATCTAGCGTTTTTCAAGCAAAAAGTTATAAGCTGCTTGCACAATGGCCATGTATTTTTTCTGGATCTTTTCTTGTTTGTTATTCCTTATAGGTGAAATCTGTGCTTTTAAAATCCATGGACAGGAAATGCCCTTTGAAGCTGTAGTCCTAAACAAGACATCTGGAGAAGGTCAGCTTCGAGCAAGAACTCCAGTTGACTGTGAATTGCAGAAGGAGTACACATTTATCATCCAGGCATATGACTGTGGCATAGGGCCTAGTGGAACAAACTGGAAGAAATCTCACAAGTGAGTGACAAACAGGAGTGTGGGCTGTGGGAAGTATATTTACAATTCAGACTGAAAAGCTCCTTCTAATGTTCTATTCACCAGTGTTGCTAGAGGAAATGAAAAAAAAATTCTTTAACCTAGGGTTGTATGTTAAGTTCTTTTTCTTGCTCTCTGACCAACACAAATTGGTATCTTTAATAGTACATTTAGTTGGAGTAGCAAAGATCTTAAACAGACTCACGTCTCCTGTTGTAATATCTATATACTTTCTTTTGCCCCATTAGTAAATGATCCATTGCTTTTTGAAATTTAAAAATTTATTACTTTGTTTTATGTCAAAGAATATTTTGATTTTCCTTCATTCTTCGTGTAATTTGTAATGTAGATCATAAAATAAGCTGATTTTCTACTATTGGTACTTGATTATTAGTAATTTTTAATCTTATTCTAAATGAAAAAAAAACAAATACTATGTTCTTGATTGAACAATATGAACAGTGAAAGCGTTGGTTATATTCATTATATATGGCAATCACAGAATAAGTAATATTGCAATCCTTAACACCTAAATAAAATCAAATAAAATAATACCGAAGTGCAGTGAGAAGTGGAATTAATCCAAGAATTACTTTGAACAAGTAGTTCATTAAAATACATATTTTAACTCTATTGACTATTGGCAGGTCTTTAAACTTTAGATTTTCTACCCATCTTTCTTTCATATAGATATTGTATTATTTTTAGCATCAATTGTTTATAAAATTTAAGCGTAAAAAAGGCAACTATCCATGCTATAGTGAATTTAGAAAATAAGTCGAAATTGGGAATAAGTCTTTTTTTTTTTTTTTTAGAGCTGTGGTCCATATCCAAGTAAAAGACGCTAATGAGTTTGCACCTGCTTTTAAAGAAGCATCTTATAAAGCTACTGTGACAGAAGGAAAGATCTATGACAGTGTGTTACAGGTAGAAGCCATGGATGAAGATTGTTCTCCTCAATACAGCCAAATATGCAATTATGAAATTGTCACAACTGATGTTCCATTTGCCATTGACAGGAATGGTGAGTGCTTGATATTCTACACATAATACATTGTTTTGGACTACATCTTGATAGATATCTTTCTAGAAAGTATTTATTTTTCTGTCAAAGTTGGAGTTATGGTAGCTGCTAATTTTCCAATCTTATCCTGAAAAAAAAAATGGCTTCAGTTGACTCTTTTCAGCCATAGTTGTCAGCCACTTGCAATCCACTCAGGACAGCCCTGCTTAGAATTGGTAGAACACTCTTAGGATTGTGCTATTCATTCTAAATATCTCCTGAATGTTTCCTTAGTATTCAGAACTATTTTTTTTTTAAAAATCATTTAGAGGATTCAGTGAGAATCACTTGTTAGAGAAAATTAACTTCTAGGTAGGGAGGCAGCAATCTTTTCAGGCACCAAACTCCATTTAATGAAACAGGACAAAAACTTTTTGAAAAAAAATTTAAATGGCTAAAATCTTACAAGGTTCTGTTCTCAACATATTTATCCAAAACATTTCAGCATTCTGATGTCTCATTATTGTGTATTACTGATAAAAGAATAACAACATATTATAAGATTCCAATCATTTTCGATGTTTTGATTTAAAAAAAAATAAAGTTGAGATTCTGTAAAACCTCAGCTAGGAGGTATCTTGAGGGCTTTCTAGTTTACAGATGCTACATTGCTAGTTTTCCTGATCTTAGTTACTGTGTAACTGAAGTCACTTATTAGTTTGTTTATTTTTTTCAGGGAGTTCATAGTTTTGGGGAGGTAAATGTTCAGTAATTGTTTATTTGTTAAAAGAAATCCAGATGTCTTTTCCCAAGGTTGCATTTGAACCTTTTCTTATTATTAAAATATGATTAGATACATTGGAATCCAAAATTGTGTGTTTAAATTATTATGCCTTGAGTGGACAAATTTATCATTCTTGCTAAAACTCACATTCAGGTTTATAAAAAATGTTAAATTATTTCCAGTGTGCTTCTTAGGAAATTTTGACATTTTGATATCTAAAAAAGGAGGAAAGAAATGTTCCCTCATCCCTAGTTGACTTTAGGCAGTATAGTAATAGAGTCTTGATACATGCTAAACCATGTTTAGCCATATTGTATTGAAGACATTATAATGATTTATAAGCACCAGTGACTGGATTCATCATGCACTGAATTATGTTTGAATTAGTCTTGAGATTACTTCGTGGACAGGATTTATGATACTTGGTAAGGATAATACAAACACTATGTACCGTACATATTTATTTACTAAAAAGTATATGCTGCTCCAATCTTCCCTGCATTTCCAGTACTTTAGTATTATTTTGTGATCATTCATTCTCAAAAACATTTTAAGAACAAAATAATAACACTAACAGCCATCTTTCTCTGTAGTTTGTGTCACATTATAATGCAGTTAATTTTCAAAAGAAAATGTAAATAATCACATTTACTAAACTACTAAATATACATGAGCATGAAGTAATCAACTAATATTTAGGTCAACTTCACTGGAGAAACCTCTAGATGCTGCAAGAAATGTAATCTAAATATTGCATTTTACCTAAATAATAAGTTAGTTCAAATTAAAACTTCAACTTTACTTTCAACTCATCAAGATGACCACAGTTTATATCCCTTTTGAAAGGAAAGGCAATAACATATATTTTCCACTAGAGTAAGTTCATATTTCTCTCATCTCAGTAGTGAGCATTTTTATTTCCGAAGTTCCATCAGTGAGTTGCCAAAATTATAAACGGAAAATGTGTGTAGAGCTTTTGTTTTCTCTTAGCAGCCATTTTATGTTGCACTGCTTTAGAGGAAGCAATTCCCCATTTGACACTGACCTGTACCTCAATCTGAACTGCTTTTTCACAGTGCCGAGCTGAGAGTCAGACGATAGTATATCAGTTAGGATTGGTGAAATTCAGATGGCAGTTAGAGAATCCCTATTCAGTGACATTAAAATAATATCACAGAAATAATGCAGCTATGTAAAGACATCTTGAGGTCTTACACAAGTGTGTAACCTGCCCTATTTATATGCTGATGTCATAAGGCAGTTATAATGTAGGTGTTATCATTTGCCCCGCTAGATGTTCTATAGGTGCTCATATGGGCCCTGCTCTCCTTTCAGTAGCTTGATTGAAAGGCAGATACTTCGCATATTCTATGAAAGAAGGCATCCAGTACAATTTAAATAATGTAATAAAGAGCTATTGGCTTAGTTGTTCTTTATTGGAAAGTGTTTTAAAACAAAGGCGCATATACAATAACCTCTAGATCATCTATAGGTCTGTAGTTTTTAATTTTCAAGCTTGCTATTTTGAGCACTGCAAATCTTTTATCCTGTTATCATGCTTGCTCAGAATGAATTCTGCTCCATGTTTAGAAAATATTTTTTCCATTTTCTTGATATAAATCCTCAGTGTGTTAAATCTAGGGGCTAATGAACTGTTGGGGCAAAAGACCTTAACGACACATACCCTGACCAATTTTGCATCATAAAGGATGAGGGATAATATTTTATTTATATTTATATTTATATTTCAAATTTGTCACCACCCATCTCAGTCAGAGCGACTATGGGCGGTTTATAGTAAAAAGAATAAACATTAATTAAAATAGAATAAATATTAATTAAAATACACTACAACAAGATTCCTATATAAATAATAAATATCTTCCAAGAAACTGATGTTAACTAGACTTAGGGTACGTCTTCAATGACTGAATAGGCCAGTACCTCTGTATGGAACAGTCTCTTGCTGCATTTTCATTAGCTTTGATTAATGTTATTTATGGGCAATGAGATCATGAATACAGAACACTGCCCAACATTTAAAAGAAAAGAATAGTCCTTTCTGGTTTGTAGTTCCCACACTTATATCTGAACCCCATGAAGCTAGAGATCTCAATGGAAATATTCATTTCCTTTCTTTGTAGACATTTTGTGGCTGTAGCGATCTCCCATGAATGATTAAAAGGCTTTCTAGAACCCCATCTTATGAAGCGTATATGTATCAGTTGCAACTTTTTATTTAGCTTTAGAGGATATTAAGATTTATGTTATCATCAGGAGTTTATTCATTAAAAGCACTGTGTAACTTGGGACTTGGTTATAATGTAGGCCAACTGTACAGAGATTTCTTTTAATGGTTAGAGTGACTGCTAGACCTTGGAGAGTGAAATAGGTTGTTAGCTATTTAGCTGTCACTAGAACGAACTAGTTTCAGATATTGTTCTCTTGGAGGCTATTTTCAAGCTGGCTGGAGTCAGTGGAAAGTTGATGGAATGAGGTTTGGAATTAGACCTTATAGACTAAGTTTGAAATTAAGTACATAACTAGGGACTTATTACAGAGGGTGCATGGAATATATCATTATTATGGACTATGACCATCATTTATATATGAACATATGACAATACCTTTGCTGTAAAACTAATTCTTCACTTGAAAAAGGTAGTTCTGAAATCAGAGAACTCTGATTTCAAATATTAAACAAGTCTGTGAAGACCTATCTTTTTTTCTTCTATTAAAAAACTGTTTTCAATCAATTAATATTGTAGTCCTAAAATGGGAACGGATTAAAAGGATGAATTCAAAAGCCTGTAAAATAAAAATAACTTCATTTGTATTATATATTTATGTAAACAGATTATATTAATTTGTTGGTATAGCAATAATAATATTACAATTGTATAAAAGTGTTAATATGTTTTTTTGCCATTGTGGACTTGGACTTGTCTAAGCAGTCTCCAGAGTCAATACTGACCTGAAGCGCGCGCGCACACACACACACACTCAGAGAGAGAATAAGAGATAGGAGTTACAAAACTGATTGTATTAATCCTTGATTACTTCTATAAGTCCCTGGATTTTCCCTAGTCCATAGCCATGTTAGAAACAAGTGAAGTGTTAGGCTGTGTTCTAACCTGATAGAAATGGAATCTTTGGCAGCTATTGAAATAGAAGCACTTCAAGAGTTAATCCAGGAATGTTGTTGTTCTGAAATAGTACTGAACTACTGGAGAAAATTAGTAGAATAATGTTAAGTCTTCAGTGTTTGAGTACTTCTATTTACTTGTGTGCCATTTGATTTAGGGCTAGCAATATTCATAACCACCTCAGGCTGTCAGGGATCTATGACTCATGAGGGACAGCTTACATGTAACAACAGAGAGTTATAGTAGGGAGTGATACATCTCACTTTATCTGATACAAAACTGACATAGTTACACACAGTATATTCCAAAATCCATTCTGTTACTAGGGATTCATTTTGCTGTCCACCAACTTTCTTCAAAATGGAATTAATAGTTCTTCTCATTACTAAACAAAGCTTTTCACTGATAAAAATTTCCCTGAAACTACCAGAAAGCATGCAATCATAAAATAGGTTGCAGGAACAGTAAACTGAAGTCACAACATACGCAGGTTATAACATCCTTCAGTGTAGCTTTTTCCCCCCTCCTGATGTTAAAGAGAACATTTCAGAAGAAAAAAAGACAAGTACAGTGGAACCTCGGTTTACGAACTTAATTCGTTCCGTGACTCTGGCCGCAACCCGAATTGGTCGCAACCTGAAGCAAATTTCCCCATAAGGTTCAATGTAATTACTGTTAATCCGTTCTGGCGTGGAGGACAGGGAGGCGGTTATTGCTTGGAGGGAGAGTCCCCCTCCCTACGACCATGTGTCAGGGGCGGAAAATGGCCATGGACCACATGTCAGGGGCGGAAAAATGGCCGCGGACCACGTGTCAGGGGCGGAAAAATGGCCGCGGACCATGTGTCAGGGGTGGAAAATGGCCGCAGACCACGTGTCGGGTGGAAAAATGGCCGCGGACCGTGTTACGGGAGGGAAAATGGCCGCGTATCCTGCTCGTACCCCGAGGCGGAGTTCGCAAGCTGAAGCAAAATTTTGCGGCCGGAGCTGGTCGTAACCCGAAAAGTTCATTAACAGAAGCGTTCGTAACCCAAGGTTCCACTGTATTAGAATATGATGAAGATGGAGTCAACCTGGCAATTTCCTTAGGATGTTTGGTAGTTTTTAACATGTGCCAATAGGTCTGTGCAACATTTTTAGTTGTTGACATTCACATCCATGCCGCTGTAGACAATATGATTAACAGCAGGCTTGAAAACTTGTGAGTCACAAAATGCAGATCAGCAGACATTTATATCACCCCATTAATGCCTTCCTTTAGATCCAGAGTTGCCCTGTGCAAGGAAAACAGTATTTCCATTGGATGTACCTGTTTTACTCTCCAGCTCAGAGTCCTTGTTGCAGCTTACAGTGTTATATTCACTATTGTTCTAATTCTCAGCAGATCTGCTGGGGATTGCATTAGACTCAAATTAGAGGAAATGACAGTGAAAAACAGGAGGTGAGAAACCATGTATATAATTATAATAAAAAACGTAATTTATGTTGCCTGCTGGGGATCACAAAAGGCAGCCAAAGGAGAGTTGCAGAGAATTCACAGATTTTTCTTTCCTTTTGGCACAGAGAGACTTTTTCCTAAAGATTTTTGAGAATCTTTTGGGCTACATTTATACTTGGGGGAGGGGGATGAAAAAATCTCTTCTTCCTTTATTTTGTACTCTTGTAAATATAACCAATTATACATACAGACATAAACACACATTAATTATGTAAGAAAAAAAAATTCAAATGGAGTTAAATGCTACATATTAACTAAATTACTACTTTGGCCCTAATTCTAAAACACCACTGTTAATGCCCAGTGCATTTCTTTTTTGGAAACTCTGCTAGCCTAGTGCCTTAAAAGTATATGGTATCTATAAGATATATTGCTACTTAAGTCAACTGGGGCAAAATGTATAAAACATCATCTTAACTGTTGTCAGTTTTATGTTGTTCATTAATTTCTTCATAGTATGACCAAAAGAAGCTGTATATAAATTTGTTTATTTCTTTTTATTATTTGAACTTGAGATTCAGGCTCTGTAAGTCTTTTAACTTGGTCAAGATCAATTTAAATCCCCAATACTTTGTGTCAAAGGGACTTATGCTTGACTATATAGTACACAGCAAAAATGAGGAATGTAAGAAGAAAGTTCATCCAGGAAATTGGGTAAATAAAGTATTTGTTAACAAAAGCCATTTAGGAAACCTTCAGATAAATTATTTTGTGTTATTTATCTTATGAAACAATAAATATTAAAAAAAAAAAGTTCAGAACCCTGCTTATATGTTATCAGATGTAGGCTCTGGTAAGTTGTTTCTGCAGATCTTGGAGAAAAACAATAGTAAAGATAACAAAAGCAGGAATATGTCCTTCCAGTGCTGCAGAATAATCCCTTTGGCCATCCTTGTGTATGAAAAGTCTGTATTTCTGGATGCCTTGGTAGATTCCAAATACAAAGAAGAATCTGTGCATCTCTGAAACACATAAGCAATCTAAAGTCATGGCTGGTGTGGGTCTTCCAGGCTGTGTGGCCGTGGTCTTGAAGTCCTGTTTCCTAACGTTTCGCCAGCACCTGTGACCGGCATCTTCAGAGTGCAGGAGCACAGACAGGAGCAGTTCTCTCTGTGCCCAGGGTGATGTGGCCCTTTAAGAAAAAACCCTGCCTAATCCCCAGGAAGATACACACAGGTTCTGACACCAAAACAAGCAGCCACTCAGTAACCCAACCCCCACACACACACACCCAATCCCCCCCCCCCAGATCCCTATAATACCCACAAAAGGGCCACATCACCCTGGGCACAGAGAGAACTGCTCCTGTCTGTGCTCCTGCACTCTGAAGATGCCGGTCACAGGTGCTTCAAGACCACGGCCACACAGCCCGGAAGACCCACACCAGCCATCGTATGCCGGCCGTGAAAGCCTTTGACAAATCTAAAGTCACATTAAGAATATTGTAGATTTTAGCCCCAAATGTGGAGATTACAGGATAAGTCCAGATCATATGAGTTATGGGAAGTGGCCACCTATCTCTCCTTACTTACATTTCCCACATAAGGGAAGCTTTTTTTCTGGACTAGGTATTATATATTGCCCTTGGCATTATTACAGGAAAGATATTCTAAAATCCTTTATGAGAAACATGTTTGCCCATGTGGAACTGAGGATACTGAAACAGACCAACATGTGATATTTTACTGTAGCATTTGCAGGGACATTGGTAATGCTTATCTTTTATCCCTGCTTCATCAGTACTCTGGAAGAAAAGACAATTTTTATATGAGCTTACTTCTTTCAGTATGTCTGTAGAAATCTCAATGGTAGAATCTAATCCAGGATTTGTTTATGTTAATCTTCAATCTACCTTGATACAGTTCTTGATCAGATCCCGTATATATACCATTTTCCAGACTGGCATTTTCCTATTGCTTTGGAGGTATAACTTATTGAAGATAGTAATTAGGCTAATATATATGATAGAAAGACCATGAAATTTCCATGAGCTAGAGGTATACAGCTGTTCGCACACAACAAAATATCTGACCAGCGTGAAATCTATTATATTTTGAGTCAGTGATCTGAAAAATTGAGAAAACTAATTTTTCCATTTTTATGTCATCAAAAAGTAAAACAATAAATTGAGAAATATCATGATAAACAATGTCTTCTTTCTTCTATCATTATTGCTGTTATTATTCTGTAAGTATATAGAAGCAAATAGAAATATCAGATGTTATTTGCTAATAAATGCTTAAGAAATATGCTGATATTATTCTGTTTGCAGCACTATATGCACTGGGGATGCTAGTCTGTAATGATGGATAGCCTGATCTCAGGCAGTGGGTGTTATTGATTTCAAGCCCTTAATTAGTGCAGTAATATAGACAAATTAATACATATAATATGAAATGTACAGTGTTTTAACCACATTAAGATTTAGCTTGAAAAACATTTGCTATTCAGCAAAAATTACCTGAATTAAAATGTTGGATTCATTCATTACTGAGCCTGTTTTAAAGTGTTAAGACTCTCCTTCTTGACTGAAGTTTCCAGTGCTCTCTGCCTCCCTTTCATGTTCTTGTGAGCAGTATTATATTTTGTTATCGGGCAAATTACCTTTCACATTTATGCTTTGGTGAAGTTGACGTTATTTCTGCAGAACATTATTTTTTATTCAGTAAGGCAAAATGGCATCATTTTTTAAGTATTGGTCAATTTTGCCATAGAGATGAACAAAAGCCAAAAATAAAACTTGCCAGTCATGCAGAAGGTGAGCGGACTGGAGAGGGAGCAACAAGAAGGAACTAGACCTCCAGTTTGCTATACTGTTGATAATTAGTCCAACCTTTGGCCACTTCCAATACATCATAAAAGGAATTCTTACCATGATAGAGTGCTCCTGGACACCAGAAATTATGGAAGAACAGAATTATTGATATTGTTATTATTATGGTTGGTGGCACAGTCAGCCAGATGTTTAGACTGGATTTGGCATTTTTATCCACTTATCAAGTCCTTCCCAAGGACC
Organism: Python bivittatus; assembly: GCF_059951505.1. Lineage (NCBI taxonomy): Eukaryota > Metazoa > Chordata > Lepidosauria > Squamata > Pythonidae > Python > Python bivittatus. The sequence continues at coordinate 33,642,524 of NW_028277125.1, read as the reverse complement.
TGAGATAGGCAAATGTTGTTGTTTGATGGTATTAAAGATATCGTCACAGGATATAAGCTGTTCCAAGTAAAGCTGCCTTTTGCAAGTGACTGATGGTGAATTTGCCAGTGTTCAAGTGATGCTCCAGATGTTTTGGGATTGTACCCAAGGTGCCTATTACTATGGGTACTATCTTTGCTTTCTTTTGCCACAGTCTTTCTACTTCTATTTGCAGGTCTTTATATTTTGTTGTTGATGATGATGATGATGATGTTGTTATTTTACCTTTATTGGCCACCCAACTTCAGTGGACTTTATTATTAATAATTTAAATTTAAATAAATAAGTATACAGGATTCTTCCCAAGATTGGACTACCTCGATCTTGCAAAGTTAGTCTTATTGGAACAAATCTCAGGGGTCTCATGTAGCATCCACCAGTTTCTGAAGCAAGATGCCATTCCTAATAAGGAAGATATCATTGTCTTGTCACAATTAAAAAGCCCCTTGAAAAAAAAGTGGTATGCAAAACATATAAGGGAGAAAGTGCTTCTTTCTTGGCTACTACTTGGGTACATGAATTGCATGCAGAGTCTGAAAAAAACTGTGTCCCCCTTCTGGCATCTGCCATTCTGCTGATGGATGTATGCTAGTTAACCAATAAAACATGTTTCCAAGAAATTGTGCTGAACGTTTTGTCAAGATGGTACATGTTATGTTGAACTATCAAAGAGAGATTGTATCCTATATCTTTTCATCTTGCATTGGCCTAGGAGTGTGACCTTAATGCAGAGAATAGTATACATTTTCACCACTTGGGCTGCAGTCAGTCTGTTTCTGTCTCAAATTATACCTGTCACACTTTGCCATTTTCTGTCTGTCTGATGAACCTAATCTGGAGAGTCATGTCCTACCCTGTATAAGATGATAGTTTGATTGTCAAGTTCTGAAGAATTTTGAAGAAAAGAAAAAGTACAATTTAAGAAAAGGTTCCATGAAGGTCAGTCTTCTAGTTTTTTGGGCCCATTTCCTATTATATAGAGGTCCTTTTATATACCACTGGTAGTTGTTATAGGTTTTATTATAGTAAATTGCATAAGTCTAGTAAATTGGCAATGAAATAATAGCTATTTATTCTTCTGTGTTGTACCTACAGGGAATATCAGAAATACTGAAAAGCTCAGTTATGACAAAGAGCATCAGTATGAAATAATGGTAACAGCTTTTGACTGTGGGCAGAAACGTGCAACTGAAGATGTCCTGGTACGTGTTGAAGTTAAGCCTGTGTGTAAACCTGGATGGCAAGGTAATAATTGTATGTCATTATTAAGTGTTAGGGTTAATTTAATTATACATTTTGTACTGGAAATTCAGAAGTATCAAAAATGAAAATAAAAGCTTAACAATAGTTTAAACTTTTAAAAAGAGAATATATAATTTATCTGTTCCATACTGGTTATAATCTAATTTCATTTAAAAACTACAAAGTTGCCTAAATTAAACTATCAGTAAGAAACACCTGGCTCCCTTGTCTATGGACTTCATTACTGGTTTTCATCCAACATGAAGTAATTTACTAATTAGAGCAAATTTGTTGAAAGGATTACATGGATGTGTCTAGAAATAATCAGGAAGCTTTGACTTATAGGAAGCTTTTGCAGTAATTTACTAATTAGAGGTTAGTTAAAATCTGCAGTAATTTACTAATTAGAGGTTAGCATCCCAACTGCTTGCAGGTTTAGGGGAAAGAACTAGTGTACTGTGACTTACTAAATGCAAAGAGAGCATAATCAGCCAGTCTCAGAGAGTTTGTGTCTAACTCACCAGTACTGCTATCTCCATGTCTCAGTCCTACTCAAAGATATGTATGCTGGAAGTAAGACACAGGGCAAACAGACAGACAGAAAATACTGTAGTGGTACTTGTAGTCTCAGTGTGTCAACCTATAGTCCTGACACTATTAGCTCATTGCTGCTGCAGGCAAGTTGGGGCACAGTTCACCAAATACTAATTCAGTGGGTCTGAGCAGAAGAATATGCCCCATATGCCTGGATCTGTTAGCACTGCTATTCTACATATACAAAATCTGTCCATTTTTTAGTGGACAGTAAAATAAGGATAGTAGGGGCTGGCATAAAAAGTTTAGATAAAGCAAAAGCTTCCTATAAGTCAAAGCTTCCTGATTATTTCTAGACACATCCATGTAATCCTTTCAACAATATGATAATGTTCTGTCTTTTGACATTTTTAAAAAAACTTTCCACCTAGTCCTGTGTTTTTCAACCTTGGCAACTTTAAGATGCATGGACTTCAACTCCCAGAATTCCCCAGCCAGCATGGCTGGCTGGGAAATTCTGGGAACTGAAGTCCATGCATCCTAAAGTTGCCAAGGTTGAGAAACACTGATCTAGCCTACAGCCACAGAATATCCTTGTAGTCTCCCATCTAAGGAATAGCTCATTCCAACCATGCTTAGCTCTTTGAAATCAGCTAATCTTCATTATGTGCTGCCACTGTGCTGGCAGAAAAGAAATAAAAAATCTCCCTTAAGCTGTTTCCTTCTTCCAGGTTTTAAAACTTTCCATCAACCCTACAGCCTTGTTATTCCCTGGGGTAGGCTCTGAGCCAAGTATTAATTCTGCCCAGCCCTGTTTGGCTTTTTGGTTTCAACCAAGGTCAGCTAAGATTGCTGCTTGCTGTAAATACATAATGAATTAACTGATCAGCTGCAGTACAATCAAATACATCAGCAATGAAAGTGATCCACCAATGGTGTTAATAAAACCAACAATCATTCATGTCTAATGCTGCCACTAATTCTGTTTTAAACTGATCACTAGTGATATGGCTAAAGTAATTTAAGCAGAAACTTAGTGACCACCTTCCAATCATTTCTGGCTGTCATCATAAACGAGCAACTGGCAGGGTTAAAGTAGAAGTAGGGCCAATACAATTGGGCTGCCACTAGCCCAAATAATTATAATCGTAATAAAGCCTTAAAAAAGGGTGTGTGCTAGAAAGTTCTTGCCAGAGATATTGGAGCAGAATCTCAGTGTCCTCTTCAGCACAGACAGTCATTTCAAATTCCAACTTTTCCACTGTGGCAGCTCTTGCATCCATGCTCAGCTTCAGTAAATTGAGAATACATACAAAGAGTAATCCCATTAGAATCTAAAATTTAGGCAGAGACTTTAAAGGTATGAGTTGGTGGGGTAGAATGGAGCCTTACGATGTTTTAATTCAGCCCATGGGATCTGAGTTATATTTGGTTCAAAATACGGAGAATAAATTATTTTCTCATGTAAATCTAAGGTAAATCCATCTCTTTCAAAAGAAAGAATAATTAGAGATGTTTTATGTTTTGTACATAGCACACAATAACAGTCAAGGGTTTATTTTTAGCATTTGTCTTTGTGACTGATTGTCAAATTTGACCTATTTAATGATCCATTGGGATCAATGCAAAGGTAATATAAGAGTATCTGAGGTAACATATCTAGGTCACATTCCTTTCTAATGTTCCCAGGTGCTTAAAAGGGATTTTTATAGAGAGCAAGAAGTGTATCATCTTGAATGAATAGAAATATAAATATGGCATGTCTCTTTTGCATATCCCCATTTGTGAATTAATGAGTAAGCTATCTCTGGATAACATTTGCTGATGGTATACAATATAAGAATATATATACTGATATTTTATGTACAACTTAAGGCTATACTGTAGAAGTCAAAAGTGCTTGTCCTTGAGAGTGAGATCAATTATTTTTCCAAAATAGCAAAAGTGAGTTTTGTTCTTAAGAATTCAGAGCAGGTTTAGCATTGACAAATGAATTATTGGAGGACAAAAGTATGTAATCTTCTCTTTCAATTCTTTTAAGTTTTACAATCTGAAGTATACTGCACTTTCAAAAAAGAAGCAAAGAAAGAAAAAGGAGATTTAAATATTTATTTATTATGTATTTATATATCACATTTATATAGCCACCTATCTCATACAAAGCGACTCTTGGCGGCGTATATATATCCAGCTATGTGGCCTTCTGATCTATGCGGTGCCATTATTCCTTTAAGTAAAGTATTCAAAAATGAAGAAATAATATATGATTTCTTCACCAAACTAATTTATAACTATTGTTCTTTGATTATTTAAACATTACAGTATTTTTATATATAGTATACATTCAGCAGTGCCAATTGCTCAGCAATATAACCTATGGCTTTGCGTAACAAAATAAGTCCTGTACTTTTCATTTTGGACTGGTGTATCTCTTGGTTTACATTTGGACCTTATCATTTTTTTTCTTTTCACTGAGGTTTCTTGGAATGTATAAATCAAAATCTTGATGTTGTTGTGCAAGACCATTATAATAGTCTTCATAGTAGTTAGCTTTGCATTAGTATACTATTTTAACCTTTTAAAACCTATTTATTGGTTTTTTAAAAAAATACTTGGTGACTTAAACAAATTTTCCTTTGTATTTTCTTGATGCTCTTGTTCCTGCAGATATTACTATGAATAGTGCTATAATGTGTTGGTCCTCTGTGAAGTTGTATAGAAATTGAAATAACTGAGTACTAATACAGTTAGCTTCTTGAGCCAGGTACTCATGCTCATTCTCTGTATGCTCTTATGTCCTGTTAATGCTGAGACTCAGATTACCTTTAAAAATAAAATGCATCATCATTTATGAAGGTATTATTAAAAGCTCCACTTTCAAGAAGATGTGCCGAATAAGAATATGTGTGGAGTAAACTTGAACACCTAAACTCAGGAAGCTAAAAATACACAATTTTTCATCAGATAGCTTTCTATACTGGTTTAATTTAGTTGCCAGATTGAGCATTTACTCCTCTGGAATTTTTCAGTACATTTGAAAATGCAAAGACCAATTTTATATGCTGTTTTTTGCTTACTTGATGAGTTTGTGGTGTTTATTGCACTCTGCATTATTTTGTACCATGTTTCTTATGGAGATTTCAGAGTGCATTTGAAATAGAAAAGAGTCTATATAGTCTGCTTTGGGCTGGTCTGGTGCATGTGTGTTCATGTTCTTCTTCAACACTGATATAGTCCATAGCATTTTTTTACTGCAGAGACATGTCTGAACTTATTTTATTGGTTTGGCCTGTTTCCAACTGTTCTTCAGATCCTTTAGTGCTTCAGGTGTAAAAACATCTACTCAAATACAGTAATGCTATGGAGTAGTTTCATAAGAGCAGACATAAGTTGCAGCTATGTATTTGGATCACTGGGTCCTCTCTAAGTTAGATAGGCACATAAAATATGTCTGGCTAGAAGGGTCTAAAGGCTATTTAACTAAGATAATCTTTTTTCTCAGTAACTAGCTATCAGTTTCAGGAATTAAAAAGTCCTCTACCAATTTTTTCCCCCTCTGGAAGGATTCAGCAGCATAAAAATGCAATAAATAATTAAGTATGGGTAGAATAATAGCATCAAAGCAACCACTGACAGCTTTATTGTCCATGAATTTCTCTAGTTCTTGATCAACAACTTGTATGTCATGATTTTTTTCCAATTATCGTAATTAAACATAGAAAACCTACAACTTATTAAAATACCCAATATATAGTTGAACTTACAACTGTGAATGTTGGCAAAGTGAATATAGTTTGGGACTTTTTTTAGTATTTTGTCCTTCCTAATCTCAGCTCTTGCAACCTTCCTCTAGACCCAGGGGTGTCAAACTCAATTGCACAGGGGGCCAAAATCCAAAACACACTTTAGGTCGCGGGCCAAACAGGATAAACATTTATTGAACACACTAAAACTAAACTTTTAAAACTTTTAAACTTTTAAAACTTAACTTTTTTGAACATAAATATGAATAAAAACAGACAGGAATATTATTCCGGAATAAATCAACTCAAACCTTAAATAACTTATGATATTTTGCTCTCCAAAATATATCCTGTCTAAATTATACAAGTTAGAAATAAAGTAAACGTTAAAAGAACAAACATTCAAATTTCTTTACTCTTATGTCATTTTATATAAAAAATAAACTTAAATTTTAAATATCCCAAAAGATTTTGCTCTCCATAAAAATAAATCCTGTTAAAATTATACAAATTCAAAATATGAACATGCTGCATAACAAAACCTGGAAATATAAATAAAATTTGTGCTTTTCAGCAATAACAAATCAAATCATTCAGTTGTCTTTGCTCTTACGTCATTTTATCAGAGCTGGACGCCTGGCATCTTTTTTTGGCAACGTTCGTTTATATTTGGTGTGAGGTTCTGTGTTGTGGAGATTCTCAGGATGGACTGCAGGTGCTCATCAGTGAGACGACTCCTGTGTGCTGTTTTGTTAGTCTTCATCACTGAGAAGAGCTTCTCCCACAGATATGTGCTACCAAACATGCACAAGGTTCGAGCCGCATGTAGACGGAGCTGGGGCATTTCTGTGGGAATGGAGTGAATAAACTGTGCGGGCCATGCAGTGTCGTACTTTGCCTTCAGTGTACCATTACACTGCAGCTCAATCAGCTCCATCTGAATCTGCACAGGTGCGGTTTCCACATCGACGGCAAATGGGCTGCGAAGCAACTCAAAATTCTTTTTTTGTTCTTCAAAGTCACCAAAGCGCCGTGCAACCTCAGTGCGCAGTGCGCTCAGTTTATCAGCAAAGTGCGTATTTGGGAACACCGTTGTGCCAACTTGGTTCAACATTACTTGGCAACAGGGAAAGTGGGGCAAGTTGCACTGGTGCATTTGTGTCTCCCATAAAAGCAGCTTCACTTGAAATGCCTTCACTGCGTCATACATGTCAGTGATCATGTGGTCACATCCCTGGAGCTGGAGGTTTAAGGCGCTGAGATGAGCTGTTATGTCAACCAGAAATGCCAACTCTCATTTCTACTTTTCATCCCTAAAATTAGTGGAGTCTTTTCCTTTACTGTCCATGAACTGACAGATTTCGTTGCTGAGCTCAAAAACTCTGTTGAGAACTTTTCCCCGACTTAGCCAACGCACCTCTGTATGATAAGGAATGTCAGCAAACTATGAATCTATCTCCCGCATAAAGGACTGAAATTTCCGGTGATTTAAACCTTTAGCTCGGACAAAGTTTACGGTTTGTGTTACAGTGCTCATTACATTGTGCATCTTCAGGACTTTGCCACATAGTGCTTCCTGGTGTATGATGCAGTGATATGCCGTTAACTCACCAGTACAGTTCTCCTCCTGCATCTTTACTCGCATCCTTCCCACTAGTCCACTTTTTTCACCACATATAGATGGTGCTCCATCAGTTGTAAGTGCAATAAGTTTGTCCCAGGGCAGTTTCATGTCGGTTATACTTTGACATACATTTTCAAAAATGTCTTTTCCAGTCGTCATCCCGTGCATCGATTTAATGTCCATTATTTCCTCTGTAACGTGCAAATTGGAGTCCACTCCACGGATGAAGATGGCCAGCTGTGCAGTATCAGTCATGTCAGTACTTTCATCCACAGCAAGAGAGTATGCAATAAAGTCTTTGCTTCTTTCACTCAACTGTGTTTTTAAATCAGTGACCATCTCACAAACTCGATCAGCAATCGTATTTCTACTCAGGCTTACATTTGCCAGCATCTCCTTTTTGTCTGGACATAAGACGTCAAACACCTTGATCATGCAGCTCTTCAGAAATTCTCCCTCGGTAAATGGCCTGGCTGATTTGGCGATCTCCTCTGCCACGATAAAACTTGCTTTCACATCAGCTTCACTTTGTGATTTTGCACGGGTAAAAAACGTCTGCTGAAGTGTCAGATGATTCTTTAACTCTTCTGCTTTCTGTATCTTCTGCTCTGCATTCAGGTCTTTCAGATTATCCTGATGTTTTGTCTCATAGTGCCGTCTTAGATTAAATTCTTTAATTACAGCCACATTAGCTCCACAAATGAGACACACGGGTTTACCGGCAATGTCAGTAAACATATACTCAGCCTCCCATCGGTTTTTAAAGGCTCTGTTTTCAGAATCAACTTTTCTCTTCGGCATCGTGAGGGCTAGCTTCGCAATAACTTGCAGCATCATAAGTTAAACTTGATTAACACGGGAAGCGTTCGGCAAAGCAGCTGAAGCGCTGCATTATGGGATCTGTAGTTTATTGTGTTACCAGCGCTTCATATCGCCGGGCCATTAATAACAATAATATATAAAATGATCTCGTGAGCCGGATATAATTACACGCCGGGCCAGATGTGGCCCGTGGGCCTTGAGCTTGACACATACTGTATGCTCTAGACCTTCACTATAGATTTAAAGACATTTTTTTCCATACAACTGTAACTTACAATATTTTCCCTAAGTGATCTACAGTATGCAAAAATGGATGCTTACATACTTTTTCAATATGAATTACTTGAATGTTACCTTATTTATTTATTTATTTATTTATTTATTTATTTATTTTTCAAATTTGTATGCCGCCCATCTCCCCCAATGGGTGACTCTGGGCGGCTCACACTAATAATAAAAAACACAGGACTCTGCAGACCTAGACATAATCTATAAATAGTTAAAAACATATATAAAAATGGCCTAAAAACCTCCTATAATTTGGCCCTAAAAAACCTGTAAGATGCTGGGGGGGGACAACCCCTCACCCCACCAGCCATCTCCATAGGTGCGGGCCCCCCTCTGGCCCCCAAGCCTTCTGCAGAGCCAGGATTTGATCTCTTTCCTGAAGGCCATGAGGGAGGGGGCACACCGCACCTCAGGCAGCAAGATGTTCCATAGGACATATTCATATTCTTTGCTATTCTCAATGAATAAATTGGTTGTATTCCAATACTTAAGGATAATGTTACTAGACCTTCAACACAGCTAAGGGAATAAATAAAGGCAAAAAAATAAAAAATAAAAAGGAGATTTATGGAAGAAACAGCCCACATTTTCATAAATTTTCTCATATCAAAATATGTATGTTCATTTGGGACTGTCATATCTAAATCTTGTTTCTTTGCATATTGTCCCAATTCACACAGGGCATCACAACCCATGAATCATGACAGAAGGCGAATTTAAAGCCTTCATAGCTAGTGAACTGTACAGCATTTTGAGCTTTTCTGATCAATCTTGGAGAAACTTCTAATCTGACTCAGATCAAGTTTAGGCAGCTCTTTTTATAAAACCTCTGCTGCTACCAGCCTGCATGAATATATATGGAGCTGGTAATCACACCTTTATAGTCACATAAACTATGAGATAGGTTTACAAAAATATATAGAGAAATACTCTTGTTTTCTAAATTTTGGTACCATCAGGATAGAGAATTGTCTGGAAATTGGTTGGAGCATCTTCAGGGCTTCACATTTCTTTTTTTCTTTACTCTCAAGGACAATTTATTCTCTGGAGTGTTTTTTGATAGACTTGCAACCCTTTCTTATCCAAGGTAGGCTTACAACCCCTCCTTTGTTAATATGCGCAGGGTTTCCTGTTATTTTAAGGCGGGAAACTTTGTAGTATAAAAGTAAATAGTAAAAAAGGCTTAATAGTTTATATTATTTATTTATTTATTTATTTATTTAGTAGACTTGTCCCCGCCCATCTCCCCACAATGGAGGACTCTGGGCGGTTTACATCAAATTAAAACCATAAATACATAATTAAAAGTTATAAAATATGATTTTAGAAATCAAAGACAACCTTCCCACAAAATTCCTCATGAAATCTGATCCTGCTGTACTTGAAGAAGTAGGCAGGGTTCTTGGAGCATTAAGCATTAGATCCATATCCCTCCTGGCTAGCTGAGGTTTCCCAGTAGGTGTCATGTGGCTGGGTCCAGGCAGTACTGAATTCTTCCTTGAGAGAGGGAGTGGTTTCACAACACTGAAGGAGACAATGGTCTGCCCCCTTCTCAAGAAGCCATTATCCTGTTTCCAAACTTCCTTTTTTAGGGAAGGTTGTTGAGAAGGTGTTCATGCTGCAATTCCAAAGATTCCTGAAGGAAGCAGATTATCTGGACCCCTTTCAATCAGTTTTTAGGCTTGGGTATGGGACCAAAATAGCGTTGATCATACATTGATTGAGGATGTCCACTGACAGGAGTGGAATGGGGTTGGTGAATTTATCCTTGTTCTTCATGACCTGTCATTTGCTTTCTATATCATCAATCATGGTATCCTTCTGGATTGGCTCAGGTGGTTAGGAGTGGTGGTTCTCCTCCCTTCTCTAGCATCAGTTCCAGTTGATATGAAGCCAGTGGGTGATGTCATGTACTGGCATGGGGTGAAGTATCATCAATATGCTGATGATACCCAGTTATACCTCTCTGCCCCTGGCCAACCATATGATGCTGTTAAGGTCCTTTCTCAGTGTTTGGAGACTGTAAGGGTCTGGATGGGAAAGAACAGGCTTAAACTCAGCCCTAGCAAAACTGATTGGCTTTGGGTTATAGGGCCTCCTGGATCTGGTAATCTATCATCTCTGCTTCTGGATTCGTTGACACTGCTCCAGACCGAACTGATGTACAATTTGGTAGTTCTTTTGAACTTATGGCTCCTGTTTGAGGAACAGGTGATAACCATGGCCAGGGGGGCTTTTTCACAATTACATCTAGTGTGTCAGTTGTGCCTTTCCTGGATTGGGAAGCACTGTCATGGTCATGTATGCCTGGTCGCTTTGACTGCACCTTGGTATACCTGTGTTACACCTCTGCTCCCATAGCTGTAGTGACTTCCAGCAAACGTTTGGGTACAATTCAAGATGCTGGGCACCCATAAAGCCCTTTATGGCATGCAGCTGGATTATTTGCAGGACCACCTTTCTCTAATAATTTCTACCTACCACATTAGATCCAGCTGAAGAGGCATGCTCCAGCTCCCATCTATTAGGGAATGCCATGTGACAGGACCTAGGAAGCAGGTCTTTTCTGTTGCAGCACCTGCTTTCTTGGACACCATACACCACCCCTCACCCCCTGAGATCTGGCTGGCTCTGACTCTGCTAGCATTCTGGAAAGCCTTAAAAGCATGTCTGTATTCCTGGACCTGGATGTCAGGAGGCTAAGGGGACCCGTGAGATGGGTGTCATAGTACTGCTTGTTGTTGCCCTCAGTCGCCTTTCAGTACATTTTCCATGCATTTTTATTGACATTGTTGTTGGTTTTTTATGTTATTGTTATTGGACTGTTTCTGTTGAATTTTATTTTCCTTAGCCACCCATTGTGAGATGGGCAGCCGCATAAAATGAATGAATGAATGAATGAATGAATGAATGAATGAATGAATGAATGAATGAATGAATGAATGAGCAAGCGAGCAAGCAAGCAAGCAAGCAAGCAAGCTCCATATGCATCACACACCTAGCCACTTTATCTTAATACACTGTCTGGTGCTGCTTTCACTTGACAAAAATGTTAAATTCCTACCTAAACTAATGATGGTGTTGTAAAGGATTGATTCCATGCCTGATGAACTGAGGCCAACAAATAAAGAGAAAAGTTTACAGTATTTAGTAACAATTCTTGTATCTGTCTCATAGGAACAGATACTAGCATTAGGATGGTTATCGGACATACAAACATGCATAACACAATGTGTCCATGGTAAATTTTTTTTGCACATGAAAAGATACTCTGTTCCCTATGTGGTCTTTTAAAATGCTGACTGATCACTTCTCTATCCTAGAATGTCCTGACATGGATGCTGATTTATTAACTTGGTTTTCTTGTACATGACCTGTCCATTTAGAGCTATTGGAGAATGGCCCGTTTATTTTTCTCTATAATAGGTGGCTCACCCCAATCTAGGATTATGATGAATTGGGAAAAAAAAAAAGAGAAGAATTTCCAGGTCATCTTTACTGCAAAAACAAAAGCAATTCCACTTTGGATCATTTAAGAGGAAAAACACTATTTTCATAGGTGTTGCTGAATGCTATCTCAGCAAATGTTTTAAGATGGAATTAAGGTACTAGCCATAAACATAGCAAGATTTACAATTTAATGGCTGGTGTGGGTCTTCCGGGCTGTGTGTCCGTGTTCTTGAAGTTTTGTTTCCTAACGTTTCGCCAGCATCTGTGACTGGCATCTTCAGAGTGCAGGAGCACAGGCAGGAGGACATTAAGGTGGTTAAGTTCAGAGTTTAGGAATTGGGTCTCGCAGATTCGATTGGCACGATCCATGAGGGTTTTGATAATGCCTCTTTTCTGACGTGGGTGGTGGTTGGAGTTTTTGTGTAGGTACCGGTCTGTGTGGGTGGGTTTTCTGTAGACTTTGTGTCCTAATTTGAGGTCTGGTTTGCGTATGACCAACATGTCTAGAAATGGAAGTTGGCTGTCCACTTCTTTTTCCATAGTGAACTGTATATTGGGGTGGACGCTGTTTAGGTGGTTCAGGTGGTTCAGGTTAGGTTGTTAAGGTGGTTCACCTTAATTGGGTCCTACAAGTGAATGGCTACTCCAAAAATGAAATAAAAAGAGCCATCAAACCAAGAAAGCAACATGCAACTGAAGAAGAAAAACAGCCACCCACCAACAAAGTATTTCTCCCCTATATCAAAGGGGTCACAGACCGCATGGGAAAACTCATGGAAAAGCACAATTTCCAAACAATCTTCAGACCCACCAGAAAAGTACAAGAAGTGCTAAAATCAGCAAAAGACAAAAAGGATCCCCTCACCACTGCAGGAGTATACCGCATACCATGCAGTTGCGGGCAAGTATACATCGGGACCACAAAACGCAGCATCCATACCAGGATAAAAGAACATGAAAGGCACTGCAGACTACAGCAACCAGAAAAATCTGCAGTAGCTGAACATGCTCTCAAGCATACTGGACACAAAATCCTATTTGAAAACACAGAGATACTGGACAACACCAACAGCCACTATACCGGGAAGCCATTGAGATTCACAAACACCAGCACAGTTTCAATAAAAAAGAGGAGAGTCTAAAAATCAACAAAACCTGGGTACCAATCCTGAAAAATACAGCCTGCAAAAGATCAAGGAACTCAGCTTAACCACCAGGACATGTGAACAGTTCACACAATGAACTTGCTAATCACCCCCAGCAGCCCCTCGTTAACAACTCAAGAGAAGAAAAAACCTGCCTAATCCCCAGGAAGATACACACAGATTCTGACACCAAAACAAGCAGCCACTCAGTAACTCAACCCCCCACACACACACCCAATCCCCCCTCAGATCCCTATAAATACCCACAAAAGGGTCACATCACCCTGGGCACAGAGAGAACTGCTCCTGTCTGTGCTCCTGCACTCTGAAGATGCCAGTCACAGGTGCTGGCAAAACATTAGGAAACAAAACTTCCAGAACACGGCCACACAGCCCAGAAGACCCACACCAGCCATCGTGTTCCGGCCGTGAAAGCCTTCGACAATACTGTTAGAATTTATGACAAATGATGGGGTTTTAACACAAGATGATTTCCTTTATTTTGTGCTGGAGAGTTGTGAACAGCTGCCATATAACTAATATAATATATAATTTATATAATATATAAATATGGCATACTGAATTATATTCATCCATATTAATCTAGGAATGTATATCAGTTTTCTTCTCTGTCATATGATAATTTCCTTCTTAGCCCAAGGAAGGAAGGAAGAAAAGTTAATATTAATAAACATATAGTAATGTGCATTACATTTGTGTTTTTGGCAATGTGTTATGGCATAAATTTAAAAACATTCTAGGAACACAGCTATTTTTGAAAATATAGACATTGTAATAATCTACAACAATATAAACATTTCTCATCATACTCTTCCATGATATAACACATGAATATATGAACAAATCCATAGCATTAGAAAAATTTAAACCTATCTTTAGATCAAGCCCATTGAGTGATAACATTCATCTTACAGCAATGACTGTTATTGCAAATCATTATATTTGACAGATTGTGACAAATGATTCTGAGTCTGTTTTCATCCATAATGTTTGTAATAGAATTTTTGTGGTGGGGAGGGGCAAAGTTGATTTTTTTAGTAGAATTGTCAAACACTTAGCAAATGTTTAATGTCCCTCAGAAATAGAATATTACAGAACCAAAAGAATCATTAATATAACATGCTTTTGGGAAATTTATGGTTTGTGTATTTTGATAAGAACATGGCTTAAATTTTTGCAGTGAGGAAGATAACTGGGAGTGGGGGTGGAGGTGGGCAAAAGAATGGAGGCAGAGATGGAATTAGTGATACATGGGTGTGCATAGTTATACATAAGTGAAGTTCATCAATTCCCCTGAAATATAAATGTGTTTATGAACCTCTCTAAGGTGTGTATGTGCTTGCCACTTCATAATTAAAGACATGAAGTAGTCCTGCTCCTGTATTTGTAGAGTATTCCACATGTGGAGATAATCTTAGAGGAATCAGTATCTTCCTTCACAGAATGCACGAAGGGTTCCTTTAGAAAATTCCAGGCCAGGGAGGATGTAATCAGCAAGCATGTTGGTTATGGGGATATGACTAGCCCTGAAGTATTCTCACATATGCCTTGAATGCATGAGGAATTTTATTAAAACCTATCTATGCAGGTTGTTTGCATATGTAGGGTATATTGATTCATAGGATAAGTCAAATACCTCCTGGAAAAAACAATATCTGAGCTAGAATCTAAAGAACAGGAAAGCAAAGCCTCATTCAGGCATCATCTAAGCCTGACTCTTATTCCCTGCATATATCACCCAGATGATTAAAGTTTCCCTGTAGCATTTCAGCATTCAACAGAAAAGTCTGCAAAAGAAAAGCCAACCCAGCTTATGTCCTGCACACATTCACACGAATGTCTGCTGGAAAGTGAAAGTCATTATAGCAATGTGGTGATTCACAACACCTGAACAGGTTGAAAATGTATGTATGATTTCAGTGTGTACCCTTTTGAGTATGATGGAAATAAAACAAAGCTCTTTATTATAAAATCTTATCTTGGTTAGCTTTTGAACAGCTTCCCAACAATCCAGTTGAGTTTGGTTGACTTTTACATTAAGTTATTTATTGTATAAACAACTGGGAACAAAGGAGTCTGCAGTTGTATTTCATTCTTTTTATGACCTGGTTTTTAAATTACACTTCTGTCCAGGTATTTGGTTTCTTAAAACACAAGCATCCCACTTCCTTTTGCAAAAATGCACAAAATATAAATAACTCTATAAAGATATAAATCATGTTATAACATTGGCCATGTTGTAGTGTACAGTAATGTTGTTCTTATTTTTAGACTGGAAAAGACATATTGAGTACAAGCCTGGTTCTGGGAGCATACCTTTATTTCCTATCATTCACCTGGAGACTTGTGATGGACCTGTTTCTTCTATCCATGCCACTGTTGAGCTTCAAACCAACTCTATTGGAAAAGGCTGTGATCGTGAGACATACTCAGAGAAATCCCTGCAGAAATTATGTGGTACATATGTTGAATTTCAATTAATTTATATATAATTCTGGACATTTCTGAGCTGATAGTAGCAATGCTGGTATTTACGTAGAAACCAAAAGGGAGATTTCTTTCTGTTGAACTTCAATTATTTGGGGATAGTCTTTCAAGGATCACATGTTGGCAGTTAGCAGGGCTGAAGCCTGTAGTAGGTGGGTCTGACATTATTAATGGATAGAGCTACTGTTTGTTTCTATCTTACAGCAACTTGTCACCTTCATCTGTTTCTGGTGTGATTTTGTTTTATTTTTATCTTTATTCAGGTGTTTACCTAAACATGGAAAACTCAAAATGAGGAGGGAGTGGAACTGCTACGCAGCTTTTTCCTTTCTGCCTCTCCAGAAAGGAAGAGGTGTGCTCACATTGGCTTGAATGCAAGCCCAGCTATGAGTAGGATTCTGGATCCTGCTTTATTCAGATTCCAAAAGTCATGAAATGCTATACTTGCCTTTCAGGCTTCCTTCCTATGTACATGATCCAGGCTGATCCTAGTTTGTGCTCTCTGTAGGTTTAGGCAGAGGCCTGAATGGGACCTTTCTCTCTTTAATGGGTTGGGAAGGAACAGAGCATTCTTGCCAGAGATTTAAAGTGATCTCATTAAGCAAACTCCCTAAAGTTTTCAGCTAATGGGGACATTTGGAACTTTGAGGGTACTCCCACAAAGTGGCTTTCACGCAAGATTTTCACTACCCCACTTTTTTTTTTCTGTGTAACCCCTCCCCCCCAATCATTTTTCTTCATTCTAAGAATGCTTCTGGGATACATGTGGGACCCAAAATAATTCTTGGAAATAAAGATTATACTTGAATCTACTACTTAGTTTTACAGCAGGCACATAGGATGGGGAAAAGATCATGATGGCACCAAGGGAGTTGTATGGAAAAACACTGTGTCCTATAGATGCCTCTAGGACTCTGGATATATAAGAGCTTTGAAATTAGGGAGTAGAACTCCAACCCTGCTGTAAATGTTTTGAATTATATTGAAATAAATTGAACTTGTTTGTGATTCTGGACATTTTTAGAGTTACAATTGTATAACAAATTATTATATCAAGAAACTTATTTTACATATTTACATTTTATAAATATTAATCTTCACCAGTATATGATCATTATCACAGTGAAAGGTTATACAGCAATTTTGTACATGTCAATTCAAAATCAAATTCCATTTACTTCAATGGAACTTATTTCCAAGTAAGTGGGTGTACAGGATGATGGCCTAAATCTCTTAGTCTCTTGAGTTTTAAAAGCACGTCAGAGTCTCTAATTGGCCTTTTAAAACATTAAAAGTTGTCTATAAAAATCAACCATTCTTCACCCTCCCTGCTATAATATATCTTGTATGAGACTGCTTTTTAAATAGCAAAGTTCAGAATGTCCAAATAGATGCTTAATTAGAAGTGGTTTGACCACATTTTGACCACATTCATATTTTGCTATACTCCCTCCTGATCCAATTCTGGGCTCACTTTAAAATATTGGTCATTACCTTTAAAGGGCTGAATGAATTAGGCAGTTTACCTAAAATGTTGCCTGCTAAACATACCTTGGCTGCTCTGAAACAGCTAAGCATATTCGATTCTACTTTGCATATGGAAATGGGAAATACCAGCATTTGTTTCACTTTTCTCTACATAGTCATTATCTTCAATACCAGTTAAAAGAAAGGAAGATATTTCTTAAACCTGTCTGCATCTACCAGTTGTTAATAAGTAGTTTCATTGCTTGTTTGCTAAAACAATATACCTCAGAGTAGTTAACAATCATGATTAAGGTTACAACAAAATAAAATATTTAAAATATTAAATATTTAAAATATTAAACTCATTATCAGTCAGATATATCAACTTATTGACAGTGATAAAAAGAGCCAAGTCTTCATCTTAAAAAGTACAAGAGCTGGTACTAGTTTTAAGCATACTGCATATAGGAATGCTACCTCTAATTCCTTTTCTTAGAAAAGCTCTTAATATGTAGAATGATTTAATACATTGATAAATACTTAAAGAGAAAAACATGATTTATATCAAAGCAATATTTATATATTTATTGAAAGGCTGTATTAATCCATTATTCAGAAATAATCACTTTTGGAGCTTTAAAATGCTTCTAATTCTCTCAAGTGTATAGTGTTATCTATATTTTTCATAAAATCCATTTTTGCTAATGAAAGTGTTGGAATAGCTGGCCATTTTTGCTTAATGAAAGTGCTGGGATATTTTATACCTTGTAGGTGGACAGGACAGGTTAGTAGTTAGTGCCATTGTGTCAGCACTAACTGTATTATTATGTAATGAGGATAATGTGTACATTCTCTTGAAAATATAAATACATTTCAATTCATAAAACTGATATAAATTCCAGCTACATGCTGTGATCCAATAACTGTAAGGACAAGGCAGGAAATCTTTCTTCAGTCCTTCACCCCACTTTACTGACCTCTGACATATTGCTATTTATCACCCCAGGTTTACAACAGGTCTTGGGAAGTGTTGATTGCCCAAAATTATACTGCAGTGTCACCAGCCCTTTGGGAAATACTCCTGTGGTTTGGAATGCTGCATATTCATGCAGCAGGTACCATGGAGGAGAGGTGAGGTTGGACAAAATTCCATACCCAATCCTAGTCCTCCAGCTGACCAGGTTGCAGTAACTAAGGCAGCTTCTCTATAGTGAAGCAAGGAGAAGCTGAATTACTTTGTGTTCCCCCCATTCAGCTTTAAAATCTACTATGAACTCCCAATGTCATTTGGATCCCAGGATCTGTCTGTAGTTAGCCTGGAGCACTGTTTCCCAATGTTGGCAATTTCCAGGTATGTGCGCTTCCAATCCCAGAATTCCACAGCTAGCATGGCCATTGATGAGAATTCTGCGAGTTGAAGCCCATACACCTAGAAGGTGCCAAGGTTGGAAAAAACTGTCCAAGAGCATGGAGCAGACCTTTATTAACCCTATGACCCATCTACCCTCTTTTAGCACTTCATGTTTTAAAGCGATTTAGTCCGAAAATTTGTTATGGATAAGCTAAGCAATCCCTCAACATTCCTTGCTAAAATTTAAAAATAAGTAAATCCATTAGTATGGTGGCATTGCTAATTCCTGTGTTGCTGAATATACAAGTCAGTTGATTAAAGTAACAAAAACAATTCACTGACAAATATATAATTCAGATAAACAATGTACTGAAAAAGATTGAATTTGCTTGGTACAACTTTAGCAATAAATCTTATTTTGAAATATTTGTTGTACTGTTATGTTCAAAGCCAGTGGAGGCTTCATAGCACAGGGCTCGACAGTGGGTTCTGTCAGCAGCCACAGCTTCTAGTTCCCTTGGCTGTCAGAGTGGTGTAGGATTTCTTTCACAGCAACTTTGTAGCACTTGCGTGGTTGACCTCGAGGTCTCTTCCCAGACTCCAGCACACTACAGAGCAACTGGCAAGGCATATGGTGGTCATCCATTCTGATGATGTGTCCCACACACTGCATCTAGCCTCTGATAATCAGGGACTCAATGCTGGTGGACTCCGCATGTTCCAAGACCTCCAGGTTGGAGACATGGTCTTGCTAATGAATTCCAAGGATGGAGTGGAAAGTGCACATGTGAAATTTCTCCAGTTATTTGATATGCCTTTGGTACAGAGTCCAGGACTGACATTCATATAGGAGAGAAGGAATAATCACAGATCTGTAGACTTTCAGCTTTGTGAAGATGCAGTTGTTGTGTTGATTAAGCACTCTAGTATGCAGCCACCCCAGTGCCTGTCTGGCCTTGCTGATCCTGGAGTCAGTTTCTTTGTCCAAAGACCCATCGCTTGAGATGATGCTTCCCAAATATTTGAAGCTGTTTACATTTGTCAGCTGGGTGTCATCAGCAGTGATTTTTGGTTCTACAGGGTTGGTAATTGGCATGGACTGGTAAAGTACTTCAGTCTTGTTCAGGGTGATAGGCCTGACTAGCACAGCAGCATCTGAGAATTTGTTCAGCATCAATTGTAGATCACTGTCTTTGTGTACCAGGAGCGCACAGTCATCAGCAAAGAGGGTTTCTTGAATGACTGTATGGAGGCACTTAGTCCACGCATTCAAGCAGTGAAGGTCACAGAGAGAGCTGTCCAATCGGTATCCGTATCTGATACATATTCCCTCCTTCAGACCCTGGACAGCAAATGACAACATGCAAGTGAAGAGCAGATAGAACAGGACTGGAGCTAACACATAACCCTGTCTTACCCCTTTGGAAATGGCAAATGCAGCTGATGTATCACCATTATAAAGACCCTGTCCTGTCATTCTGTTGTGGAGTAGCCGAATCAACTTCATTAATTTCTTTGGGCATCCATAATGTCTCAGGATGATCCAGAGAGCCTTCCTGTTTATAATGTCAAATGCCTTTGTCAGGTCAATGAAGACAGAGCAAAGAGGCTTGTTCTACTTGATGCACTTCTCCTGGACTTGTCTCACAGCAAATATAATGTCTGCTGTTCTTCGTTCTGGCCTGTGGGAAGTTCCTTTCCAAGACAATGACAAGTCTGTTCAGGAGAATGCAGGCAAAGATCTTGCCTACAATGAACAGCAATGAGATACCCCTGTAGTTTCCACAGTCTGATTTGCTTCCCTTATTTTTGTACAGAACCAAAGTGAGGGCATCATGGAAGTTGTCAGGCATCTCTTCTGTGGATCAAATGTCTTCCAAGATGTCTTGGAGCACCCATAATGCACTTGGATCTAATACTTTGTAGATCTCGGCAGGAATATCATCCTGTCCTGTGCTTTATTTGAGTTCATCTGCGAGATCTCTTTCTTGATCTCATCAGTAGAGGGAGGCAGGTCTAGGGTATTCAAGACTGGCAGCTGAGGAATCTGCTGTAAGACATCATGATTAATGATGGGCAGCCTATTGAGTGGGTTAGAAAAGTGTTCAGCCCAGCGGTTTTTCAGTCCTTCCTGGTCTTTGATCAGGCTTGACCCATCAGATGACAGCAAGGGGGGAGGGGGGGCATCCTGATTTAGAAGGACCATAAACTGACTTTATGGTTCTGAAAAACTCTCTGGTGGCATGCATGCCTGCATAGTGTTCCACCTGCTCAGCCTTTCTCTGCCACCACTTGTCCTGCATTTCTCACAGTTCCATCTGTACTTTGGACTGCAGGTGCTTAAAGTTGTCTTTCTTTGAGACAGATGATGGATCATTCTGCCAGTCTGCATAGGCCTTTTTCTTGGCCTGAAGGGCTGCTGAAATGGTAGGTTGACAAATAACCATAGTCCACATATTAAGAACATGAATACCATGATGATATAGACTGAAGTTCTTTCTACAAATTCAAATATAAATAAATAAAAATGTGGCTATTGGTCTATCTAGCTTAGCCTCTTGGGCATTCTGACCAAGCAGTGGCTTTCTACAAAGCCTGCTGCTGCCATTGATATCTTTTTAATGGACAGGAATTAAGCCTGGGAAGATTTAATGCAAAAAATGTCTGTTATCATTAACATGAGACAATGAAGTGTGATTCTGACTTTCATATAGTAAATTCAAATAACAACTTTCTCACTAGTAACTCATCAAACTGTTCATTATATATCATCTACAGGGGCATCATCAGGGGCCATTGACCTGTTACCAACACACAGTGCAGCAAATAACTGGACAGCTGGTCTTCTGATGGACAGCAATGACATGATTTTTAAATTTGATGGAAAGCAAGGTGCCAAAATTCCTGATGGAATAGTACCAAAGAATCTAACTGATCAGTTTACCATCACCATGTGGATGAAACATGGCCCAAGTCCAGGATTAAGAGCAGAAAAAGAAACAATTCTGTGCAATTCTGATAAGACAGGTAACTCAAAATCTGCACTTCCTTCATCCTTCTCCCAGATTTAAGTGTTCAGTACAAGTAGACATTGAAAAAATAACATAAACTGCTATAAGAATTAACCTCAAAGTCTTTCTTACACTGAATCATGGATTGATTTGGGAACATTCAGTTTCAAATAAATTGATTGTATAATCTGATTTTAATAAATTATCACTCATTGATATATTTCTCATCTTTGTCTATTTTTTTTTTTTTTAGAAATGAATCGACACCACTATGCACTTTATGTGCATAACTGTCGCCTAGTGTTTTTGTTACGGAAAGATTTTGACCAAGCTGATACTTTCCGTCCTGCAGAATTTCACTGGAAGCTTGACCAGGTACATAAATTACCTTTTTTTATAATTATTCCCTAACATTTCTTCCATAGCATTGCATGAAGAATGTACCAAATACAGCAAAGTCTAAACTTGAATTTGCCAACCTGAAATTTCTAGGTCTTAAAGTTCTATAATCTGGAGAGCATCAGGTTTGGGAAGGCTGGCCTAAGCAGTTTTCTAATTTCAAGTAAGTCATGAATAAATGACTACTCCACTAGATGTTATCAAATTACATTGACCATGGTAATCTCAATTAATGGAAGTTAGAGTCCAACAATAATTAGATAAAATTCCGCCACTGAATTGGAGGCTGTGATTAAAAATTAAATTATTCCTTCACTCTTCCATCATTTTTTTCTCACCTCCAAGCTTTTCAAGATGTATATCTCAACTGAGATGAATAATATCTGTTTGGGGAGTTAAAAATATTCATCACCTGATGCAATTTAGAAAAGCAACTCTGAAGATTCCTTCTACTTCTGTGTCAGAAAGTTTGTTGTTGTTGTTTAGTCGTTAAGTCGTGTCCGACTCTTCGTGACCCCATGAACCATATTGCGCCAGGCCTTCCTGTCCTTCACTGCCTCCCTGAGTTTGCTCAGTTTCATGCTCATTGTTTCAGTGATGCTATCTAACCATCTCATCCTCTGCCGTCCTCTTCTCCTTTTGCCTTCAATCTTTCCCAGCATCAGAGTCTTCTCCAAAGAGATCTCTCTTCGCATTAGGTGACCAAAGTATCTGAGCTTGAGCTTCATTATCGATCCTTCCAATGAGCAGTCAGGGTTGATTTCCTTTAAGATTGACTGGTTTGACCTCCTAGCAGTCCAGGGGACTCTCAAGAGTCTTCTCCAGCACCACAGTTCAAAGGCATCAATTCTTCGGCGCTCAGCCTTCTTTATGGTCCAGCTCTCACAGCCATACATTGCTACTGGAGTCAGAAAGTTTACAGGATTTTAAATTTGAAGCAGCAGCTGAATTGGAAGCGAAGCTGTTCAGTGCCAGAACAATCTCCAGGAGCCTCAAGTATAGTAAATTTGAGGCTGCAGCACTGATCCTAGAATGGCACAGCCCATGCATGTGGAAGTGATCTGAGATTACAGTGATGCTTTCAGAGACTTTCCCTCTATTTTTCTGAATCTTTCCTCTCCTTCAGCACACTTATCCCACAGAGTCCCCACCACTAAACAAAGTGAACAAGGTGATGGCAGCTCTAAGAAATATTTTCAGTCCACTCAGCCAGCCTGTGAGGTACAGAAAATCTTTTTTTTTCCCAGCTGATTGCCTATGACAGTCATGGGACCTCATAGAGGGTGGAGAGTTGGTATTGAAGATGGTGACAAGTAACACAGTGAATTGTAGTAAATCTTCTCAAATGGATAGGTATTAGGACTTTGAACACTTTCCAAGTGAATTGAAAGAAATGCTTTGGATCTTGCATGAGTGAGAGCACAATACCTCTTTGCTATTCATTAAGGAGCCCAATGTTTTTCAGACATCTACACAAGCCAGAAGAAAAGGTGTCATTGTTTTAATATGATTAATAAGTAGGGTTTTTTTTTTTAAAGTAACGCATTTTTTTGAGGTCATGCCAAAGTCTAAAATAGTCAGGCTGCCTTAATGAATAGCTGAGAGATGTTGTGTTCTCATGAGGTCCAAAGCACTTCCAAATCATTTTTGAAGCCAATGCTTCTCTGGTAGTTATTAGCTGACAGAGTAATTTATTCCAACGATACATCAAAATAAACTAGAAAGTAAAAGAAGTTTTGCTGTGACAATGTTCCTAAACTGGACTGTGATTCTAATAGAAAGGATCCCTGGTTTTATACCTTTATTCCTTTCTATTTAGTTTTGTATATATTCATTTACCAGTTCACTAAAAATTTATATAGAGGCTTAGAATGTACATAAAATGTTACATAAAAAAGACAGGACTGATCAGATAGCAAAAAAACCCTTTCATCTCAAAATTAAATTTTATTTTGATTTTAAACCAATAGCAATTTTAACTGTTTGGTGCTTTTGAATATTAGCCTATTTAATGATATTTTTTCTTGTAAATGCAATATGCTGCTCTCCCATCCATTTAAATATTATCAGGCCAGGATGATTAGGTGTGGCTGCTGGTGCTCTTTCAATTTTGAAGCAAACAAATTGGATGTTAAAATTACAGCATGACAGAAGAGAGATACTCTGCAGTAGTGCAGAGTAGTTGTAGTTCATGATAATCAGTTTTCAACTTACACTGTCAATATGATTAAAGGGTTCCATTATTTAAAGTTCTAATTAACCCATACACATGTGTATGTTTAGTGAGCAAAATGGCATCTACAGCCTATAAGTCTTTCAGTGGATTCTAGCTCTCACAAAATTGTCACACATCTATTTGCAGTACTTTCCTTTGTCTTGCTGATCATTTGAAATCAAACTAGGATGTCTGCTTTGGCACCAGCATTTGGTCAGGAGTGTGGGATTTAGAGTAATACAAAACACAGGTGTATATTATTCAAATTGTGAATATTGTGTGAATTCTAAGTAGGCTCCCTTCTCTGTAGGGATTGTCTAGAGAAGACCCCACTCTGAAAAGAATAAGCTGAATAGCGTTCATTCAGTTTGGATGATTGAAGCTGCAAGATAACTAGCAGAAGCCCCTTTTATATTGAATCAGTCCTTCTTTATTTTCATCTTCATACATTAAAGTAATGTATTATTTTAGAATCAGCAGATTAATTAGTGATTGTCTATACCTTCCTGGAAATAAAACCTATTTAACTAAGAGAACTGTATTGCACAGCATGAGGTAATTTTTATGTGTCCACTGACTATAGTGCACAAGGTATTATTTATAATCTATATTTGAAGATGCAAGAACACAGTAATTTATGTAGTAATTCTGTACCATGTAGCTTTCCTATAAGAGCAACTGTTACCTGATAAACAAACTGACTCAGAAATTCTTGTTATGAAATGAAACAGAGAAGAGCAAGGAACTACTTTACCCTCTGTCTTTCTGCTTGTTGTTGACTAGATTTAGAAGCCAACAACAAGCAGATGGCTTGTTTTAATGGAAATATATTTTTCTTCTGCATTTATTTTCTTTTGCTGTTTTACTATGTCTAAACAGTTTATTTGCTTTAAATAAAATAATGATTAAATTTCATTATACTGATTATTAAGGAATCCCATCGCTGTTCTGTATATTGGAATAATTAGGATATTAAGAAAAATCTAATCTAAACTTCTGTTTAATAGTTTTATATTCTTAATACATTTTATATATTATAGCAGGTTAATGAAGATGATATGAAAATGTGTACGACAATGAGAAAACATTTTATGAATCCCTTCCTTTAATTTAAAAGGGAACAAAAATAACATATGAAATGAGCAATTCTGGCATAGAATCAGCTGGATGTCTGGTTGCTTTACATGTGATTCTTGAGAAGAGACTTATCTTAATGGATGTCATTGTACATTTTCTTTCTCAGCTGAGATCTTTGGTGTACAATTCATATTTTGGAGTGAAGTTTTTTACATGCAACCACTAAATTATTTGGCAGAATCAAATATGCTCCAATGTAAACACTCCCTTTATTCCAATTCTGTGTCTGGATCAGGCTGTCACTTACTCAGGGATAAACATGACTAGAAAGAATATATTCATTTTATTTGCCCAAATGGTAGCCATATAAGACACTTGCTGTTTCTGAGGGACCAGGAATCGTAGTTCAAAATATATTTCAGTTCATTTCAACCCTTTCACAATCTTTTGCAGCACAACCTTCTCCTCTTATCCCTAACCTGCATAGTGTCTATTTGTGGCAGATTGTTGCTTACATTCTCTGCATTTCTGCTCTTGCATCCAGAAGAATCTACCAAGTTTGTCTGGAATCTTCCAGACATCAACTGAGATTGGAAACAGGTTTTCAGGGATGGTCAAGACTAGGCAAAGTATTGACAGCCCTCTGGTGGCCCACAGGGAAACTGCAGATCACAGCGCCAAAATTCAGAGGCAAAACCATTGATTTTCTAGCATGGTTTCCCCTATTTTGTTAATAAAATTTTGCTCCTTAAACCCCTTATATACTGACCCCAAGGCAAAAGATCAGGAAAAAAAACTCTAAGCCCTGCCCATTTTGGTGACCTCTTTTACAACACCCTCTTCGCTCTTTCAGAGACAAAATTGAAACTCAAAAGTGCAGCATGGCTGCAAAAAAAAAAAAGGTTTATCCCTGTATTAGGAATCCTCCTCCTCATTATCATCCTCATCTCCTAGTACTTCGACATTGCCAAAAAGTGCAGCACCTGAGCTGTGGATTAAAATAAGCCA
Source organism: Python bivittatus (assembly GCF_059951505.1). Taxonomy (NCBI): domain Eukaryota; kingdom Metazoa; phylum Chordata; class Lepidosauria; order Squamata; family Pythonidae; genus Python; species Python bivittatus. The sequence goes on along the minus strand of NW_028277125.1, from coordinate 33,616,601 downwards.
GAAAAGGTGTATTATGATTTTCCATTTGACCATGTGTGTCACTGACATAGCTAGGTGCTAATTTTATTTTATGCTATTTTATACAGAATGTTACAGCTATTTGCCACAATTTGTACTCTTAGCCATTGGAGCCCTCAGGATGATTAGGGCAATGCCTATTCAGTCTTTAGATTCTCCATCATCTCTATGTCCTACCAAAGTTTCTGTCCCATAGTATTACAGCCACACTATTAATAATCAGGAAATACTAGTAGATTTTTTAAAATTAGTGATTTTATATATTGTCTTAGAGTATTTGTATTTAGTCATTTTAGCATTTAGCATTATATATAATTATGTACCTCTTACATGGATGTATATAGTTATATTCATAGTTGATTTTGAAATCATACACACACACACACACACACACACACACACACACAGAGTACTGGTCCTAGGCTTTTACATTTGTGCTAGCACCTTAAATCTTAGTCATTCTTATAGTACATAGGTTAAACTATTAGTTTAATAGAATGGTTTTAATTTTAGTATTGAATGTAAATCTTGCTGGTCAGTGACCAAAATGAGAGACTGACTGACTGCCATTTGATTATAGAAAAAGAGTCATGGACATGTACATACACACACACACAGACAGACGTATCAATCACTGCCCCATTATTTTTGTCACATGCAAAGGCCTTAGAAAAAAGTCTTACATTGTGTACATTCTGTCATAACATTGTAATTGTAAAGGAAGTTCTGATTTTATATTTTTAACTGGTTTCAAGTTGCTATTTTTTTTTTAAGGAAATGGAAATATGTGTAACAGCATTCCTGGGACCACTCTGTAAATGTGTGAGTGCCTTTCTCTTTCCTTCCTCCCTTCTTTCCTTCCTTCTTCCCTCCCTCCCTTCCAAAGCATTTCTGTAATGGAACTAGACATCAGCATTCATCTAATGTTTTTATAAAGGGCAGACTTGATTTTTCTTTTGTGGAAACTTAAAACAAGGTTTGCTGTTTCCACAACTTATGGACCTTGTAACAAAGGTGAGGTCATAATGTGCACTACTAATTATAGGCCTTCTTCTTCTGAGGTTCCATTGAGCAAAGCTCTAAATATGTATCTCAAAATCCTGTTCAACCAAAAAATAAGATTGTATAAATCCTTTGAAAGATGTATTTCACAATGCATGGAACTTGTACAATTCATCTGTTTTTCAGTTCTTAAAGCACATGTTCCCAGGCTTGCATTTAAGGATAGGAGCAGTTTACAAAGTAGTTGCATGAGTAGAAAAAAAGACATACCTGGTTTAATGATTTGAAGAGAGGTGTTTCATACCTCTTTTAAAGGATCTGTTACTAGGAAGAACAAAAGATGTTCTTTCTTTGATTTAAGATTATTGTCATTAACTTGAATTTAATATAAATTACTAAGATATGTACCACTCTAGTATTTTAAGTAAGGGAATTTCAATTTTAATAGGTTAATAGAGCTTATCAGCTAGAAACTGCATATTATTTTATAGAACTGACATCTTTTGTACTGAAATTCAGCTATATTTTCCAGTAAATTATCAGCAAACCTGTGTACTTCATTTGTATCTTCTAAATACAAATGTCTAATCTGTTAATATTTTAATTCTGTCCAACATCATATTTATATTCCTCCTGACAAAAATGTTGATGTTCTGGCACTTAATTTTTAGTTACTATATCCAAGAAACAACTTTAAACATTTCTGGCTACTCAAAGATACACATCTTTTAATAGAAATAAGTAGAATTCTTAGTACCCATTTTTTGGACTCAAAGTATGGCAGTAATCTGATTTTTTTTTTGTAAAAGCTTAAATTTGTCTAGGACTTTTCAGACAGACTTCAGAAAATGTGCCCAGGAATATTGAACTCCAATAATGCCAGCAGTCTTTCCTGTGAACTAGCATCCTTATAAAATGGTTTATTTTGACAAAATAATTATCACATAGGCTTAACAGATAACTAATTACTCTGTTTGTGATATATGGTATATAAGCAACTGTCTCTCTAAAATTTTATATAATTAAATAGCCAAAAGATACTATTTAAATAATGTACTTTTGCCTAGTGTTGGGGTATGTAACTTACAAATTGATCTCTTTTTATAAACCAACAAAATAAAGGATCATGTTCCTAAATGTATTCATTACATATTCTGGATATCAGATGGGAAAAGAGGCATCCAGATATTTCAATATCCTTCAGTATATTATTCTCCCATTATTAGCACCTCCATTTATATATGAAAACAGCTTTTTTCTTGAAAGTCCATAATGAACGAAGATATATATTGGGTAGAAAAAAATTAGTTTTAAGCATCAGTTCATCCAGCCTTCATATTTTCTTGACTTCAGTTATTTCCCTGCCTATATTTCTTTTGCTTGCTTGCTTTTATTTATCCCATGGCTGGCTTTATTTAGCACTCAGGACAAATTTGGGTGCTCTTGAAAAGCTAAGTAAGGTCACATCTGATTAGTACTTAGATGGGAAATCCTTGGGTTGTATACTAGACTGGGAAGTAGGAAAAAGAACAAGAAGGCAATAGCAGGTATCTTGTATACTGTAACCAAGAAAACTACATGTCAGTGTTTATGAAGTTACCAGTGGCTGTACTGACTTGAGAAGATTTTACCTTAATCTTTACCCTTTGGTAATAGATCATTTGTAGTGGATGGAACAGGTGGGATGGAAGGAGGGAAAGAGTCACATTATATTTATATTAACTTTGAAAAAGGTCTAAAGAAAAACAGCACTTATAAAGCCAAAGTTTTTTGCCTTTGCTACTGAATTTCAGCAGCACATTTGATTCAGATGCCAGGGGTCATGTGCCTCTTTACATTGTTCCTTCTGTCTTAGAGAGACTGTGTAGACAAGAGCTGCAGCATTGCTATTGTTAAAAGATCAGATAATGGAATCTGATGCCTTTTGAGTATTGAGTATTTGAGTATTGAGAGATATAATACTGCAGGCAGTAAATTCACTGTAGCACTTGTTCATATATTGACTAATGGCAAAAGCAATTTGTTGATGGAAACAATTATATAAGGAGATGTTAGGTTATATATTTATGTATGTATTTTTAATGTATTTTTAATTCTAACTGGAGAGTTTGTAATTTGCTCCAATTAGAATTAAGCAACATATAATCCCCATCTCCATAATCTCAGATGAAAACAATAACAAAGTACATAATCCATAAACATTCATAAAATCACATATTTAAGCCTGGGAATGCACGACAGTCCAAGTACATAATTAAAACATGTTTAGTTGCTGGAGGGAACAGTCATGCCACTCCAACCTCAGCACCTAATAAACAACCGAGTCTTTACAAACTTTCTTAAAGCCTAAAGGAAAGGGGCTATTCAGGTTTCTGGGGAAATGTTATTCTGAAGGAGCGGGGAATGTATTCAAACAGAAGTTGGAACACTTATCTCTTGAGGATTCCTACACTGAGCAAGGGTCGGACATGAGGGCTTAAATGGCTCCAATAGAAGAGAATATATGTAGCTGAGGGTTGAACTATGGAGTCCTTGGGGGTTCTCTGAGCTTGGTTGTTTTCTTGCAGATATTTCGTTACCCAGCTCGGTAACATCTTCAGTGCTAGAACACAGTCCCTTCTAGCACTGAAGGTGTTACCTAGCTGGGTAACAAATCATCTGCAAGAAAACAACTGAGCTTAAATGGCTCCTTCTAACATCCTGTGATGCTTTGGTTCCAGATGTGGTTAGTCTTTGGATAATAAAGCATTCCTGTCACAGAAGAAACAGTGAAAAACAACAGTCTTAAAAGCTGTCACTTGGAGGCCACACATCACATGACTGTCATATCTGGGCCACCATTAAAAACTAGCTCATATGTATTCTGAGCTGCATGGTTGCCTCTGTCTTTCAAGGACATGGTGTTCTTTGCATGGCATGCTAAATGTGATTTTAGAGCAGAAATAAAACTTTTCAAGAATTTGGGCTGCTAAGGGCCATGGTGGATTCAGTTGTGATATATAATTGTGTCCCAAAAGGAACAGAATGGGATTTTATTTCATTCTTCAACCTGTTTTGTTTTGTTTTTTGCCTTTGCTACTGAATTTCAGCAGCACATTTGATTCAGATGCCAGGGGTCATGTGCCTCTTTACATTGTTCCTTCTGTCTTAGAGAGACTGTGTAGACAAGAGCTGCAGCATTGCTATTGTTAAAAGATCAGATAATGGAATCTGATGCCTTTACAATCAGTCATGTTCCGTGAAGAACACAGGCACCACGTAACTAGCATTCCATTCTAGGAGCACATGAACCACTACTAATCAGATCTTCAGTAGCAAAAATAATAGGTGTGAATTGTATGAATTTGCAAAGCACACTATTTACTTAATTTTTATCCCATCTCTATTTTGATCAACTCAAGGTGACCTACATATCTAATGCTCCCACTTACTGTTTTCCCCACAACAACCCTGCGAAATGAGTTGTGCTAAGATGGAGTGTATGCTATATAGACAGGTCCATGTATACGTAAGCAGTGTAACCTAAATGTTTAATGCTAAAAGAGTAGTGGACCCAGAAGCATGCCCATAATCCATTGCTAGTGGTACCATATTACAGTGATACATTCAGACTCTTTAGCTATATTCTGTATCAGACAAAATTTCTCTTCAAAGTTGGAAATACATCCTACACCTCTTTTATGTTATAAAATGTATTTCTGCCTAGCACATGACGGTATATGTCAACTTATGCTATTCCTGGGTCTGTAGCTGGCATACCCCTCTAAACTGGTAAATCATTTCTAGCCCTGGTGAAATATAAGTTTGCAATAAACCAAGCTACATACTTGCTCTCTCATCCAGAATCATTTCTAATGGAGTCAGTCAGGTTCCCAGCCCAGGACACCTCCATCTTGTTTGCAATAAGATTCAGCTTATTCACTCTCATCTACCACTAAAATTACACAGACTCCTTATACTGAGTAACTGAAAAGAGAGTTTCAGAAATGTGATACAGTACAGTATGCAAAAGTACATATGAGGAAGATAAAGCTGCTATTAGTGAGCCATGCTAATGACTGGGAAATGAACTCCAGCCCTTTTGTAAAATCTGAATCCGAAATATATTGTCTGGTTGTTCTTTTGGCATTTTCAAAACCCAATGCTGTAGCAAATCCTAGAAAGAAGAAATCATAGAGCTGTAGCTGTTATTGTGTGTTCTGTTCCAGGTAGAATTAAACTGATCTTCCATATTTCAAGGGGACAAGCCACATGATACAAAGACAGATTTTAGCTAAAGACTGAAGAAGAGCCAGGCTTATGCTTCTACTGAAACTATTCCTGTCTCCTAGCATAGTACTTCATTTCCACAGTCTGAGAATGTTAAGAATAGAATGCAGGAATTTAAAATGAACCATCACCAACTGCTCATTCTTTCGATAAAATCAAATCTGGACTTCATACAGCAATTGGGGGAGCACTTTTTTCTGCCTTTAAGATAACAGGAAGGTAGCACAATTAAAAAAAAAAAATTGTAATGGCAGCCACACTTCTCTCAGTGCACCCAGAGGGATGTTTGTTGTAAGGGTGACCAAGATTCTTTCTAACCCCAAATCAAACCTGGCATCAGATTAGAATAGCTTAAAATATATCCTCCACAACCTCTTGGATTTGAGATCCTGTTTAGCACTTTACTAAAAAGTGAATAGTTAGAGCAGTGTTGTCCAAACTTGGCCACTTTAAGATGAGTGGACTTCAACTCCCAGAATTCCCCAGCCAGCATGGCTGGCTGGGGAATTCTGGGAGTTGAAGTCCACTCATCTTAAAGTGGCCAAGTTTGGACCACACTGAGAGGGTGGATGGTAGAAAGACAGAAAGCTGACCCAAACTTCCTTTAATTCCTTCTTCAGGAAAGTAGAAAACAGTCTCCCAATGGTTTCCCAATGGATTACTAGGCAATTTTTAAATAACTATATAGAAGGTCTGTTGCAAAAAATACAGAACTGTGTGGCAGTTCTGTTTAGTGTTGTACTTAAGCAAGAGTGGATCTACATGATTATTAGGAAACAATTGTTAAAATATATGAATTATATTATCATATAATCCTAAACTTTGCCCCATCCATGGTTTAGAAGGGATTAGGATTAAGATTAGAATGCACATTGGCCTATTCTATTTTATCTGAAACGAGGAAGTCAAGATTCTGCTTTGCTTTTTAATTAATCACTTCAGTACTACATATGAACCATTAACTGTAGTTAATTCTAATTCTGGTTTTGCTTAAACAAACCAGTGTCAGAAACGTGGAAGCTGTTTTTTGTTTTTTGTTTTAAGTAAGCTATAGCTAAGACTGAAACCTCAGATCAGGTGTAAACCTGAAAGCATGGCTTGTAAAAAAAAAAAAAACCTGACATTTTCCATAGTAGGAAAGGAGAAGAGCACATAAAAATCTAAGTCTGTCACGACTGTGTGTGGGGTTTTGCAATATCACACCGTGGCTCTAGCATGACATCCTAATGAGACCAGAATGTGTGCATTTCTGAATGAAGACTAAATGTGCTTTGGCATTTTGAAACAGATGTGTCGATGAGGAGGTTCTAATTAAGATTAAAGGAAGTATATCACTCATATGTGGCTAGTATTTTTATCCCTGGCTTTGGCCTGTAGTTTCCTTCCTGCTTCACTGGCTTATATTCATATAGTATAACCAAAGCCTTTATAATCCTCCATCAGATTTGTAGATTTCATTTTCAAAGCTTTAAAAAAAAAAAAATAGAAGGGGAAAGGAAATGTATTATACTTCCAGCCAGGAAAGTAAATGTGAATAGCAGCTGAGCAGCAGCTGAAATATAAATTCATGCCATAGAATGAGGATTTACATAAATAATACCTGTAGAGATTATAGCAAGGTTTAAAATTTATTAGTAATATCCCTAAGCACATGTCTCTGGAAATGAAAACATTTAACAAATTCAGAGATATGAGCTCTATTTTCCACTGGGGCAGAATTTATTATTTAAATTATTCAGTGGAGGTTTATATATAGTCACAAAGATATGTGATATGCCAACTAATTTCTAATTATGTTAGCCAGAAGCTCTCTACTGGGAACACTTTGTTTTCTTCAATCAGGGTAAAGCAATCCACATATTAACGTTTCTAAAAATATATTTATTATATTACCAGGGTTCATAATGTGGGAGTTTAAAGAGAAAATTAATTTTCTTGGATCTCATCTACTGAATATTTAACATATAGGAAATCATGTAACTAAAATCAAATAACAGTCTGCAGATAAAATAGAGAATTCCAGTCATAGCATTAATCCCTCCTATAGAAATAATGGTGCAGCCTAGAAAGACATTTGTCTGGAGTATCCACAATATAGAGAACTGCATGAAAAGAAACCATGTGGTATATGAGCATAATAAAGCTTAATATTGATTTCTTGATTTCAGACATTAAAACAGGTGCTTGATATTAAATAGGTGAATTCTTTTTTCTTTTTCTTTTCTTTTTCCTTTTTTCTCCAGAGACCTATTTATGTATTGGCGAAGGCTTTCATGGCTGGAAAATGATGGCTGGTGTGGGTCTTCCGGGCTGTGTGGCCATGTTCTGGAAGTTTTGTTTCCTAAACTGCTGGCGAAACGTTAGGAAACAAAACTTCCAGAACACAGCCACACAGCCCAGAAGACCCACACCAGCCAACCTATTTATGTGTTTATCAGTGTTACATACCTACCTTTTCCATAAAAAGAAAAAAGTTCCTATTGTCCTTTCTGGTCACTGAAACTACACAGGAGGTCAAAAAGTTTGGCTTCTGGGCCCCATGCAGTGGGTTTGAGGGTAGTCCACAACACCCACCTCCTCCTCTATTAGTGGGAATGTTGATCTTATGGAAGATCTGCATTAAGTCTCCCATGCCCAAACTTCAGTTGTGAATAATCAGCTTGCATTCACAATACTACAGCTTCTCTCTTCCAGTCTAAATTCCAGACATCATCTAAATTTAACTTAACGTGCAGAAAATACGTTTTTTCTATGACCCTTCCCTCACCTTTCCCTCCTTGCTGGATTTAGATTTGAATCCCTTAATGAAAATGACAGAACTCCAGAGATACAGTACAAGGTGTGACTGAACCTGGAAAACAAATGGAATCTGCTATCTCTCCAACACCTCTGATAAAAAAATTGGGATTACCCAAAAAAGGTGGGGACAAAGAAATAGAGGACTTTTCTTTGACATTCAAGTTATCTCTAAGGAATAAGTAATTGCTCTAATAAGACGTTACATTAAGGTTCATGTAAGGCATAGTTTCAGACTGAGTTCTTCTCTTTATATGTTTCTTAGGAGTTAATATATAACCTGAAAACTATCTCTTTTGTAGGATCACTGATATAGTGATTTCATTGTGGTTTCCTGAGAGTATTGTATGTATTTTTCCAAATTGGACTTCATATAGGTATATCTTTTGAATTATTTGTTTTAATAAAGTTGAAAGATTGCAAGATTGATTTCTCTTTCTTGCAAGATTGATTTATCCCTCATAGTGGGGAAAGAAGAGTTGAAACCATTAGTAATACATCTTCAAGACTAGGAGGTTGTATTATAGAAATTATTTTTTCCCTTTTCTATTCTTACCTTTTATTTACTAGAAGGGCAGTACAGGTTGTGGGAACCATCTCTCTCACACACAGAAGAGTTAGGAGAACAGTGCCGGATCGGGTGCTCCCTGGAAGATAGGTCATGGCAGAAGTAACTGCCAAGTAGCTAAACTAAGGCAGAAAATGGGGGCAGAGTGTGTAGGTCCACTGGGTTCTATGGGAGGAGGTTTTAAACTTTCCACTTTCCACCCTATGGGCCCAAAATAAAGCCTTCACTTCAGGAATAGTCCACCTTATCCTGCATTTGAAGGATAAGAATAAGGTAAAACAAATGATTTTTCTGTAGTTTTATAAGTATATACACATAGATAAAAACAGAGCATATTAAATTAATCAAGCCAGCACTATGGCACATCAAGATTATACATTACTAAAACCTAGTGTATTTTTCCTCTGTTTTAAGAGGGTTAATCAAACAGACAGCCTAATTAATTTAGCATCAGATAGTTAAATGGAATTCCTTATATGCCTATATATAACTAATTATTAATTATTAAACAGCTTGTCCGTGCATGCTAAGAGTTTATTTCTGAAGCTTCTAAGTAAAAAATCCAGAAATTATTCACCTTTATGACTTCACTTTCAGACTTGCAAAATCAATCTGATTCTAGTTCTGGGAGATTTTTATTATGGCTTTTTTGACTTAAAGATCACACTTGCTTGTATGTTTTACTCATTTCTATGAGATGTTAAAATCAAAAAATACAAATTAACCATTCAGAATGTCATGACACAGAACTGACATTTGATGATTATCTCAATTAACACATTTTCCTAAAACTGGTCCTTTAAATGGATGTATAGGACTCAACATGGTCAAAACAGTCAAAGATCTAGCAGTCTATGGCTGAACTACCAGAGCAGATCTATAGACTAAAGGTATTTATGAAGTAAGAAGGAAGCAACCTACTCAAGGTTAACTCAGTAGCTACACCATCCCCAATGCCAACCACACAACATCAAACAGCTATATTGTGTCAAATACCACTCAATCCACCATCCAAAGACAAGCTTCTAGACGGGCCAGTCTCAAAATGTTTAAAACATGGAGAAACAGAACATCTCAAGAATGACTGTCCCAAAGCCAAGGCCCAAATAAACCAAAATGAACCAAAAAGCTATAAATCAGAGAAACCTTCCAGTGAAACTTCCTTAAATACAGTACATAGGCATGCATGAGGTGAATGAATGTGGTAATGGATAGGCAACGAATAGTAACTTGGAAAGATACTAGAACCAGGTTCCCCATTATATATCTCTCACTCATCAAAGACCAACTGTTGGTTAAGGTACTACAGGTACAAATGCTGTTTGCCAAAGGCCAAGCTGAAACAACCCTTGTTAAACTATATTTTCAGTAGAAAAGATAGAAGTAGGATATTGCAGTGATCATCCCTATGACATTCTGTTTAGGAAGGATTTAGCATAATACATATGAGAAACCCTCCCATCAGGGGAGAAGCATTGAAAGTTAGCCAAGATGGATTGTCTAATCCTGACAGCAACAGATCACCCAGAGCTTTCCTTGAAAACCAAGGACACGCCCGCAGAAGAAAGAGCTGGAGCACAGGAACTGAGTTCAGCTTTGAACTCTAAACAAAGCAGAAAGGTGGAAAGCTAGATACCCCAGAAAGCAGATGATGGACTCACGCACTAAAGCAGTTAAATAGCACATAAATAGGCCCTTTGGAAAGAAGAAAACTCACAGATTCTGGGAGCAGTCCTGAAGAACAATAGCAGAAACATAACTGATTATATTAAATCATGTTATGTTTTCTATAGGTTGGAAAACAGCAAAGAGAAGGTGGAGGTGCTGTGGAAGGATTAACTTACTGCCCTGAATGAGTGAGCATTTCTCTTTCTCTCCTGAGATCCTGAGTTTGATAGAGAGAGAAAAAAACTTAGTGATCAGATAAGCCTGGGGAAGAGGTTTAAAACAACCCCACCTTCTCCTTAATTAGGTCCCATAAAACAGACAAGAAACCCAGCACACATAGTGTGCATGTGATGACAAAGGAGTTGATCCAGGAAGACTGCAGGGAAACAGGAGAAAGCCTCCAATCTAACTCCCAGGATGACCCAAGGGAATGACAAACCTTGGACCTGCCAGGCTATAGGCAAGACTTGCTGCCAAAAGATGGAGGAAAAAGCCAGACCAATTTCTGCAAAGAAGCAGCCAGAACAAGTCCGCTGCATGCAACACTCAGGTGTGGAGTTCTTTAAACCTGTTCTCAGAATGGAGAATTGTTGAGAGAGATGGAAAACTCCAGTACTACAAGTCCTTAGAGAAGGAATGAAAAGTATTTTCAAATATAAAGGGACTGTGTTTGTCTACAAGAGCTGAAGAAGCAGAGAAATGAGAAAAATATAGGAAATAATCATGATAAGAAACTATAGAAATAAGAAACAGGAATATGTAGAAATAGAACAGAGAGGTGGGAATTTATAAATTTTATAAGATAGGTGTAGTTTTACAAAACTTACAGCAATAGGAAACCCGTAGATTAAGATAGGCAGTAAGTAAGAAGTAGATACATACATAGAATTAGCATTAAGATTAAACAGAATTAACCCTTTATTTGGCATAATACAATTCCTAGGGGTACAAGAACAAGTTTAAGTCTCTACCAGCTCAAGAAACCAGATACCTTTAAAGTTACGGAAACTTCATTCTACAGTGAACTTCATTCTTCTTCATTCTACCTAAAAAGCACTAAGTGAAGGAAATGCTACCATCTTCATCTTAATTTAATTTATCCAGAAAGCCTCTGGGTCCTGTCAACAGAGAAGAGTAAAGACAGTAACTACTTTTGCCAGTTTCCCTTTACACTGCCAGAGTGCCTGCTTCTGCCCACTATTCTGGCATGTTCACAATAAGTTGGGATTGGCATCTTAAAGAGATGATTCCTCGAATGTTGGAAGTACCCAGGATATTAAGGCAATTTCCACACCTACCACCATACATGGTTCATCCTGACAGCAGATTTTTGCAAGGTAACTGGAAGAATGAAGACAATGGCAGCATATTCAAACATATTAGAAGAGTGTTTTCAACAGTGATACTGTACAGACATTAAGTGGCTGTAGCTTTAGAATGTACTCCTTAAGCACCCTTGACATCTATTTGTCAGGTAAATTTCTTGTCAGAGGCCACTGCATTTGGCTAGAAGAACAACCAGTTCTCCAGAGAGATTTAACATATTCATAAAAGTTCATTCTCTGTGTATGTTCTACATTCTATTTTATCTTGAAAACTGAAATTAGCTATCCTGAAAATGAATGCTGCATATTAAAGAAGTGCTTGAATGTTCTCACTGTTGCCTCTCAATGTGGAAAATTTCTTACCCTCCAAAAAAAGAATGATGTCATTTGAGAAACTGATTGCAGTAAGTCAACTATTTAAAAAACTTCAAAATGAGTATTAGACTACTTCAGAGAAAACTCCTGTTTTATACATAACTATTATACTTTTACTACTCTGTGTGTGTGTGTATTTAAATATTATAATAGAAGTGCAGAGATCATTTCAGTGCCTTGTTCAATTTCCTGGCTGAATAATAAACGCCTCAAACAGCTTTTAAAATTTCAAAAGATAGCTTAACAGCAACAACAACCCTGCAGACAATGTGTACTATATTACTAAAAGAGTGAAACTTGTCTTTAAAGAATATAAATCTAATAATGATGATGGCTATAAAGAAAAAAGATCCTTAGGGATATTCACTGATATAGACAGCTCAGCTTAAGGTGTTTTAAACAGTGCTTTAAATTGGCGGGTCATTTCAAAGGCTTTATGTATGAAATAAGCAAAATTACACATTTTCTTACGTAAACCTGAATGTAGAAAAGTCAATTATTGTCCCTATTTTAAATGTAGAATTTAGCTTTCAAGATAAACTTTAACATTGGATGAATATTCCATGAATGCACAGTGTAGTATAAGATAAGCGCTGAGCTGAAATAGCTGCTCTGCTTTCATTTTCCTTTTCAGTGTTCTGCGCCTCCAAATTATATGCCCTTTTCATGAACTCTTCAGTACTTCTCATATTTGTTTGCTCATGTTTTAAGATTTTCAGCTGAAATGAATGTCCAGGTGCTGTTTAAATCAAGGGTATATGAGTCCATTATAAAGAAGAGGAGCCTTTCAGCAGTGGCACCCAGATGCAGAATGCCTCCCACAAAGAGGTGTGGGTGGCAACTATATTACAGTGTTTTTTACTTTAGACAACTTTTTCTTAATGTGACATTGAAATCTGTTATTTTGTTGATATATTGAGGTCATACATGATTTTACTATTATTTCTGTTAAGGCATTGTTTCAGTCTTATTAGATGATGGGCAGCTAACAACTTATTGAACAAAAGAAGCAAATGTACTAAAGGTTCTAAAGGCTAGCTATCCAGTCCTGGAATGAGTTAACAGGACACACGAGCTCTTGGGAAATATACAAATGTTAAATGTGTCACCCAACCTCAGAGGCATTGCAGGTTCCTTAGATACAAAGTCAAACAAGCTGAGAAGCAACATGGTCCCCTGATTTTGAAAGATCTAGAACAGCAAGGTGTGACTAGTCATGTCTAGGTCTTGGATGACAACCAATAAAACTGTGAGAGTGGATTCTCACACTGATAAAGAAGGTAGTAACCACTGTGTGAAAAATGTCCAGGAGCAGACTAGTACACCTGCTTAGAAGAGACATACACTGTGTAACACTATCTGCTTTGAATTGTGTTTGTTTATTCTCTGACCTGATCTGCTTTATATCTCTTATATCTGATTTATATCTCATTCAGGAGCTCAAGACAACAAACATACTACTTGCTCCTCTTTTTCCCCGCAGACCCATGAAGTAGACTGGGCTGTGGAAGGTTATATATGGTTCATGTTTAAAAGCAAAGTACTAATCAGAATTCTTGTGTTGTCACCTTAATCTGTTTTTTCTAATAAATTTCACTATTAAGAGCTTAGAGAAACTTGTTTTCTGATTTTCCAATTTTGATTGTTGTTAAATAACTCTGATCTGTATGGCTGTATGAACATTTTGATCTGAAAACTGAAATTTATACAAGCTTGTCTCCCATTTGGCTAGATATTTAATTATTTAAAATTTTTCCCTAGCCCCCCCCAAAATTTAATTATATGCCCAAATCAGATTCTGTATGACTTCCAATTCTCTTATCAAAAGTCTACTGGAATCCAAGGAAGTCTCCACTAAAACTTCCTCCTTACTAGTTCCAAGAGGACCTTCCCTGATGCTTTCAGAAAATCTTCTGAAATGGAATTCTTCTATCTTTCTGGAGAATGTGGTTTTTAAACTGCTTAATGTCCATGGAAGAGGTTCATACACACTAAAAAAATGGTATTCCCCCATGTACCTGGTTTCTGGAAAATAGTCAAATGCACATTTAATATACCAAACAGGAAGAGTGGCATACTTCAACAACAATAACAAAAAGAGTCACGATCTGTAATGTAGTGTAATGGAGGATTTCATCTCTCTTCAATTTTCCACTTTAGTTGTCTTCTCTGTATTATAATTCACACATTTTTTTTTATCTTCCAGTATTTCTGATTCTAATATTTCTACATCAGACATAATTTGTTTCACCTATTTATCCTATAAATCTCTCAAAATATTCTGTTTCACATCTGTCATTCCTAGGTTCACATGTTTCTGATACTGTATGTCTTTTTGATCACAGTCCCAAAAAACTGAAATCAAAGTATGTGTTTGAAACAAGTATAAGAATGAACCTCATTTCAGTAATTGCCCTTCCACTAGTCTCTGACATCTGTAGTGGGAAGCAAAAGAGTATCAGAAACATTGTGGCATTGTGCTGCAAATCCTGCCCTTTCTTTGTATATGTGGGCCCAAAGGCACAGAACTTGCAGTGCAATGGTGTGACATACTGCACTGGTAATTCTGAGAAAAGCAGTGAGATCCTGCCAACGCTGCTGCTGCTAGCCTCAGTAATTGCTTGCTGAGGTGACTTCTGTGCTCTCCAGCATTATAAATCCATTGCATATGAATTCTTTCTGTGTGTATCTATGCTTATGGATGTGCTTTAAAAAAATTATAACCTAGATAACAAAAAAACAATAGAACTTATATTGGAATAATGGATAGTATATGGGAGCATCCAGAGTTTAGTCCCAAATCTCATACTTCATATTTGTTTTTTTTATTACGTGTATAGCTTTCCTGTAGGAGCTCAAGACAACATGCACAGTGTTTTTCCCTCCTTTTATTCTTTCATCAGGAACCACAGTAATTGCCCCCCCCCATGAGCTCCACAGCTGAGAGTTAATTGAACGAAGGTCTTCCAGTCCCAGTCTGACATCTTAATTACTACACCACCAAAATGTGACAAAAAAGATATTTCTGAGGTGTAGATATCTAAATGGTCAAATGAACACATTATTTCTAGATACCATTAGTTGTTTTTTTAAAGAACTTTATTAAGTTTTAAAAAGCAAAAGGATAAAAACTAACAAGAACTAACAGTCAAGAAGAACAATGGAAAGCAAGAAAGCTAGAAATAAAGTGGTGAAAAATAGAGAAGAAAAAGAGAAAACAAAATACAAAAAGAATAACTTCCGACTTCTTATACAGCAGATATAAATGAATCATATAATAATCTCTTATTCTAAAACTGCTTTTTAACATACGTATTTTGTGTAATCTATTCATTTAATCATCAAATCCATATATCATAATTTCATTTTTTTCTGTTTCCTGCAAAAAGTCCAAAAGGGGCTTCCAATTGGCATTAAAGTTAATCAGTATTTTTTCTCTAAGCAAAGCTGTCAATTTCGCCATCTTGGCTAACTCCATCAACTTCACCATCCATTCCTCCGTTGTAGGTAATGTTGAATCTTTCCATCTCTGAGCATGTAAGAGTCTAGCTGCAGTTATCATTTATAGAAACGTGAGCTTTTTCCAGTTGTTTATCCATCAGTCCCAATACCATTAGTTATATAATTCAGGGAACAAGCCATTTTTATGATTTGTTTTTCCTGACATTTCACACCCCTCCCTACACATACATACTCTAGAGCAGCATTTTTCAAACTTGACCACTTTCGGATGTGTGGACTTCAGCTCCCAGAATTCCCCAGCCCTTGCATTTTCAAAGAATCTATGTATTTCACCCATTATGCTCTCTGTGATTTAGTTTTCCCCATAATCCTCCTTAAAGTTCAGCATTGTCCATATGGTTAGTGAAGCTATGGAATTACTTCAGAACAGCAATGTTTTGTTCTTTTGTTCAAGTTTCCCACAACAGATAACACTATCTCTTGAGGGATTTAATGATACATTGCTTGTATGTCAATCATCCTCTTCAGATACATTTTGAGAAATAAAGCCAGTGCATGTCAGAATCATCTGGAATTTTCCAGTACTGTTTAAAGAGATGTAAATTAGTCTCATTGCTTTAGATTTTAAATGCTAAAGCCTTTCAGCCATTGGAAAGTCACTGATTTTTTTTTTTCCAGTATACAGTTCTTGCATCTAGCTTGGATCTTTTTTTATCTTTTGTCAGTTTTAACTTTATATCAGATTTTTGAACAAAAGTAAACCCACTGCTTAATTTGACATCATACAAAGCAGGTACTTTAGACAATGCTATGATTTTATCTAAACTGAAAAAAAAAGTTAATTTTTTTTACTAATTCAAAGTAAAAACAGTATATAAATTTCCAAATTCATATTAAATCATAGTGATTAAAAATCTATTGTTCCAATTTCTTGAGAAAGATGATAAAACCCTAATCCTGCAATATATTTGGAAGAATTAATGTGGACATAGGAAAAACATGTGATACCACTTCAAACAGTAGTCCACCTAGATCAACCTTTCCCAAATCCTATTAGCATCAGGGCATCATAGCCTATTGAATGGATAAGGTTAGTTATTTGGAAGGAAAGCTGATCTAGCTAAACAATGACTTGCAATAATTTTTCATGACTCCCAGGAGAGGGACTTTTCTTGCACAACTTCTGGAATCCCTTAGATGAAAGCATAAAGGTTTATTCTTAATTCCAATCCTGTAACCTATCAGAACCAAAGCTCCATAATTCAAATGTTATGAGCAGTTAATTGACATATGTATCATATCAGTTCTGTGATTTCACGAACCAAAGCAGAATCTCCCTAAAGCAACAAAGGAAACCTATACTTCAAGTAGCAACAAAGAATAGCAAATGCTCTGCTTTGTTCCTTTGTTAAGCATTGCTTCATACTTCTGTAAGAAAAGGGATAAAGATCAGTTGGTGGAGGAAGGGAGAGAAAGGATAAGTTAGTCTTCCAATAGCAGAAGAATAGTTCTTTGGAAGAATAATTTTTCATCAGACTTAGAAAGATAAGGGCAATGAATACCCATTACAAAAATAAAATCACAGGGTCTTTTATGTTTAAAAAGTCAAATTTAAATTAGCCTCAAACTGCCTGCACCTATTGATTTGAAACTAGGCCGTCTTCATACTCTTCTTGAAAACAACATCCAATTCCATTAAAAAAACAAGACGAATTATAACTTTTTGTGTGTTTTTTTTTAATGCAAATCAATGGGATTCATGAACCTTGCTCCAGGTTGAGCCACAAGGTAAAGTAGGCAGCCTTTATTTGGCCTGAGCTGAGCTCATTCTTTTTCATAGAGAACTGTCAAGAATATCCATATGAAAATAGCCATTAAAAATGTAGGAAAGAGCAATCACACTTATATTGGCTGTGCTTGAAAAAGAAAAGATGACAAGCATAGAGAATGCAAGCATGTGAAACAAGTTATAGTTTTAATTGTACAGTTAAAAACTGCACTTCCATTGGATTTTTTTCCTGTTTTCCTGTAAATTTTTATCTATTGTTTGTATTTTGATTTTCTCCTGTAGACCTCTCTGAACTATTTTGGAAAGAAGAGCAGTATACAAATAGTAATAGGATAAATTCAAATATCTTTATTACAGTCTTTGACCAGCCTTTATAGTAGGAAAAAAAGTAGTTTAATACAACAATTTGTTATCAGGGAAAAGAGAAAACAATTAGACAATAATTCCTTTTGCTGTCACATGACCTAACTAGTGACAGATTTGTGTGTTTCTCAGTAAATTAGTAGAATTGGAGCACATTATCTTTCTGTTCCTGCTTTAAATTTATAAAATAACTCAAGAAGTCTTCTTGCTTGCTGACTCATATTAATACTGTGCAAATTTCCTGAAAAAAATTCTCACTATGTGAATTAGGCTTCTATCTTACTCCCAAGTGCTTTTGAATTTTTGAGTTTGCTATATTATTGTGAGGAGGTATCAGAGGCAAACTCGCTTTCTTTTCCATTACTCATCTCTCTATTATTCTGCAACATCTCTCTCTCCTCATGTTTAGTGATCTGAAAAAAAGCAAAATAAAATGAAGCACCAAGTCTTTCCTAGAGATTTACTGAAGCCAAGAATTTGTTGTACAAATTAGGACAGTCATGCACATTGCTCAGCAGTATCTTCACTAATTTAAATGCTAGAAACCCGAACCATCCAAATAAAGGTTTTGCTGATTTTCCAACCATGAGGATGATTTTAAAAGTTCATATGCAGTGGGGGGGGGTAAGGAATAACTGAAAGAGTGAGATTGGAAGGTACAATGTACCTCCTAATCTTTATATTTTGTAATTTTTATAGAACATTGGCATTTCTGGATTTCTCATATGCAGTATGTGAGACATTACTGTCAAAGAGATGTAATGTTTTGATAGGCTATGACTATTATGCTAGGAATTCATATTGAATATATGTGAAAAGAGAAAAAATTAATGCATTTCTGTATTTCTAATAAAATATGTTATTTTATTAATTCATTACATATGGATGAATAACTTTTTGAAGCAAAACAAGCTGCCAGTTCTTTTACTGCCTGCTGACAGTATACAGAAACTTACTTAAAGACCTTCTGATCAATTGCAAACTCTTATAACAAAGTTAACATTTAAATAATTGTTCTGCTCTGGAAGAAGTACAAGGATTAATATACCTTATTATTAAAAAAAATCATCTGATTGAAAAAGAATATGCTACATTTTCCCATAACAGACTATTTTTAGATTATTTCCAACAATTGCTAAAAGGAAAATATTGTTAGAACATTTTTAAAATATGTAGATTATGTTTTCTTTAATTCAACTAACAATTTTTAAGATTTCAAATATCAAATCGAATGTATATTACAGTAATATGTATAAATAAAACATATAATACAAGGTAACATCTGAATTTTAAAGTATCAGACAGAAGTACCATTAATAAATAATAACTGCATAGATATTTCAACACATTCTTATTCTCCCAATGATGAGAAGCACAGGATTCAGTTTTGTTCAGATAAGAACACTGGAGATCAATGGTGTACAGTTACTTTTTAATTTCCATCTGTGAAGTTAAAGCATAATGTCAACAAGGATATTTCTATGGCAAGCTACAAAACTGTATGCATTCTGCAGTCCCAGGCCATACTCTGCTTGTGAACCTATTCATACTAGACATTTGTCTGTCAAGGATTTATAGTATGATAGAGTTGCAAGGGAGTTTGGAGATCATCTCACTCCCTGCTCAGATTTTTAAAAATATTTTTAGTATATGCAGAGAAAAAGAAGAGAAAAGCCAACAAACCTCACTATTAATGCAATGTTATACAATTAAACTATTTTTTATCAATAGGGAACAGAACCAAAATAACTTAAGCACATAAACTAGTGAATACAGTCCACATTTTTAACTTGTCCTCCAAATGGGTTTTCTGGCATTAAAGTGTTTCTTCAACTAGAGAAAGAGTGATTTCTGTTCAAGCCATTGTGTAAGGGATAGAGAACATGTATTTTAGCACAGAATCTTCAGTCAGGACACAACTATAGCATAACTGACAGATGACTGTCTGGCCTCTGACATGTAATATTTATGGCACTTAGAATGGCAACAGTTAATGGTTGGGATTTTTATTTTTTTCCCCCCTGCTGATGGCTATTCACTTATGGAATTATCTTCATGCTGTGTTAGAAAATCTATCTGACTAAATATCTGGAACGGTTTGGAAGATCTTCCTTTTTATGATACGTATTTAAATTATCTGGATTCCCTTTCTGTAGCGCAGTATTTTATCAGAAAGGGTTAGTCTATATGTGTATAATCAGATTCTTTTAATATTGAGAACTGCTTTGTATTTATAAATTGGACAAAAACCAATTCAACTTTGCAATTCAGTAATTTGATTTGATAAAAAAGTATGTGCAGTTGTGAAAAAGTTCATCAAATCTCTGAATCTAATTGTAAGCACTTGATTTGATTCACTACACAAAGTCAATTCAGCAGTGCAATTAAACATTTCAGTTTGAAGGGATAATTGAGCTGAATCACCTTTGAATCTTCCAAATGAAATTTTACATAGCCTTGTTGTTTTGCATACTGTGGGTAAACATTAGTACATAAGTAATTCAAGGGTCAACACAAAAAGCAAATTTGATTTTAGCTTTCTGTCCTTCCCTTACATTCTGTTAACCCTTCAAGATAGGGCTTATCAGGAAACAGGATATAATAGCAGAATCGGTTTCCCTTTGCCTCTTCCTATACAAAAGAGACTCATTACTCGTTAATTAAGTTACTTTGTCTTAATTTCTTCTCTTTTCTGAGGACTGACTTATCTCTTATTTTGCATTAACTGTCCTGCATATCTTCTTCAAAGTTATCTGCACCTTCCTCTACACATTGTCATCTAATCACATTTTCAAAGGTGAGGAAAGAAGATGTCAATGAATAAGAACCAACAAGTTAATTTTGTTACTTTCTTCATTGCCAAAGGAGTTTACTAGACAAAAGCAGAGTGACAGGGCCCTTTATGTTGTTCAAGGCAGCCACTCTCAAAGCACAATCAACAAATCAAAGATATAATTCCCTAGTAAAATCTAGCCTGCAGCTCTTCACAAAAAAGGTATTTAAAAGTTAATAATACAGGTTTATATATGAATAATTAGTATTCACACATTTAGTTTCCTTAGAATCTATCAGTAATGTCATAACTTTGTCAAAAGTAAAGGCTTTTTCCTCTAGAAAATAATTTTCCTCCCAGAAATAATTTTCATTTAGACTACTACCATGAAAATCTCAAACAGGCAGTACATTTATTATACTACAAAACTGCAAAACTACGCCAAAATCTTCTATGCTGCCACGTTTTGGTGGTGGTGAGGTTCCTGGGATGAATGGGCAAAGAACTCTGGGAGTATATGCAAAGAATATATACTTCAAGGTATAAAGATCATCCCACCTGCCCAACTAAAGCAAACAGGCACTTATATTAGGCAGCAACAGTAAAAGATGTTGTCAGCAGATGATAACTTTAGTGACATAGGAATAATTTCATACTCCATGAGAGAAGGCAATGGCAAACCACTCCTGTTTTACCAAGAAAGCCGCACAGATAGACAAGATGAAATTGTTTACTTAGTTTAAAGCCTTCTAGATATCTGGCAACTCATGTTGCCATGCAGGAAAAGAAAATCTGAAGCTACAAAGACAGAATCATAGTGGGGACAAGGAAGATAAGAAGTGTCAGAAAGCTCAGCACTGTGAAAAATGAAATGAATCGACTATAGTTTCTTAGACATCAATGAGTTGAAATGGACTGGAACTGGACATTTATAGTTATGAGATCATACTCTTTACTACGTAGGGCATGAAAAACAAAGAAGGAACAGCATTGTTTTGATAAACCAGGAAGGACAGCTGTAAAGAACCATGGAAATGACCCTGGAGAAGGTATGTGGAGGCAGTTAGCAAAACATGATTTAAGCCCAGGACAGGAAGAGAACATCAAAAAGAAACTTCAACTGACTCCACCTTAACTTTCTGTGGTATAAGAAGGAGAGAGAAAAAAAACCTGGGAGGCTTTCAAGATTCTATTACTATACCTTATATCAATAAAGTAGAGTTCCAGTAAATCTTGTGGACTTTGTTTCCTTACCTGGCCTACCTGAAAGGGCTGACAATAGCAAAGAAACTACTTAGGTACAGTGCAGTCAGTGACCAATATCAATTAGATTTTCTGGACAACCATTTAATAAGGCAGTCATTTAAGTTTATGCTTCAACCACTAATGCAGCAGAAGAGGAGTGTGACAAATTTTATGTCAACTTCAGTGTGAAATTGGCAGAACGTGCAAGCAAGATATGCTTTTGTGGTTGGAGACTGGAATGCCAAAGTTGTAAATAGCAAGGAAAACATAGTTTGACTATGTATCCTAGGAAAGACAAATGAAACAAGAAAACAACTTATCAATTTCTCCCAATCCAATTATTTCTTCATTGCTAGGATATTCTTCAAACAACCTAAATGAGGTTTATATATATCTGAATATCATAAGATGGAGTGCCCAGAAATAGAATGGATTGTATTATCAGTACAAGTAGTTGGAAGACTTCAGTTATAATAGCAAAGATGTAGCCAGAGGCTTACAGATCACAAACTGTTCACATTCAAATTCTAAGTCAAACTAAAGCAGAAGAACAAGGCCCAATACTTTCCGCAGTATAATCTTGAGCATATACCTACCATTTTCAAAAAGAGCATCAAGAATTTCTGAACCTGATTGATAGGGAACCACAGGAACTGTGAAATGAAATAAAGAAGATGTTAAGACTGATTGTGAAAAGAGACTGCCAGAGACCAAGAAACCAAGCTGGATGTCAGAACAGATTACCAAGCAGAAAAGAAAAGCCAAAGTCAAGAAAGACAAAGTTCCAGGAAGAAACTTCTAATAGCTTTCAAACAGTTATTAGAAGAAACAAAAAGCAGTATTAAAACACTGAAGATGGAACAAACACACAAAAAACAGAGAATTTTTTTGAAAAGATCTGTGAACTCAGAAGGAGGTTCAATCCCAAATTATGTATATAAAGGACACAAATGGACAGTAACTGGTTCAAAGAAGATCAAGCAAGATGAAAGTAATATACTGAACATCTGTACAGTAGGGATCAACATCCAAGATACCTTAGATATTCCCTATTTACAAGAACCTCTAGTATTAAAATATGAGGTTAGACCAGCACTCTGGTCAAGCTGGAAGATGACAGGAATTGATGGAATATCTACAGAACTATGGCTGGCAACAGAAGAAGGATCAATAAAGGTTCTAACCAAAGTATACCAACAAATCTGGAGACTGACAAAGTGATCAACAGATTGGAATAGGAGAAAACCAAAGAAAGGAAACTTAACAAAGTGGGCAAATTATTTCACAATAGCCTTAATTTCACATGCTAGCAAAATATGCTTAGGATCATTCAATGCAGATTACATGGAAAGGGAAATACTGGATGTTCAGGTGATTTTAGAAAAGGCTGAGGAACAAGAGATAATTAAGTCAAAGAATATTTTTTAAAAAGTCAATATGTGCTTCATTGATTATAGAAAGACCTTTGATTGTACTGACCATGACAAACAGTGGAGTTATCTTTAAGAAAATAAAAATACCAGAACATCTCATTATCCTTATGTGAAACATACAGTATGTGCAGGACAGGAGACCACAGTTTGGATGAAACATGGTGAAACAGACTGGCCACAGGTCAGTGAAGGCATGAGACAAGGTTAATGTCTGAACAGTCAATTATGGCTAACTCCAAGTACTGTAAAAGCAAAAACTCTGCTACTAAGTTGTTTAATATAGCTTGGAACTCTAAACTGTGCCCAATAATTGGCTTTCACAAATTACCCAAAATGAAGAAGAATGTTATCACAATTTTGAATAGACATTGGATCTTTTTCAACTGATTCAACATCTAATTCAATCAATTACTATAAATATATTTTGTAAGGTTTTGTATTTATTGACTATTTTAAAGCAAGAACAATTGTTATGTTCAAAACTATAGAAATGGTGGATTACATATTTGATCTCAAAGATTCTATGTATAAGAAATGTATTATAGTATCTTGTTTTTACAAAATATTTATTTAATCTATATGCTGAATATATATTGAGGTTGGATTGAAAGTAGATGAATGAACTGTAAATGATCTGCAAGCTTTAGTAGTGAAAGTCAAGGAGCACAGTGAAAATAATAGGACTATGTTTAAATTAAAGGAAGACCAAATGAATTAACAAGTATAGCAACCAGCCTTAGAATTGACAATGAAGATATTAAAATGATAGCTATATTCTGCCTTTTAGGATCAACTATCAGTAGTAAAAAAGCCAGCAATCATTACAACTCAGAATAGACTTGGTAGGATAGCAATGAAGGCTTTGGAAAAGATATTCAAATACTGTAACATGTGTGTATCTACAAAGAACAGATTTGTGCAGGCAGTGAGAAGGCCCTGGGATGCTCTATGGATGTAAAAGTTGGATTTTGAAAAGGCAGGATAGTAAGAATATTGATGCGTTTGAATGTTGGCATTGGAGAATATTGTTGAGAATATCATGGATAGCCAAAAAAACAAACAATTGTCTTTCCTGGGTTGTTACAGACAACTTAGACTCCGTCAGTGTATATGTGAAGTTAGGGCATTTTTACCCCTATATGCATTTCTTTGTACTTACTTAAATTAACCATATTTGCCATTTGGTTGACCATTCTCCCAGTTTATAGCAATCCTTTTGGAGATGTTCACAATCACCTGGTTTTTACTGCTCTGAATAGTTTCGCATCATCTGTCTAGTTGGCCAGCTCACATATCTCTACAACATTTATGAAGACGTTAGAAAGTGTCAGTCTAACACAGTTCTCTGACAATCTTATTCTCAGTAGCTTTCCTTACCTCCACTGGAAAAAAAAATGACCATTTTATACTACTTTTGCGTTAAGTCTTTTAACATTCATGAGCATGGAGATTACTCAAGAGATATGATGAGGAATTTGTCAGAGGCTTTTTGAAAATCCAAGTGTACAATGCCAACAGTGTTAACCCCATCCATAAACGTAATGACATTCTCAAAAAAATTCTAGAAGCATAGTCAGGTGGTATTTGCCTTTGTAAATCTGTATTATTTTCCTGTAGCAAAAAATGTTTTTCCTTGTCCTTAGTTATTTTTTCTTTGATTACTGTTTTTGCCAATTGTCCTAGAACAGATGTTCTACATCACCAGACTATCCTGTGTGCATTCCACCACTGTCCACCAGTCAAGGTCCCTTCAGAAGGGGACAAGCAGCCCTGGACCTCATGACAAAGGGTTATGGAAGGCAACAGCCAGTGTTCAGGGAGGGATTCCTGCCACAGCACACAGTAGCCATTTGAAGTGGGTACATTGAAATGAAGCACAGCAGCCAGACCAGACCGTACTGCTTGTGCAGCACAGATTGGAAAACACTAGTTCAGATGTGTAATAGGAAAAAAATGAGTAGAGATTGACTACGTGGCTGGGGGCAGGTAGAGGATGACAGTATGTTTTCCTGCCCATGTGAAATTGTTAGTAGTCAGTACTTGTGCGGGGACAACCTCATTATGCAGAACAACCTTCTGCTGGCAGCTTTCAGAATATATAGAAGCTGATACTTTCTGCACTGATTTTAATTCTCTGTAACCCAATATTGTGGACAGCTTATTCTCTAGATACCATGGTAATTGCTGAGAATTCTGGAGTCATACATCTGGATGGTGTCCAGCTTGATGAGTTGCAATATTAAGAGAAGTGCGAAATTTGACAGACATTAAGTTGCAATTTGTGTAGTAAGCTGAGTATAAGTATAGGAATTCAGACTCTAAATCCCTGAAACAGGCTTAGATATGAGCATCTGGCAAACAATGTAGAAAGGATTAATTCATGGAATAATTACTTGAGTGTTTTACACTGAACCCCAGTGGATGATATTTAAATAGGCATATTTTTAAGACGAGATTAAGAGTGAATCCGTAACAGAAAGAATAAGCACGTGAACTGAGAGCACTGAGCAAATGACTCCTCAACCCTGGTCATGTAGAGATACTGATTATTTATTAGCTACTTTTACTGTTAACAGTTGTTATTAACTGTTTTCTAATAGATAACACTAGCCATGCAGCAAAATGAAAAACGTCAGAAAAAAATATTGTTTCTGAAATGAAATCTAAAAGTAGTTTTCCATAAAATATTCGTACACTCATAAGGAATGATACATTTAATCCACTACAGGCATGACAGAGTATCTTTGCCTTCTCACCTTCTGTTCACCTCCATGCAAAACTCATCCATCTCCCACACAATGATTCATTTCACAAACAGAATAGGTACAGTTATCGCACAATTTGGGGGCAAGTGAACAAAGCTTCAATCTAAATTCTGGAGCCTAAGGAATTTCTAAGTGATAAGTGCATACCTATTTCTGTTGGGCTTATTTTTCAAAGGCCATTTCTATTATCTGAGCACAAACGTCTCCAGAGAAGAGGATGTCAGAGAAGTGGCTTTTAGAAATTGAAGCTCCAGTTACCTTTGGAGGGAACAACACTGTGTCATAGGGATGGCAAGGTGCTTCTGCAGGATGTTCTAATAGTAAAAATCTTGCTCCTTGAAGTCTTTTAACATCCATTTAGTGGTTTTTCATCTACATAAAAGGGGATAATGCCAAATCTTATTCAAAAAGCTGTTTTGTACAGGACATATTTTGTAGCTTTAAAAAACTGCCTTAATATCTTTTCCTTCCATTGGCCTATAAAGCATGCATCTACTATTTGTATACCAATGATGCTTTTGAATGAGAAATTCCAATTAGCATGTAATTTTTTGGCCTATCCTGACCTTCTCCTTGTTTCCCCTAAACAAAATCCCCCTTATTTTTCTATTCTAATGGTGATACTACTGCGAATGCCTTTCTCTCTCATTTACTTTTCTTCAATATCCCTGTTTTTCATGTGACAAGATGTATCACCAAGCTGCCATATCACCATCCATTTGACTTTCAAATCATCCCTAATTCAATTTAATATCTCTCCATATTTTCTTACCTTGCCTGCATTGTATGTGACAGTGTTTTTAGAGTTTCTTCCTTGGCTATACTGGGAAAAATATACTGGGAAATAGTCTCCCAATAAAACATCTATGTCATCCAAAGAAGCAAAGCTGTTTCTCTGAGAGGGACTTTATCTCTCTGCATATTATGGCGCACTAGTGCCAGTTCGCAGTGTGCATGATGCAGGGACTGAGGATGTGGCCTTCAGCAAATAGGGCGTATAATCCTTGTCTGATAGGATCCATTCTTCACCAATCTATCCTCCTCCCCCCCCCATCACACTAATTTATTATTAACATTGCAGGTTTGTGGAGATATCCACACTGTATCTTGGGCACAATTTTTCTTAAGTTATTACACTTTCTTTTAACAATAATGGAGACTCCAATCCTTCTTCCAAAATATTTTTTAAAATTAGGTCAGTACCCTTTCTATAGTTTACTACAGAATCTCTTTGGCCAGTTTCTTTTCCTTTGTTTTCTGTGCCCATTCAAGTATTTATCATTGAGAAACTCAACAGGGTATATTTTTTTCAGTGCTTGAAATGACCAGAAAGAGCCTCCTTTTCATCCACAAAAAAACACTTTTCAGGTTCTCAAATACAGACAGTCTTGTTCTTTCCAGCCATCTGTCTCCTTCTCTAGCACATATCCTGTTAGTTGAACAGCTTCACAGCTTCAAATACATTACAAAATACAAAATAAGATATTCTCTGGAAAGATGTGACAGGCTCAGAGGCAGATTTAGAGAGCATGGGTCTTCTTGAGTAGCTGAGCAGAATGTTTGATCTTAGTGTTGTGGCTGAGAGGATAATTCTAAAGCCCTCCAGCAAAGGATCAAAGGGAAATTGTCCTAACTTATGGTGTTGTTCAGTCCCTTGCAGTTAAATAAAAATGCAGAGCCTGAGTTAACCAACTTTTCACAGTGGTGACATCTTGAAATTCAACAGAGACAGACTCATCAATTGAAATTCTCCACCATTGGTGAAGATTTATGTATGAGCCTTGTGACTTGTGTTGTACTACAGAGTCTAGAGGGGATTGAAAGCAAATGGGTTGTTCGGGGTACAGGGCCTTGCATGATACATTCTGTAAATGTGCTGAGTTAAGGCAATGAGCTGATGTCATTAGGTGTAATATTTATTCTAGAAAGCGGGCAAATCTGTAGTCCTTCCTTCTCATAAAGAAGAACCCCACTTTAGGCTTTCTATCATTTCCATGCTCCTCACATGAGTATACAGAAGTGTGCCAGATATATTAAAAAAGAAAGATGAAATATAATCGCTTTTTTCCTTCCAATGTCACAAGGCACTGCTACTTTCTGAAATAGCCTCATTCATGCTCATGGCCTCAAGCGTAACATCAGGTGGTGTGAGCCTTTAAAGCAGCTATTAGTATTCAGGAGAGCCAGAGGTCTGTGCTTGCTTTTGATATCACTTTGTCGTAAATGGACTGTTATAGTCTCTTTCATTATCGTTGTGATCATAAATAGTGGCTTAAAGTGCAAAAAAAGAGTATTACAGGTTGCAGTGTTGCTGAGCTTTTGAAAAGAAATAAGTGGAAAAGAGAGCAAGAAGGATGTTCAATGAAAAGTCAGAGTTTTGCTGACACACAGGAACACAGCCCTATATAGAGATAGGCCAAAGGGGAGACATAATTATTTCACCCAATTGTCTTGCCACTAATGTCACATGTTTTTAGGAGGGAAAAAGAACGCAGGTGAGGAAGTAAGCTGCATAAGCAGAATTACTGTCTCTTTTTTTCCTTGTACTGGAGCACCATAAAATTTGGGAGATTATTTTTTAGCAGGAACATGCAGTACTGCCTCTGTCTCAGCAGAATATAAACTATTCCATCTCTCACTGGCACTCAAGTGCTGTCCTCAGACCTTCTGTGGAGGGTTAGGGACCTCCTGAGAGCAAATTTGTCTGGTTTGTACTAATGCAGATTGGCTGGTTTGTAGAGCGAGGAAGGTCCAGTTGCCCAAACAGAAGTCCACTTGTGTGACATTGGATGTTACCCAGTAAAGGGCTTTTGATGTATAACTGTGCAGAATTTAATAAACTCCAGTGAACTTAATATTATTGCATAGTCATTTTGCAGATGAGAGTTCACCCAGTTGCTTATAAAATAAATTAACATCTTATATTTGTTTTGTGAAACGTAATTCACCTTTGAATACATTTGGATTTCACAAAGACAATTTTAAAAAATTATTGAAGAAAAGTACTACAAATTGGAACAGAACTGGAATTCAGTATCTGAAGATTCTCACTTCACAGAGGTGCGATTGGCCCCCTCACTCCTGGCCTTCCGAAGGGCTTTGAAAACCTGGTTCTGTCACTTGGCCTGGGGTGGGGAGGGAATACTTCAAGCATGGGGATGGCTAGCCCCGTAGAGGCCTGCTGTCTTCAGCCCCAGATTTTTCATCTTCTTGAACTATCCTTTTTTTTTTTAGTAATGTTTTTTTAAAATTTTGATGTTTTATGTATTTATATGTATTTATGGTTTTAATGTTTTGTGTGAGTCGCCCAGAGTCCCCCATTGGGGGGAGATGGGCAGGGAGAAATTAAATAAGAAAGTAAGTAAGTAAGTAAGTAAGTAAGTAAGTAAGTAAATAAATAAATAAATAAATAAATGCAATAGCACTAAAATAAAAAGCTCTCTAGAACATACTGAATAAAAACACCCACAATAACATGCTGAATTTTCCAGACTTTCTAATAAATACAATTTTAGCATTCTGTCCCTCCTCCAAACCTGCTGATTTACCTTAAAACTGTTCACAAGATGTTTTAAAGCATCATTGCTTACATAATAAATTAAAACATTTTGGTGCAAACAGAAAAAGAATTGATTAAAATTCTTCTTATCCATTATCTAGTCCAATTGCCCATCATTTATTTATTAGAGGCCATCTATTTAGAGGCCATCCAACTTCCAAATGACTTTGGGCAGCTTACACTTTAAAAAAGATGGAAAACAATAAGACAAAAATATCATGTACATCCAGACAAACCACATTCCATATGACATAAAACATAGCCAATGAGGGCTTCACAACCACCCTATCCCAAACCTGGGAGAACAGCCACATTTGTAAATATTTCCATAACATCGTCAGGTTGAGACCCACTTGGTTCTTTGGGGGGATATCTCTGGGAGGGCAGGTTCTTGAATCCTGTAGATGACATTGTTTGATTGAAGGGATCCAGAGCTAACCAACTCTGCCTGATCTTCCTGACAGGCAGAAACAATGGGAGATTGGCAGTTTTTCAAATAGCCTGGCTCTGTGCTGGTCTTTGACCAAAACAAATAAAATGTCAAATAACTTGGCCCTATGCCTTGAAGGCCTTTGTAGATAATACTGCTTGATAGATAAGTCTACTGGCAACCAGTGTAGTGTAGAGCAGTGGTGTCACATGGACATACCAACACTGCCCATGCTGCTGCATTCTGAGCCAGCGGTACCTTCCAAGTGGTCTTCAGGGGCAGTCCAATGTAGAATACATTGCAGAAATCCAACCATAAGGGACTAAGGCATGAGTCACTTTCTGGATCATCTCCTGATCCAAGAATGGGTGCAACTGATGTGCACCAGATGAAGCTGTGTAAAGGCCCTCTTGGCCACAGCTAGCAGCTGCTCTTTGAACAGCAGCTGTGAGTCCAAGACTACCCCCAGATGGCCCAACAGTCTTGAATGGGAAAGTCCAATTCCATGTAAGGCTAAAGATGGAAGTCCTCAGATCCGAGGGGCTCCAAAAGCCACAGCTACTCAGTCTTGGCAGAATTGAGCTT
Source organism: Python bivittatus (assembly GCF_059951505.1). Lineage (NCBI taxonomy): Eukaryota > Metazoa > Chordata > Lepidosauria > Squamata > Pythonidae > Python > Python bivittatus. Next base: position 33,586,176 of record NW_028277125.1, on the reverse strand, counting down.
GAGTCTTTTCTCTCTGTCCAGACCCATACAGCCTCCAGACTCTATGGAGGGACAGGACATTGATGACATCACTTGGCTGGACCAGGGTCAAGATATATAGATGGTTATCATCCTCATATTGATGATACTGGACTTTAAACCAATGGATGACCTCACCTAGCAGTTTCATTAGATGTTAAACAAAACAGAAGAGAATGTTGAGCCCTGAAGCACCACACAGATTAAAGCTGAGGGTGCAAGCTCCCCTCCCACCCATCAACACCATCTGGAACTGGCCACCAAGAAAAGAGGACAACCTCTGTAACAAGGGGTCCCCAGGTAGTATATGGAGTAAATTGTAAATAGATAATGACAGCACACACACACACCACACACACATGCACCAAAATGTAAAAGATCAGTCACTATATGCAGCTTTTAGCAGAAGAGCAATGGTTAGTATTAGGAGCTACCAGTGTGGAGTCATACTGACCTGCTAAACTCTATATTCAATAGCATCTGATAGGAATAAGCTTTAGTTATGACTTAGCTTTATTAGAGAGCTGTGAATTCCAGTCTGCTTTCTACATTGCACTTTTGTATAGAGCACTTCCACAGGTGGAACAACTCAAGGCCATCCCAACTGAGGGAAAGGACAAGTTATAATCCCCTGCTCCCAGTTGGTATTGGCCACAGAATCCTACATCAATAGTGACAATTGAGGTGGGGTCAGTTCACTACATTGTTTATAGGTAGCGCAATAGCTTAGAAGATGGAAGACATGTAGCTCACCCAGCTTTCTTCCCCAACCATGGGAAATATCTGGGAAGCTGCCAATGTTGTACCCTCAAAATATGCTTTTTGAGGCAAGTGTCTCAATTCTGCCTAATAGTAACACAAGTCCTGGAAAAGCTTTTATACCATCTATAGGTCATCATATTAATATACTTACATATCTCTTGCTATATAAAAGTGACAGATCTACAATGCTGCCAGTGATTAATAATGATTGACACACAATTTGAATACTTTTCCTTTTTGTGTTCTGCAGCACATATTATGTGAAGCATAATCATTTTGACAATAGCAGGGGTGTTATATCATTAATACATGCAATCCAATCATTAAATATTTTTGGTTTTGCTTAGACTTTTTCCTGAGAGTTGTCACACTGGGTCCTGACATGCAGCCTGCTTGCCCATTCCAGGCAACTGAAGTTTTTGTCATCTTGTACATATATGCACACATACCTCTGCTTACAGTCTTACTATGATATGGTTGGTTGCCAGTCAGGATGAATTATAATCAAACCAATTCTTGCCTAATTTAGATAACACACCTGGATGTTGTTATGTCTGGATGTTATTATATCTGGCAGAAATCAAACACTGCCTTCCACAGTAAGAACCTCATATAAGCTGCCAAACATGGAGATGGTAGTAGGATAGTTTAGGAACATTTATCTGCTTCAGGACTTGGACAACTTGCCATCACTGAAGGAAGCGTGGATGATACTTTGTATCAGAGAATTTAGGGGAGACTATCAATCCATCTGTCTGTCAGTTGAAGCTGAAGCACAGAATGGCTCATATGGAAGCGAGGATCCTAAACCCACAAGGGTATAAAAGAATGAATGAAGATAAACAGGTTTGCCATGGAAAAATGGGCCAAAATTCCTACCAATCACCAATCACCAATAAGAAGTGTTTAGTTGCTCTGATGGCAACTAAAGATGTCACAACTAGTACTGAATCTATAGAGATGGTTACTTTTTCACAGTGACATTGTTGAGGAAATAAGTAAAACAAGTAACATCAGTGTTATTTTTTCATTTGGACTTACCTTATATATTATTAGGGCCCATATGCATTCCTGAAAAAGGAATTTAAAAATTCAGAAAATCTGAAAGAGGACTTTTCAGAAAAATGAATAATCAAGGACAGAAGCTGCTAAAAAGAGATAAAGTAGGAGAAACTCCTTATTAATATACTAGATTGCTAAAATTCTTTCAAGAAAACTCTGGTATCAGTATTTTTAGGTGCTATGCTCTGCCTTCAAGTAACTTCCATTATGTGTGTAGTATCACCCACAAATTGGCTAAATAACTTGTAATGTGTAAATTCTAGAACTTCAGTGCATTCTCATTAAGCGTGTAGTAAACACACAAGAATCAGCATGCTTGTTCCACTAACAGATAGATTAATCTGTCAGTTTCAGTTTCTATCAATTCTGCCTTTCTGTATCAATTTGTGATTTTTCTTTAAAAAAAACACTGTATGAACATATGTTCATATAACCTAGACATTACCTAATACACATTTTTGGGACTCTTCACATGTACTCACTTTTGATGTCTTTTTGAGCTAAGAAATTCATTGCAAAAATCTGGAGAAAGTGGAATAATGAATGAAAACTGTTTCTCCTTTCCTGTATTGATTAGTGTCATCAGAGATCAACACACAAAGAGAGGCCACTCAATCTCCTGTGTTCTCACTATCACTGAGCTCCACAAGGCACAGGAAGAAATTGCCTACCAGATCACTGAGATAAACCTCAAGCAGTTGCTGAAAACTTGCAAGATCCATTAGGTGACTGGGACAAACTATTTTAATCACACTGTCACCTTTGCAGAGGTCTAGGATATTGACAAGGCATATGTAATCAGGAAGTGAGCTAACATAGCAAAGGGCAAATGACAACATCTTTCATCCCCATTGCTCCAAGAAAAAAGAAACAGATCCAACATGATAATGTATGTAAGTTGAGCTAGAGACAAGTACCTTGGCTCCAGTTGCTTGGCTCCAGTTTCCATAGCATCAGCAGCATTCCAGGAATGACAGTTGAGCATTGGTATGCACCATTCTCTGCTGGCCCTGATAAAACAGAGTGGCCCTGGTTATTATTGCCAGTTCTACTTGTTCTGGCCTCCCACAGTCACCCATTCCTCACTTCATCACAGTGGCAACAACAAAAATGGCACTAACTACAGCCATGAAGGTGACAGAGGTACCTTTCTCTCCTCACTGCCTTCACTACTAGTACTGTTGGCCTGCCATATGCTAACTTTTGTTCCTTCACTGACAGTCACATTCACTGCTGATCTCATCTCAAGCCTTTGATTCCTATAAGGAATTCCTCTCTTCCATTCTTAATCCTTCTTCAGTTCTGCTCTCATCCTTCACTCCTATTATACTACTACATCCTCATCGCATCAACAAACCCCCATTTCCACCCACATTCATTTGTCTTCTCCAATATAACCTTCAACACTCCAATAGCCTGACTATATCCTTCCAAAACCCACCCCCGACTAAGCAATTTAATTTAATTGTATTCAATTTATTGTATACTGCCCAAACTCCAACTGACTCTGGGCAGTGTACAATAAAACCAGTAAAATAAAAACAGAATACAATCATTATAAAAGAATAAACAACAAGAACAGATGGCAAATCCAGCTAACCACACCCACAGACAGTTCTTTCCACATCCAGCCTCAAACTCTAAAACAGACCTGCCAGTTGGTATGCATCTGTGTGTAGGTATATAGACATACATATGATTTATAAATTTTGTGCAATGAAAGAGTGTGCAATAATGCCCCCTCCTCTGATTTTCTGCACAGAAATCACCTGTTAGGTTGATTGGGCTGAAAGTGACTGGCTCAAAATCACCTAGCCAGCTTCCATGTCTTAGAGAAGACTGGAACCCACAGGCTCCTACTTTCTAGCCCAGCACCTAAACCACTACACTCGATTCCCTCTCTGTGTGTGCATGCATGTGTGAGTGAGAGAGCAAGAGAGATAATTTCTGTGCCTACTATCATGGATAATAATTACTAATTTCTGTTCTCCAGTCCAATTGCTTTCAACTATCCAGAATTTTAATAGAACAGAATATATGTAATTCAAGGTGGAGTTCTTTAGTGCTCTCTGAGCTTGGCTATTTGCTTGCAGATGTTTCATTGCCCAAGTAGGTAACATCATCAGTGTGATGATCCAGAGTTTTCTTAATTTGCCATAGCCAAGCAGTAGTTGTTCAGAGATAAAGTAGAACGATCAGCCAGCCTGGGGTTCTTTATGAAGAGTCTCTGAGATGGCAAATACACAATGCAGCATTGTTAATGGCATTCAGCTCCCTGAAACTAATGCTATAATTTGGAAACTGAAGTATAGCATGGAGAGGGTATAGACATAGATATTTTAGAAAAAAGGGTGATTTTTATTTGCTATACTTCACATGTTGTCAACAATATTTAGTGTCAATGCAGACTTCCTAAAATGACGATTGCCCAACTTCTGCATCATGTGGGCCAACTTACAGATATTCCCTTTTAGGCTTTTACAAGTGGTTTGGCATTGCCTCAACCTAAACCAGGTTGGCATTGACATTGTCTTTGGCATTGGTGTTGGCATTGTCTCAATCTAAATCATTCCAGTGCTCAACTCAGAAAATCAAATTTTTCTGCCCCAGTGCCTTGACTTGTAATGTTAATGTTAATTCAGTGGACAGAACCCCTTTCAATATTTGGATCAGAGTGGGCTGCCATTCAAACTTGATGCTTCAGCAGGAAACACCTGTTTAGTTTACAGGTAGTCCTTGGGTTACGACTAGTTGTAGTTGTAACCATTCAAAGTTACGATGGCACTGAACAAGAGGGACTTACAACTGGTCCATGAAGCTGCAGCTGTTACAGTGTCCCTGTGGTCACATGGTCACAATTCAGGCACTTAGCAACTGGCTTGCAATTATGATGGTTGCAGTGTCCCATGGTCATGTGATCTCCATTTGTGACCTTCCCTGCCAGCTTCGTACAAGTGAAGTCAATGGGGAAGCCGGCAGGAAGTCACAAGTCACTCCTGCTGCCACCACTTTTTGGCCTGCCCACCCACCCATCTGCACTCCATAGCACCTGCCTGTGACACCCATGCATCCACTCCATAGCATCTGCCCACAGCACCCATGCACCTTCCCAAACTCCAAAGCACCTGCTCATAGCTCTCACTCACAGCTCTTACCTGCTGGCCTGTTGGCCTGCTTGCCTGGGACTCCTGCCTCTTCCCATGTGGTGGTCATGTGAGATCCTCGGTTAATGACCCGTGCAGTCCTGGGGTTATGACAGCAACCGGTACTGTCAGAATTGCTGTTGCTAAGTGATACAGTCACATGACATCATGCTTTACAACCACATTGCTTAGTGACACAAATTCCGGTCCCAATTGTTATCCTAACCTGAGGACTACCTGTAACGATTTACTTCAAAAGCATTTACTTCAATCAAGTTTCTTAAATTGAAGTGCCCTACAAAGCCTTAGAGTCTGCCTTGGAGCATGTGTGGATAGGAACAAAGAAGGTGACCAAGGGGATAGCAGAGGTCTCATGCTTGTCTCACTGTCTCCTTTCAGTTCAGTTCAATCTTTATTACAGTCATGGACCAGCACTGTCTCCCTTTATTTGCTGATTGTGTGCTTGGTCAGGATGCCTAAAATCTAGAACAAAGGATGTCTACAAAGGAATAATGTTATGGTGATTAAAATATTATGATATAGTCATACATGGAGCCACATTTAATTGCTTCTGTGATAAACATTTCAGGGTAAAAAAAAAACCACTACGCAACTCTAGCAATATGGTGTACTACATAGAGATTTGTTCCAATATAAAGGGGAAAAAAGAACCCCTGAGCCAGATCTTGCATAAAGTTGGTTTATCTTAGGCAGCTGATCTTAGATGAAAACTGTATGATCTTGTGAAATGAGAAATTATTTAATAGAACCATAGAACGTATAGTTTGAAAGGGACTTCTGAGATCATTGAGTTGAACTCCCTACCTAGTGCAGGAATCCACTACTATATTACCCCTGACAGATCTGGCCTCTGTTTAAATACTTTCAATAAAGAAGAATCTACCACCAGCTTAGGCAGTCTGTCCCATTGCTAAACAGATCTTACTCTTAAGAAATTTTTCCTGATGTCCAACTAAAATCTGCATCTTTAAATCTGTCATTTAAAACCCTGATATCTTGCCTTCTTACTTGAAACAACTCTGAACAATTCTACCCCACATTCTACATGGCAGCCATTCAGATACTTGAAGATAATTATGTCTCCACACAGTCTTCTTTTCTTCAGGCTATACATGCCCAACTCCTTGTAGCTTCTCCCTTCCAGGCCCTTATGATATTAGTTGCTCTTCTCTGGACATACTCAAGTGTGATAAAGTCCTTCCTAAAATGCAGTGCCCAGAACTGGATTCAGTACAGTACAGCCACACCACTGTAGAATTTAAAGGAATGTAATTACTAGAGTATAGTCAGTAGCTGCAGTAATAACTAATAGGTAACAACTATTAGCTTACAGGTAATAACAGCTATGTTTTTCATTATGCTTCTGCTTAGAATTGTATAGCAGTTTAAACAAATAGATGTTATGAATTATAACTAAACAAATCCATCTGAATAGATTCTGTAGGTTGCCAGCTGTTGCCAAATAGTGAAGGAAATTACAGTGAGCCTTCATGTTGTATCAGAGAAATGGCAATTGTAGTGTTATTTATTCCTTAGTTTATAGAGTGAAATTATCCCTCCCCTTTAATATAGATATTATTACCCCTTAGAAACCTGTTCTTATATTTATGGATGAATATTTGAGAAGGGGAGGAGGATATGGAGCCTTTCTTCTTTCCTACTGGTGTTCATTCTGCATAGGAAATGGATCCTAATAAAAATCCCTAGGAACAAATTTACTAATTTATTTCTTCCAGTTGCTGCATAATATTCTATAATAGCATATAGTTACTTGGCAAAAATTTAAATGTGCATATGTGGCTAAATCAAATAGCACTTGGACAAATCTTGTACTTTTTTTTTTTTACAATTTTTTATTCAAAAAGGAATAAACATTTTATGTTATATCCATAAAAATATAACAGGACCACTGAAGTCTTCTCCAGTTTAAAGTATAGCAGTATTCATTTTTTTAGCTTTATGATGCTCTAAAACTTTATTCATGAAGCCAGATAACATTGCCTTTTCTTTTGTTGTTTAGATTTGTGATAAAGAATGGCACTACTATGTTGTCAACGTTGAGTTCCCAGTAGCTACCTTGTATATGGATGGTACAACATACGAACCTTACCTTGTAACTAATGACTGGCCTATTCATCCATCACACATAGCAATGCAACTCACTGTTGGAGCCTGTTGGCAAGGTAATTACACTCCTTTGAATGCATAAATTGAAATTTAAAGTTATTGATATTTGTATTAAATATAGGGTTGTATTTAATGAAATCATAGTTTAACAAGGCTACCAGAGAAATGTTCTCTGAGACAAACATATATCTTATAAGTTAACAGAACTGCATTTGGACCTTCCTAAAATTTGAAGTAGAAATGTAGGCAATGCAAATGCAAATGCAAATGCAAAAAAAAAAAGTAATTTGATTTTATTATTATGAAAATAAAAGTTAATTGAAGAATTTAGAGATTTTCAGTGGAGTGAGAAAACAGTATTTTGAGCTTGTATTTTATTTATTATTCAAATTTATATAGCCACCAATTTCATATCTATGCCTCTGTCTGATTTCTGTTCCTTCAAATCAATCCTTTCAATTAATCTTTGTTACAGATTCCCAGGCCTTTTCTATTTTAGTCCATTCATTCACACCTGGCCTTAGAAATTAAGCTTCATTTATTGAACACTATGCTGTCTTGCGAATCGTTAAAACTTACCTGATTAAAAAGTGTTACCCTGTTCCATTCCAAGTAACTAGTTATAAGTTTTATTTTGACTCCTTTTCTGTATTTTTCTTTCTTTTACTACTATTATATCATTAATTCAGTAGACTTTGATAGTCCTCTCTCATTGACTTTTTCCACATATTGCACATACTATGATTTGCTTGGTGTTAGCTTAGTATGACTTAACAGTCTATAATTCAGAAAGATATATGAACCCTAAGATGGTGTACTTCCTAAAGCCTCTAATTTAGCTTATTTTATGTGTGAATTTTATTTATATACACATAACACTTTGCTATGAATGACTTAGTAAGGACAAGTGTTCCTAATGTTAATAAAGTATACCCTAATGTACACCTTGCCCAATCTGAATTTCTATCCAGCTTGACTTTCAATTACCTTTTTTTTTGAGCGGGGAGGGGGGTTAGTAAGTTTTGGCAATCATACATACACACATATATATATATATTTGCTTTTTAATTAATGAGAAAAATAAAAACAAAGCACAAAAATAATAATACACTATCAAGAAGAAGAAAAAAATTTAAAAGTGCTATTACAAAAAAGTGACAAAAACACAACAAAGGAAATAAAAACTTGGCATAGTATATCATTGTAATAGTAAATAGTTACAAATCTATATATATTTATCTAATGCAAATATTATTCAGATGCATATATATTTCCAATACATTTATGTGACTATCATATTTTTTAACCTATTGTATTTTGTATAAATCAGTCCCATAATTCATTATACTTGTCCATACAAAGTCTATGTCTATAGGCAATCCACTCATAGGTAGCAAGCACAATCAGGTCTTCAATCCATTGAGTGAATGGAGTTTTGGCAATCCTAAATCACATGAAGAATACTAAATTACAGAAAGCTATCAAAACATTATTAATTACTATTCCATTAGATGATGATGATGATGATATTTGGTTTATGATTATAGCATTCCAATTTATGATTATAGTTCATTCCATTTTCCACATGCTTCGAAAAGTCAGCTGATTAGAAATTAAGTGCTTGACAATCATGCATTATAGTTTATAAGTTGTACAGACTTTGTTGGCTCTCATATGCTGTTATGGATTTTGAGGTAACACCACCTCTGCATTTCAGGTCAAGCATAGGCAAGGAAAAATGTGTCTGGATAGAGAGAAAACATTTTGAATTTTCATGTGATTGTCCTCACTCCTGCCATCTTCAGAATGCTGAGGACAAGCAGGAAACATCATGAATCCATTTGTACTCCTCCATCTGACCCAAAGGAAAGTGTTCTGCTGCCTGAACTTTGAAAGAACCTTGAGTAATAAAAACCTTCTTGCTCCATTGCACACAAAAAGGGCATTGAAGGGTTATATGTATATATATCTTAAGTCTGATTGCCAAGCAGAATTCCTAGCCCTAGGTCCTAGAGTGTATAATTTCTTAATGGATCATACTTTGGTGTGATACTACATACTTATCCAGTACCCACCAAACTTCATATGCTTTAGGTGAATCAGAGGCTTACATATAACAAGTTGTAGGTTCCCAAAGTGTCTTCTTTTATGAGTAGTGTGGTGTAACAGAATGATCAAAGACAAAATAATGAATGGAGCTATACAATTCACATTTAATATAGGACCCCTCTAATAAGCATGAAATTAGTTTGTAGTGCTGGCAAAATATATAGTCTCTTTCTGGAGCGTTTTTTCCCCTAATTGCTCAGTGTGCTCAGCTGATTCTCCCCCCTAACCAAATAGATCAAATGTACAGTGTTTACATAAAGAAACCACAGTTTGGAAGAGACCCATCAAGTTCATATATTTCCCAGCAGGAGATCGAGACAGATTCTTGTTTTATCTCAGATTCTTCCCAGTAAGATCGTATTATCATATCTGTCTGTCTGTCTGTCTGTCTGCCTGCCTGCCTGCCTGCCTGCCTGCCTGCCTGCCTGCCTGCCTGCCTGCCTGCCTATCTATCTATCTATCTATCTATCTATCTATCTATCTATCTATCTATCTATCTATCTATCTATCTATCTATCTATCTATCTATCTATCTCCACTCTCACCCCTATGGGTAGTATGTCTCTTCCTCAATCTCAGAGGCCTGGGAGCTTGAGGGTTCTGCACAGTATCTTAGTTGTTCCTAGCACTGCACTTTACTGGACAGAGAGCTCTGATGTTGTTCCTGGGATCTATTGGAGCCTCTTTCCCAGCTTAGGACTCACAGCCCCAAGTGCTCCAACTACCACTGGGACCACTTTGGCCTTTACTTTCCACATCCTCTCTAATTCGTCCTTCAGCTCCAGCTACTCATACTGCTTCTTCCTGTATCTTACACCCTGCCACTATGTGTTGGACTGTGTCTGAGGCCTCTCTACACAGTCTGCACCTTAGGTCCTGTTTAGTGTGGTAGACCCCTTCTTCTATGGATCTGGTGCTTAGTGCCTGTTCTTGTGCTGCTATGATCAGTGCCTCAGTGCTGTCTTTTAGTCCGGCCCTTTCCAGCCACTGATAGGATTTCCCAATGTCAGCCACCTCAGCTATCTGTCGATGGTACATCCCATGCAGGGGCTTGTCTTGCCGTGGCACTTCCTATATATGCTGGGGTATATATATTCAGCTGCAAAAGCAAATTATTTTCTCTACATTTTTGCATTTGATTCTAAGCATAGACACTTGACCATGTGTGTAATAGGGGGAATACTGTGCAAAACAATCTTTTCTAAAGTCTTGTTATTGTGAATCTTTCTCAATATTAGTTCATATCCTAAGTGGATAGAGCTCCCTGCTAAGAGATTTCAACTATACTTAAAGAGGGCTTGGCAAACTATTAGAAAATACATGGGAGAAATCTGAATCAAAGCAAGATATTCAATTAGATATTTAATTCATGAACGCCCAACCAAAAGATTGAACTCTGAACAACATGCAACATTTTACTGAACATGAAATATTTCTATGGTAATTAGTGTTTTTATTCCCTTCTTTCATCCTTTTCTTTTCTGCATGACCTTGCAGGTCACATTAAAAACTTAATTCCTCGCTTGAAATCCTTTATTCATTCTTTTCTTGTTGGTAGGTTTGTTTCCTCAGAAATACTTCTCGGCCCATTCATTGCCATTTTTTTAGAACATTAAAAATAATGCAGCAGTAGCAACAGAAGAACAGATAAATGGAGAAACAGTTTCATAACCTGCCATTTCTGCAGCAAAATTTTTGTTTTTTTAAGAATCATAACTAAAATGCATGTTTCAGAAGAAAAAGATAATCAATAGTGCTATAAAGGTTTTTTTTTAATAATTTTATTGTATTAAATAAAACTGCCTACCAAAGTCAAATATATCAATCTTTATTGTGGCTATTAACTGGCACAAAACAAATATAACTGTAGGCCTAAAGATCAGCATAAAAGGATTAAAATAACTGATCGGGGGTAAGTATGAAGCAGAAATTTTAATTAAAAGGAAATTTGAAGATAAAAAGCCTCACTTAAAATACGAGTGTTTTTTGTTTGTTTGTTTGTTTTATGGTGCCTTTGAATCACTGTTGACTCCTGGTGACTGCCAGGACAAGTCCCTGCAGTTTTCTTGGAAAAATTTCAGAAGTGGTTTGCCATTGCCTCCTTCCTGGGACTGAGAGGGAGTGACTGGCCCAAGATCACCCAGATAGCTTTGTGCCTAAGGCAGAACTAGAACTCATGGTTTCCAGGTTTTTAGCCTGGCACCTTATCTGCTACACCAAACTGGCTCTCTTTTGGCTAATAAAAAAGTAAATCTATCCTAAATTTAGGAGAAAACCATATCTAGCAGACCATAATTAATCAAGTTCAGGTGCTATTCATTACTATACACATATGAAAATCAATTTCAGGCATAAAATTATATATTTTGGGACATTTCATTTATTGGCTAGAAAAGTTTATTTCACACAATTGCAGCCTACTTTTGAACATGTTCCATGTTATAAGAGAAGACATTATTACTGCCACCTGCTATTCTGTCAGTCACATATCTGGCTGTCTGCCCACCTGCCTGTCTGTCTCTTCCTCTCTCTCTGAATAAGACTGAATAGGAAATTTATTTATTTATTTAAACAATTTATGTGGCCGCCCAACTCACTCACGGAAGACAACAGAAGACAGTTATCTATAATGAATTATTTTTTGTATTTTGAATATATTCAAAATGCCTATATATCAAGAATCTAAGTTTTACTGTTTACAACATTTGTCATAACATGTTTTGAAGAAGTAGCCGCAATACTTCATTGTCTAATAGTCACTGACTCTTTTGCTATGCAGATGAAATACAAGGTGCCCAAATTATATTTTGAATGAAACAGACACATCGCTATAGATCTCTGAAAGTTACATTTGTTTTGTACTGCATTGAAAAATGTACAGCAAACCAAAATGTTATCACACTTACATGTATATCCTACAAGAGTTTCCTAGTAGGATGTCAAATCTTACAATATTCTAATCAAAATTTCTCCCTCATAAGCAAGTTAAAAATCAGTTTTATCAGTCTCTCATTTAGTACATTAAGTTGTCGTTCAACCTGTGGCCTAACAAATAAAGAGTTGGTCAAGGTAATCTGCTGATGAATTAGACATCTGAATCCCAACCAGTTCAAAATCCACTGCGTTGCACTAGCTATAAGGAGGCAGAATCTAGAAATAAACTGCTGTCAGTCAGTGCAAGGCAATTGCCTTTTAATACAGGTTTGTTTCTAATATATTTGAAAATGCTATGGTAACAAAGATAATTTGCAATTATTTTTTTAAACACATAACATACAAACAATCCCTACTGGTAATATAAAATAGAAAAAAGTATCTTTTTCTTAGGGCCTCTTTTTTTCCAACTTCCTCTTAGTGATAGACAATATATTTAACTGAGGTTGGCTGAATGCAGTTACAATCAGTGACTGTTTCTATATTCAGAGAAACTTGTTTAAAAACCTCACCAGTAATTTCAGCTGCCTACAGAGAGAAGAGAGAAATGGCATGGATATTCTTGATTCCCCCTTGGTTACTATTGGCTAATGGATGAATAGGAGGTCAGTTAATCAGATATGGTAATTCAAATGATAGTATGCATATGAATAAGATCATTGTGCAAGGTATTTTTCTTTAGTATTCTGGGGCTGTGTCTTATGGTTTTCAGACAATATTACCTATTTATTTTTAATTAATGGAAGGGGAAGCATAAAAGTATAACAAAGTTAGATTACAGATCACAGTCCCATAAGTACAGATGTACTGATCAGTCTAAAGTTGATCCATATGCATATTGCAGATATTTGAACATTATTTCATTCCATCAAATGTCAAACAGAATGATTTTAAAAAATGGTGCCAGGAAAACAATACTTGCTACTTTCCGATTTTATATGGATTATGGATTTTTCCAAAAATGTCTGGATTTTTCTATGCAACTTTTTTTCCATACAACTATTCTAATATATAGTTTCTCTACACAATTTTCCCTGTTATTCAGTTTATTACCATGCAGCTTAACTCGTTTTTTTTTTTTTTTAAATTCTCAAATATGCTATTGGAATAAAAGTTTCAAATTGATAAATGAAAGTAGTGCTGGCCAATAAAAAATAAAAAATTGTCCTCTTTTTACTGTTTGCAGTTCTTTTTTGAGCCTCCAGTTACATCAATTAAAAAGATATTATCTCATAGTAGTTCTATTTAACAATACAAAACAACTTTAGTAATACTTTTTTTCTTCTAAAACACATCATTACATTGCAGTAATATTTAACTGTAATTTTGGCAAACAAAGCTTCCTATTAAACTGAAAATATATTCTATAATGCCAAGATATAACTGCTCCCTTTTTCTTTTTTAATTTACCAGTCATTTTTTTCTGTATCAAGGTCTGCCAGAAAATTTAGCTAGAATTCAATTTGCCTTGTCTCCAATGAAGTAAGGGTAGAAGCCATGAGGTTTTCAATTTCCATCCTGCACCTAGTAGCACTAATTCTTTGAATAAATTTTAAGTGCAGAATTTATTTCCTTAGGTCTCTAATGTGCCCATCAGTACTAATGTATCCATGCATACCTTTCTTGGCATCTACCCTCAAGATATCCTTCCCTTTATTTTTGTTATATTTTCCTCATTAAAAAAAATGAAATCAATTCATATATGGAAGCTAAACAACTGTCTGCCCAAAGCATAATTGAAAGATAATTTCCATGAATACACACTGGGCCTAGTGCAGAACAAAAGAGAATGGTTTTAAGTTACCATTAGTCATATGAATTTTAACAATAATAGTAAGGACAGCTGCACAATAGAATTAATTATTGAGGGAAATGTTGAGCTTCCTTTTCCTGCCCGTGTTCAAACTATCTTAAATGGGATTCCTAGCATTGAACAGGGGACTGAAATCCAGAGCCAAAATAATCCCTTTTAACTCTTTGATTCTATGAAAATGTGAGGGAAGTTCAGATATCTGTATTAATGTCCTGACTCTCCACTGGCAAGAGTAGATTGTTCTCATAATTGCTTAAATGGTTAACTTTGTCATAGCATATTCAGATACAGAAAAAAAGGCCATGTGTTTGCCATTTCAAATTTGCAAAAATTGTCATATTCACGGTATGGACTGTTGCAAGTAACTAAATGCTTGTGAAGTTTGGCTGTATTTGGCTGGGCTCAGGTGGTACATTGGCACTAAAGTTTATCATTAATGTTATGATGCAGGTGGTTTCAGTCTTTCCTTGCTGGATGTATGAATATGTTTCACTTGGGCTGTCTCTTTTATTTATTCTTGTTGTCTGGCTGGAGGGGCTCAGACACAAAGATGCTTGTCACTGACAGATATGACCAGTATCTGTAGCCCCCTGAGAAGACTGATTGTTCAGCTGGATGATAGTTTGAGCTGTAAGATGCACATTCATTAATCACTTGTAGAGACTTTGCTTTATTTCCTTCCCAGGGAAGATCTGGAATGCTTTCACACAATGATGCTAACCTGTTTATTCCTAACAGTTATTTTAAAAAGGTGAATATTTTTAATATAAAAATACCCATATTTACATCAGTTTGTGAAACACGAGTCCAGAAAAAATATCTGTTTCTCACTCATTTTTCTTACTGTATAAACCAATGTAATTTTAAGCCAACGTATGTTTAGTTGTCAGTTATAATAACTGATGCCATGATGTTCTGAATCCTATTTCTTCAGAACTTAGCCTCTTTCTCCAAAGCAAAACTATTTCACTGTTAATATTTATATATGAATAATATGTGTCATAGCACTTTAATGTTTAAAAACCCCACAAACCCAGTATATTATCTGTAGAAGCTTCTGATAAGTTTCAGAAATTATTGGCCAGCATACTTTGATATGGAGCAGAATTGTACCACATATTCAATTGTGCTCATGGAACTGGTACTGTGTGATTAATTTTAACATATTTTAGATCAGTAGTTTTTGCCATTATTATTTGCCATAGATAAAAACATTCTGCAAATCTTTTTTCCTGCACACACTGATCTCTGGTCTTTGGTCAGTATCTTGATCCTCTGAAAATCTATGCAAGAATTCACTTGCACATAAGGCTGGTTAAAATGGAGTGGAAATCATGTGCATTCATGAAACCCTGCCAATCTGTTCACATGTGACAGATTGCTTATAAAAATGATTTTTTTTTCCCACATCAATATTACTGAAACCAACTATTTTTTTCCTTTCATCTATATCTCAAGCAATCATCATAGAGAAGCATAGAAGTATTATATAAATTTGTGTTGAAGCTAAGCAAATTTGATGGGTAAATATTTTATTAATTTAACATCTAATTCTGTATTGCTTTCAGAGAGATTACTTATTCCTAGTTTAGATTTAATTTAGCTGATATGACATGATATTTTCAGGTTCTTGTTTTACTATATTTAACCATGAGTTTCTTTGGATATTTAACACAAGGAGATGTTGAATTTATCCTGTTTCTAAACTGAACAGTTTTTCCATCATATGCTACAGAAATGAATTTCTTCATGCTATGTTTCAGGCTAGGATATATTTTCACACCTAAAATATATGCGGTAAATGATGATAGTCCTATAAGAAGAATTATCAACTCCAAGATAATGGTGCATAAGCCATTTTCTACTTACAATTCTGTTTATGATAAAAAAAACAGCTGGATTACCAACTGTTTCAAACTTACAAGACAGTGCTGAAAATGCTGATACTCCTAAATAAATCTGCATGTGTGAATTATTACCCATGACAGTTTGTGGTTCCTTTTCAATAGGAGGAGAAGTCACGAAGCCCAGATTTGCTCAGTATTTCCATGGCAGTCTTGCCAGCCTTACCATACGACCAGGCAAAATTAAGAGTCAGAAAGTGATTTCCTGCTTGCAGGCTTGCAAGGAAGGTTTGGATATTAATTCCCTGGAGAGTCTTGGCCAAGGAATAAAGGTGAGGGATGAACTGGCATCATCTTTGCTAACATCTAAAACTGATTTATGAAGTGTAGAGCACAAGATAGAGTACAAAAGCATTCCAAGAAGCAATCTAATTTGCCATAAAGTCATGCAAAGACGAAGTAGAAGTGGAACATTAGAACACTGACTGTTATTTCTGGTATAAACCTATAGAAATCAGATGGCATAAATGTTTCACAGCCATTCAGGATTTCCAATTCATCCTGTCAGTGAAATGATTCTGTGTAGAAGCAGGTGAGTTTCCCATGAGATGCAACACACACGCCTGAATTAACAGGAATTTAAAATCACAGAACACTTATTTATGAAAGACTTCACCAAAAAAGAAACCCTGCAAGGTGTGGAAGTATAATGCAAAAGTTTCATAACTAGAACTATCTGCAGCAGATAAACCCCTGTCTATTCCAGCATACTGATCCTTGAGGCCATAACATATTGGCATGATCAAAAAGGCGTCCTATTTTAATACAGATTGCAAGATTGAGGACAGTAGAAAAGTATTGAAAAAGAAAGTGGGACTATTTTATTACAGGTGTGTTCAATCTACCATAGTCACTAAGAGCTATACTTTCCACAATTTTTTTTTCTATTAAAACAAATTAAAAATTCTTATATTGAAAGCAAGACTTGTGGTCATTAAGCAGAATATTCATTTTGTTGTCAATAAAGATTCCACAAGTTCATTCAATGTGTTTGCTACAGCAAACCAACACTTTCAAACTCTGAAAAAGCTGAAAATAAGTTCTGCCAAAATGTATTGCATTGTATTGTATTATAAATTTGTTTTGTCTTTAAATTCAGTTTGATATATTTTGTAAATAACTCCTGTGCATTTGAACAAGTTGTCATTCATATCAATGCACTCACTCATTAGGTTGCATAATACCTAATTAAAGAATGGCTCTGTGATAAATAACAAAAAGAATTCTGTAAAATATTGAATAATAACACTTTGATGTGTCTACCCAAGCATTAGCTCTATTTAAGTTAGATTTACTTTCAGAAAAATAAGTGTGGGACTGTAGTCCATACCTGAAGAAATATAGCTGTTGCTCAGTAAACTGAATGGTATTTAATATTCTCAAATTATTAAAATACTTTCTGAATGTTCAAAACATATTCAGTAGAACTGTAATTTTAACATTAATCATGTCTAAAGAAAGATAATAGCTGAGATCACATTTTTCAACTTAAATGAAAGATATTTTGTACAGATACCAGAAAATATGCACACATAAAAAAGTTATTTATTTAAAATTTTTACAGCCCTTTGTTAATTCTTGTTTAACTCCTGAGCAATAGAAACACAGTTTTCTACCACTGTTGTCACTGTAGTTTTGAAACAGCTGCTGGAAGGAATTTCGTCAACACTCTTAGCAGTTAATTCATAAAGAATACTCTGTTGGTTTGTTAGATTTATATCCCATGTCTCATTCAGGAGTTCAAGTTAGAGAACATGCCATTTTCTCCTGTGTTTCCCCAAGGCAAATCTGTGAGCTGACAGAGAGTAACTGGCCCCAAATCACCTCCTAAGCTTTCATGGCTGCACATGTATAGAACCTGGAACTCCCCAATCTTAGTCCAACAGTTTAACCCAGTGTTTATCAACCTTGCTGCTTTAAGATGGGTGGGCTTCAATTCCCAGAATTCCCCAACCAGCCTTGAAGTCCACCCATCTTAAAGCGCCCAAGGTTGAGAACACTGGGTTAACCTCTATGTCTCACTGACTCTCAGGTCTATGCATGCTGCTTCATTTGTTTCCATTATCACACAGCATTACTGGCAAAAAAAGTAGTATTTACTGACAGTTGAAGACTATTCAAGTGCTCAGATATGCAGTCAAAAATAATGTCTATTTGAAAACATAAGCATAGTTTGGTTTTCTTTTTTAATAATAATAATAATTATTATTATTATTATTATTATTATTATTATTTGATATTAGCTAGCCTACTACCTGGGATTCATATGCAGATAGGCTTTCCTTTTATCTTGAAACAAATAAAAATGATACCCCTAAACAGGCAAGCAAACAAAAAACCCTATCATTTTGACTATCAGTGGGGCCAGACATTGTTCCTGATTCATCAAAGTTTAAAACATTTCTCATTTCTCCTTCTTCTGAAGGAGCATTTCTCACCTATGCTATCAGTCATGGTACAGATATTTAAATTTCACAAGCAAATTTGGTAATCTGGAGAATACATTGCTGCTTATATAACAGAGCTGTGTAATTTATCTCAACTTTTCAATTTTGGGGGACTTTTTAGAAGAAATGCTAAGGGATCACCTTGTATATGGGATTTATGATGAAGTACTCCAGCAAAAGCTCTTGTCTGAACCAAAATTAGCATCTTCAGTGGCTCAAGAAAGAACATTAGCCAGTGAAACTGCATCACTACAAGTCACAGAAATCAAAAAGATAATAACTAATGTTAATGCTATTCACATTAACCAGACATAAAATTCAGAGCAATGACTTTAGCTGAATACAGAAAATACACCTTCCAGAAAAGTCCTGGCATACAAATCACTGTTTGGACTGAAGTTGATTACATCAGTGCTCTGTGTACAATTCAGCGATATGAAATGTGGGTTTTGTAAGAAAAGGGGCTATATAAATGAGCATGCCATTCCAACACATTAATGTGAATCCAAGAAAATATACTAAGGAATTACAGCTGTTTCACATGAACTTGACTATTCACAGGATAATCAACATCAGAAACTGTATCATGGTTGTATCAAAGAGGTTCAAGATGATGCAAAGCTTGTAGGAATATTAATTAAGGGTCAGGAATATGAGATGAAACTTGACTTTCATCTCATATGATCTCAGATGAAACTGAAGTCTGGACAATCCATAAGCAGCAAAACCTCTTTACAGGTTGTTGAAGTCATTATTCTTTCTTCATGACTACAATTGGAAGGGTGATATGTTTGGAATCTGTAACGTACATGTGCAGCATGGTTATTTCCAGGGGAGACTTCCAGTCATTGTTACAGAAAAGGAACTAAAAACTTTTTAGGAAAGAATTGCTTATTACCACTAGGAATCAGTGTAGGACAGGTACATATGATTACCACTGGTCAAATAACAGAAGCAATTAATAGATACCCAGAAGAGTTCTGCAAGGAACTAAGAGTATTCAAGGGGAGGCCATAGTAATTCCATTTTGATAATCCATTAAAGCCAAATCACATTAAATCAGGAAAGGTATGATTTTTTGCCTTATGAAGAAACATCAAAGAAGAGGTTGAAGTTTTTTATCAAACAAGGAGTTTTTGAACCACTTGAGTTCTAATGGGCTATGTGCACTTTGTCAGTGCCAGAGGTGTCCATGGGGGAAATACAAACATAAAAATTGTAGTTACAACAGCATGATCAAAGCCCCACTCCTTGGTAAATGCATATGACATTAATACAAGCACAAAAGGGGTGGGGGTTCGATTTCACTGTCACCCGTATAGATGCCCCTGGCCAGTATAAAACCTAATGTAAAAACTAGGCTTTACAAAGATTATAAATACACTGTAAATAAGGCACTTATACAGCACCCATTAATATTGCTTGCAGTCTACTGCTTGCTGCTCTTGTGGGGTGGTGGTGGTAGGGAGGAGTCACTACAAAACTTGAGAAAGCATGAACACACTAGGGACTGGCTGCTGCTGCTACTATAGCAGATGTCCAACTATCATTAGCGATCATGGGATATTATCTGCTCTATGATTCCAGTTCGGAATCATAGTTTGTGTCTAGAACAGTCCAGCACTTCACAGAGATTCTGCTTTCTGGAATACTGGATGTGATGCTACACTTTGATTATGGGTTCAAGAGTGGAATAACTTATTACTAGACTTCAGGAAATTCTGCAGTATTTTGACAAATCTGGTATTCAATTAAAAAGAGAATGTGAAGTCAGATCTTTCAGTATTACTGTGCATTCTTGGCTTCCATACTGATGCTTTGGATATTCATCCAGTCAAAGATGATTGGGTAGCCCATGATGTAACTGTTAGAAAAACAAACCAGGAGCTTCAAGCTTTCTCACAACTCCTCAGTGTTCCTATATGTTCCTTCCACAAGAGGCAACTTTAGCTGCAATGCTTTTTTGTTTACTGCAAAAGGGGTTCAGTGGCACTGTACTCAACAGCATGTGGATGCTTTTCGGAAATTAAGAAATTATTTACTTCTTTGCTCTTATACATTATGAGAGAAAAAAAGAGCTGCTGATTACTCATGTTTTTCCTTATAATATTGGAACTGTGTTGAGTCACAATGCCAAGTGACACAGAGGTGCCAGTTTGTTATTATTCTAAGACTTTATCTTCTACTGAAGGGAACTATATTCAAATTGACAAAGAGGCCTCAGCTGTTATTCCAGGAGTCAAGAAGTTCCACAGCTCTTTCTATGGCCATACTTTTGAAATTTATTTTGACTTCAAGTTTTCGAGAATCTTTTCTAATACAAAGCCTATACCCTTAATATTTATATGCAGTATTAGAGTCCCTTGCTTAATGCTAATGTTTACTCACTTGTCTACAGTTAGAATCAGCAATAGCCAGAGCTGATATTCTGACTCACCTGCCAGATTTTATAGTGCCATCACTGCTGGAAGTCTTAATGCTAGAGGTGTGATGGAATGGAATTATGAAGGCCAGGCTCAGGGAGAAAAACATTTTCTTTCATCTCCTGATGAGCGTGGGAAATACAAGAGGATAAGACTGGCACCTCCCTGAGGAATTCACAATGTTGTGGCTAGCATTACTTGGGTGCTGGGGTTTCAGTCTGGGAAGATTCTTGCTAGAGGTTGTAGCTAATAAACATAGCTGGACTGAATTTACATGGTCTGTTGGAGTTCCTTGGGCTAGGCCTGACAGAGGCCCTCCTATACCCACAACTTCAGGCTGATCAAGTTGCAAGATTGCCTGCCAGAGACCCCAAAGTAATACACGTGTTAAATTGGGTATAGAAGGGTTGGTCAGTTGACAAGCCATGGGAGGAATTTAAACCATTCAAAACCGTCAGCATTAGACATCTCCCCTTAAATGTATTGTCGAAGGCTTTCACGGCCGGCATACGATGGCTGGTGTGGGTCTTCCGGGCTGTGTGGCCATGCTCTTGAAGTTTTGTTTCCTAACGTTTCGCCAGCACCTGTGACCGGCATCTTCAGAGTGCAGGAGCACAGACAGGAGCAGTTCTCTCTGTGCCCAGGGTGATGTGAAACAAAACTTGTTAGGAAACAAAACTTCAAGACCACGGCCACACAGCCCGGAAGACCCACACCAGCCATCTCCCCTTAAAGTTTGTTTCTAGTGGGGAAATTGTGTTATTATATAAGGAGATCATCAAACTATTATACATTCTGAAACAATTATGAATGTTTTGACAAAAAGTTACGTTTAGTGGCCAGGGACTGATTTGTGCAGTGAAAAAATGGTAAATGCATGAAGGATATGCCAGGCTACTTGGTATAATCCCCAATGGCACCTGTATTCCCATGGGAAGTGATCAAAACACCTTGGAAAGACTCCCTATTTATTTTATAGGATTATTTCAGGGAAAGAACTAATGATGATATACTCTTATTCAAAAATGTCTGCATCAATAATAGCACTGCACCACTTATTTGGAACCCATAGATTGCCTGATACTATCAGCTTAGACAATGTACCTGTCCTTATATCAAAGAAGTTTAAGAATTTTGTCGACAGTACTCTTATCCATGCTATCACAGTTCCCCCCCCCCCCCCACGCACACACACACACACACTTCTGCCCCATTCATCTCCAAACAAATGGCTAGGCTGACGAGATGATGCAGACAACCTTGGATTAACTGAAGCAAATTGTTGGAGGACATTGGTCAACTGGTTTAATCAACTTCCTTCTTGTACAATATATTACTCCTTGCTCAAAACATGAACCAGTTCTGGTGAATTACATATGGGGTAATGAATACAAACTAGTCTTGACTCTTCATCCAGATCTGAGGATTTACAAAACAAGCAAGAATTGAAAAACTGCTCTGTTCCTATTCTGTATTCATTTATGTTAAGTGAATGATTATTCCTTATAAACAGGTCTTGGTCTTTGGAAATACCTATGTATCTGGACCCAGATAGTTTCTCCAACTCTCACTGAGATCCCAGCCCAGTAACATACAAGTTCAATGTGCAGATGGGCTAGCATGGCAATGTCACATTGATCAATTGAGCATACATTATTCTCAGAGTCAGTTGGCAACCACAAGCATCATTTTCAAAACAGTCTGGAGTTGATGGCCCTGCTACATTTCTTGACAAATCACCAGAGCTAATTCAAGATTACACCAATCATTGTTTTTTGCCTTCAGGAATTGCTGAAGGAAATTTCCCTGAATCTTGTATAGTCACCTGTTGAACCCAGAAACCATTAATCAGAAAGATTCCTCTTGCTTGCTGAAGGAAGGTGATAACTAAAGTGTGAAGGTGTTGGGTATGTTATGTATTAGTAATATATTTTGGCCACTGAAGCTCATGCAGATTTTGAATGAACCATAGCTGCTGGAGAGAGTTTTGTAAGCAGTCTTAACATTTGTTTATAATAAATAGCCATGCTTGGGGATGTCACAGTGCAATCCACCTTACTACTTGGATCCCAACTTCTAATGCAAGTTTGCCACTTATCCCACTCTCTACAAATGCCTATGCTTGCCCTGTTTGAGGCTGATGTTTATTTGAAATCTGCTAGAGAGAGCCAGAATTGCTTGTTTTCCATTTTGCCTCCAGCAGCTGATCTAGTATTGACAAGCAATTGTCTCTGTGAACTAGCTGTGGATTGGGCAAAGGAATCCTAGAGTTTAATGTTTCAGCTTCAAAACATTTTCAGTCTATGATCTACAAGCTGGTATGGTGCAGGTTTTTTCATTCATTTTCACCTTTTCAGCCATTTT
Source organism: Python bivittatus (assembly GCF_059951505.1). NCBI lineage: Eukaryota > Metazoa > Chordata > Lepidosauria > Squamata > Pythonidae > Python > Python bivittatus. Next base: position 33,563,049 of record NW_028277125.1, on the reverse strand, counting down.
CAGAGCCAGTGAGACAGCAGGTGGCAAAAATGAAACAAGCTGTCAGGGACCAGTCTCATGCAGTGTTTCTGAGTTAGCCTGACATGCCTTGATGAAACTGCAATTGGGCTGAGACTTAAATAAAACAATAAAAAGAAAGATTGTGTCTAGCTTTCAAGAACATTTGTATATCAATTGTTTCTATATCTACACAAATGTACAGAAATGGTAGATACTTCTTCTTTTTTAAAAAAGACAACACTAAGAATATAGGCATGCCAATCAAAAAAAATATATTCCACCTATTTTAAATGAGCAGTAACATACTTGTATTTCAAAAATCTTATTGGAAGATATATGTCAGCTTAAAAACGTTACTGTCTTGCTTTAGAATAAATGCATAGAGATCAGACTGACTTTGGAGATAGGCAGCTTCAGCTTTTTAAGATACCATTTTCTGTTAGGACAGCCCTGGACTAACCATCATAAAACAGCTGTGCCAGGCATAAGAAACATGGTGGTCTCCAGATGTTGCTGAACTACAGCTTTCAACCTGTTGTCTGACAACTGGAAGCTGTATCTCAGCAACCTCTGCCTAACTGCAGATGAATATGCTATCTATATATACAGTAGGTGTCAGGCCCAGCCCAAGAACAATGGTGAGACAGTCCAGTCCAGTTCCTTTATTAGTTTATACCTTATAGACAGAATCTTGCCAGACTAAATCTACACTACAGCAACTAGTGGATATACCCTGTGAGATTCTAGGGAGTGGCTATCCTGAACTTCTTTTGCTTCCCACACTCCTGTCGCGGTCTCAACTGCCTCTTGCCTCCTCCTCTCTCCTGGAATGCACCCCCTCCTTCCCAATAGCCTTGATCTCCCACATCACTCTCCTCCTCGTAGATACATTCCATTACATCAGGGCTATGTAACAATTTAGATTCAATGGGACAAAGTTGCTTTGGAGATGATAATAAACTCATAATAATATTTCACTGGAATACAATAAACATATTAACAGCATACTAACAAAACAGAATGTCCAGAGATAAATTAAACTTTGTATTTACATAGCCATGAAATTTAGCTAGGATGAAGTGCTCTGGTTAAATCTGAATTGTAGATAAACTTATTTTGATTCATAGTAGTTGATTTCACTTCTAATTCAAGTTAATCAGAGCCACAATAATTACTAACTTTGTGGTAGAGATTGACTTGTGAATGCTTATTCTTCAGAGGCTTTCATGGATGAAACAAGTGTTAGCTAATAAAATGATATGTTTCCTTTACTTTGTTGAGGATATAACCATATCTAAGAAATAGGCTTCAGAAACTTCTTATTTTAAGTGTTATAATGAGTTGTTCTATATAATTTTCCTAAATATTAATTATATCCTTTTCCCACCTCTGCAGTATCACTTCAATCCTTCCCAGTCAGTCCTTGTTATAGAAGGAGATGACATTGAGAATATAAATGAAGCTCTCCAAAAGGTCTCCTATATCAACTCAAGACAGTTTCCAACTTCAGGTATTCGCCGCCTTAAAGTGTCATCCAAAGTCCAGTAAGTTAAATTCATTAAGCTTGATTAAACAAGCAATGCATCCGTAAATCTCATATTGAGTACTTTTTAATTTTTGGAAGAGTAAAAGAGTTTTATCAATAAAACTCATCTTTTAATACATTTGCCAGCAGCTTAATCATTGTAGTTACTATGATTTCAACTATTTCTGCATGCCCATTGACTTCAGATGGAGTTTTGAGATGTGTAGGAAATGGCCTCCTGATGCATTCAGTATAAAATGGGCAATTAGGTTCTTGATGCACATTTAACAAGATAGCTTTATCAAGCCTGTTAAGTATCAGTTGGGGTATGTAATGAAAAATGCATAAGAAGCCATCTAATCAGATTTAACCATTGACTGTTTGTTATGTTATTTATCAGTTTAAGTTGTATGGGTGCAGTGACCTTTTTAAAGATCATACCTGTCAATGGCATGCTGCGCTGCTCATAAATAATTTGAGAAATTGTATTTTAATGCTCACATGGGACTGAGTAATTCTGAAGCTGGTCAGTGAGTAGGCCTTAAAAAATAAGTGTACAGGGGGAACAAAGTTTGGGATAAACGTTCTCTTTCAACGATGTGTTTCTTAAGAAGAAAGAATGAATGCATACTTTTCCATGGGATTAATGAATGATATATTTTTCAGATGTTTTGGTGAAGATACCTGCATTAGTATTCCAGATATAGATGCCTATGTGATGGTGTTACAAGCCAAGGAGCCCAAGATTACAATAACTGGAATGGATCACTTTGCAAGACCTGCCACACAATTTGAACATGAAAGAGGTGTGATTCTTTTACAGGATGTCAGAATTGTCAGCACAGTGTCTAAAATGGAACATCCCTCTGACCTGAAGGAAACTGTGACTAGAGGTTTGTTGTTTTTCTTTAAGCTTATGATTTCTGTGACAGGAGAACTTCATGCCAGATAGCAGTGAAAAGAAAAACATAGAGGAACAGGCTCTGCTAAAATGGCTATGATTTCCCTAGAGTTATATAGATTTTTGTAACCTTAAAAGGAGATTAGTTCAGGCAAGGTGGTATGTTCCATACCTCATAAATAATATTTTCCTTTAATAAAATGCATAATAAATTGGAGAAGCAGTTGCATGTTTTATTCCAGCCTTCCCCAGCTTGGTACCTCAGCCAACAAGGTAAATATCTGGTAAGCACTGATTTAGGGAAAAAAACCAAACTTTTTATATAAGAACAGCTATTACTTTTTTGCTTTGTCACTAAACGCTGGAGGGAAGAAGATTCAGAAATAGCATTGGCAAAGTTGTCATGTGCAACATGTATAGCTACCATAATTAAAGCCCCGTGGCTAAATTTTCCTGTACCTTCCTCCTTCGGGTAATAACAACCTGACCAGACCAACCTTGGTTGTTTTATTTATTTATAATATTTATATACTGATTCTCATTATAAAAATAGTGATTGATTATAATAAATGTCATAAAAATTAGAAATGAGGCAGTAAAAATAGTAAATATTAAAACCCACAACTAATTAATAACTAATATCCACAATAAAACATAAAAACTGGATGAGTTTGTAAGGAAGTTAGCAGTTTCTCAAATGAGCTGGTCCTGCACTGTTTATGATCAACAATGCCTTGACAAATTGTAATATATGCACTGTAAGGGACTCCATGAATAAATTAACCATAGCAGTCTCTGAATCACGTTCAAGGGGAGCTCTTCATATAGCATGTAATAGAACAAGGTAAGACTAAGTAGTTATCTGTTAGGTGCCAAATAGGGATTTTTAAAATTAACCAGGTAAATTATGCTTTTATTGCCTAGTCAAGTCTGCTGAACAATCTGGATTTCTTATGGTTGTGTCAATTTGTTTTACTTAAATAGGTGTCTCAGGACAGGTAGAAAGCAGAAAAGGAAGCTAAAGAATATCAATAAGCACTTTGTTGCATCAGATTATTGAAAGGAGGTTTATGTGAACCAACTTCTCAGAGATAGGTGGTGCCAAATCTGTACCCCCAGTAATTTCATTTACTGTAATCATTACAGCCTGATTCTTATTGGTGCAGAAGTGATAACACCTAAAGGCTTTCTCTGTATATAAATGAGGATGGACACATACATGTAATGATCAATTCAAGCTTGATGTATTGTATGTTGACACAGAGAGGTCATCTATCTGAAGTGACAGAATGGATATCTTTGGCCTTCATTGTAAAAGATAATTCATTCTAAATGGGAAAGAATTCATTTAATTAATGGTATGCAGAAGACATTTTAGTTGGATTCACACATCATGCTCAGCCATGCTCAACAAAATTGCATTTTGATTTAGACTGATGTACAAAAAGTCACTTTTGCATAAATACATTTTATGACCAGTTGGTGAATTAGTGTTAGAAAATCTCTGGATGACTTCCAGCATTATGTATTTTAAAACCTCAGAGAAGCTGAAATCTTTAATGATGAGCAGTTTTGTTTTTCTAAACTTTTTGTTCTTAGTTGCCGGAACAGTGTTCCTTGTAGTGCTCAGGAATAATTCATGTTACAAAAACTGGTTACCCACTTGTCTATAGCCTTCCTCTCTGCATTACAAATAAACATGCAATTTGATAATAGTTCTAAGCTTTTCTGTGCTATGTTGTTATCAACTATAGTAAGAAATTTTCAGATGTTTTACACAAACACACTTCTTTCGTAACAGGCAACGCTGTTTTGAAACACATTTTGTCAATATAATATTTTCCCTGAAAACTAGTTTTCAGCATGATCAATTTTCATTAATATTGAAACCATGTTTAAACTTTACTTCCTAACATCTGCAAATATATAAATAATGCTATTGTAGGAATTAATGCCAAACTGGTCAAGGATTACTTCTTAGGGAACATGAAAACTATTACAGCTAAATATAATGATGGTTTGTTTACAGTTCTTATCTCCTTTGTTTATATAAAGATCCTCTGAGTATTTGGTAAACATTTTGAATACCAAATAGAGGTGGCTGAGAAGCTCTTCCCTATAGTTTCACCATATCCAGTAAGTGGTACCCTTTAGAATCCAAAACTCATGTTCCATATGTAGATTAGCAGCCATGCTGTCAGGCATATTCACAGTGGACATGCAGGCACAGCATTCAATTCACTGTACATTTTTAAATAGGCCAGAGAGTACAAACCATTGCGGAGAAGGTTTCTAAATAAACTCAACTGGGCACTTAATATTTAAACCAGTCTTTAGTAATTCTAGAAGTACGTTTCTGCCACAAAAATAATCCTTCTCCTTCTCCTTCTCCTCCTCCTTCTCCTCCTTCCTCCCTCTTCCAAAATATATCCCATTAGAGATAGAATTAAAGTCAATTTTCTATCTTATTAGATGCAGAGTGGACCAGAAAATACAAACATTTGCATGCATTTCTTTAATGAAGATAGTAATTTTCCATAGTGAGGAAAAGGAATTTACATCTCAGTTTCTTAGCGATGCCATTATGGTTATGCAGGTCACAAGTGATACCAGACCTCCTGTGACTTTTTTTTTTAAGTCCTAAAATAATAATAATGAAAGATATAAATATGATATTAAATTATATTCCTAAAATATGGAAATTTTCATTTTATGAAGATCTCTGCTGCTATCTGGAGTTTGGCAAAAAGCTTACATAAATGGAGAGAAACTTGTTCTGTTGATATTAAGAAATGGATTAAAGATATTATCTGTTTTTGAAAAGTCTTTATGTTCTAAAAATGACAAGATGAAGCAATATGCTTCTACATGGTCTATATTTAATGACAAGCTAAAGGATGGAATTAGTACTAATGGATATTATGTGGGTATTTTTATTATTTCTTTTTCCTCCACTGTATTTAGTTTATTTTAATTACTACAAGGTAGTAATTTAATTACTACAAGGATTTTTTAAAATTATTGTATAACTACTTCTATATTTTTTTGTTAGTGATAGTGATTGATGTTGTAGCTATTTCCATTTCATTCTTTCTCGCTCGCTCTCTCTCTTGCTCTCTCTGTCTCCATCTATCTAGCTATTGTCTATCCATCTATCTGGAAATACATAACTATGGAAGGATCTATGACTGCTGAATTGGTATCAATATATATTCACTAACAAACAGCATAATTATCAATATGTAATTCTGTTTTGCCTCAGAAAATGACAGCACTAGCCAACTTTGGTTGATCTCCAAAATTAAGCAGGTAGAGTAAGCTCTGGTTAGTACTTGGATGGGAGACCTCCGGAGAATTTGAGGCAACTCGGAAGTTGGAAAGTCAAACAAAATACCATCAAAGAAGGCAATGATACAAGATTTCTGTAATATTGCCGAGAAAACCACATAGATGTAGTCCCAAGAATCAAGCTTGACCCAAGAAAAGGAATCTTTTTTTTTTTAATCTCTTTCCAAGATAACAATTCAATTCTGCACTTTGCAAGGGCAATATTGCATAATTTATCCTTTTTTGTTCTTTTTAGTCATGGAATATTATTTGGGAGTTGTATACTACTCAGAGTTAGCCAAGTATAGTGGCCTATAAGCCCTATAAACAAATTAAATTTTGAAAAACAACATTTCAAATATCCTATATTATTTGGAAATTATGCTTTTAGACAATTTTTACTGTTATTTGAGGTACCTCTTTTCTGTTCACAGCCCATAAACCAGTTCTGTTAGAAGAAATGGATCACAATTTGGATTTCTGTGATATTTTGGTAATTGGGGCAGAACTGGATCCCAAGCAAGAATGTTTGGAATTGGATAAGAAAGATCTTCAAGGGAAACACATAGAAGCTACTAACTCCACAGCAGGATATTCAGTATATGGTATGAGTATTTCTTTTTCATTTCCATATCTTATCTTAGCCTAACATTTAATATCTGTATCTTAAATTAACAGGGCTATGTTGTACCTGTTTTTTAAAAAAGAATAAAATTCATCCGCATGGCAGAAGTTAGAAAGCAGCTGAATATGAAGAATTCCAAATCTATTGACTATTTACCCTGTCAGACATGACAATCCAACCTAATCTTTATCTGAATGAAAATAAAGTAGATATTACTGACTACAGAAAGTAAAGATCAGAGAACATATGGTTTCTTGTTGAACTACTCCCAGCATCCTTTACTCTTGGCCATGCTGGCTGAACTGCTAGGAAGTGCAGTTCAACAGTATCTGGAGAACCATGTTCTCACCTTTTTGCTATAGTAAAATATTGTATCTGTAGCTTATTGAGATGCAGAGAATGTGTAGTCATCATCATATCATTTGCAAACCTCTGGTAAAACCGTTACCATTGAATCAATGTTAGTAATAATGTGTGTTTGTTTCTGGGACAGTTTTCAAACATACACAAGTGTCTTTTCTTTTTTCTAACATTTACTATACTTTGTATTCGTTTTATTGGTTCAGGTGTGGACACTGTGAAAAACTATGAAAAGGTCTTACAGCAAATTCGCTATCGTAATTGGCACACATCTTCCATTTCTGATAGAAAGTTTAGAATCAAGTGTTCAGAGCTGAATGGGCGTTACACTAGCAATGAATTTAATTTAGAGGTAAGTAGCATGTTTAAAAAATGATTAACAATTCTTTCCATATTAAAACAGGCAGTATTTGGTATCTATTAATATAACATAATTTCCAGATAATTTAGTGAACATGTACTTATTTCTAAATACGTTATTAGGTACCAGTGCAGACATAAACCTGACCAATAAACTAAGATACTTTCTCAGGTATCATTTAATTAATTAATTTTTCATTAATGAATTTTTAAACCAGAGGTTGAAATGAGTTTATTGTCATCTGTATTCGTATAGAAAAGTATTTCCCTAGCAAACATTGTTTCTTTCAAAGTGATAATCAACAATCAATCAATCAATCAATCAATATTTATTCAGTCAATGACCAGCAAAATTTTAAAAAAAAAAACAGAAACAGAGTGAAGCAAATGTAACAGCTAACAAAATAAATCACATAATAGTAAAGCATTCACTCCTCTATTACTATATTGGTACATTTATTACCTCGGCAATATAAATCTAAAACATTAATAAGTATAAACTAAAAAATATATATCCCAATTTATATAACAATTTATTAATTAAGATATATCAAACCAGAAGTAATATTCAGATCAAAGGTAATTACGTTTTTGCTTTCATTGCAGCAACACAAAATTTAGCTACTGCACACGTAATTAATAGTTTTAAATCTTGAAGAAGACAGTTCACATAAAAGTTATCTGGACTCCCAGAAAATTTATCTATTAGGGGAAAGATGTAGATTGACCTAATATCCTTATAAAATTTACAACGTAATAATACGCATGAGATAGTTTCAACTTCCTTATCACCACATGAGCAGATATGCTCAGCTAAAGGGATTTTACTATACCTACCTTGAAGAAGTGCAGATGGAAGTGTATTGAATCTAGCTTTAAAAATGTGATTCTCAATTTATAAAACCATATCCAGCTTAAATCCATCTTCTCCAGATGGAATCTGTGACTCCACATTACTTAGCCAGTAGAACATGCTGTGGGTAGCTACCCCAAGGGAAATTAGGGGATGGAGGCTTAGAAGATGACTTGAAACCATTTGCCTCGCCAAGTCAGATTAGCACTCAGCCTGTTATCCTTAAGTATTGAAAAAGGCTCTCAAATCATACATCGCATTATGTCACACAAGGAGTTTTTAACCTATTTTGTTCTTGGATATAATTCTGTTTCAGATGCTTTAAGCAATTCCAGTAGTGGTTGCAAGTTGTATTATTCCTCTATTATCTAAACATTCATGCTGACCAGAGCACAAAATAACATTGAAGCTCTCACATGCAGTATATGAATGTCTCTTGATGAAAACCTCCTATGCCACTATAACTTTTATTGTGATTGAATCAAGTGGGTAGGCTAGACTGAAATAGAATTTTTTTATAATTATAATTACACAGCCAAATATTTATGTAGCACAGTAACCATTGTGCTACATATTGTGTATTTCTAAATAACATACTAAAGCATTTTTCTTTTGTGTCAAATAGCATGACTGCATATATCCCATTCATTCATTCATTCATTCATTCATTCATTCATTCATTCATTCATTCATTTTGTCAATGCCCATCTCATTAAAAAGTGACTCTGTGCAGTTTTCAAGGACCACTGAAGTTTCTTACATAACTACAGTGGAACCTCGGTTTATGAACTTAATTTGTTCCGTGACTCTGGTCGCACCCCAAATTGGTCGCAACCCAAAGGAAATTTCCCTATAAGGTTCAATGTAATTACCGTTAATCCGTTCTGGCGTGGAGGACAGGGAGGCGGCTATTGCTTGGAGGGAGAGTCCCCCTCCCTACGACCACGTGTCAGGGGCAGAAAATGGCCATGGACCACGTGTCAGGGGCGGAAAAATGGCCGCGGACCACATGTCAGGGGTGGAAAAATGGCCATGTGCCACATGTCAGGGGCGGAAAAATGGCCACGGACCACGTGTCAGGGGCGGAAAATGGCTGAGGACCATGTGTCAGGGGCGGAAAAATGGCCGCGGACCGTGTCACAGGAGGGAAAATGGCCGCGGATCCGGTTCGTAACCCAAGGCGGAGTTCGCAAACCGAGGTAAATTTTTGCAGCCAGAGCTGGTCATAACCCGAAAAGTTCATTAACAGAGGCGTTCGTAACCCGAGGTACCACTGTAGTTTCAAAATGAGCAAAAAGTGAGAATTATGAAGATCTCTTACCTCCCATTGGTGCTAATGGATGTCTTTGGAGAAAGTGCTGTTTTGTTTTTATTTATTACAATAATTGTTAGATGCTTATTTACTTAAGAACGTCAAATATAATGTACTTGAATATTGTACAATTTCTGCAAGGGAGGAAAGAATTCCTTCTTGGCTTTCTGAGTATAATAATGAGAATCCAGAAGTTTTCCTGCTGCCTGTAATCCGCTGAAAACTCAATACAGTCCTTCCTCATTTTGGTTACAGGAGGAAACTGTTGTGATTTTGAGAGGTACATTTTTCATGAACTGTTTGGACACTTTGGTGTATGCGTGGTGGATCTGAGATATCTTGGATCATGTGAACCGTATTTTCTTTGAAAAGTGTATACATTGCCCTATAGTTTTGAGGAAAAGATACAATAAAAATAGAAATTAACTTAAATTCATGTAAATCAATACAAAAACAGCACAAGTCAATTAAGATTGCTCATTAATTAGAAGTTGCAGAAGCTAAAACAGGAAAATCCACAAGTCCTAAAAGTATTATAGAAATAAGCATTTTTAAAATGTTATATAGCAGTATAAAGTATGTAACATATATAAATGGTCTGGGATTAGGGTTGTTTAGCACCTATAACAAAGGAGGACCTTTCCAGGCAGGATATTCCATAGCTGGACTGGAAGTGGGGCTGCTACGGAAGAAGCCTGCTTCCAAGAACCTAGATGAGATTCCTGGAGTGCTGCCTGTAAAGATACTGTCATAGCCTGGACAGGAATTTAAGGGAAGAGACACTCCTTCAGATATTGTAGTCTAAGCCTGGAAGGGCTTCACAATTTGCAGTAAGTGTTGGAAAGAGAAGTGAGCTAGTGAAGATGGTTGAAAACTGACAGGATATGACTACCATTCTCAGCTTTTATGAAAGCTTGTGTTACCCTGCAGTTTTTAAAACGACTGGCTACCATTATCTCTATAATTGACTTTTCATCATTCAAGTCCACTCTAAAACCAAAGCCTCTTATGACTGTCAAGCCTCTTTCCAGACTTCCCTTGACTTCCTGTTTGCAATCTAGGCAGCTTCTCACATCAGGAGTAATAACTGCTGACTGTAGCAACTCTTGTTGCAGCCATTATCCTTGGTGTGACTGAAATTGGGCAGGAATGAGAGCAAACAGAAGAAGGAATAGAAAACAACTAGAACACAAAACTAAATTGCAACTGCCCTTTTATAATCCATCCAATTTCTTCTTGATCATCCTGCCATCCTTTCTTTGAGTTAATTAACATTTTAATCAGTTTTACTAAATGCTCACAGCATTCCCTTGTTGGTACTAAAAGTGTAGTGGATTTTCTTATTCCTCTATGGGAAATCCTGATTATGGTTTTTGGTGTACTGTAATTCTTTGGAGTAATTCACCTTTGCATCTATCTGCCTATAATATCTATGCTTGGCTCAGTGTAAGGAAATGATTAACTATTCTTAACAGTTAGAGACCTCCTATTTTGCTTTGATAGCACTTCCAGTTTGTAATGAAACAGGACTCGTCCAGCATTTTCCTTGCTTGTCTTTCTAGATTGCTGTTCTTCCATATAACCCATACTAACGGTGAGTTCAACTATCTGTTAGACCTTATGTAATAATCTGTACCTATAAGCTGGTTTAGAAACCCCCTGAAGTTGCAGAATACAGGCAATATGGAAGTGGGGATAAAAATAACCTGGGGAAGACTGAATATGTTCAGAAGCACAGAACTCTTTTGTGGGGAGAATGAAACAGTGCATGCTGAATAGGAGCACTGCATAGTAATTTCTTTCAGATCTGGCTTATAATATCATACTCACTTTCTCCCCAATTCATTGTATTTAGAAAGAGTCACACTGTAGTCTCTCCTTCTAAAGAAAGTGAAGGAATTTCTGTGATTTCCATTACTGATATTAGCCCTAATTTGAAAGTGGTCTCTAATGAACAATCTGAACCAGAGCAACAGATGGAGAGACACACCCTTTTTCATCTATGTGTCTTGATAGTGGATCTTTCCTCTTCTTTGCTTATCACCTTCTACAGATAAGTAGAGAAGTAAGTTGTGATTTCAACATAGTGAGTCATTGTACCAAATTGTTGATGACAAGCTACAAGTGCATCAAAAATAAACCTATTGGTAGTACTACCATCACTACTTCTTATCCATTCCAGCCTTCTGTTAATATTGTTAGTGGATGAGTCTTTAGAGGCAGAACTTATACATAGCAGGTATCTGATATATAAAATTTCACTCTTAAAGCTGTTAAACAAAAGCAACATAAAACAAGAATCTTTTTGGTCCATACATAAATCTAAGCATTGATCACTGAAGTGGTATAAAATAACCAAACTAATAAGAAACTATCAGATTAGGGCTTGACTACCTAAGGGATTACCTTTCCTGTTATAAACCTATCTGTCTATTAATCCTTTTGAAAATGTGTCCAGTCTCAGAGTCTTGTCTTTTTGGCATGTAAGAAAAGGACTTTTCTTCCAATGCTCACAACTGTGTTTGGCTGCCATTTACTTGGTATTTCAAAATTCTGAAAACAGGGTTGTTGTTGTTTTTTGCTAGCCATTTAATTATTAATTTATTAGTAAATTATTATTAATAAATTTTTAATTTATTACTGTGGTTGTTTTGAGTCTGGGCTGTCCTGTGTTGCTTATGTTTTTAACCTTTTTAGCTACATATTGGATTTTGTAAGCTGCCCAGAGTTTACTGGAATGGGTGGCCATAACAAATTTAAATAAATAAATAAAGTATTAATCTTAGTACTAATTTTAATTTAGCTCTTTCAGTTCCTATTTTTGATTTTAGCTTTAAATTTTTGCTAGCCATATTGAAAGATATGATAAAGATCTAATTCATACTTAGTATAGAAGTCCAGTGTAAATCAATGAAAGGTTATGCTGAGCTCTGAAGCTAAGGTAATCTTCATAGGGTGCTATAGATTGCTTTATATAGGAGCTGGGCAGGTTATACCATCTCTCTGTCTTCAAAAGCAGTTTTACATGCTGTCCAGAATTAATTGACTGGCTTGCTATGTTCCTGATGCAATTGATTAGGTCCAGATCAATTGCTCCCAAAGTTCTTTTTCACTCCTGAAACTGTATGTGAGTATTTTTTCAGAACAATTTCCTCTGATTTAGTTGGTAATTCTGGAATCATCAAGCTCCAGATTAAGTGCTGTCATATAGAGCAAGTACAAATTGTGAACTGATAATACTTCTGCCTGAATTAAATTTTTCTGCTTGAATTTTATACAAAATCTGATTAATATTATATGAATACTTTCATATTTGTAATATTGGTCTTTGTTTTCTTCTAGGTTAATATTCTACATAATTCCAACTCTAATTCCATGGAATATGCAAATCATATAATAATACAGCCACAATTTCTCCAGTCTGTCCATCACCCAGAGGAAAGCACAAATAATATTCAAGGCTCAGGTATTATATGCATTAAGTACATAAGAATTGCTTTGCTGGATTTAACAAAAATTGACCTAACCCTACATTCTGTTTAGATAGTAGTACATCCAGTGAAGGGGAGCCCACCATCTTTTTTTGCTAAAAAAAATTGTTCTAACATACATCCCAAAATAGCATTGCTTTTTGCCAGCTACATCACACTCTTTGCTCATCTTCAGCCTGTGGTCCACTAGAATACCCAGATTCTTTTCACATGTACTACCACCAAGCCAGGTCTCTTTCTTGCACCTATATTTGTGCCTTTCATTTTTTCTCCTCAGATGCAGGAGTTTACATTTCACGCTATTAAACATCATTTAGTTCATTTTGGCCCACTGTTCAAGCCTATCTAGATCTTTTAAAATAATATCTTCCTGGCTGTTAGCTTTAGTTTTGTATGATCTGCAGATTTGATAATCATCCCTTCAACCCTTTCATTCAGGTCATAATAACTTTTTGAATAGCACAGGGCCCAGTAGGTATTGTTGCACTCAACTTTCAACTTTCAGCTTTATTGATTAGTCTTACAACCATATCAACAAGAATAAGAAACATCAGCAAAGGTAAAAAAATAACTAATACACAAAATCCATGATACAATAAAATGTTATAATAATAAAATGGGATAGTACTAAATATAATACTACTATAAAATAATATAATAATATATCACTAATATCATAAATCCAGATTCATATAAGATCACCCCTACATGATACTCCAATCTGTTCTATATATCAGGCTCTCAACTGAGCTGCCTTGTCCACAAACCTGGCAGTCCTACTCACAATAAAGATATTTGTGCCCGAAAGAAAATAGGATAATCTGTGTTTGGAGTCCCAGTGGACTGTTCTTTGCAACAGAGAGGACAAATAATTATGCCTGAGTGAGTCATAAAGTCAAACAAAACATGGGCAATGTCTTCTATGGCTAGGTCCCCACATGCCCATAGCCTCTCATTGTAAGGCAGGTGATGGAAACGACCATATTTGACCATGGAGTCCAGTAATTCAAATCTAGCTCTAGTGTAGGCCCTTCTTAGGTTTTGGGTTAGACTCATCGACAGGTATTTTTCAGAATTAAAGGTAATTTTATTCTTAGCTAACCATTTTAATGACCCATTTTTAGCCAGCTCCTCCATGTCCGTTTGGGCACTGATATGCAGGGCTCGCTGTTTTATTGTTGCACTCAATACTACTCTCCAAGCTGAAGTGGAGCCATTTATGAGTTCTTTTTGTGTTGCAGGTATTCAGCTAATTATGAATCAATATATAACACAGCTCATATTTTACCTTTCTATTAATGAGGTTATCATTAGAAATTTGTTGAATGCTTGGCTGAGTTCAAGGTACACTATGTCCATGGCATTCATCTTACCTATTAATCTAGGAACTCTGACTCTGTTAAATTTGATTTAGTTACTTTCAGCCTATTCCCTCTATCCTAACAAGGTAGTTTTGAAGTCAAGTCCAGCACTCAAACTTGTTTCATTGGTAAATCTGATATGCACTTCTTTCACCTCTTCATCCAAATATGGCTATGTGTAGGCTCATATGTGAGCTTATATATGCATCTGGTCACATTCACTCTTCCTATTTCACCGGCATCACAATGAACCGTCTGCTGTTTCATTTCCTGGAGCTCCTCAATATCAGCTAACAGAGAGAGGGAGAGACCACTTGGAAGCAATTCAGTCTAGAACCTTCATGTCCTTCATATTTCTGACACCCAGCCAAACTGCCCTCAAGTGCCATCTGAAAGCCCAATGGTTTGTAAGGCAATTGAGGGAACAGCCTGGGCAAATCATTCAACATCTCAGTAATGAGATCATGCGACTCATTTGGGGATGCCACCATGCAGCTGGGAAGATGGTAAAATATGAACAGCCCTAATTTGCCCCTCTAATCTCTTTAAGGTCTGCCCTAGAATCTTCCCAGGTATCTGTTAAACTGACTGACTCATATGTACTTCACTGGATTCTCCATTTTTCATTTACAACAGTCTAATTATTTTTTGTTGTTGTTTCAGCAGTACCGAATATCTTTGACATCTTTTATTCATTGAGCTTGCTCCTCTGTTTTTCAGTCCATATGCAGAGTTGTTCCCAATGTCACTTTCTGTTGTGACACCTCCTTCCTTTGTACCGATAAATCCTTGTATTTTGTTATCAGCTTAAATGCGGCCATTTGCTGCTGGTGTCCTTTAACTTTTTCTTCAGTGTTGTTATGTCCTTGCATTTGTTTCAAATATATGCCAGGTGGTTTTCTGGAAGGAAAACAAACTTGCCACTGGCATTGCAGGTGACAATCATAGATTCATGCCCATTCATTTTTACTTTTACTTCTTAGGGCATTGCCAGAGAGTTTTTATTTATTCTTCTTCCTTTCTCAAACTTTTGGGTTGACCAAGTACAAACCCATGACTTAGAAAGGAAAATGTATCATGGGCTGTCTTACCAAACCTCATGTTACCTCTTCCTTTTTGCTTGCTCAGTGAGCATGGCATGAGCAAAAAGCCCGGTGGCACCAACTATCCTCCCCCCTAGATTTTACATGTGTTACACTTCCTAGTATCCATGTATACAAAGTAAGTATCTGAGGAGGATGTTTTTGCATAAATATTTTTGTGCATCAAGGTTCCCTCCTCACTGATGATTATTTTATATATGTGATTCTAATGGGAGACATATTTCCCATTCACTGACTGTGAGGGTGGTTTCTGGGCATGAGACTCAACAGCTGGCATTATATGATTATATTAGGAGATTCTATGCACAAAAGGCAGTTTAAAGGTGACACTCACCTACAGGTGGAACTTCTATTGTTTTTCTTCAACTCTGTATTGGAGAATTGTATTGTTATCCTTTTTTTTAATGATTGCTTTCAAGTTCAACAACAAAACAAGATATGCAATTAAAATTCAGTAACATTATGAATGCTGTAAATTGTTATAATTATAACAATAAATATACCAGCTTCATTAATTTACTTTCAGCAGTTAAGAAAATACTAAATATACCTAAGTGGTACTGGAAGAATATGTTAAATTGTCCCATTTTATTTCATTTCAGTACTTCCAAGTACGGCTACCATTTTCATAATAATCTGTGTCAGTGTCCTAGTCTTCATCATAGTTCTGGGGGTATACAGAATTCAGTCAGCTTACCATCACACTTCAAAGGAACATGAAACTAGTAAAGAAAATGAAATGGACTGGGATGATTCAGCTCTGACTATCACAGTCAACCCCATGGAAGTAAGTAGCAAAGCCATGTTGTCCTACATCCTTGATTGCAGTGTTATTTTTCATTTACATGCAAGAGTCTTCTTTAGAAATCACCTCCCCCTCCCCCTGACATTCACTAAATGTATTGGGTGAAAAGGAAAACATCCTTCCTACTTTTAAGTTGACCTTATTTCTGATGTCGGCATGTGTGGTAGAAGTTCTGAAAGAAGCATCCACCTACTATATCTAAAGTTATAACTATATATATATATATATATGTATGTATGTATGTATGTATGTATGTATGTATGTAGGATGTTCAGGATCCTGTTTCACAGAATTACTACCCCAGACTTGATTTAAGCATATTTGGTTTAATCTTTACTTAGAGGGATGCAAAAGCTAGTATTATTAATAATATGTTTGTGTCATAACAATTACTTTGCATACTTTTTAATGAAAGTGCCCTTTTTCAATCATTCAGAAAGGTCGTATTACACTTTTGGTACTTATAGCTTGGCCTTTTTTCACATGCTGGATCTAAAAATATGTTATTGATGAATATCTCTGTATCAAAGGTATATTTTAAAAAATGAGTAGAAGTGCTTGGTTAATCAAGTACTGTATAGGTGGATGACATTCAAGTTGGGTTGTTTTGCCTGATTGATTATTTAATAAGATCCTATGGAAAAGATGTCAGGTCATATATAATTGAATGCTATAACTGCTTTTGCTACTTAGTTTCATCCTTTAGCTTTCTTAAAATGGAGGTCACTTTCATTTATCTCATGGTAAATCTGTCAGTCTATAATTTTCCCAGTTGGTAGTTAGCTCTATCAAATATGACTATACATTTGAAGGGTGATTTCTATTCAAGCACATATGCTCACTGTTTAATAATTGATCTCCCTTTTAAAATAAAGATGTACCAGCCACATACTCTCATTTTCTTTTTAAGATTTATAAATAAAATTTAGGTGGTTTTTTTTTCTTCTTATCAGCAGCTCCATTTTATGTTTCCTTATAATATAGAAATATGAAGAACCTTGTTGTGGAGAAGAAGAAAGTGATGAGGAAGAAGTTGAAGATGAAGATGATACAAGTGCAGACTCAGATGAGACTGAGGAGGAAGAGGAAGAAGAAGAAGAGGAAGAAGCCATTGGGAATAAAGGAGGCAAACAAAATGCGACCAGGCAAGATCAGTTGGAGTGGGATGATTCAACATTACCTTACTAGAGTGCTTAGTTTTCTTTCTCTTTTTGTATAAACCAATGCTGTGTATTTCTGAGTCAATCCTACTGATTCAACCGTATCTTGGATCTATGAATTAATTGACAATATAACTTCCTATTGACTACAGATGATAAAACTGCATTGTCTGAATTTGATATAGTTGTATCACAACTGCTCCAGATAGTTGTTCCTTTCCTAGTATGTGAGTAATAGCACCTGGTAAAGCACAGCATACAACTATTAATGAGTCACATATAAAAAGAACACCAACCTGACATCATATGTTTGTTACCGCTTCTCTACTTCCATGAAAAACCCTGTTATCTTTTAAATGTGAATATGCAAACTCAGTTCATCAGACTATAAAGGAGATAGTCCAGGTTGCTTTTAAAAATTCCAAAAGTCCACATATATATAAACTCTTTCTGGGATTCCTTTAACTCTGCCTTGTTAAAGATCCTACTGTCAAAGATAGAGGAAGATGTACATGCTACTCAATGCACAGGGCAAAATTCATTTGCACATATCTTCATTTTCACATTTTTCTTGTGGCTATTTGCCCTTTGCAGAGAGTTTCAAAATACATTACATTGTATATGTCTGTGCATGTATAAGAATGGAGAATCCATTGCACTGCTAATATCCAAAGCTTGCAAGGAAGAATTCTTGTCTAGTCCCTCAACTGAAACTCAATTAAATGCCATGTAAATCCTGTAAATGGAAACCTTTGCCTGTGATGGTTTTTCAGTATCCTATACCACACAGATTAAGAAATGTTTTCCCTTGTGTGAAAGATGAACTAGAGTGTTACTTTGGCTAATACCTAGGCTTTTGATCTTTACAGAAAATATCTTCTGAGAAAATTGAATTATAGATCATTATCCAGTTGCAGAATCTGTACCATCACAGAGTTTGCTTGGAATTCAGACATGTGCTACTGTATATGTAGGGATTTAAATAATATTTGTAATCTGGGGAAAAATAAAAACACTCTTCTGCATGTTAAAACACACATACACCTCTGAATGAATTGTTACAGATGGAATAGGTGTTTGATATAGTCTATTGATCATTAAAATATATTCTAGGAGCCAAACAAGCAATGCCGTAATAAAAAAGATCTCATCTAAATTTCAAATTAGTTCTAGATACTTCTCTTCACCAAAGATGTTTCACTTGGAAAATAAAAGAGAATCCAACACAGAACTTAAAAAGCGAAAACACAACTGGTAGAATTTGAAAAAACAATTGTTAAAGAATAATATTGGGTAGTTTTGCATTTTTTCCACCTAATGGCTATAGTTTGGATGTTGATAACTTTGTGTGCTTTCTTATATATTTCTCTCAATATTTGTGGTTCTACATTTGAATGCCAAATAGTGCAGTATTTGATGCTGTGCATGTTTTAAGTATCTACAAACATAGGCATTGGATGAAGAAGCAAAATGTTGTTTTGTATTCGTAGTTTCTTAAAGATTTTGAGGCTCTTGTTCCTTTTTAGCCCACCCACTATTGATAAATCTCATGTCCAAAAGATGCTTGCCCAACAGCAGATAAATTTGCATATAGAATGCATGGGAAGATATCCTTTTTGTGATTACAGAACTCACTGGCAGGCAAAAACTTTTTGGCAGGCAAAAAAGGAACAAGAGCTGATTTTTGTGTTTGCTTTTTATTTTTATCATTGTTTGGAGGAGTGCCATTTCATTACTTCAGGTCAAGAAAGCCTCAATACATAACAACCTCTGAACCAGAGATTAGTGCAGTCTGTGGCTTTGAAAAAGCTTCAAGTGTTACTTTCATTTCTTTTTCCCTAGGAATACATTCGAAGGGTACTCAGTAAAGGGTATATAGGAAACTGACTATACAAGTTTAGACTGTTGTCATTATAGCCTACTATCTCACAGCAGCTGTCTACATTCTCCTATGGGATCTTTTAACTTGAAGTGACAGGGACTCTGTGTGCAAAGTAGGTGGTTTACCACTGGACTGTTATGTGTCCTGCTACTGTGCAAAGTTTTAAGTCATTTTGAACCTTGGAGGGCTAAAGCAAATCTGTTTGAGCAATTGCATTTCTCTAACCGAGGTAGTTCTCATGCTTTGAATATGATTAAATTAGATTATTTTTTTCTCTGAATAGATATTTCATATCTGTGCATGAGATCTGAAATACATTGAAGCAGAGCAGATGATGATGATGATGATGATGATGATGATGATGATGAAGAATCATGTGTATAAATGTGTGTGGTTCCTACTGAATCCGGTTAACCCATGAACATATCTTAAATTAAAAATTAAATAATTTAAATATTAGAACAGAGGCATATTTCCTCCTCAAAGTAAAATATACAACAAAGCTGTACTTTTGCTTATTTATTTTAGCAACCTACACAATCAGTTGTCATTACCTGATGTAAACTGAATGTAAACTTTTTTACGATGTTTTTGTTTTATTTGAAAAACACAGCTGTTCTACAATTGCCAAATTAGCTTTTAGCTGTTTGATTTCTGAAGCAAACAAATATTATTCAAACCTTTGCACAAATGGCTCTTAATTTTATACCTTCACAGTGGACTTCAGCTGCATGGTGGTGGGTCCGGGTGGTTTTACACTGCAAAATAATATAGCACATGGATCAAAACCCGAGTGTTAGGAGCTCTGGACCTAAAATAACTCAATCTCCATGATCACCAACAGTTCTCAATTTAGGGGCTCTGTCAGTCTTACGCAAAGGAATTTTCCTTAGCTTTCATAGCCATCCTCCTAACATGCAAGAAGCTATTTCTACATTTTGACTTATTTTGTGTGAATTAGGAAAACCCAAATGGCATTCTATCTCTATCTGCTCTAGCCTTGTGAGCTAAAATGTTTCTTTTAATTTTAGTAGATATTCATAGTACTGAATTGTCAATCTTCATTTTGAATTTCTTTACAACTGCCAACCCTTTTTACTACATTGACATTATCCAATAAAACAGCTTAAGTCAATTGTTGATAAGACAAAAAAGTCTGCATAGTGGACATTTGCAATACTTGGACAATAGAAGAGAAAGAACTGGAGAAAATCACAAAATATAAAGACCTGCAAATAGAACTAGAACGACTATGGCAAAAGAACGCAAAGATCGTACCAATAGTAATACAACAGATGCAATCCCAAAACATCTGGAGCACCACTTGAAGACCATCAGCATTGACAAAAACACCATTGGTCAATTGCAAAAGGCAGCTTTACTTGAAACAGCTTACACCCTGCAACAATATCTTTAACACCATCAAACAACAACATCTGCCTTTCCCAGGTCCTTGGAAGGACTTGATAGATGGATAAAAATGCCAAATCCAGTCTAAACATCTGGCTGACTGTGCGACCAACCATCATCATCATCATCATCATCATCATCATCATCATCATCATCATCATCTACCATCAGCTATTATTACAGCTACTGTCACTGTTGGAAGACCTGAAAGAGAAGATTAGGTATAAATCATTATGGAGAAAAATCTATGTGGTTGCTAGGAATTGAAAACGACTTGATGGCATGTAATCAATCAATCAATCACTGTTAGCTATATAGCTAAACTTTTTAAATTATTTATTATATTCAGCCTTTTTTCCAGGTGCAAAAGGACATATATGACACTCCTCCAGTTTCTTCCTACAACAATCCTGTGCGATGCATTGGGCTGAGAGATTATAGCTGTGCCAACTCTTTCCAGTGAAATTCTATGGCTAAGGGTAGATGTGAACCTAGTTCACTAATCTTCTTCCAGTACCTTAAATCTGTACAAATACTAAGCCAGTAGTAGTAGTTGTTGTTTTTAACCATTCATTGCTCAGAAACTATAAGCCAGTGAAGTCTGGTCTGCATAATGTATGACTGGTAGATTTGGAAGATGTTACTTCATACTCTCTGCACCCAAAATGCTGTTTTCTGGAGCTGTTGGCTTGTTGTACCGTGCCAATAGCCAGATGCAGTTGTGCTATCCTACCAGTCAGCAATTTAATCTTAATTTGAGTTCTTTAAAATCTCTGTGCATATTTAGCAAAAAAACAAAAGCCGTGTCTTGGAAGACCTGTCTCAATTAATACAAAGGCATTGTTTATGGCTGCATTTCTCAGATTGTAGATCTTTTAGTAATTTGGCTGACAAATACAAGCAATTAAGTCATCAAGATGAGACAGAAATACAAGCTGGAGTTTGCCAGATCAGGTTCAAATACTGGAAAATCTAGGAACAACAACAACAACACCCAAAAAAGTTCAAGAGGTTACAAATAGAAAAAGCAGGGTTTGCAATATGAAGAGTTCACAGCAACTACAGAGAAGTTATTCATTGGAGGGCACAGAACAGAAATCTAGAAAGTCTGTATAGACCAATTTTTTCCAACCTGGGGTTATTCCAACTATGTTAGGGCTGCAACTCTCAGAATACTGAGCCAGCATGAGACTAGGGAGGGTGTCAGATTTTAGAAGCATATTTATGAGAACAGCTAAGATTTGAGCAATGTAGGGCTCCATTACAAAGGCTGCTTTAATTCCACAATTCACGGTACTAATAAATATAGCCTGCCATTACATTAATTAATGAAGCTTGTAGTGTCATCCTATGAATTTCAACTAAGTGTGGGGAGCATAGGGTTCAAGGTCTTGAGGTGCAGCATTTAACTCATTTCTCTAAAGAGAATAATTGGAATTTTCTCATTTTTTTTAGGTTCAAAATTGTGATTAGTAATATAATTAAAGATAACTATCATCCTTCTCAGCATGGATCCTAAATCCTATATTGTAAGATGGTTATTTGTGAAGTTCCTGAACAGTAATACTTTGAGAATGGAAGGCAAAAGGTTACAATCCCAATAATACTTATTAGATTCAGATATATATGTCAATTGTTTCATCAGCAAGTATCATTTATTCCATTTCAAAGAATTCCAATGCCAAATTAATGCAAAATGCCACAAGTGATTGAAACCATTAAGCCTTTGTTTTTACCCTCAGGAAGGAAAGTATTAGATGATTATAAGAATCATTCTGATATATACTCAAAAAATTATTATCATTAACTGCAGTGATATGTTTTTGTTCCATATGATTACAGTTTGTTAGAACAGTGAGAACTTGATGGAAAGTATAATATTTGTTTCTTTATCCAACAAAAAAATAAAGCTTTGGAAATCAACAGTCAACTAGAAAATGACCACATCTGCATGATCATACATTTGATTTATAAGCTGAGATATAAACAAGCTTTCTGCTATTACCATACATTTTTTTTTAACCACAAGCAATCAAATCAAGAAGTCTCTATTTAAACATGCATTCACATTCTGTAGAAATCATAAAATGATGAAACTGGCAGCCTTCAAATAAACCAGGATATTAAAATCAGCTCCAAAACATTATTTGATATCCTAGGTGGTTGTTTTTTTCCCCATAAAGCTTGTTTGCTGATTTAGATGAACTGCTTAAATTGAGACTTTCTGGTTTCATCATTTCAGAAAAGCAAGGAAGTTGATTTATATATTAGGTTATGTAGTTGTTGATTGTACACACACATATATACAAAGAACCTACACAGGCACTTGTTTGCTCATTCAAAATAACTGTATGATGCTCATAGGACAATTCCATTTTTATGGAGCCTGTTTTCAGTAATCTAGCCTGAGGGAAGGGAACCAAATGCTGTAAATCTTAAAGTCTGGCGCATGATTAACATCCCAACTTTTGTGATTAATGTTTTCTCTGCCTTTGTGTCTTGCTTTTTCTTCCCCTCCAGTATTATATGTAATGTTTTTCTGCTTCCTTGCTCAGATACTTCTTACGCACAACAGATGTTGTAGACAGGAATAAAGGTGTCACAGCCATTTGAAGTGTGTCATATCAAATGTAATTAGATTTTTTCCCCTCTCTCAGTAACTTGGTAGAAAAAAGCCTGAATGTTTTATGAATTTAAGACATCTGGCAGTCAGAACTTTGCAATAGTGATATTTTGGTATGATGGAATTTAATGATGGTAGTACTTTAAATTTTATAAATAAATAAATACATGATCCAGATATTAGACCACTCCTTTCTGCAAGTATATGATATAACAATTATCTTTCTTGATTCAATGATCTTTCATTACATTGTGCTTGCTTTGCCTGTGCTAAATTGTTTAGGATGCCTTGATGAATGGAAAAATAATGGATATTAGTAGCATAATCCTATGCATGCACTTGCAAGTAAGTCCTGTTTAGTTTAATTTCTGGTAAGTGTGTGTGTGTTTGTGTGTGTGCGTGTGTATTTATCAGTTCTGTTCTATAGTCTGTCTCCGATGTAGTTTGTTAAACCATTGCACTGTCTGACCACATGCAAATGTAAATTAAACTCTATACCTTTTGACTGAACAGTAGTAACAGTAGTTAATACAAGGAGTAAGGAATATGCTACTAGGAGTGAGACCTAGTAACAGAGTTCCTTATAGAATGTATTATTGCTTTCATTTATTTACCATTTTTGTTATTCTGCCATGTCTTCAAGGAGGTCAATGAATACCTTCTTGTGAAATGACAAACCCTTAAGTGAGAGATATAGAACTGTGACTATAAGATATACAAGCCATTCAAAATATTGACTCTCCAAAATTTGCTGCCAAACTGCAATTTTCAGTTATTGTTAATGACATAGGAAGCATCCTTAAAAAGGCGGTGGGATAGTGGCAAACTTATTATGTTCAAACGATTAACTGTATTTAATTGACTTAAGCTAACTTTAAGCCAATTTACATTAAAATTAAGTGTAATCAGATTTCCCAGCTCCACCCATTTCTTTGACCCAACCCTGCATTAGCATGCCAACCCAAAGAAGATGGCACATCACTGCCAAGGTTAACCATGGCTCCATGGTTATGAGGTTATTTGAGCATCCATCATCATAGACCAGATTCTTGCTTATCTTATCTTGATTCAGATGACCAAATATTCAGAAATGCCCTACATCAATATTTCATTCTCATGAATTCAGAAATATTAATATAAAACTTTAGAACAAAACCATATGTGGGAGTCAGTCATTGAGGAGCAGTAATCACAGCACGTTGCTAATGTTTAGCTTCATCTTAATTAACCAGCAAAGAAAATTTTGGGAAATTAAGTTATACACTATAATGGAAGATGTTTGTTGCATCGATTTATTATAAGTTACAATTAAATTGAAAAAAATATTTGAAATAAATGGATACTGTGCCTGTAGGCCCCATAACATCTGAATCAATCTTCTATATTATTAGGGTCTGAAGCTTCTGGTATTTTCTTTCTGAGCAGGATCAGAATGTTTTTCAATATTCTTTATTTTAGCAACTTTAAAATGTATTTTTTTATTTTACATAATAAGAACATAGGTAATATCTCTCTTGAAATATCTATTAGAAATCTAGTTAAAGTGGACAAAAGAACAACATTAGGATTTGATTTGATACTTTATATATTGATTTTACTCATTTGAAGTGATAGTGAATATAATCAAGTGAGAAATATGCCAAATATTTCTGATGGCTATGAGGGCTTTTGTGTCTGTATGCGTGCTTATTTAATAACTGGAGTTTGCCCTGGTTTTACAGCAGTTTATATTACTGCTGTTTTTATTTTTAATTAGAATTTGTTGCAACTGAACAAATAAAAAAATCATATTCTTTATTTTGAGCTTAAACTTTTATTCCCACCGTTATAAAATTACTTTCAATATTATCTTCTTTACCAGTTCAGTACATTTAGGATGATTTCTCATATTCCTCTTGAAATCTGTCTTAGGCATTTCTATCTCTTCTAGTGACCCTCCAGCCTATGTAAGCAAAGGCAATAGAAGAACATAAAACATGCAATAAATATTGAATCCTGAGCTTGCAATGGGAGTATTAAAGAGAGCAGCATAGGAGCCAACCTTCAAGTTTCATATAGAATTGGGTGAGATGAGCTTAAATCTGCTAAATTCAGAGTCCACAACTCCATCCATATAAATATAAATGAGTTAGAGTAAGGCAGTGGCACACTGTTATGAACAGTTCCCTTTCAAATGAAACTTTTGTAACTTTATTAGAAGTTTAAAAAATTACAAAATCAGTCACACTGAGTTACAGCAGATTTTCTTTCCACTAGTGAACGCATCCTGAGTAAAGAATTTCCCCCCCATAACCCCTACTTTCACAAACCCTAGTGACACATTCCACAATGTTCCCAGAAGCCTTTAAGAGTTTTTGGGGAGGGACATCAGTGGAATTCCCGTGCTGAATTAAATGCCTTTTGCAGATGAAACCAGTGCTCCCATTAGTGAGAAAGCTTGGATCCAAATGTGTGTATGTGTATTAGTTGTACAAAAGTACAACTAATAATACCATTGTGATTCAAGTGTTGTAAAACAATAATATGTGACTATCAGGGTAATTTTTCACAAGTCACTTCATATGCTATATAATAGCTTTTAGTAGTATTTTATTTTATTTATTTAGTAGTATTTGTGTAGTATCCAGGATGGCTTACAATAATAATCAAATGGAAAACAGTAAGATGAAATTAGATTGTAACATTAGATTGTAACATTAGATACAACCATAACAGCAATGTAAACATTAATTGAAACTCTCCACCACCTCAAATATTGAATGCCTAGACAATTTACAGTTTTAACGTCATTTGATAGACATCAGTGATGGTAACTTATAAATACATGTTCCACAAAAAAGGGGGGGGGGGCTTTCCATGATACACACTCTATAATCATGACCCTGTAAATCATGAAGGCATATAGGGAAGAAATTATATCTTGATAGTAGCGTAGTAGTATTTTGAATTGTCCCCAGAAATAGACTAATAATTAGTCCTTACTAGAAAAAGAGAAAGCAACAAACCCAAATTCATTTTCCTGTTATTTCCTAATTTCTAAAAGTGTTCAGAGGTAGTTCTGTATATAATGCATTACACTCATCTATAAGAAACATTGGTATTTGGCCGAAACCTTTTGATATTTTTTGAAGAATGAAACAAGTCTGAAGATTAATTAGACATACTGAAAAGGCTAAATATGTGTATTGAAAGTTTAGTGTGTGAGAGAGGAAGTAGGAAGTTAGAGATACTAAATCTAAACAGGCACAACAGGTTAACTAGATAAAACACATGGTACAGAAATAATACATACATATCACTGTACTGAATTTCCTATATTCATCTTTTTCCACTATATAAACACTGCATATATCCCAGTATATGAATGTTTAATGGGAAAAATGGTCATGATACTATTGGGAAGCACTTCTGCTTTAATATCCTAAAGGTATGTCAGACCATGAACATAAGACCTCTTTGAAATGCCTTAAAGCCGCTGCATGTTTTCTCAGGTCACGAAGACCAGCCAAAGGCACAGCTGCTTTAAAATATTGCAGACATTTGTATTCCTGTACACTTCAAAGCACCTTTTGGAGATCAAAATAATTTCCATGACATGCACATTACTTTTAAATATTTGCTTATCTATTGGTGGGATGCACTGAACACAGCTATGAAGATTTGTGTGAATTAGGGTTGATCCATAGCATCAAAACCAAGGAATAGTTCAAAAGGAGTAAATGGTAAGATTACTGGAAAAGAAATGATGCTTTATCTCTAAATCACACCAGTTAATAATATTCTTGTTGTCTCAGTGAATAGGTGAGGTGGCACAATGTAAACTTACTGTTTTTATGTACTTATAAGTGAAAAATTCTGTGTAAATTGCATAGTATCCCAACTTACTTCTAGAATAGTGACCCAATGTCTGTTAGGACATCTGGACCTAGGGTGGTGGGAAACTAATCCTTTTCTCCTGTGGCTGGATACATGGTACATTCCTTCATGGTATTAAACCACATGCCATTTTACATTGTAAAAGTATATATCACAGCTATTCTGAAATAAAATATGTGTATGTGTATGTATGTATGTGTGTATACACACACACACACACACATATAATTTCTGTTTTATAGGTAACATTCAATAATATAAACATTATTGTATTGACAGTATAAAATAGAAACATTGAGTTGGCAGTGGCAGTGAATATTCTGATAATATTCAGAAAAACAGAAACGATCTTGCATGTTGGTACTTACCTGCTCTACATATCCCAGTTAAAACTGTATGGATGGACAATGGACTAACGTTTCATAGGTTTTAAGAAAGAATTATTGGATGTTTTATTATGAAAGCAAAAAAAAAAGATACATGATCATCAGGCTTGTCATATACATTTTAGAAGACAGCATGATAGCTGTATAGAGAATTTTCAAAAGTTTTAGCATCTGGATATGTAGAGTCCGGACATGCACTTATCTAGAGTCAACTGGGAGGATGGAAAATCTATACAGATACATAAAACTGTTTCATGGCACTTGTCCAGGAATTATAGATGTCCTTTTTTTTTGAAATTATACTGTTTTGAAATTCAAACATAGTGAATATAAGGCTATCCATTGTCATTAATAGCTAGTTCAAATGCAAAAGTAGATAGATATATTGTCTTTTAATACATCTTTCATTTCTGACTACCACATTTTGAAAAATCATTTTTGAATTGAAATCATTCAGTTATAGATTAAAGACCATATTTATTTTCTGTGTACATTAAAGTAATACCAAAAAGGAGAGCAACTGGATCAGATCATGTCTGAAATCCAATACTAAAAAAATGATTTATAATAATAATATATTAAATGTGTATGCCACCTGATTCCCAGTGACTCTGGGCAGTTTCTACCCCATTTTCTATTGAAGAGTCATTATTGTTGAATGAGTAGTAAGATTTAGATTTATCTAACAAATAATGGTATATAAATGCTGATATATATCCTATATAAAATCTCCAAATTCATCTAATTGATCAATATTTTATCAATGAACATAGGATTATAATCATACCACATATTTCTATATTTTCAGGATTAACCATTCACTGCCTCCATGTGGCATGTTAAATAGTAACAATTTATTATTCTATTTTAAATATTCCTAATTTATGCTTTTTCTTACCTTCTTGATCACGCCATATGTACTTACATCTCCTTTGTCTTAAAAGATAGAGTAACTACTCCAAACCCAGTATTGTATGTTCTTAACAAACATGGTATCCTTATTAATTTATTAAGATATTATGGATTTATGTCTGCAACATAATCATTTGGTACTGTATAGCTATGTGGATACATTTCTGGGACTTATGGTTATCTTCGTCATTTATGGTTATCTTAGTTATGCTTGTGTTAAGAAACATCAGAAATTAAAGCAGTGAAAGTAACATTCAGGGAGGCAAATCTCTGATAAGTGTGTTAAACAAACAAACAAGCTTGTTCAAAAAAATTCCAGCAACTGTGATATATCAAATGCAAGCCCTATTTATACGGTTCAACTTGTTACACCTTTGCACTGTTTCTCCCTACATAAATAGTATGATGGTTTTCACTTATCTCTTGTTAGGGTAATAGAGTAGACTGGTTTCAGGCTGCTTGCTTCTTTCCTTTTCAAAACTAACTCTCACGCCATGCCCTATTACAAAAGAAACAGCATCATCATACAGATTTTACTAGGTAGATGAGATTTCTAGTGTCATGGCATCCTCAGATCTAGTAACACATTTTCTTCAAGAATGGCTTTGCAGTCTATCCCTTATGCATGGGATGAGTGCTGTTGGTTAGTAGTCATGCAATAAATTGTCTAAAAAGTGCTTGCAGATCAATTTTATTGCCATCTTCCTTTTTTTATCATCATCACCATCACCACCACTGCCATGTTGTTGTTGTTGTTGTTGTATTGAAAAAAGACAAGGTTGCTGGAAAATGAAAATAAGAAATGGTGAGGGAAGAAGAGGGACAGAAAGGCAAATGCATTGATTTAATTGTGCATAAATCCTGTATTTGCAACTCATGAGCTGCACCAAAAAGTTTATAAGTCACTATTTTAAGCAGATAGCAGAATTATGATCTGGACAATGAGATGACTTAGTTTTAAGGATGTATTATCTCAACAGTTTTCTTTCCACAGAAAGGATAAAGGATTATAAATAGTATGATTGGGCCAGAGGGGTTAACAGGAGGCGGAAATGAAAAATACTGCCATTTATATGAATGCTCTAATAAAATAAGAGCCTCTGGTCAAGTAAGAGGAGCTGATCTTAGGGCTCAGCCTGGAAAGCTTTTAATGCAAGTAAAGTTAAAGAGGTGGATTTAGTCAAGGTATGAAGATATGGATGGAAGATTGCCTAAAAACAGACAGATCTCCTATACATACCCACTCCACATGTTATTATTAAGCAAAACAAAGATTTTCCTGGTAGTAAAATATGAAATACTGGCAGACAGGCTGGCTAGTGAACTGTTTTAGAAGTGCTGTCAGAAATCACTGTGCAACATATTTAATCATATGGAGGCATATTTCTGCATCCCTGAAACATCAAAGATAGAAAGGCCTTTTTGTGTATGAGAGTCTCTTTCTACTTTCAGAAGGGAACCTCTGAATTCAACTCATTATAGTCTAGTAGTTCCATTGAACCCAACAAAGATTTAGCACAACCCTGCACTTTTAAATAGATCGTTTTCTTAGGTGGTAACTGTTTGGAACAGTTATATTTCACTGTATTTTACACTAACTAGACAGTAAAAATGCTACTTTTCCACACTGGAAAATGCAGCATGTAGTCATTTTTCCCATTAAATGTTTGAGAGATTTGCTTCCTCAGAGGCCTATTACTTTATTCTGCTTAGCAATAATTCTAGCTTTTGGCATTTTCTTTTTAGTTTCCAAAAGTTCAATCTCACTGGCAGTTTTATCACTGAATAACCTGGTCATTGTTAGAGAAAAAATAAATGGAATATGAAGAAATCTATTCTATGGCTGGTTTGAGTCCACTTGTGGTCCAAAAATCATTTGCTTCTATATTTGTCCATTATATTTTAATGCATTACTATACATGAGAGATAATCAAACAATATCTGGAAACACCTTGTTGCTAATTTAAATTATGTAAGAGTGGATCTATATAATATACGCAGGACAAGGAATTCAATGAGTATATGCAATTCAGAAGGAACATGAATGCTTTTTAAAATATGACTGTGTTACAGATCTGATTATTGTTATTTTTTAAAAAGAACTTTAAAAAAATGTATGGTTAAAAATGATCACATAAATAACTAAATTGTTATCTAGAGAGAAAAAGTTGGTTTATTTTCTTCTCCTTTCTATCTTCAGCTTTGTGATGTAAACCTTGTCACTTTGAACAATAACCTCTGAATTTCATATTGTAAAAGGTTCTATGTTTTACACCATTATTTGCCAATTTTATTTTTTAAATCCTTGGCCTCCACATGTACTAAAAATATTCCCTTTTTTGTGATCACTCTGGCACTTTCTGTGAATTGGCCAATAAATATGGTTTTAGAATTTCACATAAAAAGTGATGTTCAGTTATCTTTATTTTTCCAAATGTGTGTGAGTCTTGCTGTGTAAAGAAAAATACAGCACCTTTAATTAATATTTCATTCAAACAAAAAAAAGGGCCTTAAAGTTTAAATATATAATCTGCTGTATATAGATATTATTCTGACAGTGTGGCTGGACATGAAAGAAAATATGAATTGGTATGGGAGGTAAGATAAGATAGAGAGTAAATATATGACAATGGGAATGAGATAACATGGGAAAATAACATGAAAATACATGAAGTGAGATGGAGGAGAAAATTTAATCTTCCTCTTATTTATGCTTTGTTTTTCACATCCCCAAAGCAAACTTGCCTATCTTAATTGAATGAATAATGTTGTTAAATGAAAATGGGGCATGTAGAAAGGCAATCTGAAGGCAACCTTATGTTCACTAAAATTTGACTAGATAACCACATTTATTTCAATCATATTTATTTCAACAACCTTTCTTGACCAACTAATGTACATGTCAGTTGAACAACTCTAGAGGATTTTGAGAAAGTGTGACAAAAGAAGTGTGTAGTAATAGTGAAATAAAGTGAAACCATGGGGTCTCTTTCACTTATACTGAATCTCACTGAACACGTATAGCTTGTGCAGCATGTAGTTGGTCTCATCTGGAAGTAAACCACAGTCATCCATGGTTAATACTTGAATGGGAGACTGCCACAGAATATGAGGAATGGCAAGCTAAGACATCCGTCACTAAGCGATGCTGATGTAAAGTGCAATGTCATGTGACAGCTGCACTTAGCAACGGCAATTTTAGCAGTCCTCATTGCCATCGTTAAGCGATGATTGCGGGTCATTAAGCGAGAACCTCATGCGACTGCAATTTGCAACTTCCTGCCAGCTCCCCACAAGCAAAATCAATGGGAAAGCCAGCAGGAAGTTGCAAGACCTGGGTGGCTTGCAAGCAGGCCGGAGGGCAGGTGAGTACTACGAAGTGAAAAGGGGAGGGTGCTATGGTGAGTGCATACAGGCTGGGGACGGGATGCTGCAGTACCACGTGAATGCTCGCAGGTGGGGAAGGGTGCTGCAGCACTGCGTGAGTGCATCTGGGTAGGGTAGGGGATCCTGTGGCATGAGTGCTACTGGGATCTTGGGATCTCATACTCCATCAGGGCTCCTCCGGAGAAAAAGCAGCAGGAGCAACTTGAAACCTTCTCTGCCAGATTTCCCATTGAGTTTGCTTGTGGGAAACCATCAAGGAAGGTTGCAAATGGGATGCTGCAACTGTAATAAGTGTGAGCTGGTTGCCAAGCACCTGGAACACAATCACATGACCATGGGGTGCTGTGATGGCCAGAACATTGAGGACCAGACATAACCACCACTCGTTCAGTGCCATCGCAACTTCGAATGGTCACTGAACTAGTGGTTGTAAACTGAGGACTGCCTGTACTCACTATTGCAGCCACTATGACTTCTTCCAAAATGTACCATTCCATTCCTTCTCCTCCAAAGCTTTCCACCATGTTACCCCAGCCCACTGGCCTATTTTGAGGATTGAATGTTGACGCTTTAGATTTTTACCTTTGTTAGATCTTTTCCCCCATACTTCTATATATCTTGATGTCCCCTTCCAAATATAATGATGTCTCCCATTTTGGCTATATGACTTTAATAATTCAGCACTTACAGTAGGTTGCTATTAAAACAGGATAATTCTGATTTTACCTTGAAATCCACTAGAGACGAAGAAAGAATAAAATCAGAATAGCTGTTACCTACCACAGCTATTTTTAGAAAAGCCTAACATTGGGATAGATCCAGGCTAAGTTAGATAAATGTTCCTATTAAAACCAGTGGGAATTAAAATATGACTAACTTGATCTATTAAACTGAGTTCTATTATCTGATCCTTTAGAATTAAACTGTACTACTGAAACTGGACTTGCCTCTAAATTTTGATTAATCAAAATATCACATCTGAATTTGTTATGGCACTTGTGTATGAAGAACTGAAATGTATTCAACACACTATCCATACATTTCAAATATTGCCTATGAGATCATTTGATAAAGCATTTATTTTTAGACTATTTGAATAAAATCTACTAGCTCAGTTTTCCTATTTACATTTTCCAGCATTCAGACCAATCTATAAAACAAACTTCCTAAAGATTTATCTGAAACCTTCAGGGTTTAAAAAGGATTAGAGAATAACTCCATTCACATTCACTGCATTGATGGATTGGAAGTAGAATGATTTATCATGGTTTTTAAAAACAAATCTTGAGGATTAGGTTAGAGCACACAAATTCTGAAATCAAATCAAAACAGGATGGTAAGATGGAAAACCTTACCTTAAGCCCAAATGGTATACTTGTCAGAGGCATTTTAATCAATTGTGTCAGGAAACAGCCCATATATCAATGTGGTAAATTGCTTTGGGGGCTCATAGGGATGTATAAGCAATGTACCCTGAAATGAATGGAGTTTGTGGAAGGCATATTTGGTTAAATGTGAAGACTTTACACCTCAGATTAGCTTGAAATAAATATGCTTTGATTAATTGCTTTGAGAATAACACTCTGGACATCACTCCCAAAGCATTCATTTAGTAGCAATAACTCCTATATACACAATGCTTGACATGAATATGCTTCCCTGAATTTTCTTTGGAAATCAACTTATGTATTTCCCACCCATAATAGCTGTTCTACTCCCTTACTCCATGGATTCCATTTCAGTTAAGGTAATCAATCAATCAATCAATCAATCAATCAAAAGCCTGCTTTGCAATTTTAGGAAGGTAATAAAAACCACTTAACACAAGCAAGAATAGCAAATAAGATTAATGAGAATCTGAATATATCAATTAAACACCATCTAACCAAAAAAAGAGGAAAAAAAGTTATTGTCAGAATACCTTCTAGAACGTAGATCGGTGTTTCTCAACCTTAGCAACTTTAAGAGGTACGGACTTCAACTCCCAGAATTCCACAGCCAGAGTTGAAGTCCACACCTTTTAAAGTTGCCAAGGCTAAGAAACACTGATGTAGATTGTATAACCTGGTGTCAAACAGAAAAGTTCCTTTGGGCATAAACCAGGATTCCAATGATGTGAAATGCCACCTCCAGCCATAAGTTCATAAAGTATTTCTTTAACCAGTTTTACACTTTTCATCATTCCACACATATTTAATGTATTTATTTTAATTATTTATACCTTTCCTTTAATGAAAGCATCTCAGGGCAACTTCTTAAGTTCCTGCTTGTATAATGGGGTGTATTATGCAAAATAATTTGAGAAAACATGAAAAATGAACATTTCATAAATATGATTTTATTTCTTTCAGTAGTTTTTAAAAACTATTTTTTCTTTTTTCCTTTGATGCTTTATTATTTACATTCCAACTGCATGCCATGCCATAGTAGCACCTCCTTATCTAGGGAGTATGTGGCATATCTTTTTATCCATATTCAATATGTTCATACATTACAGATTTATGATCTGTTTTAATGTAAACCTTAGCACAGATCAGTCATATTTTACTGTCCCTGCTTTAAAAAAACTGTTGATCCTTAATGGCTTAAACACCATGTATATTGTTTCAGGTGCCACAGCTCTCCGTCTCATTGCATTAATACCCTCTATCCCATCCATTAAATGCTGCTTCTCATTTCCTAGAATTTAAGGCTTAAGGTTGCTGTTATTTTTGCACAATAAACCCTTGTTCTTCAGATAAATTCAGTGTTGGTTATTATATTTTTCATAATAATGCTTGTTCTATCATTCTCTTTTTTTTATAATAATTTTTATTACAGATAAAAAACTAATACAAACTAAGAAAATATAAAAGAGTAAAAAGAAAAGAAAAAGTGAAGAAAAAAATAAAAAAGAATATATGTAATATAGTCATATGAAAAAAAGAAATATAAAGAGGTGACTTCCCCTTCATCATCACAAGTACAAATAATTTTAGTAACTTATCATCTTCTCTCATTTATTTATTTATTTATTTATTTATTTATTATTAAACTTGTATGCCACCCATCTCCCCCAACGGGTGATTCTGGGCAGCTCACAATAACAAAAAAGAAAAAACACACCAATCCCTCCAACAGTGGCTAAAATCCATAAATAATTAAAATATAAACATACATTAAAAATGTCCTAAAAACTCCTATATAGTTTAGCACTGACACCTTCAAGATGCTAGGGGGGAGAGCCAGAACCCATCACCCCACCAGCCATCTCCACAGATGCGAGCCCCCATCCGGCCCCCAGGCCTTCTGGCAAAGCCAGGATTTAACCCCTTTTCTGAAGGCCATGAGGGAGGGGGCACACTGGACCTAATACTAATACTACAAAAGCTATCTATCTTCTTCCTATATCTCATCTCTTATTCATAAACAAATTCTTAAAGCCTCGTCATTCAATTTTAATCATCAAAAGTTACCAGAGATAACATATATATTTTAATTTTATTCTTAAATAAACCAACTTTATATTCATTTCCCTTACTTTTAACTAGTAACTTATCACTTTCTCTAAAAATACAACAAATGATGTCTTCTTCCCATATCTTGTCTTTTATCTATAAACAAATCTTTAAAGCTTCATCATTTGGTCCTGGTTGGCAAAAATCCATTAAAAGTTGCCAGAAATAACAACATATATATCTTAACCTTGATCAAATAAAGCAATTTATATTCCTTCCCTTTGCTTTTAATAATCTTAATTTTTAATCCCTTTAAGAAATGTCTCAGAATTTGATTCTTTTCATTTTCTCTTTGTCTCTTCTCAGATAGTCCTTCAAAACTTTAACACATCTGTTTTGTAAATCTAAAATAAAAAAAATTATCCAAGTGCCTCTTCTGGTTTGTTATTTGTATATCCCTTTTAATTATTAAGACATCTGCCAGTTTGATTTGTATATCCAATGTAACATCTTTTTCCATATCATTCTTGTAGCCTGACATTTTTAAATCCATTTTTAGATCCACATTCAAATCATCCTCTGTTTTATCCAATAAAACATGATCCTCTTCTATAACCTCTTTTGAATCTAGTTTTATGATAGCAGACAGTTTTAAAAGTAACCTCTAAGTCCATTGTTCCTGAATATCCTTGAATTCTTTCCAAGTTATACTATTTTGCTCCATTCTCCTTTAATTATAATCTTTAGTTCTTTCTGGTTCCCTCTTGTATCCAACCTTCAAAGTCCCATCTTATCATGGTTTTTTTTTTTCCCCCTAATCAACAGCAACACAGGACGATTTCTTATATTTAATTTCAAAATCTTCATATATTTTTTAATAAAATTCTAAACAACAACATTTTCCCACAGGAAGGATTCTTATAGTTAATTTCAAACTATTATTTCAAGTCTATCTGGCCCCTTAGTCCATTTAGAACTTTCCAAAATCAGAGTTCTAATCACCCTTTTGCATTTACTCCATTTTTTAAGTTCTTAAACTTATATAAAACTTATTTCGCTAAGGATTGAAGGAGACTCACCCAGTGTAATGAATCTTGCTGTTTGAAAGATCCTAATATCCAAAATGCAGTTAACAAGCAATTTCCAGAATTAAGAAAGAAGTTTTAAAACTCAGTGTCCTTTTGAAGGTGCCAAACCACAGCTTGGGCAAAGATGGCTATCCTTCAGTTCCCAGAGCTCTAAACCCACTGGAGACTATGATCTCCTCATGGGGAGCTACTGTCTGGAGTGCTTGTGGACAATCCCACATCCTCTCCTTTTCTGGAGAGGAATTCTGAGAAGCCGATCCATTCACCGTTTTCTCATTCCACCGCAATTGTTGCCTTCGCTCTTAGTGGAGCCATCTTCAGTCTGCCATTGCTTCCCTGGAAGTGCTTGTTCTTTCATTCTCATGAGTCATCCATAACAGGAATTCTTGTTCTATCTACTTAAATTACAGTCTTCTGGCTCATGAATATTAATTTTACTTTTGTAAGGTTTGTAGACCTGAATCTTAAGGAATTCAATACCAAGAATTCAGGTGGAGGCTCTTAAAAAGAAAACAGCTCTTTAATCGGCTGAGTGAACAGCTGGGTGGGCAGCAACCCAAAACACAGGCAGCAAAAGTTCTGGGCAGTGCCACATCAACAAGATTTCAAAGGCAGTTTTTATAGCATTGCAAAGACAATAGATTGCAACTAATAAGGCAGTTTGAACCAGTGTTTCCCCCTTTACCCTCGAGACCTTTTCCCTGCGCTTCCCCCCCCTCCCCCCCAAGGTCTTCTGTGTACATGTCCTTCAGGCAGTTTCTTCCTAGTGCAAGCAAAATAGAGGCAAAATAGCAAGAGCAAGACTAAGAAAATTCCCCGCCCTCCTCCCCTTCACTTTAATCAGAAACAATGCTGAAATGTTGTGGACTACATGCTATGTTGCAAGAAAAGGGGGAAAAAATCCTTTAAGTCTTGAAAAACTTTTTTTAAAAATCATCTAAGCACACTTTGTAAAAGAATCTGTATGTAACTAAGCAGATAAGCTTTTAAAGAAAAGGTATATTAATTCCTGAGGCTTTTGAAATTTTGGGAAAGAATGAAAGGGCCCTGAGACAGTTTTCTAAACATTAAGCTCTTGTGGGCTCTGCAATGTCCTTTGTTCCCTACAACCACAACATAGTGAGTTGTGCTTTAACAAATTGCCTCTGATATTTTGTTGTTGTTGTTGTTGCAGTTCTCATGTTATTTCAAACCTAAGACATTCTTGGTTTCTATTATTCATATTGCAAGATATCATGACTTACAAATGTAAGGAATGAAGCTGGAGAGGTAGGAAACATCAATTCCCAAGGTAGCATTGGCATTATGTAAACATGTAGCAATTGCTTGGCTTCAAGGCCACAAAGTACTACACCAAGTATTTGTTAATTCAGAAAGCTAGGAGGAACAAGCCTTAAGTTTAACTCACAGAGAATACAGACCACACAGAAGCTTCAACTATTCCAGAAAGAAACAGCCTGGGTGCTGTCTGGCACACATTGGCATGAGGACATAAATGCCCATGTTCTGG
Organism: Python bivittatus; assembly: GCF_059951505.1. NCBI lineage: Eukaryota > Metazoa > Chordata > Lepidosauria > Squamata > Pythonidae > Python > Python bivittatus. Next base: position 33,525,355 of record NW_028277125.1, on the reverse strand, counting down.
GCTAACCTGCATTGGCTCCTTTACTTCCAAGTGCAGTTCAAAGTGCTGGCTTTAAAGCCCTTATTTGGCTCAGCTGTAAGGTATTTGAAAGACCACTGTTCAAGCTGATCTCAACTGACCTGATAGGAGACTCTACTAGTAGTCCCCCACTTCCTTGATGTGAGGAGATAGAAGCTCACAGTGCTGTTCTTCATCTGTTTGTCAGCACTTTGGAATAGCCTTCCCCCAAGAATTCAATCTGTCCCTCTGCTGACAACTTTCTGTAAGCCAATAAAACTAAAGCTATTTCAGAGAGCATTTGAGATGTGAATTAACTCTGTCAGTTATGTCATGTTTGGTTTATTAGATTTAAATCACACCTTTTGCACAGGAGCTCAAGATAGCATTCCATGTTAGGTTTTGCTTATGAAGTTATTTTATTTGTCTTTATCATGGATGTTTTGTTCCTTTGTATTGATAGAGGTTATAAATTGCCAAGAATCTCTTGAATTATTTGTTTGTTTCTTGCACTTATGTCCTGCCAAAATAATTTTGATTCTTGGCAACAAGGATAAATCCAATAAATCAATAAACAAACAACAAACAAATCTTGATATCTTTGCACTGCAGTGAATAATCAACTGCTGTGTCTGCCTTCAGTCTTGACTGCAGTGAAGATTCTAATCTAGCTAAGCCATGTCTGTGAGTCTTGTGCCAAGAAGAAGGAGATCTGTGTTTTACTGCCAAGTTTACACTGAGAAGGCTGACAGCAAGGAATCTCCAATAATAACATTCCTATTAGGGCATCTTTGGGTGAAAGTAAATGTTTTGTCAGTCAAAGAGAGAAAAAGAAAATATCCAAGATAAAATCAAGTATGGTCTGGTCAGCACTTCTAAAAACTGGCCAATTTGATTTTGTCTTGATCAAAAGCTACAGCATTTAACTTAGGACCTGAAATCAAAATACAGGTCATTCCTCCAGTTGGGGAAAACACACACACATACTCTTTTTCACTTTCTAATAAAATGGGGTGAAATGTGTAGATACAAAAATTACTTCTCGGGGAACAAAGACTGCTGACTTTGCAAGAAACAGGTGCCAAAAGTTAAAAGCTATTTCATAGATATAGATACAAGTCAAGGTGTAATGAGACTGTTGTAGATTTTCAGAGAATTAATCACTCCTATTGTTTAATATTTATAAAAATTGGAGACATTACAAAAATGCTGTTAGGTTAGAGACATACTCAGTCACAGAAATATAGAGGTAGGGGTTTGGAGCTCACATTCTACAAATTAAATGATCTTTAATAAAATAGAGTAATAGTAAGAAGATACTTTATTCAAATCAGGCCTAAATGTTCAAAAAGATTTTTTGACATGAGTATCTCATGCTCACATACTTTGAATCCTCTGGGTACATATAGTTAGGGTTGTTAATATAAATTGATGAATACTAAGATAAATAAGAATTGTCTCTTAATTTAAAGAAATACTACATTAGAAAGCACCAGAAGGAAAACCACACAATCAAAACATATAATATTGCAAACAGACATTGAACAAGATAACAAGGCAAATAAACTTATAATATACAAGTGAGCTAAAGGCAAAAGGAATAAAACAAAAGAGAAATCAAGATCCATGTTAAAAATAGTGAAGAAATAAACCTAAAATTGGTAGCAGTGTAGAACTCATTGAGTTATACAATAATGGCACACCAACCATTGTTCGGAGATAAAGATGATCATCATTCCCTCAATGGTTTCCTTGGAAATTTCATTCTAAGAAAGAAAAAAATATATATATTTCAGGCATTAGTTGAACATACTGTAATATGGACTTGGGTAGAGAATTGGGTAGAGAATAGAGCCCCATTCTCTACCCTCCACAACTACCATACATTCAGCCTGAAGTCTGAAGGAGAACTATACTCACATTATTTCAAAGGCAAAGTCTCTTTTTGTTCATTCTCATGAGGATTTTCTGAACAGATCCATGTAGTTTGCTTGGCAACACTACAGAAGTGGTTTGCTATTCCCTTCTTAAGTTTTCTTTCTTCCTAATCTTGTCCACAGTCCTTCATCTTCCAACCTTGTTAAGTAAAGTACTTACTTAATAGCAACTTGTTCTTTTGAACTCAAGCTTTACCTTCGAGTTCAAGAAAAGGCTAGGATAATTGCCTTCAGACCTCCAGCAAACAATGTGCAAGTCAGAGAAAAAAGGGGGCCAAAATGTGTACCCCAGACTCTACTGTTTGAAGCTTCTACGTATTCAGCTGAATGCCTAAGAAAATGAACAAATCTGTAAATATGTGTTTCTTAGTCATTCATTCCTTTCAGTATTCAGTCTGAAAATTCATGTATATGTATTTTTGTACACATTATCCCTAATACACAAAGATTTGCTCCCTTTTTTTTAGTTACACTCACTAATCTATGCAATTGTGCCTTCACTTTCCCTAAAAATACTCATTCTTGTACACATATTTTGACTGAGAAACTGCCTTGCAAAACAGTGCAAATATTGAAGCAAGTTGGCTGATAAGTGCAAAATTACATAAGTCTGAAGAAATATGTATTTAGTTGCCAGCGTTTCAGCAGCTTTTTGGGCAGGGGGGCAAATTGACTAAAGCACTCAAACTCAATTCTTTTAAGTGATGTATTTTTTTCTTATGAAGAATTGTGGAAATGAAAGCAATGCTGGAATCTAATTTTATATATTTGTTATAACATTTCTGGTCTGCATTTCCTGTAGCAGTTAAACATAGCACAAAAAGGACTCTTCACTTTCTTTTATTCCTTCACAGCAGCACCTGTATGAAATAAGTTATGACCAAATAAAGTCACCTAAAAGTTGAATGTGGAAAGAAACCTGACTCTCCCCAATCCCACTCCAGTCTCTTAAACATAATGGCATATTATATTTAATTATCTCCTGTTTACCTCTACTGCATATGGATGAAAAGGCTACCAGGAGACCAAATGTTTGAAAATAAAAGGATCCAAACTGTACTTCTTCCAGTCAAGGTGGACAAATGGGCCCTAAAATCCCCCTTTTCTTTTTGCTGGACCGGAAGACAGAAGTACAAGATGGAACATAATACTTTAGCATTATAGCAGCCGTGGGGAAAAGCTAAATCCTCATGACATTTATATAAATGTTGGTAGCAAATGACATTATCTAGCCTATTTTAGTTGATTTATACTCTGTCTTTCTGTTCTGATAAGCTTAATTTAAAGACAAAAACAAAATATAAAATGTTTAAAAAGCAGATTAGGAATGATGGTAAAAAAGATGTAGCATTTCTACTAATGTTTTAAAGACTGAGAGACAGGAACCAAATACAGCTTCCAAGGGAATGTGTACTACTGCATGGAAACAATGCAGGAAAGGGCCTTTTATCACATGCTAGAAAAACAGACATGTCTATAACAGATAGCCCTTAGATAGAATAAGTAATATTTGTTTGTTGGCTTATTTATTTATTAAAATAATTTGTATTACACACACACACACACACCTCACAACAGTGATTCCAGGCATCAAAGAGAGTATTAAAATCAGAACAGGATAAAAGAACAGATTGACAATATAGAAATATGTGCAAGCTCTAAAATCACTCCACTCCTCGACAAAAACTGGGGCTCAACCAATCAACCAAGTGCATTTAATCTCCTGACCCAAATTCTGGGGAAACAGTCAGGTCTTTAATGCCTTAAGAAAGGCCATCCAGATCTCCAGAGGATGCTGTTCCAAAGGGCAGGCACTGCGACACACAAGATATAACTGCTAGATCCCACAAGATAACATTCCCTATTAGATGGAACCTGGAGTATATCCACTTTGCTGGTCCTGGTGGGTCATGGATAAACATTCAGAGACAGGTGGACCCACAAATAATCTGGCTCTATGTCATGTAAAGGTTTATAGATGATAATCAGCAGAGTTGTTACATGAACACTCAAAACTAGCTATTCTGGATCAATTGCAGCTTCTGAATGCTCTTCAAAGGCAGCCTCATGTAGAAAGCACTACAGTAATCCAACCAGGAGGTGACTGAAACATGAGTCATCATAAACAGGGCCTCAGGATCCAGAAACAGGCACAAACGGCTCCCCATATGAAACTGTGCAACACAGCTGCCACTTGCTCTTTGAGCAGGTGCTGTGAATCCAGGAGGACCCCCAAATTACACACTAGCTCTGTCTGGGACAGTGCAACTCCATTCAGGTTCAAAGATAAAAAGCCTCTCAACCTTGGGGGGAGGGAGCACTCCAAGTCCACAATCACTCAATCTTGCCATAGTTGAGCTAAAGCTTACTATTTCTCATCCAAAGCCCCATATCCTCCAGACACTGGAAAAGGAGCTTGACAGAATCAACTGGTCATCCTGTGACACAGATGTATAATTGGATATAATCAGCATGTTGATGATACCTCATATTGTGTTGATGGATGACCTGCCCCAGGGGCTTTATGTACATATTAAACAGAGTGGGGAGAAAATAGACCCCTGAGAGACAATCAAAGGAGGTGACTTGGGCTTCATCTCCCACTGCCCCACCCCAAGTGGAACCAACTAGCCTTGGAGAAGAGAGGAAGACCATTGTGGTACCCTGCCTCACGTTCCCAAACTCCTAACCCCCCTCAGTCCAGAAATGTATCATGATCAATGATATCAAAAACAACTGAGAAATTGAGGACAGCCAGGATGGATGCACTACCCACATCCTAAGCCCATCAGAGGTTATCATGTTTCCAAAAACTCATCTACTATCAAGGTCTTAGAAGCAAGAGTGACTTCATTTGTTTTAAAACATGAAATCCATGTGCATTTATACCCAGAGAAAAATGCTACACCAAATAATCCAACATAGATAAGACGAATTCTGCTGGAAATTATTGTTCATGAAAAAAAAAAAATTAGGAAAATGCTATATCACCTCCAGAAACTCTGTTGCAAAACAGTAGAACATCAGGTTACATTAGGCAATGTCTTGGTGTATCCAGATCTGCTTATCTGGTCCAATCACCCAGACAGAGCCTGCTGAAAGTCCCCCCTTTTCACAAGATACATGGGGTATGACCAAGACAACAGGCCCACTCTAAGCATCCCTCTCCCCAGAAGCTCAGACAGCCCTCAGTTTGTTGATATTCTATTCCAACTAGCCTTTGGCTTGAGCTAACTGGTTGTGGATGTCTATCACCACTATTTCTATTTTTGATGCTGTTTTTATTGTGATGGCAACTTCTTTTTTACTTTTCTTTGAATTTATTGTAGCATATCAACCAGCATCCTCTGAGATTTGAGCAGGTTATACATACTATTAAACAAATAAAATAAATATGAAGTCAGAGAAATTATCTCAACCTTTTTCTATAATAAAAAGCATAAGTGTCTATGCATTTATGGCAGAACATTGACACTCAGCTTTAAACCTCACTCCTCTCTGCTGCTTTAGCACTTTTACTCAATATCTTCTGCTGGCTGCTTAGAAAGCCACAACCATCCACCTTCAGCTAACCAGGGAGGAAAGTGACAGCCCCTATCTGCTAGTTCACCTCCACTATCTGCCTCTTGGTTAGGGTTACCAGATGTTTGGCAAAGGAGGACAGGTCCTCTTTTTTGCCCTTATGTCCTCCATCTGGCAGGCATAGTCTTAAAATCAAATATTGTCCAGCTTTTCAAGTATCTTATTTTTTAAAAAATGGGACTGATTCCACAACACATTCAAACTTTTGTGTGTTGTGACCTTAATAAATTGTCTGCTTCTTTCTTTCCTTTATCCATCGACAGACTCAACAGCCTAGATTTACATTATTTAATTTATTTCCTGATTCCAGCAATCAGCTTCAATCCAGCCCCTTCAAATCTATGGTTACTGTAGTCTGTAGATCACATGACTCATCATACATTCCTATGGTGAAATTTGAAAAGCGTGTCATCGATTCTACTGTATATTATGGCTAGAATATGTTCCTGAAAATAAAGATTTGTTAGAAAATTGTTGTGATTGTAAAACCAGTCTTTCTGATGCTGTAAAAAGGAATTTCATATACATGTAGACCTAAGTACATTTTTTTGTAGTTTTTGGGTATAGTTTTTGTCACAGATGCCAAACATTTAAACAGTTAGTGTTTCCTTCTTTTGCCCACATTTGTCTTTCTTTGCCTGTTCAGATATCTGATATCCCTACACTTGGTTCACCTACTAGGGATTTCTTCTCCTCTTTCTTCACCCCTCCACAACCCTACAATTTCCAGTCATAAAATTGCTGGAACGATAGCAGACACTAAGATAAATCAGATGTAACATCAATCTTTATTCTAAGTTAAGCAAGCCCCATTCAGGGGTTCGGAGAAATGTATGAACCTGTAAACTGTTTTTGCCTGAATTCACAAGGCTTCATTAAACTTACCCATTTTTGTTTATTATTATTAACTTATTTATTTGATTAAATTTGTTACCCCATCAGCTATTAAAGATTGGGGAGGGGAATCCTCCTCTCCATGATCCTATTTCATCAACTTACTGAAGCATCAAAGAAAAGTCATTTCTATGGCTCATTTATGTTTCAGTTAATATTTTCTATTTCATTCTCTAGTTATTGCTGCTTTCCAGGCCAGTTTCCATCAACATACAAAAGGGCTAAGCAGCATATAGGGAGCAATTCAGATCTTCCATCCACTGTCTTGCCAGACTTCAATTTTGAATCTATTTCTGCAGAACATAAGTATATTTCAGCATTTTCTTTCAAGCTCTTTCCACAAATTGATTGACAAATGATAATCCAATATCTGGGGAATTCAGAACCAACACGTATACTGGAATGGCATCAGGTAATTGGCTAACTCAAATGGCTCAGCTTGCAGGCAAAATTTTTAAATCAAGACTGCTTTTAGGGAATGCTTTTTTATCATATGGCATATTGAAAGCAGCAAGTAGGAGCAGGAATTCTTGAACATCTCAAGAGTAGCTGAATCATTCCAATGTGATTGTATCTCTATATTTAAATAATAAGTCTCTGTATTTTTCTAAGAGAAAGGTTCTGATTTATCACTGCATTTGATATTATCAAATATTCCTCTCTGACAGATTCTGGGTTGGCTTATTTGCTTGAGTCATTTAGGACTTTGTATTCTATAAACTCCCTTATGGAGTGTTCCTGCGGGTATTTGAAACACCAAGGGGATAATAAAGAAGATTATTAATTCAAAATTTAATAGGTATAAACTGATTTGCCAACATTTGCTCCTGCTGCAAAGTTAACATACCTTTCGGATATCAAATCATTTTTAAGTGGGATTGACACTATGCAGAAAGAAGTAGATGAGGAAGAGAGCAAGAATTTTTTTTTTTTAATGGGGTGCACTTTAGTAGCTTTTATTGGAAGACTCCACAAGATGGTCAGGGTCAAGGAGAATGGTAGTGGTCCTACTACATATTAATGTTCCTAGAAATTAATGTAAGATATTAAATCCTGCTTTGTAAATGTTGCATCAACAAAGAAGCAAACACATTTTATCCTACATTTATTAGATGTGATCAGAAGATATTTCTGAACCCAGATCAAGAGAAAGAAGAAAAATCTACAGCATATATAGTAGGAATTTGTGTTCTTTTTCTCCTTAAATCTAAATGTTCTTCTCCACTATAATTTAGTAGAGCTTAATTATATGCTCAGCCTCATTTTTCTTGCTAAAGAATTTTCAATTAATGTTTCACTGAAATCTTATCAGAAATCATTGACAGAATAATCATGTTAGAATAGTTACAGAATAGTTCTCTGGACTATCTGATGCCTGAGTCTGAAGAACTTGTGGGATGTTTTAACAGTGTGGCACATTTTCCTGTATTTTCAAAACAGTATCTATTTTGTCATTGTTTCACAACTCAATATACATTCAGTAGTGTCAGTTCCAAAGCCTTTCCTCTCCCACTACCTATAACATTTCTATTTTTTGTAGCAACCTTCTGATTTTGCATTGACTTGAAAAAGAGCAGTCTTGTTATATACAGTATTATGTCCCATATGATGCTTTACATGATTTTTCTCTCACAAGTATTAATTTTTGACATGCAGTGAAGATAGTAATGGTGCAAGGTTTGATGAGATTCCCCCAAGCCAAGCAACCCTAAGTTTCCAGCTGTCTTCTTCTAGATGGCGATTCTGCCTGCCTTTCTTTTTTCATCATTCATTGCATGTTCTTCCTCCTTTAACCAACTGCCAAAGAGGCAGCAAGCATATACAAATAAAGGTAAACTAGGGAGAAAAATCCAGACTAAGTTCTTAAGAGAAATAAACCTACATTTAAATTTTCTGAAATGTTTAACAGTTACAGGTCTTCTACAAGAGCACATAATTAAGCTCTATTTAATTATAGTGAAGAAGAACATTTAGATTTAAGGAGAAAAACAACACAAATTCCTACTATATATAGATTTTTCTTCTTTCTTGTGATCAAAGTGATCTTAAGAGTTAGTACATACTGTGTGAAGATGAATCCAGCCATCTTCTCACCAAATCTGTCTGGAAACTAGGAAGTTGTATCATATGTAGCTTCTGACTGATTTATGAGTCAGAATGAAATATTGGATTTTTGGGCTAATTTTATATAGCCCTCCCTCATATCTCTGTCAAGTTCAGGAGCTTCCATGAAAGTTAGTTCATGGCTAACTTTTGGCCAGAGTAAATTCTTTTCCTTCCAAGGTACTTTTTGGAAGGTACAAACACATCCCCAATCACGAGAGGCTCTGTTCTTGCGGCACTCCCGATACAATTCACCATATAATTTTTGACTGTCACTTAGTTGAGACTCTTTGTTACGAACTGCTTTTAAAACCCTTGCAGGGCAAATATCCATTAAACACTGTATCATCCTGCCAAAATTTATTGAGAGACACCGTGCCTGCAATTACTGGAATTGTTGCTTAATTCTTGGATGAAGTACTCAAAAGTAAACACAAACAATTTTCACAATGAGTATGGCTACTCCTTTGATTAACTTCTGATATGTAACTGTGTGTTTTTGTATCTTTTGTTGTCTTTTTAATGCCAATAAAGGTTTGATTGGTCTAACTGAAGATATCTCTGCGAATAGCAGAGATGACGACCGTGGTGAAGAACAAGGGACCAGCAAGTAGACCAGTGCTTCGGAACCTCTCTGGAGATGGAAAGGATGGGAGATTGGACATAATGACTCCCAAAGGCAGGTCCTTGCGAGGAGATTGTAGAACAGGACTGCCCCATGGAGTTGAGAACCAGGAGATGAGGGAAATGACATCTTGCTCTCAGCCATGGCAGAGCCTTTAAAGAAGAGCTCACTCACTCACAACACTCACTTTCTAATCACCTTCAGAAACAATCTATTTAACTATCTCATGGATATTAGAAACCTTCAAATTGCTAAGTTTAATTTAACATCTGCTGGATTTTACCTTCTTTCTTCAATATAAGGAATTTTAACTTAAGAGTTTAAAAACAATATGTAATTCGCAAAAAGCAAAAAAAAAATGATTTTGATTTAAGAAAGTTATAAACAGATTAGGAGGCCAGAGGAATTTGTACTTTTGTACAGTTGTACTTTTGCTGTAAGATCTGAAAAGCAAGTATATAATTAAATAGTACACTCATGGGAAATGACTGAAATGGAACTAAATCCATATTAGGAACTGAGATTCTTTTAATGTTGCAAATGGACACTAGAGGGGACTGAAGGACCAGGAAGAAAGGGGGGGAAAAAGGGGGGGAGTGCATCTGTCATTTAAACTAAGGTTTTAAAATGGCCACCCCTGGTATAACTTTTAAGTTACTTAAAGAATTCTTTGAAAGATGAACGGAGATATTAATAACTAATATCTTAGAAAGCATACAGTTTCCAATGGTTAAATCTTTAGGAGATGTTAAGGAAGATTTTAAAAACCAACTTATATAATAGACACAGATATAATAGAACTTGTAAGTATGGAATATAATAAAACTGAAAAGATTACTAAAAAGGAAATAAAAAAGACAAATCAAGAAAAGGACTTGGACAAGGATCAGTTGCGACAAGAAATCCCAGATGGTGCTCCTTTAGCGGATTCACAAAATAGCTTGGTAAAGGACCTGAAAAGTCCTTTGGAATACTAAAGCTTGATGAAAGATCAAATCCTGTGACACCACCTGAATGAATTAAAGGCCAATATTGTGAGTATAAAGTTGGACTATTTGATCAAGGATAAATTATCTGTTTTATCTTTCTGGTAGCTTCTAATGGACTTTTTGCTGAAGCAGGACTTGAAAAGATGAAGATTTCTGGATTGCATCTAGATTTGAGTTAGGTTATGGGAAGAAGGGTTTTTTGTTGTAGTTTTAAAAGAGGATGAAGAGTTATTATGTTAGCATGTGCTCGGTGTGAGGAAGGTTGGAAGTTACTTCTTTATTATTGCCTTTGTTTCTTTTTCCTTTTTCTTTTATTCTCTCTGTTCTTTTTTCTTTCTTTCTCTTGCACTTTTTAAATTCCTTTCTTAAATTTCTTTAATCTTTTAGTTTAGTTTGTATTTGTTTTTACGATGTCTATTAAAAAGTTCAATAAAATTATTTCCAACCCCCCCCCCCCCCCCGATCTCTGTCAAGTTCAGTTTCAGGCTTTTGTGATAGCCTATTGTGTGAGGAAGGAAGACAGAGAAAAGAAAGTGTTAGGACAAGAGGAGAGGCTAGATCTTTCCATGTTGGCTGTTGGCCTTGCCCACTGCTTGCTCCAGCTTTACCCACCTGTAAGATGAGATGCAGCTCCCAGCAGATTACTTCTGCAGGAATGTAGCTCTCAAAAAAAAATAAAGGTTATCTAATTAAAGTTTCAAAAGCAACATTCAAGGCTGACTGAATTCTGGACTTCAATCAGTTATAAATTATTCAATTCTATTATTCTGTGGGGTCCAGGAGATCTATATTATATATAGAACAAGAAGGGTGAATATTTTTCAATGACACTTGGCCATCTTATTGACTATCCATTTGGAAGTGTGTGACAGCTAAGTTTCAGGCACATTTCCAAATTAGCAGTAAGATCTCTGTGTTGAAGACTGCTGTTATAATACAACAAGCATGCTTTTAATGTAGCAGAATAATGTAAAAAAAATTGGGTGCTAAGATGCCAACATGGATAATTGACAAACTCATCAACGACATTGAAATCCATTTGTGAATGACTACAAACAGTAGCAAGCTGTTAGGCAGCAATTCTCTATAGAATTCAAAACAGACACGCACTGGATTGTACTGAAAATGTACAACTTTCTCCTGAATGCATATATTTTTTAACATTTGTGAGCAGGAAAGAAAAAAGAAAATGAACACACTATAAATATGGACAAATAGTGAAAGAGCCTCTACTGCAATCCTAATTATGATTTTATTGTAAAAGCAAGCTTCTTTTGAATTAGCGTCTCATGACTCTGCTGTCATTTGCCATCTTTTCAGGCAAATGGCATCTAAATTGACACTGAATAGCAAACAGATTAATTTGAGAAGCTAACATTTCTAGCTGCTAACCTGTTTATTTTTTCAAGCCATTTGGAAAAAAATAATCTGCTGCTACTCTTTATGAGCTACATTGTTCATTTGTTCAACAGATTGTCGATTATCAGCAGCCATAATAAAATAAATCTGTTTTAAAAACAGTTCCAAGAGCTGATCTTTTTTTCTGAGCCATCTTGAGTCTGCACACTACATATAGAATTTGCTTTTTCCTCCAACGGAAGGCATCATAAATGAAGATGGGTAAAACAATTAAGATGTTTACATAGATAATAATATGATTATTATGCTATTGGAATTATAATAATATAATTTTTCTTGCAAGTATTCCACCTATTTATGCAAATAAAACTTGATTTAATTGAGCTATCATAGAATATAATGGTGCTTTCCCTAGTAAAAATCAGCAGCTATAGCAATGAAAAAGTACTGTGATGAGCCTGCTCTCCACTAGAGCATCTCACTGGCTCTTTGTGTACATACACATTCCAGCAGATACCCAAACAGGATCTGTGCTATGTTTTGCTGATACTGAGTTGAGAATAGAGAATAGTTTAGATTCTCATGGATACAGTGCACACAGGAGAAGGGAAGGTAACAGATATGAAGTTGGAAAAAGTGAGGGAGTCATAAAACACCCAGGATCACACACACATATTAGAGAAGATTTTGGGGAAAAGAAGCTTAGCAATGGAAACAAACATGCCGTAATGGTTAACATGGATTTGACAGCTCCAGTGGCTGTTGAATATGGACTGTTGGTTTGTATCTAGAGTGAGGTTGCCTGGTAAACCTGAACTGGTTTGAGCACTTTATACTGATAAGGATTGATGGATGCTGGTTGAGACTGAGAGAAGACTCACCAAAACATTTGAGGGAAGATCTGAGAGTAGAACTGTTGAAGAGAAAAAAGCACCATGGGACACTATTCTAGTAGGCCATGGACCAGAAGAACAAAGAACAGAAGAGCAAAGGGTTACCTGTCTGAGGATCATCAGCCAACCGAAGGCTATCTATCAGTTCTCTGAGGGATGGCAAATTGTTAACTCATGTTATAACACATTAGTAATTACACTACACTACACATTCTAGTAATTAGTGACATGATCCCACATATGAATGGCTCATATTATGATGGTAAATGGAACTGATATTTTATGCTATGCTTGGTTAGAGAAGGGGGGCAAACCACCTACAAGAAAAAATACAAACTCATTAGCAATAACGAAGCTGAAAAAACAAACTGCTCTGTCTCCATAAAATGGAATAAAAGTTAAAAAGCAAAAGAAAAGAAAACCATGGAACCTGTGTGATCCTACCTGTTTCAATCAGATTCTGGAACCTGTGTATATATGTCCAGTGACAAGTATAAAAACAAGGGGGAAATATGTGTTTCATCTGCAATTAAAATAATACTAGAATGCATATTGTGTGAGTTTAGTTTTGGTATTATATCTACAGAGTTGCACGTAAATTAGAGACCCATTTTATTAATTATTATTAGAGCAATAAAGCTCTACCTAAATCTCCACTGAAAATGTTGACAAACATTCATAGCAATAACAAGGAAGAAAATATTATTTTCAGTCTGGATTTCAAAAGCAACTAAAATGTATACTCACAGCAAGTTTTGAACACAAGTCTGAGTAATTTTAAAAGTTGCATTAAAATGTCTTTATTCCATACATACTGGGATTCCATCTTTATTTGTTCAACTTTCCTTGAAGCATAGAACATAGGAAACTGACCTATACTGAGTCAATCAAGCAGCACACTATTTTTAATATTGTCCAGACTAGCTTTGTCCACATTAGTGACCCCAGATATATTAGGACTCAAAGGCTTTTTCTTGGGTAGATATGTGAGAGTCAGTTGGTTTCTCTCACATTTTTTTTTTAAATCTTAAGTTCTTTCCATATTGTTTGTTAATAAAAATTTATTAAAAACTAGCCTAAAATCTTCTCCATCAATACTTCAATGAAACTCCATATATTCAAAGAAAATTTGCTATGTGGCTATGGAGAATTGAGAACATATCCAAATATTTCTTTTTTAATTAGAACTGGTAGTACAATTTGCCAAATTTAGACAAATCTTGATCCATTTTGAGAACAGAGGATACAATTCTACACACAAAAAAATGTAAATTATAAACTCATTTTAGCTACTAGAAAATCCAGCAATCATACAGCCGCACAAGTGTTGGGTATCCAAGGGAGAATATATGTTCATAAACCCAGTGCATGAATGTCAGTTAAAAATCCAAGATAAGTATATTCTAAATATAATTTAGTGGCCATTATTTCTTAACTAAATTTGGTAAAACTGAATAGAGTTTAGAATACATTTTATAATATTCTGTTTCTTTATCTCTCATGCTATTAACAATGAAAAATTGTGTACATATTTTTTTTAAAAAAAGTTTCTAGTATTTGGAAGAATATGCCATAGCCTCATTTTAATAAAAGACATCTAGCGCTCTGAGTTATATTTTTAATTAAGTCATGACAAAGCCAAAAAGCAAAAGAACATTCACTTCACTAATAAGAGGCATAGTACAAAACAATTTCAGTAACAGCCACATCCACAACAACAAAAACTTAGTAAAAGCTTACCAGTATACTCAGGATCACAATTTGTGTAGCATGTAATACTAGCTTTTCAGACAATCTTCCTAAGAATAATAAGAATATAACAGGAAAATTTTATACTAGCAAAGTTATGTAAGGCAAATAAAATGCACCTATCAAATTGCAATTTTATTTCACAAGATTTGGCTTGAGATGGTAGTTTTGCTTAACCTCAGGGCTTTCCTGAGACACTTTCCTGTCTGGGATGAAGGAAACCACATCTTCCACTCCCTAAATTCCATCTTCAGAAACCAACTGGATCAACAAGAATGATATATATCAACCCAGGTGAGTGGAGAGCATTCTAAACTGCAACTAGCAGCAGCAGGCTTTCTTGTGGAGTCTTTCGCCAAAGGAGATGGTTCTTTTTTTATATAAGATTCAGAAGCAATGAAGACACAAGTGGAGAGAAGTTAAATGATCTTTATTACCAAGCAAGCAGCTTTTTTCAATCTGTTGTTGGGAGCCCCAGTAATGACAACAAAGATACCCCAATACAGCCAGCATGCAGCACCCCTCCAGACCATCTGCATCGAAGCCCACAAGATCAGGATTCTGAGGCTTTTTATCCTTAACTTAGAGGATCACTATGTGTAGCTAAGGATGGCATGATAATTAATTACACCTGTTGTTTGTACGTCTTATGATATTTCATATTCCTCCAAAAGATAAGCTAAGACCTAATGCGGGTGGACAGCAGCCAACTTTATCGTTCCTGGTATACTCGCCCAATTTCAAGGTTGTACCTTCCTTAGCTAGTAACCATTCATGCAAAACATCATTCAGCTAAATAAATTTAACTCTTAATAAAGCTTTATAGCTACTATGGCTCAGGAGACCTCAGGAGCAGAAGAGACAATTGTGGCACACCAGTCCTGTCTCCTCGATGTACAAAAGTCTTCCGATAGTTTTCCTTTACATGGGGCAAACAAATAACACAGATAATGTTTTAACCTTCCTTCCTTCCTTCCTCCCTCCCTCCCTCCCTCCCTCCCTCCCTCCCTCCCTCCCTCTTTAATTACATTTAAATACCAACAATATAAAAATTGCCTAAAGAGATCTCTCTGAGCATATTATTCAATTTAACCAGAGGTCACTTGTTTATGCATATGACAGTTGCTTTGCAAAATTTTGCAGCATTCTAAGTAATATTTAAATTTTTTGTCTGATCAAGTTAACATAAAATTTGTCAAAACTTGGGATACATAATAACAGAGGGAAGATAAGGCTTCTTTAGATGTCACTACAAAAAGAGCACTGCAGAAACACAAGGAAGATTGGATTCAGCAGAGCTGGAGCCACTAATGCAGGTTCATCAGGCAATTCTACCTAATGGTAATGTACAGTTATGGAATAGAAGCCGTGGTTTCACAGAATCATCCCACAGAGTTGTTGTAACACTTCAAATACTGCCACTATGGAAGTGTGACTCAACTGTGAGAAGCTATAATCAATAAGGGGGTTATAAGAAGATTGCTTTTTTCCAATATCCCCCCCCCACACACACACCTTTTTAGTTTTTCCAATAGCCAATACTTCCTGCTACTCCACTATCAGCAGTGAATGGTTTGACTGCTGTCTCTTTTAACACTCTGCCCAACATGCTTTTAAGAATAACACTACATCATCTTGTAGATTTATGCAGCCTTTTTCACCCCATAAACCCTTGCCTTTTTCCCCAGCAGAAAAGGGAGGAAGACTAAAATGGTCCCACTTTCTCACAACACATTTGCTGAATCTATAGAAATGTATGAAGTTCTGTTATATGAACAAGGTCCATTATGCAGATTTTCATAATTTTATCATACCTCAGCCAGAAATAGGGTTATGCCTGGGCCATAAGGATAACATAGCAGCAAACGAGATTTTAGACTACTGAATTGCAAATGCAAAGGAAAAAAATCTCCCATGCTGCTGTTAGAATAGCTAAACACTTCTTTATACCTGGAAGCACAGTTAAAGGATTACATGATTCTTTATTTGTTGGTGTAAGGTCATAGACCAAAACCACAGCTAAAATATAAAGTGTACAACATAAATGCCCTGTTTCGTAACAGAAACTAAGCATAATTGGTTTTCATTCAAAATCAGTGATTCTAACCAAGATAGCAGAGAATTTAGCCACTTTTTAAAAGAAACTTCAGCATACTGATCATTTCATAAGAAATGCACCATTGCCTGCTGAGAACAGCCTGATTGGTTTATGATCAGAAGGAAGATTAGCTCTAATTTCCAAGAGCAATATATGAGACACTTCAAAAGTACATGAGCAACTGATTTATAAATGATATTCATAGGGAATATTACTGATATGAAATATTACTGAATATTACTGAATCTCTCAATCAACACTATCAAGGGCAGAACATCTGTGTGTCAGTATAAATGCCCTTCTCCAGGAGGGCACAAGAAGATGGTAAAAATGTTTGGGAGTGGTAAGAGGTGGCTAGATAAATTCATTGTAACAGTTGTAATAGGTATCAGCAATATCCCTGATATCTTTGATTGAATCCTCACCAGTGTTACAAATTCCCATCCTCCTAATACTATTGTATGTTGTTGGATCTTCTTCCTGGGGGTGGGAGGGGTGGGGTGGGGGTTGATTTCTATGTATAAAAAAGTTCAGTAAGGCAACTTTATTTCTATCTTTTCTTAATAGATCTAAATAACTAGAATTTGGGGAACCATTTATTGAATACAGTACCAAGTAATATTTATGCAACTCTATGGCAGAGTTCCCACTAGTGATTTATAATGTTTTCTAGCATCACATAGTCATCACTGAGTCAATAGAAAGACTGTCCTCATTACTATTATATCAACATGGTGATGGTTGGATAACTCTAGAGGATACTACAACTCACCAGTGAAATTCCTGCCTCTGAAAGCATAACAAATGTCAGTACAAAACCTATTAAAACATTTCATTAATGTAAAGCAAGTGTTTCGAGTATAAGATTCTTGATTATCTGGTCCTGTTTGAGTGCTTGCAAATATTCCACAGAAAGAGTAGAAATGTTAATGAATCTGTGGTAGAGTCAACATAATTAATGGACTTGTACATTCCAGAATGCTTAAGAGGTTATATCTGTACATAAGCCAGCTAAGGTTGTGGCTTTAAGACATGTCTTTAGAAATAGCCTCACTTGAAATCAATTGTTAATTTCAAGTTAATATGCTGGGGAACTGAAGTGTCATGACTACTGAAGTCTCTGGAAAGAGTTTAACTGAACATGGATAGTCTATTAAGTAAACAAGACAAAGTAATTTATTTATAAAGAACTAGTGATAATTTCCTCTACATTAAGACCTTCCCCAACCCTAACCCTGATTTTCAAGCAGGGAAAAAAATATGATAGGCTATAGACTCAAAACATATGTAATCTTATGAGTTATTAAAATGATAATTGAACACTCATTATGGAATGTATAATATATCTATGAACATATAAAACTGCAATTGGTTCACCTTTCTAATTTCAATTGCCACCCATTGGCAACAGGTTTTCAGAATTTCTGGAGGAGCTATCAGGAGAAGCCAAAAGTTCACAAAAGAAAACTATTTCTGTACCATTGATTTTCGGTCCTGTGATCACTAATGTGAAATTAGATGGATAACTTCTGGACTGAATACTAGACTTAGCTTTAAGTAGTATGCTGAGGGTCATACTCCAAAAGTAGTGTGGAGCCTGGTGCAAAAATGCAATGGTATCTTTTATTTCATTTTATTTATATTTAATTAAAAGTTCATATAGTTAATATATGTACTTTCCAATCATGTATTTGCTATTTTCCACTGTTGTCATCTTAAAAATTAAAATTTAGTAACAGATCTTAGAGGTCCCTGGAGATCCCACCAAAGACTATCTGGGACCACATGCAGCCCTGGAGGCTCACATTGTGTACCACTGTTTTCAATGTGTTTTCCTCTTCTAAACATGCACATACTCAAGGAATTGATTGCTCCCTATATTTCTCGAGAAAAGAAGAATAATAGAAAGAACCATGGTAAGCATTAAATGGTTAGCTAGTCAGGACTCATCTATTCATACTACCTACAAAATATACCTATGTAATTACTTCTGACACCTAAGTATTCAGAGGAAGAAGCTGGAGATCTTCCTATCTAGCCACTTATCTATAGACAACCATGGGGGAGGAGGGAAGGAAGACAGAGAGTAAGAGGGGACATCACAATACAAGAACAAAAAGGTACAGCTTGCATTGTGATGTCATAACACATGTCTTGTCATTTTGGTATCATTATAGTTCACTTGAAGATAAGGTACACAATAATTCTTTCCATGTTAAGAAAAGCTAAAGGCATCTATTGGTGAAGATTTCATTTAGTTAATTAATTTAAGAACCTACCAAAATTTGCAAATTTCTTCATAAATCAAAAGGAATCAACTTTTTTTTTTTTTTAAAAAAAAAGACTGTTGTCAAAACAGAAAGATTTCGCCTTATATAATCCAGATTTCTATCATGGCCAAGAATGACTTCACAGAATAGTCCACATTCCTAAAGGTATATGGTCTATTCATAGCAATATTTTTTAATTACATTTTCTTTAAATAAATGTGATGCATTTTCTTTAAATAAATGTGATGCAAATGTAATAGTCATAAGGATATTCAGAAATTTCACCTGCTTTAAAATGCTGTAGCCAGATTGCTGGTGGGGACTCTTTAGAGAGTGTATGCAATTATTATGTTACACCACTCTAAATAGGTTATGATGACCACATTCTTTGAAGCATTGCACTCTCCTATACATGGTCTGAGATATTTTGAACAGGCTTACATGTTTGATTTTATGCATCTACCATTTCAAGTTCAATGCTTGTCTAAACTTAATGATTCCTAGTTCTTGTTTAAATTAAGAATTTGCCATTGTATGTTAGTTTAACTAAGAACTTGAACTAATCATTCCTCAAAGCAGATATTAAAAGTTAGATATTTCTTATGCTAGTGATAAGTTAGCACATAAATCTGTTGAGTGTATGCCTCATCACTGAATTATCTCTTGTACCAATGCCATATGAAGGTGCAGATAAGAGTTCATATTTGTGAATAAATGAATGATAGACTTCTGTCATTCTTAGAGGTTGGCTCAGAAGCCATCAAAATACACAGAAAAGCATATATGATTTAATACTTATTCTAAGTAGCAAAGTATACTTGAGAGAAGAAATGTAGGGGAAAGAGGTATCTTTAAACATAAAAAATGAGAAGTCTTTTAAGTAGAAAAGGAAGTATGAGACATGGAATCATATTACATTTTAACATATGTAGTTCAAACAGAGATTAAGTACCGAAGTGTGACCTGTCTTCTAATGCTTATGACAACATAATTCTGATTTCAGATGAAAGAGAATTGTTGGGTTGCCTAATTATAAAATAAATGAATAAAACACCTATAAATCTTCCAGCTATAAACCTGGAAATTTCAGGTTCATACACAGTAGGTAGTCACTTGTGCCAATGCTTCATTGACAGAGAATGGATGGATCTTTGGTTTGTTACTACTGTATTAAATAAGAAACAGGAAACTGACATATATAATTTTCAAGAGTTGGTGAAAGTTATCACAAATCATCATTCAGTTCCATTAGTTAACATTGGAATCTAGTAGTGTAAGTATAGGAAAAAATTATTTTCTACCTCCTTTTTCTTGGCAAGCTTCATATAACTTTTGTTGTCTTTCCTGGTCTACAGTAATATTCTTAGGCTCTGAGTAAGACCTGTACACAGTATTCTGATATGTAATTTCTATAATTACAGTATTATTTATTATAGCAGTTTTATTTTTTTAATTATATTTCCACTTATTCCTAAAATGGATTTTGCCTTTTTTTAATGCAGCTGCCCACCTGAGTTGTTATGTTTTTGAGCTATCCATCATACCACTTTTGTACCCTTTGACATATATCACTAAATCAAACTCCATTAGCAAATATATGAAATTAGGTGGGAACTGTACCAATCTGCATTTACTTACACTTTACTTATATTGAACTTTTACTATATTGATGCCATTCTTCCAATCTGATCTGATGAAGTTGGAAAACAAACTTTATGAATAAGAAATGTTGTTGTCAATACACTATTAATTTTCCCTCATTTTAGAAACTGCCATTCGTATCTCTTATCTTCTTCCTGTTCTTTAAATAATTCTTAACTGGGCTTGTTCTCTTATTATGTCTGCTAAATTTGTTCAAGAACCTTCCAGAAGAGACTTTGTTAAAATGTTTTTAAAAATCCAGTCGCGTTACCTGTTACTTTTGGTCCTTTCACAGAGAGCTTTTGCATTTTGTGGATCATCTCTGGACATGCCCATACCGATCCCATAATGTCAGGGTTTTTAAGGTCACTTTAGAGTTTTCTAGGTCCATGCTGGTTTATCTGAAAGAAGAGCAAGGTTCTTTCTTTCTCTCCCTCCCTCCCTCCTTCCTTCCCTCCCTTCCTTCCATACTAGGGCTTACGGTAGCTTTTTCCATTATTGGCTTTGATCTTGCTTCATCATGCCCCTGTAGGAATCTAAAAATGTTGGCATGGAATATAGGCAATACCTCTCCTATTGGTTAGTTGCAGATAGAACTGATTGGCTCAAGGTCTTCCTCTGCCCATCTTCAGCATTTCAAAACTGGAGGCAGTGAAGATGATAAGTTGGCTTCGAGCTGATTTGTAGTGATAATGAGGATGAAAGCAGTGGAAACTCTGCTTCTTGGTTGTCCCTTTTCTTTTGTGCTATTCCTCAAGACATATATCTCCTGTATCTTCCTGTGAATTTATATCACTAAAGCCATAGCAATAGCTACAGGAAAAAAGAAGCAAGTCTAAATTTGAACTACTTTAAAAAGCCATCAAGTAGTCTCAAACAAAAATACAAAAAAGGTATTTCTTCTTTTATTCTTCCATTAATCCCTTATAAAACTCCCTGATGTTCTTATTCATTCACTCTGGAACTAAAGTTTCCCAAGCCCTGCCATACAGTAATAATAAAAACAGCACAATTGAACTAATCCTGTTTCCAAACAACAACCACTAGTATTTTTCAAATAGGAAAAAAGAATAAATAGACAAAGAATAGGCATAAAGAATAAGCATAAAGACAACAGTTTTTATTTACTTCGTGTCATCTTACTAATTGGAATTCAGATATAACACCTTGCATATTGAGATTCCATTTTTACTATATTTTTTCAGCAACACTGTACACTGAAGCTTGGACTTTGTACAGCAATAGTGTTCTGTTGAGCTTCTCTGTTGCAGCCCATGATGTCTTTTTGATCCCCATGGTTGTTTATTTGTCTACTTTATATACTGTCATATTTCATAAAGACTTCTAATGGTTTATAACATACAGAATGCAATAAAGTTTCCATGGTAATCAAATTAAGAATTAATTAGTGAAATCAAATTAGATTATATTAAAATGTTCACAGTAGTAACACATAGTAAATAATTAAACCATTCATAAAATAAACAGAGCATTTAACACAATCAAAAGAAAGCATCGTCCAATTAACCACCAAATCCCTCCAGAAGTCAGTGCAGAGTCTGAAAGACAAGTGTAATATATTCCTGGTAGTGAGCATGAACTAATAAGCAAGCCACCACATTTCATAACAATTGCAGTTTCTGAGTGGTCTTCAGAGGCAGCAACCCGTACAGCTCATTGCAATAGTCCAATCAAGCAGAGTTGAAGATGAGAGCTATAGAGCCAATAGGGGTGCAGCTGATGTACCAGCCAGAGCTAAGAAAAAGGCCTTCCTGGTCACAGCCCACCCAGCAATAGCCAGGAGGCCAGGAGGACCTCAAAGTCATGGACCTGTTTCCTCATGAAATGTTTTCTCTTCAAGCAATATCACACGACTGACAGATAACCTAGTTGAACAAACATTAGCTCTATCTTGCTTGGGTTCACGTTTAGCCTGATTCATCTCATCCAGACCCAACAGCCTCCAACACTGGGGCCATAACCTTTGATTTGATTAAGATGGGGGTTCACAGGGCATTTCACCAAAATGTACATATAAAAACGTTAGAAAGGTAAAAATAAGAAACTCCTCAATTTCTGCAGAGCAAAACATACAAACTGGGCTCCACCAACATCCTGGCTGTAAAGCCCCTTCCTCCCTCTGTACCTGCTGTCCTCCACCTTCTCTCTGCTGCCTTTCCCAATGCCCTCAACACACCATTCTTTCCAACCTGCCCACTTGTTCACTAAGCTACTCCTCAAAGCTGCAGCCTTCTATTTTGAAAGTTGTTTCTTTTGGTTCAGAAGCAACCACACCAAAAAACAAAAACCTCTGAACCTATTTTGTTCATCTATTCTGGATAAGCAACAAAAGAAGTTGGGGGGAACATGCTTGTTTGCATGTCTGTGCATGCGTGTATTTTTGCCACACATGCACAGGAGCAATGATATTCAAATAATCTCAGTTCCAAAAACATGGATGGGAAAAAATGCATGATGATATAAAAATAGTAAGTAAATTGATAAGTAAAACGAAAGGAATTTTGCTTTGGAAAAACCTTTAGGACAAATTTTAATTTACTTAACTTGGTTCATCCCATTGGATAAAACAATGTCTTACAAAAGTTAGATAAAGTCACTTTGATATTTTTCTTTTTTTAAATCATTCTGAGAGTGACTCCTGTCAGATATACTTTATGGCTCAACAAGCATCTCAACTATCTATATTTCATCATAAATTTATAAACGTTTACACAAGGACTTTCTGTGCTGTCTTCTTGTCTTAACTTCTTTTCCTGACAGAAGTTCGGCTGATAGACAAAACAAATATTTTGTTATACTACTAGAAATATTAGAAATTCCCTGGGCAAAGTATTATATATACTTTCCTCAGTTTCACTTGCTTTCCTCAATATGTCAAGAAAATACTGAAAATGCATGATTTTAGCTGGTGTTTTTTAAAAAAATTAAAAATAAAATGTTTCAATATTGAAAATAAATTATTTTGCTGGTCTTTTTTATTATTGTTGCTAATTTCCTCTTTTATTTCTCTGATTTTTTTATAGTTTTGCTGTATTCTTTTATCTTTCAGATATTTTGAGTTACCTTAGAATACATTTTCACATTAAAAAATGTATATTAGACATATTCCATGTCATACTTTCATTAGTAACAGCCTTGTTACAAATGTTATTCACTGAAAAATCTTACACTATTATTTAAAGAGTAAATAACAGATCTGTGCATATATTGAAAGAGGTCCTTTGCAACATTCCTTTTAAAAAAACCGACAAAGTGACTGTGCATGCATAAACTTGTGGAAACAGCTCATAGCAGCTTCAGAAACAGCTGTGGAAGTATGCAGTTGCTTTAATTATTTGAAGACAGGTGTTTTATATCCACTGATATGTTTTTCAAAGCATTTTATGCTTTGCATAGCCTTGGTAAAAAAATTTAGCATTATCACAGAATTTGCAATGTATGTTTTCACAAGGTGGCAATCTGTTCTGTGATTTTATTCCATATTAAATGATACTAAAACAATATAAATAACCTTGCTTGAAGGATCCAAGGATTACTATACTCCCATCTGAATAGATACAGATAATAAACATTACACTCTGGAACCCAGCAATGCTCTGATTCTCCATTTGTTAGCTTAGATATTATTGGCCTGTTAATGACCAGGTCAGAGTTTAATTATGATGAAATTTATTTCATAGTTTTTGTAATGTGCCCCAATCTTTAGTCTCTGGAAGTGTAGGATGAAGTAAAAATACAAAATAAAAACAAAAATAAAGGCATACATGTAAGAGAAATCTTCCAGATGGTTGCTAGAAATGTTCCAATTAAAAACACATGGAATAATGTTGTTTTAACAGCTTTTTGAAATATCATGAGGAGAAGGGATGCTTGAACCTCTAGAGGCAAGGAGT
Source organism: Python bivittatus (assembly GCF_059951505.1). Taxonomy (NCBI): domain Eukaryota; kingdom Metazoa; phylum Chordata; class Lepidosauria; order Squamata; family Pythonidae; genus Python; species Python bivittatus. The sequence goes on along the minus strand of NW_028277125.1, from coordinate 33,501,304 downwards.
TCTAGAATATAGGAGCTGTGGCAGTAAAGTAGTGCCATCTGATCACTTTCCCCTCACCTCTGACAGAGTGGGGACACTATCAGGTCTTCTTGTGATAGATGTACTGGATGATCAGATTCAATCTTGGAAAGGCACTGCCTGGTGAAATCTAATGCTATGCACTAAAACCCCTTTGAATTGAGCCCAGAGGCCTATTGGTAACCAGTACTGAGGCTTTAGTAGTGGTGCTCCTGAACTATGAGAGGATTGTATCATTAACAACCTAGGTGCCATATTTTTGACTAGTTGCTGCTTCTGGGAAATTTCCATAGGTTGTTCCCCATAGATCATATTACAATCTTCCAAATGAGTGATAATTGAAGCATGTTACTGTTGGCAATGCATCCTGGTCCATACAGGGTTGTAACTGGTGTATCAGCCAAAGCTATTCTGCCTGCTGCTTAAGTAGTAACTGTGAGTCCAGGAAGACTGTGAGATCACAACTGTAGGAAGCCATGGAAATGACCTTGGAGAAGGCATCCAGAAGCCATTAGGAGAACAGGTGCAGAATAAACATAAGCCCAGGGAGACTGGAGAGTATTAGAAACAGACTCAAACTGACTTCCTGGGGGATTAGAGGGAGGGAAGGGAAAACATAGGCAGATTTGTAAGATTCTGTTACTGTAGCCTATCTCAATATTCATCCTGTAGAGTCATTCTCCCGGTCTGTCTACCTTGTAAGGCTGAAACAAACTAACTCCTTTTTTGGGGGGAGGGAGGTGCCACAATATCCACAGTAACTACTATTCCTGGATGTTATTGATGAAAAACAACTTGGTCTTTGAGGGATTCAGTCTAAGCTTATTTCACCCCATCTAAATTTGGGTAGCTTCCAGACACCAATTCAAGCTTTCCAGAACATCTTTGAAGTAACCTAGGTACTGATGACACCTCACCCCAGTTTTTCTCAATAGCTTCATATAGATGTTGAGTAGCACGGGGAGAATACCTAATTTTGTGGTATTCCATATTAGAGCAACTAGTGCTTTGAACACTCTCACCCTCCATGATTACAGGCTGGAAGTGCCACTCGAGAGTACAGTGCCCCTGATTCTTTGCCCTTGTAGGTGGTTTAGTAAGATGTCATGGCTGATGATATCAAGTGCCACCAGGAGGACTAATAGCATGCCATCAAGGTTGTCTACTTCTTTTCTTTAGGCTTTTTTCCCCTCATAGTCTCTTGCTTCCCACATGCTCAGTTGCAGCTTTTACAAGCTTCTGGAGGTAGATGCTTCACTGATGGCCTTTGCCTTTCTCTCTGCCCCTGGCCTGGTTTCTCTGTCAAATACTTCATACCATCATAGCAAACCATTTCCCAAGACTCTTTCAAAGGATTATAGTCTGGCTCTGACTTGCAGAGAATCCTGAGGTCTGGATGCAGAACTCTTGCAGTTTAGGCTAAATGAAGGGGTATCTTACCTGTCTGACATAAATTCAAAAAACAGTTTCACAGAATCCACCTCCCTCCCTCCCTCCCTCCCTCCCTCTCTCCCTCTTTCTTTCTTTCTTTCTTTCTTTCTTTCTTTCTTTCTTTCTTTCTTTCTTTCTTTCTTTCTTTCAAGAAAGAACATGTGTCAGCAAGTCACAATATGGTGCAACAAGAGACAGAGTTTTCTGCAACTGACTTCTTTGCTCCATGTATTCTACCTTGCACTTATTTTTGTATGACAAATAACTTGTTTATGACAATGTTGATTCCTTTGTCATAAATTATATTTAAACCATCAGTTTATAGATTCTCCTTCTTATTTTATTTAAATCAGATATTAGCTTTATTTAGATTTTGTTACCTGGGGGTATAAAAGATTGAGGAACAGAGAATATCCTGCTATATAGTGACAAATACCACTATTGCAAATGTTTTCTATTTCTCCCTCAAATCAGCAACATAGCACTGGGTAAAGAATATTTTTGGAATATTAGATATAGTAATTTTCATTTTTTTAAAAAATTGATGAACAAATGCAAAAAGAATAGACTTGCTCAGTGTAATAATAAATAGCTATTTCTATAGATGAAGGAATTCTAAATACATGAAAAAGTATTCCTTCTGGCAAAGGAGTATCCATTTTTTCCCCCTGGAATCCACTGAGAATAATTTTTGCTCACAGTTATTTAGCACTATACTGGAATGGTGCTCCTGTGTAGATACTAAATTGCATCATTTATCTATATGGCACAATCATATTCTATATGCAGAGTACAGAAAAGGAGTAAGAAATAGTAAGCCAGATATATTAAAGACATAAGGAAAAAAAATATAGATAAAACTATTTCACACCAACATTGTTCATTATACGTCTCCATACAATCCCTTTCTATCCTTGCACACAATTCTTGCATCTACCACATCCATAGCCTTCTTCATACATTGTATTCAGAGTGTGTGTTTGGGCACTGTATATACCTCTGCATTGGTGGATTGGCATACAACATGCAGTAGGGTGGCTTCCAAGGGGGTCTCTAGATTACAGGAAGTAATCCCCAAACTGGTCAATATTGACCCACAAGAGTCAATGGGACTATCCATTATTATTGTTATTGTTATGTGTAGTATTGTTAGTTTAAGTAGTATTTATTAAATTATTTTCATATAATAAATGTTTGGGTGTCAATGAACAATCTTAAACTTCACGAAGGGGTTGATGAGCTGAAGAGTTTTGGGACCCCTGGATTACAGTTATTAGCTTACACATATAGAGTGACCATATGTGGGATAACAGTAGGATTTGGTTGTGCTTGTGGCACACTGGGCAAAATGTGTCAGGATTAACCACCACTGTAATTATTATTATCCGGGAATGCTGCTTGTGGCCCAAGTGAGACTAAGTCTGGTAATCTAGTCTATCCTTTCTGTTTTTTATTTAAAAAATATAATATGAAAATAGATTCCCATTATGTACTAATTGTGTAAAGCAGAAGTGCCCAGCTTGGGGCCTCAGAACACATATATCACAGTAGATGGCCCAATTATCACTCCAAATGATTTTTGGATAAGAGGAATGTCCAACATCTACTGCTGTTTAGGACTGGAACTAGATTTCTCAAAATTGTTATCCCATCAAAACTGCAGCATGAACATTTTATTCTTAATAAAGAAGGGAAAATTGGAGGGATGGAAGGAGGAAATATTTAAGGGATATAAGAATTCACCTAGATAATTTTACCATGGCAGTGAGACTTTTAGCTTCTTTTACCCCTTAAAATGCCATTTTTGGTGATGAATGAGTTCAGCTATCATTTCTTCCCTAGAATGAAACTAACAGTGTCACATACTAGTATTCAAGGGGCATTACAGGAACGAAAGTTCCAAAGTTCTACTCTATTTACTGCTACTCTATTGTGATTTCTTTAATAGAAAAAGGTGTATTTTTTGAGAGAAGTAAAAATGATTTATTGATTCTGCCATCATAACCCCTTTCCCCCATTTTGTTATTTGCAAATATGTCACCATTGCTAATATGTGGTGTTTTGGATAAATTCTACTCCTACTGGTTATTGGATGAGGATCAATAGTTATGACATGTTCTTAAAGGTATGAGCACCACAAAGGAATGGATAATGAAAGGAGTATGCTTTTGCAAACCATATTGATATAAGCAAATTTATAATATTATTTTAAGAATCTTTTGTGCTTGATTCATTCCTAATGCATTATTGAGACTTGAACTAGGATCTCCTTTTGTAACAGTTCACATTTGAATTTGCCACCTGAAATAGTGGTCGAAATTAATTTTGGGAACAATTATTTAGTCCAAGTTGTTCTTGTAGACAAATTCAACTCTTTCTGGAAGAAATACAAAGCAAATGATATTGCTTGTGGTGGTCTCTCAGCTTAAACATTAATAGTGATGGGTCTGAAGCATTAAAGCATTAAATTTCCAAAGCAAACCAAAGCATCTTGGATCTTGATTTACAAAGTGATAGATCAAAAATCCCAAACTGTGTTTTAGGAAATGTTTACCTTGACCATTTTGCTATTCCCAACTATTTTTTAAAAGATACTTCCCCCTTCACCTAGGAAGACATTCATGCCTGCAAGACTGAATATTGTACTATCAATGCTTGTGAGAGGGTAGTTTAACAACATTCCCTATTTAGACTGTCGTTGCATATGCGTGGAAGTCGCCACTGCAGCAACAACACATATTCTACTGCATGCCTATTATCATGGCTGGTGATCAGTTCTGGTACACCACCTTCTTCCATATGGGCTGGCCTGAGTCCAAGACAGTACAACTGAAATATCTAAGAAATTTGCTAAATGTTGCTCTATTACAATTGCCTTTGGAAACCAATGGGTTCAAATCTGTTGGAACACCTGGTTGTTTGGGGGTCCATAAAGATTTTAAAAATGGTAATAAAATGATGCTATTTATTTGCATTATTGCTGTTTACATACTAAATTAACTTGGTTGCTTTATTGTCTTATTTGATTTTAACCAATGTCACCTATTACTTTATCTTACTTGTTCTTTTTTGATTGAAAGAAGTTTTAAAAATATGTATTTTATTTTTCCTTTTAATCAGGCTTTGACAGTGAATTTATGAACCAATCAATAATTTTTCTGCTAAACCTTCTTGGACCATGCTGAGAAACTGTGATGGCTTCCAAAGTATATGGGGAAGAGAATATAGGGATGCACAAACATCCCATTGTTTGCCTGAAAAGGGATTGCACTTTTGAAAGGGCTTCATCTGATCCTTCACAAAAGTTACAGAAGGCATAATGCGCTCAGCTCCCCTTGGTACTCTTTCTCCTTTCTCTAAGCATTACATTTTCTGGCATGAATATAGAGGGCAGAAACAGAGACACTGAGTTTATTTTTCTGCTGGAAATGGAATTTGGATTATCAACCCTATTATTCTCAGTGGGAAAGTGCTATTTCTGTCATTTCAACCTTGTATAAATGCCTTGAAAGAAACTTCTATCAGCAACGTAGGTTTCCTTCTGAGCTTTCCTCATTCCCTCTCTGACGGAGAAACAAGTTCTCCCAGGGCCTCTATATTACCACTTACTCCATGTGTCCTTCTTATGTCTCAACATAACTAGGAGAAGGAAAAGAAGAAGAGGAAATGCCTACAGGTTTGAGGTGAATAAAGTTTACCTAACTTGCTTTTTTCCATTGGGCTGAAGACAAGGCTTTACTCCCCACTTAAATCTACATTACCTCCTAATAAGAATTCCATTCCTATGTTTCCACTGCACAAATTCAGAGACAAGAAGATAGTAAGACAAGAAGATGCAATAAGCAAAATGTAGGTATAAATCTAAAATTGCACTGTGTTCTCTCTCCCCATTATTTGTCTAGAAGGGCTATAAATAAAATTAATGAGGAAAAGAGGCACACATGCAGGAAAAATGTTTTTGACTACAGCGTTTAATTCAAAAAGTTAGAGTATTCTCAGAATCGTGATCTTTTCTTCCATATAGCAGACCCTAACATGTTGCTGTTTTATCCCATTGCTAATTAAACTGTGCTATAAGACCGAAGAGCTTGAACTTTTCTTCAGAACACTAGTTCAGTATCATGTACTGGCTTTTGTTTTCTTGCTATATTGCAACTTTTTCTTAATTCTCCATCAGAATCTGTAACATTTTCTATCAGTTACTGCTGGAGGTAACTGAATTCCAACAGCACATGATAGGCTTCTTATGAGATGTTTGCATAGAAAATATTTTTTAACATTTTTCTCAACATGGTATTGTTCTAAATTACGTTGTTCCTGACTATAATATATTCTCTTCTCTCTCTCTTGCTCTCTCTTTTTGCTTTTGTATCTCCTCAGAATGCTATATTTTTCTGTCTTTATATTTTTTTCCATGGAATCAATCATCTTCTCCATAGAGCTCTCATATCTTATTATTTTATGTCAAGAGCATTTCCTCATTCTGTAAAACTCTCACATAAAGATTCACACATCTATGGCTACAGTCAATTCAAGAATATTTTGGAATTCACTAGAGTATCACTAGAAAGTAATGTAAATTACCTGTAAGGGAAGCTAAATAATTTCATTAGAATTAGTGCATTTTTCAGGGGACAAAGGGTGAGGAGGTTTCTGCCAAAGAGATGAGAAGATACAGTTAAAAAGGTCCATGTGTAATTAATGAAGTTTCTCAGATTCAAGGGGGAGACCAGAGAAGGAGACCTGAATGGACCAAAGTGTTCCAACTTAACACTTGGACACACACACACACACACACAAGCACATCCCTCAGGCTTTTTGAGTTTTGATTCAGTAACTCCTGCCAACATTTCTCATTCCTGTCCAAATATATCTTGTGGAACAGAAATATGAAAGCAACAGGACTTGGTAGATAATACAATGTGCTCCTGAAGCACATAAACTTCGTTTTTTTTCTTACCAGGCACCTGTATATGAGTTACAGTCCAATAACTCCTGCAGAAAATTGACCCTTGGTAACTTTCTTGCTGGAAATGACTCATCACAGAAAACCCAGATTAGGCAACCTTTGGGTAGCCAGAAGATGTACTCTATATTCTTCAAGAGCCGAAGAGCCACAGCAGACAAGGCAATGGTGCAGAGTAAGTGGCACTAATTTTTACTTTTTACTTTTAATTTTTAAGCTGATTGTAGGATATGCTTTACAATTTTAATGTATCTTCTGCCTCAAAATGGTGCAAAATTGTGCCACCAGTTTCCTAAGAAGACTCCTAGGGCCACAGTGAGTCTCAGGAGCAATATGTGGTTCTGGGGCTGCAAGTTGGCTGCTTTTGTGCTAACCATAACATGGATTTTCCCTTAGCATGTCTTGTGAAGCCAGTTATCATTGTGTGTATAAACCCAATCAATTATAACTTATTCAACAAACAATGGTTTCCTTAACTATCACATTAAGTGGGAAACCTGGGTTTTACAATCATTGCCATAGTACCTGTCCAGAAAAGAAACTTGCCAGATCTGTAGGTCATCTCTTGCTTCTCCTTCCATTTTTATCCCTTCTCCCATAAAGATAGGTAGGTAGATAGGTAGGTAGGTACTGTAGGTAGGTAGATAGATAATATAATGATAAGAGAGAGATAATGATGAGAGAGAGAGAGAGAGAGAGAGGGATCATGAAATAGAATGCAAGTGGATGCCATTTCTTAAATGTCTTCATCTGGCAAGGGAAAGCTTTATAATATTACTATAGGAAGGTTTTTAGTATCTATCTTCCCCACTGCTGTCATTGTGCTTCCTGTGATAGCCAGCTAGGACTGGAAACCACCCATCATCTCCTACAGTATCCCAGAATACTATATTTGGTGTCCTGAGGTATAGTGGGAAATTTGGAATAATTGCTGGAGCTCATCTTTCTGAGACTCTTTGAACATTTATTTTTAGACGTAGGGCTGTGGGACATATCTTTGCCAGATATTTCTTTTTTACTTACTTTGTAGTTAAAGGTAAGCCCCATTCAGTCTCATGCTTGAGAGCCATGGGATGTGCACAGGTTCATGAATGCTAATTCTACCTTCTCCACTAGCTAGTTTGTGGCTGACATTCCTGACTAGACTGATTCTGTAATTTCAGGCAAGGGAATTTCCTATGACATTAAGCTTCCAGAGAGTTGAAATAGGACATTTCTGCATGCAAAGCAGATGTTCTTTCTTTTTCTGTGCACATTCCTTTTTGGGGTGGGTGGGAGAAAATATACTTAAATGAATTCCATCAAATGCTATAGCCTCATCTCTAATTTTTATTAAATTAAATCTCATCTCAAATTTGTTTATACAAGCTGGCTGCCAATCCTCCACTCGTGTGAAATATAGAGGTCCAAGGATTCTAGAATTCTAGCAGCCCTGATATTGTGGAACAGTCACTCCTTAGAAATTATTCTGGCCTTCCAGAAACTTTTAAAAACTGAATGATTCTGGGGGGACTGTGATGAGCAAAGGACTGCATAATTTGTTTGATTTACTGATATTTTGTCTTAGTCCTACCATGATGTTTTCTTCTAAATGCTTGTTTTGTTCTGAATTAATATAAACCACCAAGTATCTGGCAGCTGTGGCCAGTATACCTAAGAGAAATAAATAAATAAAATCAATGGAGCCAAGAGTAAAAATATTGGGGGAGAAATAAAATAATTTTTAGTATTACCTGTACCTAGCACTTTCAAGGCATTTCCATTTTACCAAACCCTTAAAAAAAAAAACTCAGTAATTATTTTGCTGAATTTTGACAGCAAGTCACATATTTGAATCTGGGGCTCTGGGGATCACAGAAAAGTTGCCCATCCATGATCTAATGTAACCAGCTTAATTTTATTCTTGACATGAGCAACACTGATCTGCAACTTTTTCATATAGTATTTGTCGAACATGTTGCTACTATTATAAACAGAGTCACATTAAATTCTTTTAAATAAAAATGAACAATCCCTTCTCTGCTCAGCAATAAATCCCAAGCAAATAATTAGAAACATTGTTTATTTTATTTTACTGGGAGGGAAAAAAATCATATGAATTTGCAAACTGCAATATCCTCAGCATTATGTTTAAGATAGCTACGGGCTACTATAATGTTTTCTTCCTTTCTATTTCCCTTTAACTTCTATCTCTTTGTAAATTGATTTTATAATATTACCATGATAATTGCATTAAGGAGTGCAATGTGATTCTATAAGAGTAAAACTATTTCATTCACTGAACTAGTGAATAGAGAAAATATTTGTAGGGATAAAATGATAGACTATGTTCATTTATATAATGAATTGCATATGTTTATAACATGTTCATTTGCATTTTTATATGTATGAATTTAAGAATACATGCCAATTGAAGGACATTTCAGTATCTTTGGACTAAGCTGACATATTTTCCTAAGAAAAAGTATTCCTTTTATCATTTTGCAATTTTAGTCAGTTTCATAATCCTTTAGATCAGTGATCTCAAACTGATGGGACCCCCTTCTAGTGTGAAAAATTTGCAAAACCCCACATGAGAGTAGTATCTGTTGGCAGAAATAGGGTGACAAAAAGCTACTATGAATTCAGTAATCACCAGTAATGCTTTTAAATGAATTTTCACTTTATTAATCACAACAGCATCTATATATAATTTTTAAAAAAAGACTGTTGCATAATCTGTACATATGTGAGTTTTTAGTTTACAGAAGGCTACCATTATTTTCCTCCACAGTGCAGGAAGCCCTCATAGCAACCTGCTAAAATGGCCCAAAAGGGTGAGGACAACTTTCCCCCATCCATTCATTTCCCTTCCTCAACTTCAAAATTTATATTTTGAAGTATAAATAAAAGAAGAAAAAATCAAACCAGAAAGACCCCTCTTTGCTATGTATTTATTTTCTTGTTTGGATGAGGAAGACCTTTGTATTTGCTTAGAAAAGCAATTGCACTCTTCAAATTTTGCTGGGGAGGTGCATCAAGTCATGACAGGCCAGAGGAGTGTTGCAAGTGAGGCCAGAGGCTCCAGTGGGACCTGGTAGAATCCTTATGCAGCCCTCTCAGACTCTAGGTCTTCTGGCCATAGCTTGGATCCAATATATATAAATACAAACTCACAGCTATACATATTCAAACATATTTGTCTTATAATTAGTCAAGGATGATACATATACTGAATTTTTTTCCTTTTTCCCCCCTTTTTTAAAATGTAGCTCTAATTCATGCCTTCAGTGATCACAGAAAGAAGCAAATAATATTGAAAAGTACATTCTTATTCAGGATCCTGCACATGTTCCACACAGAAGACTTTGCATGGTTCATATGGATTTGTTTACTTGTTTGGTTTTACAGCTAAACAGGGTGACACACAATTGAGATTGATGGAATGAATGTTTACCCCAAAATATGTGTAACAGTGCAACAATTCTCATTTAAAACAGAAAATGAAAATTGAAAAAAAAAAGTGTTCAGAAGATTATACCAAACCTTTAAAAAAGGCAGGATAAGAAGTAAATTAAATAGGATCATAGCTTTTTAAAGAACATCAGAATATAAGTAATGTTTTTTTTTTAAATGCAGAATCTAATTTTACAAATACAGACTATAGCAAGATTATTATGTAATGCAGCTGTGATCATCAATATGATCCTACAGATGCTCCCTTTTTAAATGAACATTTTGTTTCAAATTATTAGGTAGGTATGCAATGAAAAGTATATATACAGTGAAAATGTGTTATATAGTGAACTTAAAATACATAGAAGAGATCTATTTCTTCCTGGAACTAAAAGACATTTATGTTTGTTTTCAGAATGAAGTTTTGTAGCTCAGTGGTATTGTAAGTGTTATTTGCCATAATGTTCTTCCTTCCACAGTCTTAGCTGAATATCAAGGAGGATTGATATGAGATGGATAGGGGTAGTTATGAAGATGTGATCTGGGAAATAAAATAAATCTCTACCCTGATGAACAAGTAACAGCTGTTCAAGCCTTCAAGGTAAAACTAAATATTTTACAAGATGTGAACCTTGCATATAATTAATGGAGAAAAATAAAGTATATGAATGTATGGTGGGAAAAAAAAAGAAACATTAATTAAGAAAAAAGTGACTACACATCTATATTTACAGGATATTAAGACACATTCTGAAGTTATTCATCTGGATAGTGCTGCTTTAGGAATACAGTGGAGAGAAATTGCAAGAATTGCCACAAGTATATGGATTGGTCTATTATTCAATATTTTACGGATCAAGACAAATTTGCCCCATAATTGCTGCTGATTCTCTGGGCACTGTAGTGGAAAACCGAGTTGCTGAAGTCATAATAATGCTCTATTACAGCTGAGATAAAACTTTTTATAAGCTATTTCTGAGAAAATTTCTGCAACTTTTATCATTCTTCCCTAGGGAAGGAGTCCACTCTGCAGACTTTATTCTAAATGTACTCTATCACTAATTGACTGATTGATTGCCCATAGACTTTACACTATGCCCCATGTTAATACTATGTTTAGAGCATTCTGTGTCGTGTAGCATACAAAATCGTGTTGAGAAAGGATGAAAGGAAAAGCAGAAGGGATTTCGCTACTGATCATGGTGTTAGACAATTTTCACAAACATTTTATAAAGTATTTCCTAGCTGACCAGCTCATGGTGTATGAGTTCTCTTCCTCTGATGCCTTTGTCAAAATGATGAAAGCTGGGCCATTGCACTGCAAGTTCCACCCCTTTTGGACAAACGTGCAACATCACAATGCAAGTACAAGGGGCGGGGCTTGCAGCATGACAGAATGATGCTGCTTTCATCAGAATGACCCATTCAGCACCCTCTGGGGACACTATTACTCTTGGAGATTCCAGATGGATTAATCACTTAGAAGTAAACTTCACCTTCTATCTCAGACTATAGACTATTTCTCCTTTGCTTGCATGTAGATTTCAGTAGACTCCATTTCTTTCTGTCAGTCCGTGATGATTCAGCTTTCTTTCTGTCTGCCTCATATAATTCTCTTCCCGGACTTGTATCTTCTGTTTTCTCTAGATGAACTGATATGTTTTAGGCTCAGATTTACCAACTGCTTCTCTAGACGCTCCATACTCCATCACCACCAGATACTCAACAATCAAAATATCTGCAGTCTTGCCCACAGCTATCCATCCTCTCTGCTTCTTAGTTCTGTCTATCAGCAGCTGCAAATAGTCCAAGAACATACAGATTTTCTTGTTTCTTCTAAGACAGTTTTGAATCTACTATATAGGGAAGAACTACTTCAAGGCACTTTGCTTATTTCCAAAACATCAGGCAGGAAGAAAAGGACTGCACTTTTTCAGTCTATTATAGTTGTGCTTCTCCGTATACATACAGAGTGAAGGAAGAATTAATATTTTCCAGCCTCTTCTACGCAAGTTTCCATCCATGATGATTATGTTGTTGTTGTTGATGATGAGAATGATGATGAGAAACAATAAAGAATATAAACTAGTTCTTAACTGTAAGAGGAAAGAGAATTTGTTTGGTCTACATATTACCTGTATTTCCCAGATATATTATCACTGCAGATATTTATAATACATTCCAAATAAATGAAGAAATAGACTAGAATGAATTTAGGCTTAAAAATGGAAACACAGTTTAGACTAGATGAAAGTGCTACAATTCCCAGCACTGAGGGTATAATAACTTAGAAAAAAGGGCAGTGATATTATTACAACAAGGAGGGAGAAATCAAGTCTGGAATTACAGAAGACATCTGGTGATTTTTCTCACTAATGAAGAATTTCAGCAAACATTTATATTATATAAAAGGCAGTGATTAAATTTCCTAGCTCATCTGATTCCCATGCTCAGTGGAGATGAAGACACAGTTACTTTTAAGGATTAAATTATTTCCTCTTATTTTAATTAGTCCAGAGTAAGTGTGTGTGCTTCACAGATTCTTGGTCTGGTTGAAGATACTGCATTTGAGGTTGTAGAGGGGGAAACTTCCCCATCCCCTCCCACCCAATTCAGGTAACAAATCTCTTCCCATACAGAAACTAAAAAGGATGAAAATAAACACACAAACATACAAGTTAGTATGATGTAGTGGTTAAAGTACTGGACTAAGAGCAGTGAGACCCAGGTTCCCATTGAAATAGAATCACTGCTCAATACTCTCTGCAAGGTACTGCAGTGGAGTTTGGACTGGACAAATGTGCCACCCTTACCAACAGCAGTAAACTGAAGGAATCAAGATGCCCTATAGAAATAATATCAAGAGTCTGGATGAAGAAGATGACTACAAATACCTGGGCATCCTTAAAGCTGACAACATCAAGCACATTAGTGGTGAATACATCATGACAGTGAAGAAGATCTTAAAGTCCAAACTCAGTGGAGGAAATACCATCAAGGCAATTAACACCTGAGCAATTCCAGTCATTAGATACACAGCTGGAATAGTGGACTGCACTCAAGCAGAACTAGAAGCCCTGGATAGGAAGACCAGAAAAATAATGACGATGAATCATGCCCTTCATCCATGCAGTGATGTTGACAGACTCTACTTACCAAGGAGCATTGGTGGGCATGGAATGTTGCAATTACACCTGACAGTTTAAAAAGAAAAAAGGGCCTTAGAAGAATATCTGAAGGACAGTGAAGAACATGCACTAAAGCTAGTATACCAGGAAGGCTTACTGAATACTGAAGAGATCAAACTGGCTTACAAGAAAGACCAAATGAGGAATAGAAAAGAGACATGGCAAGACAAAGTATTACATGGCCAGTACACAAAAAACCAGCAGGCAAAGCAGATAACAATAAGGCCTGGCAATGGCTAAGAGCAGGAAAGTTGAAGAAAGAAATAAAGAGGCTAATTCTGGCTGCACAAGACCAAACCTTAAGAACAAATGGATATAAAGCCAGAATTGAGAAGACAGCAACAGACAGCAAATGCCACCTCTGCAAAGAAGCTGAAGAAGCAGTAGACCACCTAGTTAGCTGCTGCAAGAAGATCGCACAGACTGACTACAAACAACAGCATGACAAAGTAACAACAATGGTGCATTGGAATATCTGTAAGAAATACCATTTGCTTGCAAGCAAGAACTAGTGGGACCACAAAACAGACAAAGTAATAGAAAATGAAGAAGCTAAAGTGCTCTGGGAGTTTAGAATTCAAACAGACAAGCATCTGCCACACAACATCCCAGACTTAACAGTTGTGGATAAGAAAGACAAAAAAGTCTGGATAGTGGACATTGCAATCCCTGGAGATAGCAGAATAGAAGAGAAAGAATTGGAGAAAATCATAAAATACAAAGACCTGCAAATAGAAATAGAACGACTGTGGCAAAAGAAGGCAAGGATAGTATCAATAGTAATAGGTGCCTTAGGTGCAATCCCAAAACATCTGATACTGCTTGAAGGCTATAGGCATTGACAAAATCACCACCAGTCAATTGCAAAAGGCAGCTTCACTTGGAACAGCTAACATCCTGCAATGATACCTTTAACACCATCAGACTACAACATCTGCCTATCCCAGGCCCTTGGGAAGGATTCGATGGGTGGATAAAAATGCCAAATCCAGTCTAAACATCTAGCTGACTGCAACCAACAATAAAATTGGAAATAACCAGAAGTCACACACTAGGGAGCAAGCATCAGAATTTTCTTTATGTTGCTATTCATTGGAATGTTCCTAGTGAAGTTAATAAAGAGTATGGATTATTATACTAAATCATTTAATACTGATTTACTAGATATTAGTAAAACAGCATAAAATGATTAGACAGTAAGTCCTGTTAGATAAAATTCAACTTACATTCCGTATACCAGTGCATAGGATCTCTCATCTCAAGTTTGTCTACCACTGCATATCTGAGTCTGTCTCTCATTTCCTTGCCACAAAACTGCTGCTGCATTAATGTTGAATGAGGACTTCTGGTACAGGCTTCTCTTCCATAACTCTAGTTTGTGTTTTTTATTTACTCTGCTGAATAGAAAACACCTCCTTGAAATCTCTCTGGTAGGTTCCCAGTTCAAAAGGAGTTGTATTCCATGTATCTTGCAAAGGGAATGCAAAAGCTTAAAGCCTCTTATTCCCTCATGCTAGGATTGATTGGTTGATTATGTGTCATCAAATAATTTTTGACTCCTAGTGACCACATAGATAGTTTTTCTCCATGATGATCTATCTCTAACCTGGTCTTTCAGGTTTCCCAATGGTTCTCCCATCACCACTGTAACTGAGTCCACCCACCTTGCTGCTGGTTGTCCTCCTCTTCTCTTTCCTTCCACTTTTCCCAGTATTAAAGCCTTTTTCAGAGAGCTGGGCTTTGCAAAATGTGTCTGAAGTAAGATCATTTGAGCCTGGTCAATTGTGTTTCAAGTGAGAACTCTGGGTTAATTTGTTTGATAATCCATTGGTTTGTTTTCTTGGCTGTGCACAGTATTCTCAGGAGTCTTTTCCAACACCAAAGTTGAAGGGCATGAATACTCTTCCTATCCTGCTTTTTTAAAGTCCAGCTTTCACTTCCATAGAGTATCACTGGGAATACATGCTAGGATACACATGCTAGGATATCAGTCTGTAAAGCTGTAGCCCACAACAAAAGGAACAGGCAATGGGTAGAATAGGCTAGGTTTCCTATTCAGGAGAGAACTGGAGTCCTAGCAGCATTCTAAGTTCAAAATAAAGCTTAGCATGCATGATATTACTTTGCCAGCAGTTATTATCATAGCCTTTAATAGTGCAGAAAACCTAATAACCTTTGATACAATGCTCAGAGATTTCCCAGATCAAATAATTGTCCTTCTCAACAATCTTATATAAAATATATCAGTAGTTTTCCCCATAATTTAGCAGGAATATAAAACAACATATTAACTGGCTTTATCTGCAACCATTTTTATCATAGAGTTGAATTCTGGAAATTTGTAGCATTCAACAAGTGGAGAGATGATGGATATTAAGATTTAAATTATTAACTGAACAGGTTAATTTTTAGAAGTAATAGAGTATTGAAAAAAAGGTTTTTATTTTTTTGCATGTGTGTGGGTGGGTAACTTGCCTCAAAGGGCACAAGTCTATTTAGTATATGGGTTTGCAATTATTATCATTCTTTAGAATGATTTTATGTTTCTGTTTCTAATTTCCTAATTTTGTGTATGCTTCATTAGCTCAACCGAATTCAACCCTGATATAGTGAAGAACTGTGGTTCTTACAGCTATGCATGTAAGTTAAGCATCTGCTTGTAGCTGTAACCTGAAACATTTTAGCAGAAACATACCTTCTCCAATGTTCTTTGTAAAACATTCTTCATAATCAGATTCTCCATAATAGAGATTTTATTTTAAAAGTCCTCAGTATACCACAGCATATGTTTTAATTTGAGATAATCTCTATCAAGAGCAATAAAATCCACAAAAAACTCATTAGAAAACTGCCAGAACAATGATACGAAGTGGCAAGGGTAGGCAAGAGCTGTTAGAAGAGCCATTACAAGAAATGACAATTCAGTTGTGGGAAAGGAGGGGCCGTGAGAATAACTCTGCCTTGATTCTGTTTGGTATAAGAGGGGCAGACAGAAATTCTGCCAGGCTGTCCCAGCCAGCATGGGAGTTGGTCCACACATCTTAAAGTTGTCAGGGTTGAAAAACACTGCTCTACAACAATGAAGTACATTCCTGTAGTCCTTAAGATGTGTGTTTTCTGACCTGACCTACCTCTAACAGAGAGTAATGGTAAATACCAGGCACTGATTTAATATTTCAAGAACAGTTAAAGAAGAACAGACATGTTAAGCAACTGAAGTTTGGGTAACTTTTCACCCATACTTGTTGTGGGAGGACTTTGGAAACAATGCAAGAGTGGATTGTGAAGATGGTACATGTGGTACTGCACAGAATTCTTTATCATAAGAGAATATGGGAAATTGAGTAGATTCTTATTAGTGGCTGTAGCTGACATCCTCTGTATTTGGATATTTCTATTTTCTCTCTTTGTTTATCTAACTGCACATCCACATAAAACATTACTAAAATCATTGTCTTCCTCATAGCCACATCACTGCATTAATTTCTTTAATTTTACTTTTTGACTACCCCATCATCCATTGCTCTTGATATCTGTAACATTTGGGGGGAAAAATGAAAACATATTTCATAAATTTTGTATTATAAAAATCTGTTGGCTGAAAGCACAATGCACATCACCATCTACTAAAGGTAATAAAAAAACCACATTGTTTCATAATGATAATACACATTACGGTTACTTTGAACAATGCAAAGTAAGGGGAAATTCATCCTACACCACATTAGAATCAGTGGAGAGTTCAGAGTCTAAAGGGTTAAACAAAGACCCCTGTGTATTGAACAAAGCAGATAATAACATCATGCACTGATGCTTGTACCTCTGAAAGCCTCTGGCCACAGATATTTGTGATGTAGAGAGCTACAGAGCAGCAGCAACATAACAGCTGGACCTATGTAATATGGCCCCATTTTCATGTTTACTTATTCCTATGTTGATTTTAGTATAGTAATCTGAGAGGCAAACTCACCACCTCTACTGAGGAAGCTAAGAATCTGATAATCATTGTCTTAGTGTTCTGGCAACTCAGTTCTGTGGGCATTGGAATTTTGCACATAGCATTAGCTAATAGAGCTGAGTTATATTAGTTAGCTCCAGTAGCAAAGCTGATTTCAATAATTCATGGCACAATCCCATGCATTTTAGAAATGTTTCATTGTCTTTATAACAGTTATTCCCAGTGTCTACAGAATTAAACCTTTAAAGGAGAACACAGAGAAAATTAGTTCAACAGAAAAAACTATTATCTACCTAGGATTCAAATTTACTATATTATCAACTAATAGCTTATAGGAATGCTTTGAGCAGCTGGCTTGCATGAAAATTCTTTACTACATTACAGATTTCTTGCTTGATTTTTCCATATTATCATAGCAATACAAAAAAAAAAGTGTTTAGCCATTGTGACACTGTTTATGATGTAACAAATATGCTATTTCATCTACAAAAAAAAAAAAAAAAATACTAGTAACCTCATTGGCAAAACCCATTGTGATGCCATTATTCCCTCCTAAGTGATCAGAGAGAAATGTTCACAACACAGGGACAAAATAAGCCATAAGATAGTAGACAAGAAGCAAAAACAAGATAGTAGAAGAGAGAAGTGGGGTGGGGTGGGGGAATCTCTCTATATATTTTTTTTAATAGATTATGTCTGGCAGGGCCTGTGCATGTTGCATGACTTGTCCTTGCTGTCCAGGGTGTAATTGCTGCAAGAAATGTCTAAAAATATGTGGTCCAAAACAATCCAGCTTGTGCTGGCAATTCATGTTTACAGATGAACGGAACTGTGACTGTTGCTACTGCCCGCATGAAGATGACACCACCTGCCAGTGCTGTCACTGTGCATGCTCGGAGAGCCCCAATTGTCGCTGGTGCTGCTGCTCCTGTGCTAATAATAGAAATTGCAAGTGCTTGTGCTGTACAGAGGACAATAATGAATGTCAGTGCTATGAAAGTAGATGTTGCACTTTCCCATATTTGCCATACAGACGTGGAGCTAAATTACGAAGAAGGTAAGAGCCATCAAACACTGCTTCTTTTAGGAATCTTCCTAAGAACACATTGATCCATCACCCTGAGTAATGTTTCTGTTTACATACATACATACATACATACATACATACATACATACATACATACTGTACATACGTATTTTAAACTGGAGCTGGCAGGGATTGAATGTGGAATTGTTAAGCTAGTTTAGACCATGAAGGAGCAAGTTTCTTCAGAACAGTTTATCAAATTCTACATCAACAGATTATGAGGGTTCTGCAATTTCTCTTAGAATATCCGCTTGTGACTTTTTAGTCAAAAATCTCCTAAAGTGGCTTGTAAATATCAAAAGTGAGGCAATCCTTATCCTTAGGCTTACCATTTAAAAGGCTGTAAATTGCAGGTAGAAGATGTAAATGTGCACGCACACACACAAATTTGCTTGATAAAGGAGTAAGGGAAGAGTTTTAACTAGTTTAAGTTTTCCTAATAAAATGGAAATGCTAACTGTTCTCTTCTTCTATAAGCATGGAGTTCTAGAAACTTATGTTTTAAATGCAGTTACAGCATTTGATATTTGGGAACACAAATAAAAATAATTAACCATTAAAAAGAAGAGATTCATATCCATGTAATAATATGTGATATGAAGAAACAAGAAGAGATTTAGTAATTATGTTTTCTGTTTCCAATTCATATAATATATTTATGATATGGTACTCTGATCATTTTCCATTATTCTACAAATTCTTGGCAACTATTACAGATTAAAAAAACTCAAGGAAATCTAAAAAGGCTTGGAAGTTCTCAGAAATGTTACAAGCCATTATCTAAAACAGAGGTGGGGGATATGTGGCCCTTCAGATGTTGTTCAATTACGGTTACCTCAGGCAGCATGGCTAATTATGAGGGATGCTGGGAATTGTAATTCAGGAACATCTAGAGGTCTACAGATTCCCTGCCTCTGAATTCTAAATCTATTTGAACAGGTTAACTCATAAAGAGTTAACAGAGTATGAAGGACTTCAACAGTTTTTGCTGGGAATGTGTTTGACCTGGGGACTTCTGCTGAGAGTATGCATCACCCACAGACAGGCACATTCATTAATTCTTTTCAGCAAAATGTATGGGTAATCTTTGCCAAGGGTATGCAGCTCATTTCCAGGAATGACATGGAATCTTTTTTGGTATATGTATCAAAGCCCTGTTTTGTTTTGTTTTTTAAGATATCTATATTTCCTAGGAAGGACACTGAACAAAGTGTATTTGCATGCAAAACTCTGTCATACTGCTAAGCACCAAAATGCCCATCCCTGCATTCTAGCTGCTTATGGGGGGAAATTTCTACCTTAGCTCTCAGAATTTCTACTGATTTGTCTGTAAACAATATAGATACAACCTAATATTCATGGAATTTGATGGCCCCAGTGTACTCATTAGTGGACCAAAAGTAAATAATTACAAACAGTGACCATTCATTACAGGCACAAGAGTCAATAATACACAAAATGTATACATTCTTGGCTAAATGTACTGATGCTGTATCTCCCATGTCTAATGCTATTTATATCAAAACATATGCACTTTATATGTATGTGTATAAAGTCATTATATGGCTTTAGCTAACTTTTATATGGAGACCAAAAGAATGAAAGATCTACCCCTCTGTTAGCTGCATATGCTCAGTGTTGATCCAATAATGAGGAAGTAGTCCCTCAAAGATAAATTAGTGTTATTTTACAGAAGTCTTCCATAAATCCCAAACCATATAAGGAAACCTATATTTCCTGAGTTACTAAAGTCTTGGGATTTTGCCACTGGCAGCATTCTCAGTGAGAAAAATGCAAAGAAGTGTCCTACAAAAGCTGCAAGTCCTATCCTTTGCTACTATCATCATCACAAGTTAAGCAAATGGGGATGGTTAGGAGAACAGTTTACAGAGGATAGGTATGGAAAGAAGTGTGGGCATTCTGGTTTGAATTAGGTGTAAACCAAAAAGGAATTTTTGAAGCAGGTGCCACCTGGTTCATAATTTCACCCAAACAGTGCAACTACCTTAAGCTTGGGTATTATAAATATCAGTGGCATCCTTAGATGTAACTCAGAGGTCTTTGTATTGGTTTTATTTTCAGACTCAGAAGCCGAGGGACAAGTAATACATCTGTCATTTCATTGGATAAGGAACCTTCTGGACATGCTTTTATTGACCAGCTTGTTTGCCCTTTGTGCCAGCGAATGTTTATCCGCCCATTTATGTTGCCATGTAATCACTGTATTTGTGATAGATGTATCATGCAGAGCAGACTTAATGCTGAAATTACAGAGAGTTTCTACGTCCTCACATGTCCGATCTGCAAGAGAGCCCATTGCCTTCCATTTTCTAAAAGAATGTATCTGAGGATTAATTATCTAAGGGCCAGATTGGCTAGAAAGTATATGCGCCGATATGGTTTCCTAAGGTGGAGGTTTGACAAAAGTTATGTGCCAATTTATTGCCAGGTTTGTGATGAGCAAAAGGCAAGCAAGAGATGTTTGTCATGTCAGCTGAACTATTGTAATGTTTGTCTGAGGAACTGCCATCAAGAGATTTCCTCCCAAAACCATGCCTATGCTAAAATTACTGATGATATCTGGGAAGACAAAAACTGCTTAATCCATGGTGATTCACTGCTCTCCAAATACTGCCTTGATGATCATGAACTAATATGTGAATATTGTGCTGAAACACAACACAGTGATCATAACAAAGTTTCTTTGGCAATAGGATGTTCAAGAATGTCTGCTGCGTTATTTGCAGCTATTGCAAAGTTTAAAAAAGGTTCCTATTTGTTTAAATTATTTTCTTTCTGCTTGATATTTTCTTAGTTGCTATATTATGTCTAATGAATGTGAATGCTAAACCCATCAGAGATTTCTCTAAGGCTAAACGTTTCCTGAATTCCTAATCAATGGAGAATAATTTCAGCGTGGCCTTGTAATACCTGGTTTCAGCAGTGTACATAATACATGAAGCTCATTGTGTTGTTTTGGGAAAGTTATTATTTCTCAGCTAAATCTGTTTTAGAGTTGGATGGTTAGCAGAACATATGCCCAACAAATTAACATATAGACCTTGAAAGCAAAGAAACATGATTTATAACTCCCGTTGCTAAATGGCCATTTATGGGTGACTTTGAATTCCTTATACTAACATGTTAAGAATTTTTCAGATGTACTGGGTTGATGGTTGTTCTTCCATAATTAGTTGGAAGGCACACATAGGCATTTGTTACTAACCATGATCATGAAAACAAAAGCAAACCAAAAAACCCCAAATGCATTGTGATGTCACAGTGCAAATCCCGCCTTCCATACTCATACTTTCATATCTCAATGGCAGACAGAAAGAAGAAATGTGGAGGGTTGCATTGTCACAGCAGGGCCCATCTTTGTCACTTCCTCCTGCCAGCCCACCCTACAGATGATGAAGCCATACACACACTCATGCATGTATACATGCACATGCACATACAGACCTTCCACTAACATAGCTTTCTCTCTCTCATAAAACATCTAGCCCTCTTCCTCTCTCATTCGTGATCAGAATATGTTTTTCCCTGCTGTCTTCACTCCTATCGAAGAGCTCCAGTTTTTTTTTTTAATCTCTCAATCCTTAACTTCCATCATGCAAACCTGATAGAACAATAGTAAGCAATCGAATCTGTGCTTGAAAAAGGCAAAGTATTGCTACCAGTGAAGCAGAAGGGTTTTGCTGAGGGTACAACCATACCATGCTCTTGAGTCAGATATTTCTGATTCAATTTCTTAGTTTTTTGGCATAAAGAAGAAGTAAAGCCTCCAAGATTAGCCTATTCCCTATCGCCCTTTTCAGGCTATTAGGCATATGGCAGAGTTAGCAGTCACGATGACCAAAGCATTAGGCTTGACTATCAAGTCCAGTCAGACATTGTAGAGCTATGAAATTAAATGTGTAAAATCTCATTTAATTTCAGTTTAATGTAAACCAAATAGACATGCTTCTGTGTTCATTTATGAGCTAGATATGAGCTGGACAAAATGCTGGGAATAATTATCATTACTTTTTGAAAATGTAATAAATGCTGTCATGAAGAACAAATTGTTGCAATGCTTCTAGTATAGCATTAATCCTTTCTCTCCACTTATCTAAGTCAACCAAAGGTGCTGTTCCCCATCCCAACCCCCATGGAGATAAACATTCAAATATGACCTTTTTGATTTACTGGGCAAATGACAGCTTCAGGGACAAAAATGGCCTGTTGAGTTTCTCCAACCCACTTGAAACTGAGGGGAAAAAAATATCCAACATTTCTTGGGGAATTGGGCTCACCACATAGTAAAGGCAGCAGCATAGTTCTTGCTTTTTTCTGCAGATGGAAATGATCTCACTGGAAATAGAGGTTCGCAACAAATTGCAAAGTAACCTTGTTCTAGGATAAGGAAAAGAACTGTTGTAGAAACTTTTTTCAGAAAAAAAAATGTATTCTTAAAAATTTCACAACAGTTCAGTTAACTTCTGATTGATCCTAAGTCTTAATCTGAAGCTTTGTCTTTCCTCAAGAGAGACTTGCAAATCTGGTTTACAATGTTTAATGTAGTGCCACCACATCATAAATTTTCTAGAACTGAACTATATTTCACTTTCGAATCCATGTAACTTAGAGTGCAAACTCTCTTATCTCCAAAATCGGTTAGCCTATGTTAAATCTAATATTTAACCAGTTTTCTGTCTTGTGAACAAGAATGGCATCCTTCAAAATAATAGCAATTGTAATTGTTACAATTTTCCTGTTGCAGTCCGTTATGTAGTCGATAATGACCTAATGGAAGTCCTTGTATTAAAAAGCAATTTTAAATCCTACAAAGAAACCAAAAGGAGAGAGATCAGGAATGGTTTTATGAGATTACGGATGATACTTCAAGAGCGCGAGAAAGAACTGATGGAGGCAGTAGAAAACCTTGAGATTGAGAAACAAAAGGCACTTTATGAATTTGCAAACCACGCAACAAGGAAAATTGATCAAATGGACAGCCTCATGCAGTATTCTAAGGAAGCTTTAAAAGAAGAGAGCCCTATTGCATTCCTGCAGTCTGCACGTTGCTTAGTAAAGGAAATAGAAGATATAATTGCAAGTGTTTATCAGCCCAACCCACACCTTAAGGAAGACCCTATTAAGCATCTTAAAGTCAACTTTGAGGAGCTTTCTGAAAACCTAGTAAGCATTTTCCCATCACTCCACAGTAAATTACGATATGAAAAAATGAACAAATGTCCTTATCCTTGCAGTTCTGATGTCATGATTCCAAGAACTGTTTCGAGTGCACAAATTCCAAACCCACTAGGACTGAACAGAAGTTTCTCCTTATCATCATTTCACTCACTGTATGACCAAACCTTTATGAACAATGAACTGAGTACAAGACCAAAATCATCACCTCCAATGGAGCTGAAAGGTAATCAATTGTATGCTATTTGGAATGCATCATCAGATACTTCAAAAGATACAAGAAACTATCCAGACTATGGTGTCAATTACAATCCAGAACTACAGGAAGAAACTTCTTCAGCTCCTGGTCTTGTTGTTGTTTACCAAACTCTTGTCTATCCAACTGTTGCTAAGGTATGAATTCTTGTAAAATGTTTTTATTTTATGACCTTGCACTCATTAAGAGCATTCACTCTTTCTGTGAATTCAAATAATACTGGATAATAGATATGTGTGATGAAGACATATAATCTTCATCAGTTCTGCATGTATCCATGTTCCAAATAATTTCCCAATTATTTCTTTTAAAGGTGTCTAGAAAATCTGCAGTTCCCTGTATATGGATTTTGTATATATTTTCCTATGTAATTGAAGAGTAACCTAATATTTCTTTCTTGTTGCTTTGCACCATCAATCAACATATAAGTGAAATCAAATTAATGAATTTTGGACCCAAAGTTATTCTATCACAGATGAAAAACTACTTTCATAAATGGCCATGGACTAGTGTCCTATATAATTCCTCCTTCCTTTACCAAGCACCTTGGCTTTTGATTTGGTGATACTGCTTTTAAGTTTCAGATTCCTGTCCAGTGACCTCACTCATCTACTCTTTAATCATGGATAAGAGTCCTGATCTGCCCTGTATTACAGAGAATGGAAGGGATTTGATATGTCTACCTGCATGGTATTTCCATCCAGATTGTCAAAGTAGTAGAAGGTGCTGTAAAAGTGTGAATTTTACTCTTGTTTTTTCCCCCATTTCATGCAAATCTGTTGACTGTTCTTTGCCAATGTTAGAGAATTTTGTCGGGGATTAAAACTGATGCTATTTGAAATATTTTTTTAAAAAAAATTCTTAGGTATTTTGACAGTCGTCATTGATCCTAAGCAGGAAAGTTTTATTTTTTCCACCTTTTAAGATCTTTTTTTAAAATTTCTCTCCATAATTATAATTATTTTAAAATATGTCTTTATTGCTACCTGTCAGGTACAATCCCAGGTATTTCACTGAGTCTTTTGTGATCTGGCAACCAGACTCTTTCTGCACAAACGTTTCTTCTTCTTGAATTAGATATCATTATAGAGAGATAGATATAGATATGTAGATATATATAAAATATATTTACTTTAATTTTGTATCCAGAAAATTCACCAAACCTTTAATTGTTTTCATCAGCTGTCTTACTGGAATTGGTAGTTGCATCATTCCACTGGCTGAGTACTTGTTTTGTCTCATTTTGTACTCCTTTACTTTCCACTTTTTGAATGAATCTGTTTTCATATCACTTTAATGTAGTATGTTTATTACTGTTGTTTACAATTGTAATGTAATGTCTTTGAGGTGTATCTTATGGGACTTAGTGGAGAAATTTATTTGAAAACCAAAGGCAGTGAGTTAGTCATGGTGGCTACACTATGAAATGGCCTCTCCAAGAAATCAAGCCAGGCTTCTTTTTGATCATTTCACTTCACAGGTCAACTTCTAAATGTTTATGATAGTTTTTGAAGAAACGTGAGCAAGCTTAATTTTTTATGAGCCCCATTTGTATGCTAATTGGTTCTGTATCATTCTAATTTTACATTTTCTTTCTGTCCTGATCGTTGTTGGCCTTTTGTCCTTTCTATTGTAGGTTGAGTAAGTTTCTTTATTTTGGTCATTCACCAATATAATATATATCATTCAGGGATAATATTACAGCCATCTTGTTATGATAGTGGTCAAAGCTATATACTTTAAGAAATTACAAACATTTAAATCACTAGTGTAGACTAGAAAATTGTGACATCAATACTATTAAAATTGTAAGAGTGGGGTTATAAAGACAAAAATAAGTATAATAGAAATTTATGTAATTTTGCTAAAACTGTTGGTATTTATTTTTATTTTATCTGCACTCAATCATGACAAGGTGTTTCGGAAGTGGTTTGCCATTGCCTCCTTCCTAGGGCAAAGCCCAGCTGGCAGATGCAGGAAGGTGGGATATCTGTTGCTTCGCGTCTTTTTCAGACGTACGCGACTTCCACGTTACCAGCAACTGGTCCCATCTCCCATGCAAGGTGCTGCCAGCGTTTTTCCTCCCACTGGGGTGAGAGTACCCATTTATCTACTCACGGATACTTTCGAGCTGCAGGGTTGGCAGAAGCTAGGACACAGGAGCTCACTCTGCCGCATGGAGCTGGGCTTGAACCACTGAAGTGTCGACTATTTCTGGCCGGCAACTTCCAGCATCATTAAGCCACTGCGCCACCACGTCCCCTATAAAACTGTTGGTATAATTATAGCTAAATAAATATAGCTAATGTGAAATGCAAAATCACTATACCTACACTACAAAAGCTACAGGTAAAACTATATTTGATATTAATATTGTAACAGTAAGAACTATATTAGTGTAGTGTAAAATAAAATTCTATATCAGAATGAATGACAGTAAAATTGAAAAGCTAAAGAGCTAAAATGGCAAATAATACGCATTCTCTTTATCAGTCTGATGGCTCTAATGGTCATGGGCAAGGTAATTGTATTTGAACAGTTGTGGACAATACATCATAAAATAAGCACCTATGCTACATTATTAGCTGTTACTTACATCTGTGAATGGCATTTGCACATGATGTAACAGAATTTTGCTGTGCTTCAACAAATAAAACTACCTAGTAAAAAGTATACATAAAACTTATTCTGGAAATTTAGATAAAAGATGGGTAATCAGCTGAAGATGAATATTCCTGTAAAGCTAGCAGTAAAGGAGGGCATGGACTGTGGTTCCTCTAGTCCTCATGCCACAGGGGTAGTGTTGTGCTTCAAAAGGAACTTTTCTGTATTTCCTTTCCAAAATTGCAGTGGGAAATACATTGAGCTAGACCAGTGTTTCTCAACCTTGGCAGCTTTCAGATGGGTGGACTTCAACTCCCAGAATTCCCCAGCCAGCAAGGTGAAGTCCACCCATCTGAAAACTGCCAAGGTTGAGAAACACACTGAACTAGACTAAAGTTAGAGCCGTTCTAAATTTGTGGCTTGAAATGTGCCATAGATAAGAAGCTGATTTAGAATCTCAAATTTGGTTATTTATAAATATATCCTGTGAGCGAACAGCAGTTTCTAATTGACCTTCTATGTCTTAAATCCTTTCTTTTAAAATTAATTTAGCTCGATCTGACCCCTGTGGCAAGATAGTATAACAAGGTAGCATGCTAATGATACCCAGTTATACACTTCTACCCCATCTTGGGAAGTGATGCTGTTCAGGTGCTAGCTCAATGCCTGGAGACCAGAAGAGCCTACATGGGGAGAAACCAGCTGCAACTTAGCCCTAACAAGATGGAGTGGTTGTGGATTTTCGCCCTGCCCCTATGGTCAGCAGAGTTGACATCTCTGACTCTGGATAGGGTAACACTCCCCCAGACAGATCTGGTGCACAGTTTGGGGGTCCTCTTGGATTCATAGCCCCTGCTGGAAGAGCAAGGGGCAGCCATGGCCAGGGGAGCTTTTACACAAATTCATCTTTTGTGCCAATTGTGTCCATTCCTAAATTGGGAGGCCTTGTCACAGTCACACATGCCTTAGCCACCTCCTGTTTGCATTACTCCAATGTGCTGTACATGAGATGCCCCTGAGGATCATCCAGAAGCTGCAAGTGGCTTGGAATGTAATGACACATGCAGTTTTGGATCTCCTGAAGTTTGCCTGAGTAATACCATTGCTGCGTGAGCTGCACTGGCTCCTAGCTGCTTTCCAGGTACAATTCAAGGTGCTGGTTATTATCTTTAAAGCCCTACTTGGCACAGGGCCAGGTTACTTGTGGGATCACTTCTCCCTGGGGTTATCTGCCCATCCTACTAGGTTAGACAGGATGGACATGCTCCAGGTCCCCTCCCTTAAATGTTGCGACCTGAGAAATGTGCTTTCTCAGTGACTGCCCCAGCCCTTTGGAACAGCCTCCCACCTGAGATCTGGGGGATTCTTACCCTTCCAGAGGGCCATGAAGACTTGGCTCTTTCCCCAAACATTAGGCTACGATGGGGGTTGAGGTGGGAGGCTGTTTGGTCTGGCAGCTGGGGGGAAGGATACTTCTGGTTTAATCTCTGTTTTTCTGGATTGTTGTGAGCTACCTAGAATCATTGTATGAGATAGGCAGCCATCTAGGCCCTGTAAATAAATAAATAAAAGCAAATGCCATAATAATTCAATTTTCCTAGGGTTACTTTTCCCATGAAGATTTGAAATTATCTGCCAGAATTAGATGGACCAATCCAGTTGGGTCCTGGAGCAGTTTTAGCCAATAGTATTTATCCAGAGTAATATTTATTCAGAATTCGACTTATGACTCCTGATTCCCAATAGAGCACCATGTTTAGAATGCAGTGGGGAAACTGCAAAATTTGCTCTTTCAGATGTTGACAGAATGTAAGAATCATGATCTTGGCAACATTTATTATTAATTCATCCTTATTGCAGTAAGAAAGAAGTTATTTTAAAGGTCTTTTCAGACCAACGTTGGCTTTTTGAAGAACAAAATAGAAAAGTTTTAAAAATATAAATGCACTGACATTTCTGGTTTATTCTAATTACTAAAGACCATGTAATTTCCTTCTTCTTTATTTTATTTGAGCCATGTGGAAATGATCTACAGAGAACTAGGTCTAAAACCTCTGTGTCTGGTGAAAGATAAAACTACAGCCCACCTGAAATGTATTGCTCCATTTATGACAGTTTAAAATATGGCCTAGCCTTTCCTAATTTGATGCCCATCATATGAGTTGGACTTAATTCCCTGTTATTATGGCTTATTGGCTGGTTTAGGACTCCAAATAGTTTTTAGAGGGTAGGACACTTATTAGATTTAAAATCCATGGAACTGGTACTAAAATGCTATTGTGGATATGTACTAAAACACATATCCACAATACAAATGCCTGTATGTGGATATGGATTTAACATACATAATTAATTTGGGGTTGTAAGTTGTTGGGTTTTTTATTTTACAAATATTTATTGCTCAAAAAATTAAATGCTAGCAGCCTTACTTACTAACTAACCCTGTTAGTTTGTTAGAAAAACATAAAGATATTTTCAGTGCACTTTCTTTGCACTCCACAGATTTATTGGACCTGTCCAACAGAAGACGTAGATAGCTTTGAAGTTGCTTATTATGAAGTACTTGATGAAGAGGCACCTGAGAATTTAATCCAATCACAACTCATAGGAGTACTTACTGGAATTGTACAACAGAATCTGGAAATACATAATCTGTCACCTAATACTGAGTATCTCTTCAAAGTTCGAGCTGTCAATGAGAATGGACCAGGCGAATGGAGTGAAGTTTGTAAGGTACAAACTCTTGCATTTAATTTCTGGGTAAATCAAACTCATACAGAGAAATGCAGTATCATGATTTTAGATACATAAGTCACATTTATTCTCAGATTATTCAAATGAATTAGGTTCAATGGAACTTAATTCAAATATTGCTTGGATTGTTTTTCTTTTGGGTTTTTTTTTAAGATTTGTTTTTGTTTGTTTTTTGCCATAGCATTAATAACAATTCTCTCGGTTGACATGGTTTCAAAATGTTAAATAAACATTTTTATAATATTCTATTTCACATATCAAAGAGGTCACAATGAGAGCACTGAAAGTGTTTCATAGCATAATGCTTTTTGTGTGGCATATTTATATGTCTGACAATTTTTGAGGCTTCATTTTTCCTCCACTATTTTTTGTTTTGTTTACCATTCTGTCAGATGAAAATTCAAAAAAGAACACACATTAAGATTTAATTTAATACAAGTATTGTCCCAATATAGATTTTGATTTGTTTTACACATAGGCTGTGAGAAATAATTCATGAGTGAAGACATTATGCTAAGCTGTTTTTTAAATCTTTAGAGCAGAGAACATTCTTCTAAAATGAATCTTGAACAGATACATTATTTCTGGATATTTATTTATATGCTTCTACATCTGAAAACATTCTGAAGTGTCTGCTTAGTATTTTTAATTCCCATTATTTTTTTTGCTTGAACATTTGCCACACTATTTGATCTTTAAAAAAATTAAAATCTTTAAGATTTATTGATTTTTAACATTTCTTCAGCAACAGCAGTAAACAAGCCTTCATAATTATTTATTTTTGTTGTTGTTGTTGCTGAGCCAAAAGGAGAAAAGTAAATAATGAAAGCTTTTATGTGTCCTTTCAAGGTGGTACAATCCCAACTATACTTTTTACTGGTATTACATTGAATTGATTGCCATCTAATTATTAGTGATGGGTGGGGGGAGACTTTTACTAAACAGATGTAGGGTAGAGATGGACCCATATCTACAGCCAGGAAGAGTCATTAGCTAAATGCTGCTTTCAAGTTGCTTTTTAATTTATTTGTATCCTTACAACTTTCCTTACACAGAATGGATATACTTTGGAAATGTTTAATTGTCTGAAGATTTTAGCTTAGAAAGCCAGAAGATCAATAAAGTATTTATCTGATTGGCTTATAAGAAAACCACAAAAGGACTCTAGAAGGGTCTTTTCCAACAAACACATTTTATTAAAAGTCATAAACTTGCATGATCTGCAACTCACTTCATCAGAAGCATAGAGTGAGAACAGAGGTTGGTTGTGCAGGTTACCTGTGAGACAGATTACAGGTAATTTATCAATAAAAAATTGCATGTGTTAAAAACCCATTGTGTATGGAGACCTTTTGAGGTTACCTGAACCTTTTTGGTGTATGTGAGTCCAGCAATCTCTCACTCAGTGGCGCTGTTAAAGTCTCATTTTTCCAAGATGGTCACATTGAGGCCTGCAACAGAGTATTCAGGGAGGCTGAAATGCTCTGATATTAATTTGTCCTTGATTTGAGTCCTGATGCCAAATTTGTGTCCATAAATTCTTTCCTTCCCTTTCCCCTGAACTCACCCCAATTTTAATCCTATATCAGTCTAGCCACTCTATGCATCTAATAAAGTGATAAAGCAGCTGGTCAAAGATTATGACTTTTAATAAAATTTGTTAGTCCAAAAAAGTGCCATGAGACTCCTGATTTTTTGGAGACATGGGAATTGCTAAGGAAAGCACAAGTTTTTCCTTGTACTTTTCCACTAGACTGGGTTAAAACATGGGTTAATTCAATTTTGCCTGTCATGAACAATTGTTAGAACAAATGAATAGTAGTAACATACTCAGGTGGAAAATGAAAAGGCAATAGTTGTTTTTACCCTCCTCACTATAACAGAGTGGAAAATTTAAAAATTTAAAAAATGTGTTTGTTTTCCTAGAACTATTTGTATTCATGTTTTAATAGAAGTAGAAATAGTATTCTCAAACAAAATTCTACTTTCTTCAGCTGAACACTACAAGTTGGAATGTCACATTGAAGGCTTGAAACAGCCTCCTTTTTTAAAATCCAGATACTCAGATACATAGAAAAAAGTGTGGTTTACAACTTTTTACTTTCTGAAATAAAAGCTCAGTTCATTCACACATACATACACTTACATGTACCTGCCTAACTCAAAGTTTACCTGACCAGGCTAGTTTTGAGTTTCAGAGGAATGAATGTAAGATGTTTTCCATGCACTGTACCTCATTTCATGTGAAGGCTCCAAAGGACTATAGCTCCCATTCCTTTTTATATCTGCCAATAGGGCTTGACTAGTCCATCAAAGTTTGGCCATTCCTATGTATACACCTCCTAGTACTTTTCCACAATGTGCTATTGCTTCATTAAGATCACATCTGTGTTTTGGGAACATCTTTTGTGAAAACTCTATTTTCTCATAGCTCATTGTATATTGTTCAAAGTTGTCCCTCTCCACATGCTATATCAATTGAAGTCTTTTTATATCTTTTTAAAAACCTTTTGGCCTGTTTTGAGTGGACCTCACCTACTCCACTTTTTTTTAATATAATGGAAGTGATGCCTGCCCTCAGAGCGACATGAGAAGATGTTTTGCATTATTTTGCTTTTTGCAGCTACTGCTGAATAATTGAGATCTAGAAATTACTCCCAATTTTATTTATATTACCCATATATATACCTGTAGAACCATCTCCTAATTTCTGCTTCACAAGAACATTCAGGGGCTATGACAGGACAAATTGCCTCAGCTTTTCCAAGGGGTATTTGCAGTTATGTGTGAACTTTTACTTCATCTGCATTAACAGAAGACAAGAGAGAGTAGACTATAGAAAACATTTGGTTCATTTCTTATGTATCTGATATGATTGTGAGAGTAAGGAGAAGCTTCCCTATCTCTAAGTTCTATATCAAGGGTAGATTTGGGTGATAGCTGGAAACTCACCTTGTGATTTTTCACCTATTCATTCACTGAGATCTTCTATGGAAAGCAGCCTGGATGGATAATTTATTCTTCTTCTCTAAGATGATGATGAATATTTTGAGATCATATCAAGGTTACCACTGAATATACCTTAATTCTTCCATAGTTATTAATTTCCTATCAATCCTCTCTCCTATATGAGAGACCTACTACAAGAAATGTATTATTGGGTTTTGATAATGACATTTCCATGGTTTCATTTGGATTACACTATATAGGAATATATTTACTGGGATAAGAATCCAGAGCAAAAAGATTGTGAGTAGATATACCACTTTATTTTTTATGAGACTTGGGGAGAATGCCTTTGTTCAAACATTATTTGAAACAAGTTTTTTTTTAAAAAAAACTATGGACAAGTCATTGTGTCCTGGTTTGTGTTTAATATTCGGTCATAATGGTTGCCTGAGAGAGAGGGGAGACATGAGGAACATTAAAACACCAGCTACTTCTGCACTCTGAACCATGTGCCTATTCTATCCCTATTCTTCCTGATGCAGTATATGTTGCAAGAGGATGAAGTTCCTCAGATTTCAGTGAGACTTACTCTCTTGTATACATTCATGAGATTGCAGCTTTAATTATAGAACCAGGGATAAAAGTAGTTAAATAGATATCTTACTTTAAAAGAAAAGTGTAACTTCATATGTAGGCTCTGGAGGCACATAAAAATTAACAGATGTTTTGCTTGATAAGGCCAAATGTGCAACAGTCTCTTTCAAATAGGGGGATATCAAAATGTCTGTAACAACTTAATAGCAAAGAACTTCCAGCCTTAGCAGTTCATAGCTAAAATTAAAACAAAATCATATAGGACAAATGGAATCCTACAACTGAGCTATTCCAATTTCTTCTTGAAATGAAATGCCTCATCTCAAAGACTTCTACTGTCCCAAATAATTACAGGGAAATATATATAGGAAGGTCCATTGACTAAGGATTTGAGGCTCTACAGATTGGTGTAAGAAGGAGTAAGGTATTGCAGGGGGGAAAAAAGCAACCTTTTGACAAACCTTAGTTTCATTAATAGTTCCAGTGCAAAGTATATTATGATTTATTTAAACATTTTTTTTAAAAAAGGTAACTGTATTTATTTATTTTTTAAAAACTAATCTTACTGATTTATTTAAAATTATTTATTTAAAAATATTTTATTTAAATGTGGCAGTATCTTTAGTTCCTGATTCTTCTCTTGAGGCATCTGACATATACAGTTATTACCTGTATTACTATAGCCTACTGAAAATGGCATTTTTGCTTTCCATTGTAGGTGATGACTCCAGATGTGCGTTCCAGAGTCAAAGCCAGATGGGGGTTGCTGAGAAATGTTCAATCTGCTTTCCGCAAATAATCCTGAACTACAGACCTACAAATCATTTTAAGGAGGAAACTGAAAGTAAGCTATCAGACAGAATGCCATTATATTTTTTCTTTTTTCTTTTCTTCCCTCTTTTAAATTAAACTTCTGAGCCAAAAAAAAAAAAAAAAAAATCCTTCCAGAATAAAGATGTCCATCAAATAAAAATCTTAGCTCTTGTATTTTATCTGTTACCAATCTTTCACTGAAGATGGTTAAAAAATTATACTGTTTAAGAAATACATGATGAAAAATCACTTAAGTCAATTCTGTGGTGTACCAAACCTTCAAAGGAATATAATACATATATTTTCATAGTTCGAATGAAGGGCTCACTCTTCATCTTGTCAATCCAGAACCTTGCTCTGTGTTTCATTTGAATTGGATATTGGAAATTACCTTCCAGATAAAATACTTGAGCAGTCCCTGTAACAGATTGTGCCTGAAATTTGTAAAAATCCTATATGCTGTTTTAAGTTCATTTGCTTGTCCTTTGGCCTTTAGTAGAATCCTGCTACAACATTCATTACCATCCATACATTTTATACTTGATAGGTGGTATATAGATGAATATATAATAAAAAGCTCTGCAACTAGTAAAAGAACAGAAATTAAATGGAAACCAGTCCCACATAAGAGTCCCAATAAGCATTCATTGATTGTTTTCAATTTTTCCAAGCATCAAAGTCTTCACCAGTGACTCTTGCCTTTATGTTATGTCTCCAAAATATTTAAGCATTAGTTTCATTACTAGTACTTCCAGAGAATAGTCTGGTTTTACCTCATCAAATGTGGAATTATTCATTCTTCTTGTGGTCCACAGTATACTCAGCAATTTTTTCCAGCGCCACCTCTCAAGGGCATTGTTTTTTTTCTGCAGCCTTCCTTATGATCCAGCTTTCATAACCATATGTTACAGCTGGGCGAAGCATGGCATTGATAATACATATCTTTGTTGTCAGTTTGATGTCTCTGCACTACAAGAATATTAAACCAACAGCAGATTGGGATCCAGTGTGGTTCTTTCAAAAATATTACCTAGCAATAGCCAGATGTACTATGGTGCAGCTTTGCCACCATGTTTGGCATCTTTCTTACCAGGCATATGAGTGTCCTCACATAAAGGACATTACACAAATGGAGGTTTGAGGATACTAATGGATGAGTTAATAAAGCTGAACGATCCAAATCAAGCTTCTTCTTTTTCAGTCAAGAGATTTCATGAACTGACTCAACAAGCTTTCCTAACATACTTCCAGATGGGTTGGACCAACTCACATAAATCCTAGTGAGCATAATCATGCAAATTAGGCAAAACTGCCCCAGCTCATATTTTGACATCACTATCGACCTAGAAATGTAAATCAAGTCATGGGTGCCAGGCTTCTGTCAACTAGCTAGTCAAAAAAATTGCAAGGATAGATTTCAAAAGATACAGTAATTTTGATAAGTAGATTTGTTCTAAACAGCTAAAGAAACCTTTATGAAAGAATTCCAATGTCTTCTGTGTCTGAAATGCCCTATGTATAGTGAAATCAAGGATTAAACCATTGTGTCTCTTTCTCCCTCCATGCAATAAGCCATTCTATTCTGGGCAAAAGGGGTGCTTTCCACCTGTCTCTTGTTTTGATAATGGATAAAGGATAATGGATTTGCTTGTGACCATGCGAGAACTGACTCTCAAATAGGGTGCCAAATTCCACAGCACGACCAGACAATCTTTGTTTTAAAAAGGATTTTTGAATACGCTTAAGAGCATGTTAGCATAGCAGTTGAAAGTGTTGTAAATTAACAGAAGCAAACTATCTAAGGACTTTTTGTTTTCTGTCAAATTCAGCTGCTCACCTTCATCTTCTTTTATCAGTTGCCCTAAGGACACTTGTCAAACCCTTATCTTGTTCTCTCTTGTTTGCTAATTCATTTCACTGTTTTTCTTACCCTTGCTAGCCTAAAATTTGACTGACTTAATCAAACTAATCCCTTTTTGTTATGTTTGTCGACTTGGAGCTATTAGGGACACATATCTTTTAGGGATGCTTGGCAAATAGAGGGGCTCTGTCAGCAGCCCAGGAAACATAATTATTTATAATTATAAATAAACATAAAAAGAGAAAGCCAAAGGACATATTCTCCATTCCTTTTGAGATCCAGTATTCAGAAGTGTTATGAGGGGAAAAGGTTTCTCTGGTGTGCCCACTGAGTGAAGCCCTGTGTGCTTTGGGAACTTTTAACAAGGCCAGCTGCAGTCGATGCTTGAACAAAGTTGTGCTGTCCTACGTAAAGGAGTGTGGGGTGGTGAAGGACATAAACAGCATCAGAGAGCACACATTCACCAATTCTTTTGGTTTCTTCTCCAAGAGTTTGTCATAAGATATGGGATAGTTAAATTAATCTGCTTCCATTCCATGCCAGTTCACATGTATTCACTCAGGAGTCCCTCATGTCCCCTTTCTGAATTAAACTGAGAATTCTTTTTTTTTTTTTAACTGTATGTAAATGCACAAATAAATATTTTCTGAACTTTTGAGCCAAGAACTATATTGTTAGATCTAAGCAAATGTAAAATCTGGTACAAACGTAAGTTCCTATCAGCACAAGAATTATGGATGCTTATTGGAATCTGCAAAATACAACTTTTTCTGGCGAAGACAAGTGGACTAAAGTAATAGAGGGGCTAGAATCATGCACACAAGCCTAATTCTCAGCAACCTTATATCCATGGGCTTCTGTTGAGAACTTAGCCCAGTGTTGTCCAAACTTGGCCACTTTAAGAATTCTGGGAGTTGAAGTCCACTCATCTTAAAGTGGCCAAGTTTGGACAACACTGACTTAGCCTATTCAGGGTATAGATCTGGAAAGGTTTTTAAAGGGCAGAGATTGACCATGTTTATGCATTTCAGTATACATTTTTCAAACACTAGACAGAAAAAATAATCAGATTTTAAATTTAGCCAATGATAATTTTATCAAACCTTGCAAATGTCTTCATTACAAAGGATGAAAAGAACTTAAGATTTTAAGTTTGTATGAGAAAGAAAGTGACAGATGTGTCCTTCCTTCACCCTAATGAGACACTAATTGATGTGCTAAGAGTTGATGATCAAAAGCAGTTCCCATCACTCCGTGCCAACCCACTGGGATCCCTACCTATCAGCATAGTTTATGAATCTGTCCAGTGAGCTCTCAGGAATTTAAGCAGCCTCCTCCTTCTGGTTTTGTGGCATTGGTATTCAGAAGAAAACACATCTTTTCATATTAGCCTGCCTTCACTTCAGCTGTCCCATCTTCATTCCAGCTTGCCTTTCTCCTTTAAAAAAAAGTATTAAATCCCTTGCACACTATTCAGCAACTGTCTTCTGCGAGCACAGCTAAATCCCATGGTGATTGGTTGTCTGCAGCCCAATTTATTGCACTCCTTTCCTCAATAAACAGTCAAGGCAAAGCATGGAACAATTTTTCTTATCTATTGCGAGCTGCTCCCTTTCAGTGGGGGTGGGGGTGCAGCTTCATAGCTGACGCATATGGTTTTTTTTAATGCATGTCTGAAATTGAAATTTTAGCTGTTTATAAATAAATAAAACCCACAGTAAGATATTTGCATAATTACTTTTCAAGGTAATGAGTGAGACAAGAGGCCAAAACATAGACACTGAATATCTTCCAAGCAGGCTGCACTGCTAAATAAACACGCAGCTCATATAACTGCTGAGCTGTAGGGCAGACGGAGTTGCACATAATTTATTTAGGGCACAATGAGCAATCTATTTGAGTTAGATGCCACACCAAAGGGAACACATGAAAGACATACAGGTAATTGAATATTAGATGAAACATTATTGTTTGTCTCTGGAATCTCTCTTGCCAGCCTCATCATTAAGGAGTTTCACATACAACAAAGGTGTTTATAATATCGGACACGACCCAAAGATGTGAGTTAATTGGCCTGACTCGAAGGCTAGGATGAAGTGATCCCAGCATGTTCTTTACACTGAGACAATCATTTGGCCGAGCTTTCTTTAGAAATAAGGACTTTAATTTCCTTTAGCCTGGACTGACTGGATTTAGTTAGCTTTCTTTGTAATCATTTATCATGACTGAATTCCTCCCTCCCTTCTTTTTTTTTGGCTATAATTTCTCTGTGATTATGAGTTCATCTTCCATTCAGAAGAAGCAAGTATGTCACTCATTTACTCACTTCTCAGTGAGAGAAATATACAAGTTACAGCTTGGATATTATATTTAAGGCATGAAGAGAAAATCCAGAAGGTCCTGGTTTCATCCTTTACTTGCTCCTGAATCACTTTTATGTTCATAGTATAAGACTATGGCTGAAGTCCTAAATGCATTTAGGAGCCTGCTTTTGAATATAAATGCCCATGTTCTGGTAGAGAGAATGCTGCTACCTACACAAATTCCTGTGTGAAGGTAGGAAACAAAAGGATTTGTTTTTAGTTATTTTCAGTCTACTCTAATAAAACAAAACAAAAAACAAGCAACAACCAAAAAAAGCAGCAGTATTATATCTTTTACTAAAACTAGCTGGTAATAAGATCCCCTCAGCTCAAGGGACTGAAGTCTATATAGACATACAGTATGTGCAATTGCATTGTAAACAGATCTTTGGGTTGGTTCAAACAACTGTGCATTCCTTCTACATTAGTGTTTCTCAACCTTGGCAACTTGAAGATGGGTGCACTTCAACTCCCAGAATGCCCCCGTCAGCCCTGCCGGCTGGGGCATTCTGGGAGTTGAAGTCCACCTGTCTTCAAGTTGCCAAGGTTGAGAAAGTTCTCCATTCCTTCAGTGTCTGAGGCTTCTTAAACTATCACTTTCTGTTACATCTAAACTTATAACCCAGAAAATGAAGACAGGAGATTTGTCTTCCATTTATGATTGAACAAGCAGAAGCTGTAACATCTGAAGAGGCCTTGCAAAATGAAGTTTACATTCACTTTTATTTTGATTGATATAAATTAGCTGATTAGGAGTAGGAAATCCTTTAAAAGTAGGAATGACACTGCATAAGGCCAGAGCCCAAAGTAACAGGGTTGCCCCCTTCTTTTCCCCTCCTCTTCCATTCTGACTTTGTCTTTCTGAGATTCCTTTCTCTGTGTGTACTTCTCCCCATCCAGATGGTTGTCAGAGGACAGCAAGATTATTTTTATCAAAGATCTAAAATAATCTGTTGGAAGAGATTTCTGAGGTTAGGTCAAGGGCTTCCTGCATTTCTGGGTCTGGTACAAAATATAAGATTGATCATAGTAATGCATATTAACATTAATTTCCCATAGTTATATGCTTGGAAAGGAATGTAAGTGTAGGGTTTTTTCAGGAGAACTGTAAGGGAGCAAGTGCTTTTGTGAAAGAATACTATAGGACTTTCTACAAAATTTAGCTTAAGAGACTATGATGGGCAGTGTGTACTCTAGGCCATTGTCAGTTGTGGCCATAAGCTTTCTTTCCTAGACAAATTTAATGTACAATGACTAAGGGGAATGGAAAGCATGTTAACGTACACATAACAGTTATTTGAAAAACTGTAGATGTGAATCTCAGTTCTCTGTTATCAAAATACCTTATCTCTTACAAGAATACTATATGTGGACTCTCCTGTAGATGTGGATTCCCCATGTAGAGACAGTAGGCATTCCAGTCCATTGCAGAATTCAATGTTATTTTTTCTTCAGATGTCAAACTATAAGTATACAAACTTATACATATAGAGAGAGTATAAATATTTTGGTTCTTTGAAATCTAATGTCCAAGAGAAAGTATGATAAAGATTCTAAACATAGTATTATATCAATAGCTTTGCAAAGCTATTTCTAGGTGAAATAATGCTGTAATCCTGGAAAAAACACTAATTTATGTTTAGTCCTGGATTACATGAATGTCTGGGTGTAGGGCTGAAATATAATGGGTTCTGTTCAACTGTGAACCAGGGAAGCTAAATGGGAGAATACTCATATATATGCAAGGACACATTGAGGAGATTATTATTCACAACTGAAACTCCCTAGATTCTATAGAGCAATGTTAGCTACTATTGTCTAAGGATCACTGAATTCTATTAAAATGATTGATGAGTTACTAAAAGATCCAAATACTATTGAATTTTCCTACAAAGGATGATTTAAAATGCTTATATAAAACACTTAACATAGAGAAAGGGTTTGCTTTCTTTCATTTTATTTTAAGTAAGACATTCTGTGATCCTACGATCTAGAAATATGTAGAGGAAATGTCAGACATTTACAAACTCAGCAATATATCAAAAATCATGTTTTAAATTTATGGTCTTCATCCATATTACATAAGCATTAAACATATTTTGTTGGATCTGAATATTTCCTCCATAAAATACACGCTTAAGCTATTCTTGTCCTGTGATCTTGCTGGCTTCACTCTAAGCTAGTTTAAGAAAATCCTTTCTGGACTGAGACACTTTGGAATTCAAGCCAGACAGCAGGCTGTTGCATCCATGGGATACCCTTGAAAACCACTCAGAAGCTGCATAATGCAATAGAACAGGCAATTATGGGCATGACACATTTGCTGCAGGAGCTGTACTGGTTACCAGTAGGCTTCCAGATGCAGTTCAAGGTGCTGATTATTACTTATAAAACCCTTCATGGCATAAGTCCTGGTTATCCAAAAGACCACTTGTCCTTTGTGGATTCTGCTCATTCCGTATGATCAGGCTGCTATGTGAATTGGTATGTTTGAGGTCCCATCCATTAAGCAGTGTCTCCTGATGGGACCTAGGAAGTATGCCTTCTCTTTCATAGCCCCTGCCCTCTGGAACCCCATCTCCAAAGGTACATCTGGTCCCTACCCTGGCCGACTTTAAAATAGCCCTGGCCCTTTCTCCAGGACTTGTGTTAGAGTGGGTGGTGGGTTTTATACATTTGATTATTATTAATGGTTGTTTCTTAAATTTTATTTTATGTAGAGAATCATGGAGACAACCTTGAGGGAAATGGGCAAGAATCATTACTTAATCAAAGAGGGCTGAAACATTCTTTAAGTCTAAGGAAGCAAGGTAGTATTTAGAAGACTCTTAGGCAGACTATTTCCTGATTCACTGGGGTATAAGACGGAGGGGAGGTAAAGCATAATCATGCTTGCAAGACTGTGTTCCTATAGCCTATGCCAATAAAGCATTGTTCTAAATTTTGTGTGGAGTTGGTTTTCTGATCTGGTCTGCCTTGTGGGGCTAACATTTATGATTGCTTTTATTTTATGCCACTCCGAGTTGTTGTAGAGTTGGGCTGCCTATACGTTTTTTAATTAAATAAATCCTCCTGTTGCTGCTGCCTTCCATTCCAAGAGAACAACTGCCAACTCCTTTTATTCCTGTTGGCAGCTCACTGGACATATATACCAAATACACCAACACAAAGTTAAATTGAATTTATATAAAGTTAAATATCAAAGTGCACGCACATGTAGGCAAAACAACCAGCTTTAAAATAATTTTTTTCAATGCTATCCTGTGCCTTCTAATGCTATCTTTACCAGCAATTCAGCAATGTTACGATAGTACAGTGGTTATAACATTTTCCTTATAAATAGAAGGTTGCTGGTTGCAATATACAGAAGAGTATCATCATCATCATCATCATCATCAACAACAACAACTTTTCTCTGGGCTTTCTTTTTTTCTTTTTAAAAATGTATTTCTCCTTCCTTTTTTAATACATGCAGTTTTTCCATTTTCCAGTTATTTGAGGTAGAAGGATGACTGGAAAAATGATGAAATGGTGCACTGCTAGACATTAAAAAAACAGGAAATAAAAATAATATTTCACTCAGAAAAGAACTGGACAGTAGCACTTAAGGTAACATAAGGGAGAAAACAGTATCTTCCAACTGAAACAAGAAAATATAGGCAGAGGTTGCAGATGTGATGAAAGAGGAATGAGTACAAAGGGGTATCATCCAACCTTCCCATGTTTGCTGTTTGAGAAACAGAGCATCTGGGCTGACCGAATAAGCCCAATAAAAAGAATAAACATTCTTTCACTTGGAGAAGCGCTGTTATAGAAGGTCTAATTTTGTATATTAACAATTACATATCTCACATAACTTCATGGCTGTCCAAGATTTAGTTAGTTCTTACATCTGCATATATGTCAATATACATATAGAGATTTAGTAAAGTTTAATTCCTTAAAGTAGCTTTCCACAATCTAACACCTTCTAAATGTATTACGAATTCAATTCCAATAATTCCCTTGTCAGCATTCTGGGTCTTGCAGTCCCAACAAATAGGATATCAACTATTGCAGATGATTCACCACATGAGGATCCATACAGCCATTGCAAATGGCAGTGTCTCAACTGTGACTTATCATTCACGTACCACTCCTCCCACTTTGTTTTAGAAAAACTTGTCGAATCCCAAGTGGGGCCATCTTCTCAGAATAACAGTGTGGAAATTTTCCCTCTTAATTATCTAACTTTTAATGGTCTTTAATAGTATGGTAAGGAGCTATAAATGTGTGCTAAGTGGATGCACTAATTGAAATGTTTCTCATCAAACTATTTGTTTAATTAGTTTGCTTACATGCAATAAACTGTAGTCATAGCAGTTCACAGAAAGATTAGTTTATTAAATGTGCTTTTTTTGAAGAAAAAACATCTCTTACACATTCAAATAAGGCATTGAAAATTGTCTAACATAACAAAATTGGTATTATAATAAAATAGTCAATACAATGCAACATTGAAGTTCAGAGGCCCCAACTTCGGGGGAGGGGTAATGGTGGATTGAGGATGGCTTTGTTTTCACAGAGCTGATGACCGTGGCAGCTTTGAGGAGTTGGCGAAAGGTCTGGCTCTTTGGAACCATCTCCAGACAAAGGAGATGACTGGACCCCCCACAAGTACTCCTTACAGAGGCTCCCTGTGAAGAGATCACATTTTAGCAAACTCCGGCTGGTTGAGCACTTTGGGAATCATAGGAAACATCAAGCCCAAGCCTCTAAAGGGACATTAGATTTGCTTTCACTTTCTCTTTTAATTACCACCAGAAATAACTTATTACCATTTTACTTGGACATTAAAAACCTTCTGAAAGGCAAGTTGCTGTACACTGGGGGAATTTCCTTCTATCCTGGAAGAAAGAAGATTTAAGTACATTTAAACATTAAAAAGAAAAATCTTAACTTTTGGAAACAGTGAAAGGAAGTTAAAAACGCTGACTGGGGACAGTTAAGGAGCAAGATGGATGTGAAAGAATAGTTGTTTTATGGACTGTTATAAATTTTATAAAAATACAGCGGATAATTTTGGACTTAATTGTAAGAAAATCTATTGTGGGAAAGTTTTGGCTCTGAAAATAAGCAAAAGATAACACTGGGCCTTGAAGGTTAACTAGAGTGAACCAGAGAGCAATTAAAGGAAAAGACTTCCTAACATAATGAAGGAACAGTGTTTTACTATAGAAGAATTTAAATCTGTTTGGGAACAATGTGTTCAGGACTAATTTTTAAAATTGGAACTAACAGAGGTTATAGAAGAAGAAAAGATTCTACTGGATAAAACAGAAGCTGAAGATGATTTGAATAAGGAGTTTAAAATGGACTTTAAAGAAATGCCAGATTATAAAAGAGAGATGGAAGATATGGAAAAAGATGTTGTGGTTCTGAAAATGGACTTAAAGATATTTGATTACAAGAGTGACATGGAGAATGAAGTTGTAATGGATCTACACACTTTGCTGGCTGATGTTTTAACAATTAAAGGGAATAGCCAGATTACAAATCAGAAAAGTGAGCTGGAGAGTTATTTTACTTTGGATCCACAGAAGGGAAGTGCTAAATCTTTGAAGTTGCTTCTGAAAACAGGCAGGGAGAAAATGATAAGAAACCATTATGTGGGACTTCCTTTGAAGAAGCGACTGAAAATCAAGCCTCTTAAAAAAAGGAAGAAGGCATTCAGCATGGACTTAATTGACCAAGGTTAAATTGTATAGGTTTTGATTTTGGATTGTTATTATTGGAATCTTTTTCCTGAGCAGGACTGCAAGACAATGTAAAGATTTTTTTAT
This sequence comes from Python bivittatus, assembly GCF_059951505.1. Lineage (NCBI taxonomy): Eukaryota > Metazoa > Chordata > Lepidosauria > Squamata > Pythonidae > Python > Python bivittatus. The sequence goes on along the minus strand of NW_028277125.1, from coordinate 33,458,009 downwards.
AGGGTTGAATCTTTTATTTCCTATTTGTTAGAGAAAGTTAGGGGTTAGTATGTAAAAGGGACCTGTTGGAGTTTAAAATATATATGTTACTGTTATTGATATTCTTTAAGTTTATGGGGATAATTTTTTTTTATGTTTTACTTATTAGAGAAAGTTATAAGTCAAAATGTAAAATAGATTTAGTTGTTTAAGCTTAAAACATATGGATTATTATTACCGGTACTTTTAATGCTTCTGCTGTGTAAGACTGATCAATGATTTTTTTTTAATAATTTGGTTATTGTTTAGTGATGAGAAATGGGAAGAAGAGTTTCTTTTTCTGTAATATCAGAGAAGTTGTTAAGTTACTGTAAATGCTTATACTTGTCTGAAGGGAGGGGGGAGTCACTTTTTACATCTTTCTTTTTCTTTTTCCTTTCCCTTTTTCTCTTTCTTGTTCTCTTCTTCTTCTTTTTTGTTTGTATATCTTTTCTAATTCTGTATTAGCTTTTAATTACGTAATAAAAATATTATTAAAAAAAGTTCAGAGGCCCCAAGTTAATATAGTAAAAATAACCCACAGTAATAAAGCTGGCCTCATTGCATCCATAGGCCAAAGTATTTCAGAGGAAAGATGCTTTGCATCCTGCTATCTCATTTTAAAAGAAGAGCTCTCTTGAATCAGGAAAAAGTTTATTTCATCCAACATTCTGTGAGTTAACTAAACATTCATCCTCTTATAGGTCTGATGCTAAGCCCTCCCCCAGAGCACAAAGAGGTGTAGGTGATTGACTCTAAAGGCATTGCTCATAAAGGTCATAGTGTATCCAGTTAGGAACACCAGTCAAACTAGTGTCTTGGCTACAGCTGAAAAGTTTCTTACCCCTTTCTGTTCCCTGCAAATACACGGCTAGTTCATTTTAATTCATTTTAATTCATAATATTAATGATTTATTTTTCTGGTGTAGTTCTTGCTTAAGTGATATGAGCTCAACCTTTGACACACACACATGCACACACACACACACACACACACACATGCATAGGTCAAGGACACTCCCCCCCCCAAAAAAACCCAAATCACAGTTAAGATACAAAACATCCTATATTTAAAACAACATAAAGCAAAATAAAATAAAAACATTTATAACAGAAGCTAAGCATAACTGAGCAACTTCTAACAGCACTTTCTATAACACAAAATTTGGTCACTTTTCTGGAAACTTCAGATTATTGCTGATTTAGTAAGAAATCTGAAATTACCTTCTGGGGCCAACCCAGATAGTTTATGTCTAGGGGGAGATCTCCAAGAATGACAAATCTTCAATATGTGAAACATCCTCAATTTGTATCCTCTTGCCTCCCTCACTTCCCCTCTCTCTCATGGGAAACCATTGCTTTTAAAACTTTTAAAAGATCCAGTTTTAACTTGATTCCACATGAATTCAGATTTCTCAGTTGCTAGAGAAGCATGAGAAGATGGAAAAGTGTGATTGCTTCCACACAACTAGTAGGTATAGGGTGTCAGAGTTGAGAGGTACGTATTATTATTTTATCAAAATCTACTAAAAATCTACTTTATCTGCATAAAGATATGCTAATAGAAACTTATTTAGTCCTGATAAATGTCCCATTTATAGTAATTATCTGTCTATATGTTGAGAAAGTTGTATTTTGCTGAAGTGCAATTCAATTGTGTAGAGTCTACCTTGAATAAAACATCTATCTATCAGATTGCTATATAGAGTCTACCTTCCATTAAGCACTTGGAGAGAGACAGATACAGACATTACATTATGTCATGCCCCCATGTTACATTATGTGACTTCCACCCCTCGCTCTTAGAGGGGAAAGAAATTTCCCTTTTTTACATAGTGTATATACTGTGTGATGTTTTCAGTTACCCTAACTATCAGAAGGTGACACATGACCAATTTCAAACCTTATTGGGAATAGTCAGTCGTATACAGCCAGATATTAAACTCTCTATATATTCCTCTACTAGGAATTGAACTCATGGACTCTTGCATTCTAGATGACTGTGCATGTGTCATTTTGGATATGAGTACCTGATACCAACAGAAGGAACAGTCTACACCATCTTGAAAGAGCTAGAATAACCTCTTCCTACAGTTTTAAACTCTACTGGTTGTTTTGATTTTTCTGCATGAGAATGTGATTGCGACTCTCTGTTTTTTTTTCTGGCTATCTTTTCATTGTTTCCATTTCATTTAGGTCTCTACCCTTTACTTCCAGATGCATTCCTGCTTATCTTTCTGCATTCTCAGAAATTACATTTTAGAAGTCCTTTGTTGCTTAGTATCTCATCCTCTGTTTCACATCTTCATTTTTTTTCTTTTATTATTCCTTATCTATGAAACTCTGTAACAGATTACAGCCACTCAAATGATTATCTTCCTCTTTAAAAATAGCAAACACCTTGAGAACCTTATTTTAGTTAGTACATGCAGTAGTTATTTGTTCTAATTTCTGATATCAAATTTCATTTACATGCAAACTGGGTTATATAGAACTGGGGGCAATTGAGTTTTTTGAAAAATATACTTTGAATAGGATCTAGTTTTTAGAGTCTCTCTGCAAATAAAAATAAGCAATAATAATAGTAGCAATAGTAGTAGCAATAATCTAGAGTTACGAGATCTGGGCTGCAAGAATCTAGTTGACCACTAGATGGTAGAAAACAGTGATGATCTAGATGTTTTCAGCTCAGGTCTTGCATCCTTAATAATGTATTATATGGAAAGCTATATCCAGCATTCTCTCACATCTCAAATGTCTCTTTTGTTTCCTTTAATGCAGCTTGCAACTAGGAATTATATCCATTCTGAAGGGGGAAAATATAAAGCTCCCTAAGCTAGAAGGTTTAGGGCTACATGGTCCGGGCTTCAAAAAGTTGAACAACTATTAGATAACAGCAAAGAGATACAGAGAATTCTAACTTTTTGTTGCCTTCTAACAATTGTTTATGAGAGCCAGTTTGGTGTAGTGGTTAAGGCATTAGGCTAGAAACCAAGAGACCATGAGTTCTAGTCCTGCCTAGGCACAAAGTCAGCTGGGGAACCTTGGGCCAGTCACTTTCTCTCAGCCCTATGAAGGAGGCAATGGCAAACCACTTCTGCAAAACCTTGCCAAGAAAACTCCAGGCAGTCTCTGAATCTCAGACACAACTGAACTGATTAAAAAAAAATGTTTAGATTTTTGCAGCCCAGATCCCTAAGATACCTTTAAGGCATCTTGGAAACCCAGAGATGAAACCAGAGGTCCTTCTCTCTGGAAACAGGCAACTAAGATGAGGTGTCTTAGGTTGTAGAGAGTTGGGACAGGGAGCCCTGGTCCCTCAAGTACAAGGGGAACAAGGTCAATTTCCACTTTTTGTTGCCTTTGCTATATATTGCTGTTTTACTCTATTAGCTAAATGGTTTAGTTTTTTTGACTTTGTGTCTGTTAACTCAATGCAGCTTGAATCTCAACAGGATGCTGCAGTACAGTATTGATGGTTATGCTTTTCCTAGGAAAGCTTGAAAAAAAAACTTATCTCAGTAAATATTACTATGAAATAATCAGATTGGCACCTCCTGGACTAAAGTATAGATTGGGCATTAGCTATTTAGTGGCTTTCATAATACAAGAAGTAAAAATTGGACAGTTTTGTCCAAACTGGGTCCATCCTTGTTTTGTCCCATTTACTTTTCTCTAGAAGAGAATATCTGGTAGTGTTCTGAAATATATAGCTATATTAGTGTTGGGGGCTATCATACCTTTAATATCACTCCCAAAGTTCTGTGTCTATGTCTCCCAATTGCTTTCTTTAGGAGTTTTCTGCCCAACCTTATTTTCTGTTAGTGAATAAAATCATTTTTAAAGATGTATGCATGTGTGTCTGTGTCACAATATGTGTTATCTCATCTTTCTGTTAATTCCCCAGAGCAGATCTACTGCTTTATCTGCTGCATAAGTCTTCTGAGACATTGAGCGTCTGTAGTTTAGATAGTTCTGCATATCACTGAAAAAGCAGCCCATAAGAAATTTGGTCTGGAAGCAAAAAGTGCCTGCTTTATGGCTTCTAAGAGAGCTTTTCTTCAAGTGAAAAATAAAACAAAACAACAGCATACAATCAGATGTTCTTCTCTTAATATGCTTTGTGGGATATAGAGAGACGAATTGGAAAATGCTGAAAAGAGATAGAGAGAGGGAGGGAGAGACGTATTTGAAATGTCAATATTAATCCATCTCAAAGTGGTTTTTGTTCTTTAAGCCAAATGCAAAAATCTCTCTTGTCTTTGTGTGTGACAGTGTGTTTAGTAACAATGATAATTTTAAAAACAGGCTATTCTGTCACCCACATGAGGGTCTGAATATATATGGCAAAATAAAAAGAGGTAAGGACAAGAACGAGTAAATGATGAAGGGCTGTGGATTGAATAGTAATATGAATGACTAGTCTGAAAGATTTCCTTTTCTTTTCTCTTTATCTCCTGCCTTTACTTTCTTTTGCTTAAAAAGTTTTACTTGTTTTCTGCATTTCATATATGATTGCACAACTCCAAGGGCGTATCTCCACCTATTGTTTAAACTACTCCTGTACTATGTCATGCCAGCTTAACGCTAAATCAGATTTTTTTTCTAAAAAAAATCCCTGTCTGGAGACACTTTGGAAACTGCTTCCAAGTGCCTCATCCTCCCATTGGTCAATTCTCCAGTACTTTATTCTTCCAAGAGAGCAATTGCCAGTCCCTTTCCTTCCTGTGGGCAGGTCTTCTTAGATACATAGATTTGCAGCACAGATACAGTTAAAATATCAAAATCCACATACATACAGTATACACTCAACAAAATGCTTTTGTTAAAAACACTTTTCTTACTATTGCTTTTTGATCCAACTTTAACATGTTTCTTGCATGTAAGTCAAAATTGGCAGGTTCAAAACCCAAAGAAACATTTGTTGTTGTTGTTTTCTCAGTTTCCTTTGTTTGTTTCTTTCTTTCTTTCTTTTTAATATAGAGGTAGTTCTACCATTTCTCCAGTCACTTGAGACAGAAGGGTTTCACCCTCAGTTCCCAAGTAGCAGGCTCATATTATCCATTTATGCCTTCACAAAATGTTTACTGTTTCATTTTGATGATGGGACAACAGGGCCACATGAACTAGGCCTATCAGGGTTAGTGGGATTGTAACCAGTGAAGTTGATTGACATAATTTCATTTCCAGAATTTTTTTAAAAAATCAAGCAGGTGGTAAAAATAAAATTTAAAAGTACTTTAATCATTCCTTGCAGCAAAAACAAACAAACAAACAAACAAGCAAACAAACAAACAAACAACCAGGACTGGCCAGTTTTCTGCTGGAAAGAAAGGAACAAGAAGTGCATTGGTGTCATTACCCTAGCCCCACCCCCAAGTGATATCACAATGCAAGCAAGTAAAGGAGGATCTTCCACATCAACATCATTGCGGGACAGATCTTGCCATAACTTGTCCTGCTTTGCTGAAGCCACCTCTGAATCCTAGGTTGCTATAAATCACTGGAGATATGACTATAGTGTGACTTGGCTGCAAAAACACCTCACATGCATTTTAAAGTACATCAATAAAAGCACAGTTTCCAAATTGCAGGATGTCATAATGCTAATTTCAACACTTTTCCCTCTATGGATGCCTACGTCTCCTGGCAAACTTCTAGCAGTTTGCATCAAACTGTTACTCCTATACAACCATCCTGGTTGTACATAAGCTTCTAATTGTCATAATGTATCCTTCACTTTCCTTTGAATGAATAAATTTATATTGATAAAGATCATATAAATTCTTCTATACAAATGGGCAGCTCCACTCAGCACCAGCTGAAGAACCTAGTTGCCTTCAAGGACATCCCCATATAGAAGGCATTAGTAAACCTTGAAGTTACAAACACATGGATTAGGGTAGAAAAAACTACTCTAGACAGCAAGGATTGAGATTTACAAGTTAAATTAATTGGATGAAATGCACCTCTCATAAGAACAGACAAAAGTGAGGAACTGATAGCAACTGATTTCTTCAACTCTTTTTTTGGCCTCTCTTTTCTTTTTGGACTAATCTGTAAGATATTATGGATGGAAAGTCCTGCTTTGATGCAAGGGATTCGTCTGAATGGCTGTTTCATTCTATTTAGGCCTGTGAATTTTTGCTTTCATTTGTAAAGCCAAGGTACAGGTTATTTGTTTGTAACATAATCAGTTTGAAGCCATCCGCTCTAATGTTTGTATCAACAATAACCCAGTTGAACAACTCAGTTGTAAACATCAATAAACAGCAAGTATGTCTTAGTCTGAAAGGTGCCTCTTTCTTTGCTAAGCCAGAAGAAGGTAAAAGTGCTGGAGGCTTGCAAGTAAAAAAGGTGTCAATTTCCTAGGTGATAATTGAAGGCTAATAATTTTGAACTAGCAGCTGGTCACCAGGGGTGCTGGGCTCTTTAAAGACAATCCTACGGAAAAAGAAGATGACGGTGGGTGGGTTGCTGTTTTAGTTTAAAGCACGAGTAAGTGAAACTATTTTCTATGTTTGTTTCTGATATAATTTTATTCAGTTAGTTACTGGCAAATCCATCATGAAGAGCGAGGCAAAGCAAGCACTGAGCTGATTAAGGTACTGTATATGCTATAGCAGTGTTGTCCAAATTTGGCCACTTTAAGATGAGTGGACTTCAACTCCCAGAATTCCCCAGCCAGCATGGCTGGCTGGAGAATTCTGGGAGTTAAAGTCCATTCATCTTAAAGTGGCCAAGTTTGGACAACATTGTGCTATAGTTTTTATATGTGAGAACAGCAATGAATCAGCCTTAGACTGCCATGTCACTCATACTTGTGCACAGACTACTGCGTTGACAAAGAAGTGTTTGGAAGTGTTTCCTTTCATTTTAGATTAGCTGCAGTTTAACATGCATGCTATCCTAACTGCCGTTAAGCTTTGATAAATGGAAATAAGCCAACTTCTAATTAGGGTTTATGAAGTTAGTTTTTATCTAACCATAATTAACCATAGTTAAAGATTTTGATGGGATAGTGAATTGTAATTCACCCACAATGTAAGTAGAAGCTTCTGATGTATTCCTCTCAGCTACGTTTCAGGAAGTGAGAAGGAAGATGAAGGACTGTGAAGCTTTCTGCAGTCTGTATGTGCAAATGGAATCTTTCTCATTCTAGTGCTTTTATGATTATGATGATACCAATGTAATGAATTAATTTTGTTCAGCTATCATTCACGGAATGAACTAGAACAGTAGATTGTACGTTTATTCAACACTGTCATGCTTGTTTTTATTTAATCTATGCTGACTTCAAGTTACCTGATGAGTTTTCATAACGCATATTTTTTTTATTCTTGGATTTTGAAGATTAAGCCAATGAAGAGCAGGATTACCAAACCATAAATCACTTCAGCTCTTAGAATTTCATGAAAATGAAAGGAAGTTTAAATGAAAATGTTATATAATGAATCTGTGAATGGACTCTTGTCAGTAGTATTCCAGGATGTCACAACAGCATTTTCCTCAGCCTGGTCAGTCCAAAACATTTTGGTGGCCGAAAAGAAGGTTAAAACAGTGCATTTTGTCATTCCACATACGGACACTGATTGAAGCAGTAGCTGATCAAAAGCTATGGGAGCTGTGACCCAGATTTTTTCCCCCCAACATTTCACTATTGCCTCTCCCTTTCTGCTGCATGAAATGGCTGCATTTGTTGGTCTTATAGGTTTGCTTGCCCACATATCCTGTTTCCTAGTCCTATAAAAATGCTGGGGATTGAATCAGGGACTTTATGCAAGCATGTCCTCTAGCACTGAGTTTAGATCCTTCCCTCTCTCCTATCTTTAATGTAATAATTGCAGTTGACCAATGAGAACAATGCAAAATGTGAACTAGTCTAAGATATGCATGAAAGAATTTCCTCTTGAATGTAACAGTTTTCTTGCTATATGTCCCAATTCCACTCAGAACCTGTTTCTTAATCCCAGGATCTTCAATTAAGATTTTTCACTTTTTTCTTCCTCTGTATATAAATAAAAGTCCTACTGCAATATTTTATGCTGTTAGGCTATAAATCATTTAAGTTTTCTTATCTACTCACATTTCCCTTAATTAATCTTGAAAGCTGAACGTCTGCATCATAATTGTCTTGGCAATAGTTACCCTCTAGGTGTCTGGTTGTCTTCAAAATCCTATTTCATGATATTTTCAATCTTTGAAAATGTGACACTGAGAAAATACCTTATGTGTTGTTTCTTTACTGCTTCTAATTAACTTGCACTGAATTGCAAGGGTGATTCTGTCTGTCTCTACGTAGACAGATATAGATGATTATAGATATAGGTATAAGGATATAGAGATGTAGAGATAGAGATATGCCAAATTTATCTTGAGAAATGTATAACATTGGAAAAGATGGAAGGAAAGAGAAAAAAGGATGACCAGCAGCATGGTGAATGGGCTCAATTACAGCAGTGATGGGAGGGGAAACCTGAAAGACCAGGTTGGAGATCATCTCAGAGAAGGTCTATCTATGTGGTCACTAAAAGTCAATACTAACTTGATAAACACAAACTATTTAATTTAGTTGTGAAGAATTTCCAATGTGGAAGTTATATAAGAATAAAACTAGCAATAAATCTTATATTCTGAAGTATATCATTTGCATATGTTGTTTCAGATTGCGTTTTTATATTTTGTTTTCTAATTTAGTTTTATTGATTATTTCTGTTATTGATGATGTACACTGCCCTGAGTCATGTGCCAAATTTGACATGTACATAAATCAACTAACCAAATATCGTATAGTCTTTTATGAAGCAGAGTAAGGGTTTTTAAAAAAAAAAAAAACTTTTTTAGGAAATTCTTCCCATTTTTCCATTCTCTTTCATAATACAGATAGTTTTCAACTTATGATCACAATTGGGAATGGAATTTCCATCGCTAACCAATGTGGTCATGAAGCAAGATGACATGTGACCACATCGCTTAGTGATGGCAATCCTGGTACTCCCCATTGCAGTCGTTAAGTGAATTCCTCTGGTCACTAGCTGAGGACTCATCCCAGTCCAAACCATTCAGGGCTTGATTCCTCCCAGCCCTAAACCTCAGGTAAGGGACTGCCTCCAACTCCCCCCACCTGCCTATCTCCTCCCATCTCTACCCTTTAGGCCACCCTGTACCCTGCCTTGCAGGGTAGCAAGTAGCCCCAGAATCACACAGCTGTCCTAGCCCAGCCCCAGCCACAGTTGCCGTTGACACCCTGCACTCCAAGACCCCTGCAACTCTGCACTCCACCACCCCAGCTGACCTTCGCCATCTTCTTGCTCCTGCTGCTGATGAGGCATGCCTGGCCTAGCTCTTCACAAGGCAGTGGCCATCTTCCCCAGGTCTTGCAAGGAAACCACCTTGTGCTACTCGGGGAAGAAAAGTTCATGTGGCCAGGAGCTGCCTCATGAAGGGCCAAGCCGGGAGCAAGAAGACAGCAAAATCAGCTGGGGCAGTGGAGTGCAGGGCAGCAAGGGGCCAAAAGGCATAGATGGGGGGGGGAGATAGATGGGTGGGGGGGGAGTTGAAGCGCCCCTGTAGTCTTAAGTGCAGGAAGGCTGCCACGCACCTGAAATAATAGTCTTTTTCTTTCTTTAAGGTTAGAGTATTTAGAATATGGTGCTAGAATCTAAACTCAATATTCACTGGCAAAATATGAATTGATGGTAAAGGATCAGATGATGGACCAAAAGATTCATAATAGATTTACATGTGATCATTGATGTGAAACAATGAGATTAAGGATTTGCATTGCTAAAGACATGTAAGTGAAATTTTTTTAAAAAGAATCTAGTAAGCTCAGTTACTCATACTGAAGTATTTGGGAAGAAGGGAGATCAGCATGTCAGGTTCGGTCAGCACGGGGCTTCAGGGAAGCACGGGGCTTCAGGGAAGCTCGCAGCCAGACCACGCGGAATCCACCGGCGGTAGCTAGTGGAGAAAAGAGGAACTGAAAGCGCCGCTAATTAACGGGCCACCTGCGCCCAGCCAAACAGGAAAACCGCAGCGGAAGCTTTTAACTATAAACTGATAACGGCGCGAGCCAGCAATGAACGGGGCCGCAGGCAGCGAAACAAGATCGCAACGCAGCACAGAACCCGCGCGCTTGCACGTAACGGGGAGGAACCAACCCAGCCGGAGGGGGACTGGCAATCAAGGACAATGGACCCTGACCGATCCTGCCATCATGAACAATCAAGGGGGATTATTGGGGGCCAATAATCCGCAGCTGCAACGTGATCGCGGGGCGGGAAAAAAGCGCGGGAAGGGGGGAATATAACAAGTGATGCAATTGTACCAAGCCAGTCCTGGCTTTGCTTGTGACTACTACGTTACGCATGAGTAAACCTTCTTTGTGAACCACACGTGTCACGAGAGTTTCTCTGTCGAACGGGGCAAACCTTACACAGCATTCACTGTATTGTTAAAAATATTCTTTTTTTATAAAGTAATTTTTATTAATTATAATTAAAACAGTAAAAGCTAATACAAACTAAAAAGAAGAATAAAAAGGAAGAGTAGAAGGTGCAGAAAAGAAAGGGAAAAATAGAAAGAAATAGAAGGAAAGAAAAGTAAGAATATAGTTAAAAAAAGAAAAGAAATATATAAAAAAGTGACTTTCCACTTCATCACAACAAGTATAAACAATTTTAGTAATTTATCACCTCCTCTTAAAATACAAAAAATTATCTCTTCTTCCCATATCCCATCTCTTGTCTATCAACAAATCCATAAAACATTGTCATTTCAGTTGTGGTGTCAGCAGAAGTCCATGAAGTATTACCAGAAATAACAACATATCTATTTTAATTTTGATCAAATAAACCCACTTTATATTCCTTCCTTTTACTTTTAACAATCTTGATCTTCAGTCCCTTCAAATAATGTCATAGAACTTTCTCTTTTTCTTTCTTTCTTTCTTTCTTTCTTTCTTTCTTTCTTTCTTTCTTTCTTTCTTTCTTTCTTCCTTCCTTCCTTCCTTCCTTCCTTCCTTCCTTCCTTCCTTCCTCCCTCCCTCCCTCCCTCCCTCTTTTCTTTCTTTCTTTCTTTCTTTCTTTCTTTCTTTCTTTCTTTCTTTCTTTCTTTCTTTCTTTCTTTCCCTTCTCATGAGATTCTTCAAAACTTTAACAAGCCTCTTCTGTAAATCCAATATAGGAAAATCATTCAGGTTTATTGTTGTATATCCCTTTTAATTATTAAAACAGCCAGTTTCTTTTGTATATCCAGTGTAGCATTTTTTTCCCCATGTCATTCTTGTAGCCTGTCATTTGTAAGCCCACTTTCAACTCAGTCTCCATCTTGTTAGGTAAAACTTGTTCCTCTTCCATAACATTTTTAGACACAGTCTTTCCATAGAGGCAAATGTCTCTGTTGACACTATTAATAATAACTTCTGAGTCCATTTTTCAAAACTATCCTTCCATATGTCCAATATTAGAATATTTTGTTTCAAGTCAAGTTTATATATTCTTCTCCTTCAATAAGTAGACAGGAAGAGCCCTCCAACAGAAAAGCATCATCCAGACTATTACTACACGCTGACCTATTATTTCTTACAATCATTACAGTTCCCAAACTTGTAAATAAAATGCTATCCAACAATTAGTCATTAACTTAAATCTCAACCTCGATTTTATTTCATAGTGGTCTCTTTTCTTTCCAGAGAAGAAAACCCTCATATCTTGATTAAAATCAGTTAGCTTTGCTCTGTGATAAAAATGGTTCAAAGACTGGAAATATATCAAAGTTACAAAATAATGCTATATCCCAGGATTTGTGATATGCAACAAGAGCACTCAAAAAGCCTGGATTATATAAAGGAGTGGTTTATTCTGCAGAGATGCTCATAAAGAATATTGGTACATTCTTAGCTATGTTATACCAACTGAACTAAGATATTTATACTAGCTTCAGTTCCATCCAAATCTTATTATGCAGACCTCTATCAGCTTACACATTTTTCATTTAGCTATAGAAGGCATTTTAATAAACAGATCTATAAGAATATTCAAACTGAATAATCCTCTAAGGTTCTTACTGAGAGTGCAATATGTGTGTGTGTGTGTGTGTGTGTGTGTGTATTATTATTGTTGTTGTTGTTGAAGTTTTTCCACAGAGTAAAAACAATACAAATTTTAAGTTAAAAATAAGAGAAATAGAGAAAAGTAATAGAAAAGTGAAAAAGAAATATAGATAAAGAAATAGAAAAAAAGAAAAAATAATAAAGAAGTGGCTTCTAATCTTCTTAACAGCAATTATAAGCACATTTATATTTTATCCTCTCTCTCTAAGGTTAACCCATAATTTCCTTCTTTCCATAATCTACCCTTTCTAATCACCAAATCCATAAATCATAATTTCATTTTTTTTCTTTTTTTAGCAAAAAAACCCATAAGGGGTCAGGGTGCAAAAATTATTTGTTTTCCTTTTCTTATTGCTGGATAACAAAAGCAACAAACACAATATTCAACATAAAGTCAGATGCTGGCTGTGATACTTTAAAAAGGTCAACATCAAAATAACTTTATTGCAGTCTTTAACCATCTAAGCAAGGGCTAGATAGCATGAAAATTAAAAAGATACATAGCTAAGTTAAAAATCATACTTAGAATGTGTTCATAAATGGCTCCTCATCAGACTGAAGAGATGAATTGAATAGCATGTCAAAAGGTGCAATCCTGGGCTACACCCTTTTCAACCTTTATATTAGTGGCTGGGAAGAAGAGGTGGAGGGCGTGCTTATCATAACTGCAGATGACCCAAAATCATGTAGCCAATGCCCAGGCACATAAAACAAAATTCAAAACAATCTTGATAAGTTAAAATAGTGGGATGAAACTAATAGAATAAAATTTAACAGACAAATGCAGTTATTCACTCAGGAAATAAAAATCAACTGCACTGTTTTGATATAGTACTTTTGGAGGGGGAAAATCTTGTAATAGTAGTTGATTATAATTAGGACTGCAAAAAAGGCACATGCACTTTATGGCTGCATCGTTGGAAGTATAGTTTTCAAATAATAGAAGATAATAGTTTCACTGTTCTGCTTTATTCTGAACTACTCATACTCCACTTTGAGGACTGTATCCAATTCCGGGTGCCATATTTTAAATCAATTAATCTAGGAGAATTCAGAGGACAACAAGGATGATCAGCAGACTAGAAACTAAGTCCTATGATGAGGGAATGAAAAAAATGGGCATGATTAGCTTTGAGAAGAGAAGATTAAGAGGTGATATGAGAACATTTTTCAGAAATCTGAAAGATTTTATACAAAAGACAAGTACTGATCTTCTTATTCCAGCATGCAGGTCAGAGAGTACCAGATACAATTTAGCAGATGCAGATTGCAACTGAATATTGTTTCTAATAGTAATAATAGTTCAACAATGGGATCAATTACCTAGAGAATTAGCGGGGTTCCCTTCACTGGATGTGTTCAAGCAGATGCTGGACAGCCATCAGTTAGGGATGATTTAATTTGGATTCCAGCTCTGAATAAGAGGTTGGACTTGATGGTCTAAATGGCTGTTTCTAACTCTATGGTTCTAGGCTAATACATTCTGCTAGTACCTATGGAATCACATGATAAAGGGAGTTGAACACCATGGGTACTCAAAAAAGTGAAATTTACTTGATCCAAAATATGTTGTACACAGATTAGCTTTTTTTTTTTTTTTTTGGTTATAAAACCAGAAGTAATCAGCTTCAAAAATAAATATAAATAAACTAACAGCACATGTCATTATATATATACACATCAGCAACTTTTTTTTGTTCCCATAAACCTTCTCAAATGATAGGCCAGGCAATTCCCAGGACGGAAGGAAGGAAGGAAGGAAGGAAGGAAGGAAGGAAGGAAGGAAGGAAGGAAGGAAGGAAGGAAGGAAGGAAGGAGAAATGCTGTAAGCTGTCAACAAAATATTAGAAGATTTTGATTTAAATCTGCAATTTAAAAATGCTTTTATTCTGCAATTTTAAATTGCAGGGTTCTTCTTGAAAGACTGGTAGGCACCTTGATATTAACAGGTTGTTGACTTCTGATTTGATGTACAGCAAAATCCTTTTCCCTCTAACAATGTTTTTTGCTCCCAAAGCTATTCAGAGGCCAGACTTTGTGGTTTGAATGTATGGATATTCATAGAATCATAGTCATAGGGTTGGAAGGAACATTGGGTGTCTTCTAATCCAACATCCTTTCCAGGGCAAGGATCCTCATACCATCGCAGGGAAATGATTGTCCAACCTTTGCTTGAAAACCTCCAGTGATGGCACACCAATAACTCCAGTGGACAGGCTATTCCACTGCTTAATAGCTTTCATGGTTAGGAAATTCTTCCTTATTTTGGGTTTGGATCTTCCTTTGAGAAGTTTTTACCCATTGGTTCTTGTCCTACCCTTATCCTTTTCCTTGTCACAGCCTTTTAATTTTGGAAGACTGCTATCGTCTCTCTCCTTTGCTTTCTCTTCTTTAAGCTAAAGCTACCCAGTTCCTTTTACTGTTCTTTGTAGGATTTAGCCTCCAAGTCCCTCACCAGCTTTGCCACCCTTCTCTGCAGATTTTCCAGTTTAAATATCACTAGGAGTTATGCTATGTGTGAAGACCTATCTGATTCTTTCACAGATTGACAGCACCCTGGCTATACTAGAATTTTGTTTATGTGATACAAGTAAGATTACATGCAGCCCCTGGGTGGATTTATACTTAGATCACTTGTGAATATAGTGGTATGAGAATGGAAGCCCTGCTCCTATACGTTGATCTCCACAACAGAATAGCTCCAGCAAGATTTAACCTCTTGAGATTGTCCAACTACTGTATAAAAAGGATGTTGTCAATTATTAGTCTGCTAGGTTAGTCTTGAAGATTGAGTTATATATAACAGTGGAAATGATTATCTTTGTCACAGGGTGTCTCTGGCATACAAAATTACATGTGATGCATTTCACAAATCTGTTTTCATAAACGGAGGAACTCAGCATCACTGAGTAACAGTTTACTAATTTGCCAGCTGATTCCACAGGACTGCTTCACAGGGAAATGTTACATTATACACATGGCACCATTTGGATTAATTAAATTTGTAGATTTCCGTTTCCAAGTAGGGATGAAGTGTGAAACCATTTTTCCATAGCTACAGGCTTTGAAAATAGACAATCATAAACCTGCCAGTTATTTAATTTTGTTCTTAGGCTGATAGCTAGAACAAAAAAAGAGAAGGCTATATATTAAAAAAGAACAATAACACTGTATGAGATGCAGTTGCACTGGCACAAATATAGAGAATTACTTTGTGGAAAACAGTAAGCCTCTTTGTCTTAAATAATCTTAAAAAGATATTAATAATTCAGTGCAAAAACATAGAGGATGATCCAGGCACATCATGGAATAAATACAAAAAGAAAAAAAATGTTCTGTAAAGCTCAAAAAATATAAAGCTCATTTTTTAATTGCAACCTTGGAAAATGCAGTGAATCATAATGAAAAACAGATAGTTTATGTTAGTGGCTTTATCCTCCACCCAGAACATTTCTCTTATGGATACCATATTGCAAATAAAAGAATGGCTAAGTGGGAAAAGAACATAAAACTATTCTGTATATGTGATGAAGGTTGGAAGTAAGGAACTTGTGTCTATTTAGAATCTTATGGGAATTCTCCATATATATAATATCTTCAACCACACCGGGGATGGACTGTTCCACAACCACTGAGAAGATTTAAATTAGCCCCATCCTGATAGTCTCCAAATGAATCAGTATTATGACATCTAGAATTATGAGCCAGTGCTGCTCTGTCTAGACCCTGGCTTGCGTGCCAGTCAACATGTACACATACAACTTTTTCTACTCTGCAGATATCCACATCCAGTGGGTAGATGACTGTAGGAGGCAGGCATTACTTGAGAAATAGGAGACTGATGAAAATAGTTACCTGACTGTAACCCCCTAATATTGCTAGTGGTCAGGAATATTCTAAACCTCTTGAACTGTTTGGAATTGGTCAGTTTTCAAAAATTATCCCAAACCCATTGCGATACAAGTAGTCATCACTTAATGACTTAATGACTGCCCTTTTTAGCAATTGTTCAAAGTTACGACAGCACTGAACAAGTAATTTTACAACCAATCCTTACACTTACAACCACTGCAGTGTCCTGCAGTCACGTGATTGCCATTTGTGCACTTCATAGTCGGCTTCCAACAAGCAGAGTCAATGGAGAAGCCAGCAGTAAAGTCGCAAGTCGTGGTCATGTGATGTCTTGCTTAACGACTGCAGGTGATTTGCAGAAGTGAGTTCGTAAGTCTGTCGTGGTCATTTGATGTCTTGAATAATAACCACATTGCTTAGTGACAAAGTCGTCAGTCCCAATTGTGGCTGTTAAGTGAGGACTACCAAAGATAGATCAAGATGCTACATGTTAAATGTTGATTTGTTGTTCAGTCGTTAAGTCGTGTCTGACTCTTCATGACCCCATATTGCACCAGGCCTTCCTGTCCTTCACTGCCTCCTGGAGTTTGCTCAATTTCATGTTCATTGCTTCAGTGATGCTATCTAACCATCTCTTCCTCTGGTGTCCCCTTCTCCTTTTGCCTTCAATCTTTCCCAGCATCAGGGTCTTTTCCAAAGAGTCCTCTCTTCACATTAGGTGGCCAAAGTATCTGAGCTTGAGCTTCAGTATCAATCCTTCCAATGAACAGTCAGGGATAGCATAGACCAATACCTACTGGGTACTACTGGTGGAAAGATTACTGGATTATAGTCATCTTTACTTGTAATCAGATGGACTATGCAGTAAACAGTATGCAGAAAAAGTTCCTTATAACGTCTATGCTGTCCCTGCATTTCCATAAACACAAATTTAATTATTAGATTTAGAGTCCTCTCTTTGGTGACGGCAGTTTTATTACAATTCCTTTGTGCACTATATAATTTGAGATACGCTTTCACTAAGTTTATTGTTGATTTATTCTGAGTACTATTTATCAGGGTGCAGGCTTTATCTAGTAAACTAGCTTTATTACAGAGAATGTGTTGATAATTTCAAATACAATTCAGGGGAATAGTATAGATACTATTACCAATTATACTTATAACTTAATCATACTTTATAGCTCAGATAAAAATTTTTATAATTTTTTATAAAAAATTTTTTTATAATTTTCTCAACGTGGCAAATGATAGTTTTCTTTAGAAAAATACCCGTTTTTATCTTCCTTCAAGAATTTGTCTTTTTTTAAAAAAAAACAAACACTCCTACTAATAATGCTGAGTCAATGGGTCATCTATTGTTGGAGAGACTGGTGCTTCAAAAAACAGAATTTGTATTTCTGAATTTGTAGAGGAATATCATTTTGAAATATTATACATTTTCAAAAGTCATAATAATTTCATGAAATAATAATTTTCCAAATCATGTCTTCATTTCAATTTAAATAATGAACATATGTTAAAATCCACATTTAAATGGGGAGTAGACTTGCTCTGAGTTTAATGTCACATGTTTATGATTTACCCCATCTGCTACTTTTACTTTTGGGGTAGCACACTGAGAGATGTCAACTGTACCAAATTTGAAACAGGAATATGGGAAGAACAAAAGAAATGATTGTAGTAGAACTATGAGCAGATTTTTTTGAATATAATTCCATGCCTAACATTTTCTGAACTCTGGGAATACAACAAGATCTCTTCCTTGACCATGACTATTTGATGAACATCCAATGTGACCTTACCTTTTCACCTATCCACTCACCTCAGGTCACTTCCCACCTGCACATATTATCATTTCACAATAGTAATAAGAGAAAAGTGGTACAATCCTGGTATAATAATGGTCATTGGATAAATTGCCTAAAATATTTCAGTTATTGCACAGATAGATAATTTTTTGTACCCCACAAGTACTGCCCAGGTTGCTGGGTTAGGGGCTATTCAAACATGCCCACTCATTCACATGCATGCATTTATGTTCTCAGTTCTTATAATAATGCTATATTCTGTCATGAACACACATCTCATTCATCTCCCTCTCTTAGCTGTCTCTTATCCCCCTCCCCACAGAATATGAATTATTTATTGCCATTAGAAGTGGAAAACTTGTCAGTCATCTGTCTGTTTGGTTACCATAAATAGGAGCAGGAATCAGAGGTCTCCAATAAAGAGAGCTAACCAAAGCTCTACAGTGTATATTTTTGGAAATCAAGGATCATGCTGCCCACCAAAAGGATTTTGGATGGTGTTTTGCAGAATTTATTAATTAAGATCTGGCAATTAAAAGTCATTAATTTAACTCTGGATTTTGAACCTAGAATGAGAAGGACACTATACACAAATAAATGCATGAATACCTATTTCCAGAAAGGTAAGAGTTAATGTATGCTTCAAAAAGGATCAAAAGATGTTATACAGTATATCCTGCTAGGTTCCCCAGAGACTCACTGTCAGAAATCTCTGGCAATGTGCTCAGCCAGTCCATCTAGCCACAACAGAATGGCCCCACTATGCAAACTGGATAGTACAAGTGGTCTTGGTCCAAAGCAAGTCCACAGTGTCTTGCTTTGGGTGCCTGTTCGTTATCCTGATTGTGACCTAGCCTCCCTGGTTGAGCTGGTCTTGCATACACAGTTCCAAATCAGCATTTTTAACAAGCTAAAAGATAAGATTCCATTCAAAAATAACAGAGATCTGTAGTAAAAGAAATGCCAAATGGCCAGAATAAAGCATAAAAATCGCTTCAGTGCTATGCATTCAATAAGTGTTTCAAAATTTACTTTTTGAACAGAAGTTCAGGGTTGCTACACAAATACTTCTCAAATCAGTCTCATCCTTGCTTGCCAAAATAAATTATGAGCTAAAGCTTTGTCAAGAGTGGCCAGTGCAAAACTTTCTCATAGCCATCATTAAATACTTACTCTAATAGTAGCCATATAATATATAAAATAAAGCATAAATAAGACTATTTGATTTTTGTCAACCTGTCAATTCTTTCCCTTCTAGAAATATAAATGTCTTTCACACAGGACATACCCTAGAGTGATACAGATATAAGTAAGCAAATACATAAATACATGCATGCATACATACATACATACATACATACTTTGGACAAAGTGCTTTGGGTACTTTTCACTGTATTTCTGGTGGCCACTAGAGGAAAACAGGGTTGTCTTAAAAGTTAGAGCTTCTCCTTCCACAGCCATATAGTGCCATTTTTAAGTATACTGTCTCACTGAAATTGTATGTGAACTGGTGTATGATATAAGAGAAATGATACTTTTTGTCAGACTCATTCTAATAAGAAATCTAACCTTCAGTCATGCCTTATCATTTCTTGCAGAACTCTATGCCTAATAATCTCCTCAAATTTACTGATCTGTGTATCATTTTATATGTGAGCTGGGTGTGGTTTAATTTTTTTAAAAGTCATTCAGTGTGAAGGATGCCTGAATTTTAATGATGGATTCTAAAATACAACAAATGATCACAACATTTTAAAGCCATCTGTGACATGTTGTATTAACTTCAGAAAGCATTATCTAAACAAAAATATAATTAAAAAAATAATCTAAGATCATAAATGTATTAGTTGAAAATGTAATTCTTTCACTAGACAGTCTAGCTAATTTCTTCTCCATATTACAATGTGTATCAGAATTATATTTTGCAGAAATAGATACAATTTTTAAAATTTAATTCACAGAGAATTAATATTCGCCTTTCTTCTGAACAGACCACCTGGCAGTTTTTCCTACATCAAATTTATCCAATTAAAGATCTTGATAGATAAGATAAGCATGGATGCTGGCTTGATAGCTCCTATACCATAAAATAAGCAACAAACAAGCATTTATATAAACATTAAATTGGAATCCCCTCCCCCAACTTTATATTTATTGCTGTGATGTGGTGTTTGACCCAGTTTTATCACTAATGACTTATTCAAGTCTTGAAGATTCATGTTTTGATTTAAAACAAAAAACAAAAACAGGAATGTTGTTCTATAAGTAATATAGGGTTGAGCTAAGTTTTGCATTGCTCATTTGAGCTATTGACATGAAAGAATGCAGATCATTGCTTAAAATAATCTATTTAATGCCATATTGATAAAGATATGTAATTTTCTAATTGATCCTGTTTTTCATTACACAGTTTATATAGCTCAAGATTGATTAAGTGATCATTGCATTTGATGTAGAACTTATGAACAGGAACAAATGGCTCATCAGATGAAAAATGATGAGATTGCAGGTTCAGTCTTTAACTGATTCATGCAACATTTGTCTCAAGTTCTTACATTTAAGACTGTTACTATTTCAATTTGAAAATCACAGTATTTCAGTAGTTTCAGAACCATCTTCAGTTTCAACTTCAGGCAGCTTGGGAACATATAATAACAGGTATTTAAATTTCATGAAATTGTTCATCTCATGTTCTCTTAGATTAATTAAAATGAAGAGTTGGCATACAAAACAACTCTTTAGGAACAGAATCAGAGCTCTTGTTAGAAAGAGAAATCATTCAAGCTTTTAGAGGCTTGTGAACTTGCAGACAACATGATTTCTTCTGCAGTAAAGAAATGTTGACTCCAGAGATCACTCTCTTGAAGAAAGATGAAGATGCGACTTGTAGTATCCCTGCTTTTAAAAGTTAGATTGTGCTGTATCAGGTGGAATATACTGTACTGAATAATGTTATTTTCTTCAAGGGTAGAAGGGAAAGATAATTGGGGAATATTTTGGAGCATTATGTTAGAAATATATTTTCAAAAGTTCTTTTGTGCAGCAAAACTCATATGGAAGAAAAGGCTATTTAATTGGAAGACTAATATTCATTATAATGTTTGTAGCCAGGTGTATCTGCATGTGATCTGTTGCATTTAAGAGACATTCTAGCCTTATGTGATGAAAGGAGGCAGTGATGTGCTTGCTCTCCCAGTCCTGTCCATTTAGTCCTTTTCACCTGGCCCTTCTACCTTCTGTATTTAACAAATAGAGACAACCACTGTTCTGCATATGTAGGATCTTTTGACTTTTGGACTTGTATGCAAGCTCCTATTGCATACTATTACACACCTAATATGGACAGTATGGTTGTCCAACAGGAAAATATCAGAGGGAGCAGCCCCCAGGAGTATGTCTCCACTTTCTGCCTGCTTGATTCAAATTATAGGATGATTAGAACATCTGAAGGTTTTCATGTGTTTTTAAAACAATCAAAATGCAATAAGGCAGAAGTGGATAATCAGGGTTGCCCTAAGATATTTTATCGACTGAAGCAAACGATGATATAACACTTCCATACTGTCCAGTATAAAGAAGCTGACTGGGTTGGGCTGGCACTAAATTTTGCTTCTCCTCCAAATATAGGACACATCCTGAGAACAGTATATTAAGCTAGAGGACATGACAATTTGTACTGAACATATTCTGATACATTATCACTAATCTCTGCCCATCAGCAGCTGATGTGGAGGGTAGTTATCTCAAAGGTAAAGGTGGCCGTATAGATAATGGAACAAACAGTGGTAGAGGCAGAAGGATCTGAATATGTAGTATTTTCCAAATATAATCATCATGCTATACCCTCAGGGGTCCAATAAATCCATTTCAGTAGTCCTTTTCTTGAGAAGAATTGGCAAAGAGCAGACACTGGAAAGTCCTGGATAATGTTACTTCTCCATCCCTTCTGGGAAAACCATTCACAGTGAGAAAAAATAGTTAGAGCTATCAGCCACAAACTATTTCCTTCCCATTGTTTCAGAGCAGTTCACAACATTGGGATATTACATGGATCATCACTTTGAATGATTGCTACAGAGTTACCTTTTAATAGTCATGTGTTTTCATTTATATATGTAAATTTAATATAAAAAGGATTGCCTTACATAAACCATGTCGGTAAACAACAAATGATAAGAAGTTTCAAAATATTCCAATAAAATGACACCTGTATGCTACCAGTATCCACAATACAGTATCCGCTGAACAATATCTAGTGAATGAAATTGGTAATGCTGAAGAGCTTATTTGGGTTAAAATAAATGAAGGAAGAAATCAAAGCAGTGCTTGCATCTCTATAATTACCTGCCTGACCGCAGAAAAGATGTAGATGATGCTTTCCAGAAACAAATGCAGATTTTTCAAAGAGGCATGTAGTAGTGAGAAATCACTTCAATTACTCTAGCAAGAACCAATTTGAGGTTATGGTTAAAGGCACTAGGCTAGAGACTATGAGAGTGTGAGTTCTAGTCCTGCCTTAGATATGAAGCCTAAACCTTTTATTGTACACCACCCAGTCATGTTTTGTGAGATGTGTGGCTATATAAATAGAATGAATGAATGAATGAATGAATGAATGAATGAATGAATGAATGAATGAATGAATGAATGAATGAATCCATCTGGATGACTTTGGGCCAATCATTTCCTCTTGAGCTTAGGAGGTAGGCAATGGCAAACCTTTTCTGAAAATGTTGTCAAGAAAATTGCATGGACTTGTCCAGGCAGTCACCAGGAATCAAGACTGACTTGAAGATTGACAATCTTCACTCCTTCAGAGTGTGGACAAAGCCACAAGAAGATCCACTATTCATGATGTAATACTAACCAGTAGGGAAAACTTTCTTGAGAAAGCAGAAGTAGCAGGATTATTGGAAAAAAGTGGCCTTGTAAAGCAAGCATTTTTAATTTTAGGGGGAATTAAAGCTGAACATAGTCAAATATATATCTTGGATTTTTAAAAAAGCAGATTTTAATAAACCCAGTGCAATAATATACAGGATTCCACTGCAGGAGAAGCTAATGGAAAAAGGAAGACAAGATGGGAAAAAGGAGACACTTAAAGCACAACTGCAAACAAACAATTACTATGAAAAATGGAGGAAGCAGAAGTTGTTAATGTGGTTACAGAAAAGTTGGGTGAAGATCTGAAAACAAACAAACAAAAAACTCTATATAGTGATGGACAGAGGGCCATGATACCAAGGGAAGATTATATAAAGAACAATAGGATGGTATCAGCTATGCCAAAGCTCAGTATGAGCTAATGTTGGCAAAGAAGTCTAAGAATGAAAAGGGTTTCTTCAGATATGTTCAAAATAAAAGGAAAGTATCAGTCTACCAGCTACCCATTGAAAATGTGAACAAGTAGTAAAGAAAAAGTGAGGTACTCAATGTCTATTTTTGTTCTTTTCTCTCCCACTAGAAGGTTATGCTTCACAAGGTGTTTGTAAGATGCAGAGTGAATTGGACATGACTGAACATTGATATTGATT
The DNA here is from genome assembly GCF_059951505.1 of Python bivittatus. Lineage (NCBI taxonomy): Eukaryota > Metazoa > Chordata > Lepidosauria > Squamata > Pythonidae > Python > Python bivittatus. The sequence goes on along the minus strand of NW_028277125.1, from coordinate 33,434,679 downwards.
GAACCACCATCAGGGAGTATCTCTTTCCTTGGAATGAGTTGAAATCTCTGGGCCACATGGACTGTATCCCAGGATACTGAAGTAACTAGCTGATAGGTTAATTTTATATATATTAGATTTGAGAAATCCAGATAACTGGAGAGCAGGAAATGTTATTTATATTTTCAAAAGGGAAGATTGGGAACTGCAGACCAGTCTGTTTGACACCAGTACATGGAAGAATGCTGCAGCATATCATAAAGTGAATAATTTGTACAAAAAGCAATGCAGTAACTACCAGAAGTGAAGCTGGATTTGCCAAGAAAGAATCTCACCAAACAGATCTTCTCTCCTTTTTATTTGGCAGGTGTTTTTTTTTTAACTCCATTATGTTTACTGTATCTCCACAATCTTTCTTGACTTCAATAAAGCATTTGACAGTGTGCCTCATGGCATACTGATTAGCAAGTTAGTGGTGTGGTTTGGATGGCATGACAAGGCGTAACTACCTGGTTTAAAATTCTAATTAAGGAGTTTATTTGTAGTCATCGAACTGCAGAGAGGTACTGAATAGGTTACCACAATATTCAATGCTGGTTTTCCTCCTCAATATTTTTATAAATAAGTTTGATGAAAAAGTGAAGGGAACACAAATCAAATCCTTGGATTAAAAAAAAAAGGATTAGGGTAGAAGACAGAAATAAAATTCAGAACAATCTTGTTAGATTAGAGAAATGGGCTAAAAGTAACAGAATGACATTTAACAGAGACATATGTAAAGTTCTTTATTTAGGAAACAGAAATCAAATGCATATTTAAAGGAAAGGGAACATTTGGTTTTATAGCAGGATTTATGAAAGCAATCTTAAAACAATAGTTGATCATGAATTGCAAATATATCAGCAGTATGATGTTACTGCAAAAAAAAAAATGCAATTTTAGGTTGTATCAATAAAAATGCAGTTTGCAAATTATGGGAAGTAATAAGTTTATTCTGCTTTGGTCAGAATCTGGGCATCACATTTTTAAAGAGATTTAGAGAAACTGGAATAGATTCAGAAAAGGGCATCAAGGATGAACATAGGGCTAAAGTTCTATGAAGATAGATTAAAAGAATTGGGTATGCCAAGAAAACTGTGTGGACATTTCCTGGTAGTTGAATCAAAAGCACAAAAAAAAGGGGGGGGGGAAGGGAGGCAAAGCAGCAGCATTTATTGAATAGCATTACATGATCTAACCTGGACTTCATTTTGTCTCTGTGAATTTTTCATAATCACTGTGAGATTAGATACAAGCTAAATGTTCCTTCAGATATGGATATAGAAAGTGTCAATTTGCAAATTCACAAATATATATATATATATTTGTGATTTTGCAAATTGACACTATACACACACACACTGTATATATAATCAATCTACCCCTATCATTCCTTGGTAGAAGTGTGGCATGTATACATTAAAAGGATACATGGATGTGAGCGATCAGTACAAGAAGGCGATCCTGTCCAAATGATTGCGTCTTTACAAAGTGGAATATTTTTATTACTGCTGTATTCAGTAACATAATAAATGTATGTGATAGCTCAAGCATGAAATTGCAAAGGGCAACAGACATTAACAAATCAGCAAAGCAGGTGCTTAGAGGAAATAACCAAGATGAACTTGCCTATCTTGAAACATCTGACGGAATACATAACTACTTTAATTGCTTGGAGTGTGGGGGAAATGCAACCACTAAATTGTTTAGTGGTTATTGACCAAATGTGCTTGCTTGGCAAGGACATTTCATTTGTAAGCACAAAGAAGTGCAGGAGCGTACACTGATGGAGTATCCATCTTCACTCTTGGTAGGTTCATGAGAAAGATGTTGTCGTATTGCTGGACCATTTATTTCTGTGGCATCTACAAGCATTTTCTTCATTCACTGACCCAGGGAAAAAACAATTACTTTAAATCACCCAATATACCACATGCAAACATTCCCATCGCCACTTCCAACCCACACACACAGTAGCAAGGTTTTAATCCACATTTGCTTTTTTTACCTATATAAGCAAAATTACTTGCACGATTACAAAGGGTTCTTTTATTCCAGATAACCTTGATCATATGTGAAGCAGGCTGCATGGACATTCAATTGCAATATTGTATTTTTTATTTCTCCTACTCCAACAACCTATCCTGGGCTTAACATTTTTGCTCTTGTAGGGAAATTCATTCAATTTTAATGTCCGTGTAGACTCAATTTGTTGGGAAAAGAAGGAAAGCCAGAAAACATGATGCCAATTATGGTAACCCAGTTCATGTTGCTCAGTATTGCTAACCTGTTATTTGATTCTAAAAACAAGACACAATAAAATTGAGGTACCAGGAAATGAATCTGAAGCCTTCAGCATGTAAATAATTTTCCCCATTGCTGTACTAGGGTTCATCCTCAAAGTCCAGTACCTCCTTGCAGTCACATGATACAATTGCCCGACTAGAGTTGTTCTAGCTACAAATTGCAATAATCCCTTGATATCAATTATTTGCTCTGTTAATCTGATGCAACAAAAGCAGCAGAATCTGTTAGTAGCCTGCTGTTATGCTCATGATGCTCTCAATCTTGTGGAGATCTTATGCAGCTGAGCCAATTAACTTTTGCTTCCATTGCTTGCAAAATTTTCATTGTGGAAGGTGCATCACTGGGAGTCTGTAGACCTTGCAGGCCAGTTTTTCTCAGTTGTGGAAGCCCTTGCATAACCCTCACATCCTCAAAGCTCTATAGAGATTTCATAGGGAAATAGGAATCGCTTGGTTGATTTTTCCTACTTACATAAACAGTATAGCTCACTCCACCTCCCCGTGAGCCATCACTATTCCCCCTCTCCAAGACTCTAAACTGCAAACTGCAGCTATTGTTGCAGCTCTAGAGAGATCCCCCTAGCTGCAAAATTGTCATGCTATCATGCTAATTTGTGGTAAAAAGACTGGTGTCTGACAGCTAGGCAGTTCTCTCCTTGTGCCAGTAGCTCAAGTTTTTGCTTTTGCTTTAAGTGGCCAGACAAAAGGCCACAGCATGGACTGAAAATGCAAAGGAAAGAGAAACAATTTTCTCCTTTCTATGTAGTAGTGCAATTTTTGCTACTCCCAGCACTGCAGGGGTAGAACACTCACAGTAACAATATTTGCATTGTCCGCCTGGTTGATGGAGGGAGCACTGATTAGTTTGTGCTTTTCCCTGTTTGATTTTACCATTTTGGGTGTCAGCAAAATTCTTTTAAAGGATGGGGAGTGGCAACAATATCAAGTACCTCCTGGCAACCTCAGATAATGATGTTGTTGTTGTTGGAAAAAGTCACTGTATCACTGCCACTGCTAATGGTAAACCTATTGCAAGAAACAATTGGAGAATTTTTCCTCCTCTTTGAGAAGATGTCTCCCCCATTTCTCATGCCCCAAATAGGCTGGGGAATTTGAGAAGCCATTTGCCTAATATTTCATCTTTAATTTTTCTTGTTTTCAAGATAGCATATTAATAGGGAAGCTGTCAGAAATCCAGATGCATTGATTTATGCTATGCATCTCAATGCTGTAAGCTGATTGATTTAGTTATCCTGACATAAAAGAGTGTCTTGAAAGAATGGCAAACAAGCCTCAGTGTAATCAGCCTGCCATTCATCCTGCAGGTTTCAAAATCTATCAACAGTAACAGCATTCTTAATCTTTGACTAGCTTCTGTCAAGATTTCATTGCACGGGTGGTAGAATGTTAATCCCTACCATGTGTGGAAATCTGTGTAAAGAGCTTTCTAGATTTCAATACTAGAGAATAAAAACAGTCAATTTATGCATGATACTTCCATAAATCCAATAAATAAATCTCATTCCAGAAGGAAATTGGGCTAGCATAATAGGCTCCTGTGCTGACTGTGATCTTAAATTTCTGGTCCATATCTTTACTGATCTGTTGTAGTACAATTAAAAAAAAAAAGTTCATGTTCCTGTCTCATGAATAATGTGCTGATCTGTGGCTCACTTAGAAGTATTAGATGACAAACAATTAAAAATGCTTTTTGAGGCAGTGTTTAAAAATTAATAGTAAGCCAGAACTCAAACTGAAATATGTGAAAACTATTCAATGGAAACCATAAATAATGGTCAAAATTAAAACAGTGCAAATAAAATGTTGGCAAATGCTTGAGTGAGGCTATGCTGTGTCATGAACCTGGCTTTCTCTCCTCTAAGCAATTCCAGTTACAAAGGACGTTTTATCTAATTCTCAGCAAGGAAATTTTTCTGACTCCAGAAGATTAGTATGTTATTTCTTCAGATTATATAGAAATCCCAATTCACGGGTAAAGATTAAAAAAATATGTTGCTGTATAAAACTCCCCACACATCACTATATCAGTGAAGAAAAGAGAAATAAATGGGAAATCATTTAAATTAGCTAACTCAATTCTCACTCTGAAGTGGGAACACGTTGGTAGATTGGAGACCTTTAGTTTCACTGAATTAGTAGACTCCCTCCCACTTTCCATCCTGTTCAGTCTCTGGAATGTTTGTTTTTCCCTTTTCTTTGTTTTCTTTGTTTTTAATTGAATATCAGTGTTTCTGACTACACAAAAACCGACATAGAAGCCAATGAGGCATGAGTGGAGGAACAAGTTTCCATTACTATTCTCAGCTGTTTCGACAGCTTGTCCAGTGACTGGAAAGGCTGAAAGTTGCCATTCAAATCTCCAAATCTTGAAGGCTATAGTATCCCGCCTTTGCATATAGAGAAAGTAAAACACAACCTTAGAGCTGGATTCACACAAGATGCTGAATTAACCCATTTTCTGGGCTTGCACAATACACAGAGGCACACAAAGAAACAAAGGTTAAACTGAGTTCAGTTTGCTGTGAGAACATAGCTGCTAGGTCTTTAATTGATAGCTAAGCATGTTGTCTGGACCCAGGCTATATTTGTGGGACTGATGGGAGAAGACAATTTGTTCTTGTTTCCTGTTGCCCTTTTCTGCTCTGCTAAAATAGCAGATATCAGGAGAAAAAACTCCATGATACCATGGATAGCTGTTACAAGTCAGAGTAGACAACATAGGGCTAGATGAATAAAAAGACTATCATGAATTTTGAGATACAGTCCATGAACCAAAATGCAATAAACTGGTGGCCCCAACATGACATTCATGGGCACTGATTTACCTACAAAAATCTCTTGGTACCTTCTTACCTATCTGATTTTTTAAAAATAATTATTCTGAATAAGTGAATAAATTGGAAGAAAGCACACTACAAAGCAAAGCCTCAGTTCCTTACATCATTGCATATGACTCTGAGCTTCATATAGATTGTGTTGGTTTCCTTAAAAAATGAAAATGGTAAGTGGCTGCAGCTCATAGTCTTGTTTTTGGTTTATAAATTGCCCTTAGAAGAAAACCAGGAAGTGGCTAGAACTTCCGGGCAGGGATGGCAGGAAGTCATTTCAGTTTGCCTTCTGGTAAAAGGGTGTTTGAGACTGGCTGCCCCCACTGTGGCAGGAATAGGAAAGCCCAGCTGCCTGAACAGGGCAGATCATGTTTTGAAAATGCTCACATCATGCTCTCAAATTTCACATGTGTCCACTGGCCACATAGTTTGGAACTTACATTTAAAATAGAAAGCTGTGCACACAAAAACATGTAGGTTAATGAAAATAAAAAGATACTATATTTTGCAACGTATTTTGGGAAAAGTACATATTAGAAAGACATACTTTTAGGAGAAAGGCAAGCAAACAAGCATACTAATTGAAATGGAACTAAACCCATATTAAGAACTGAGGCTTGATGAAGGTTGCAAATAGACACTAGAGGGAACTAAAGGACCAGGCAGAAAAGAGTTAAAACCGCTAAGCCAGCTATAACTTAGAGGTTTTTTTTGAAAACTGGACTCAGATATTGATAACTAATATCTCAGAAAGGATATAGATTTCAATGGATAAACCTTTAGAAAATGATGAGAAAAAACTTCTAAAAACTTTTGTTATTATATTTCTCAAACTATTAGAGTGTGAAGGCATGGAAGACAACAAAATTGAGTTTACCAAAATGGGGATACAAAAGACAAATCAAGAAAAGGATCTGGACATGAAACAGCTGCAACAAGAAATTCTGGATGATGCGAGAGGGCGGAGCTGGCGTCGCGGTGATACGGCGGGCGATCCTGGGCTCCCAGGATCGCAGCCGATATCTCCTCCCCTGGACGGTCCCGATGGACCTAAGCCGTCCCGTAGAGATGGCGATCGCAAAGGTCGCGTCCCGCGGATCTCAGGGACGCCGCAAGTCCCAGATTGATCCCGGGAGAAGCTCTTGAAGCCGGTGGAGGAGAGGCAGCCAAAATGGCTGCGAAAGCCGGGACAGCTCCAAAGGAAGAAGGAAGAGAGGGGTGTCAACTGGGTGAGATGGACTTTTACTATTCAACTATTCTTAGAGAACACCTTAAGTAACTTAAAGAGATTTTTAAAAGTGAAGAAAAGTGGATTAAGCGGCGAGATTGAGCCTTATAAAAAAAGGGGGGGAATTTTTTTTTCTTTTCAACTTTCCCTTTTTAGTGGAATTGGCAAGATGTTTTTCTCTTAAAAAAAAATATTTTTAACTGGATTGGCTTTTTCTTTTTAATACTCAATAACTCTTTATCTTAAACCTTTTTTCTAAGATTTCTTTATTGTTATAAGAAATTTATACTTTTTGATTTTGAAATGGGGAAAGTGGAGTTAAGAGAAAGTAAATGAAAGAAAGTTGCACTGCCATCTAGAGGCTTGACATAGTGCTTTTTTTCTTCTATTGTGACGCATGCTCAAGGACCCTGGGCTTTCTAAAAAGATAGTGGGATGTGCATGTTTATACAGGTGCCATCCGTAACTATAAACAAGAAAGTGGAGTTGAAAGCGATTTTGAAAATATCAAGATGGAAAGTTTGAGCTAGTCACAAGAGCCCTGATTAGTGGCAGTAGCTCTTCTTTCTGCTAGAAGCTCTGCTTTGCTCTCCATTCCCCCCTCAGTTGGATTTTTTTTAAAGAGACTTAGTCTTTTCCCTCCTCTTCTTTTTTTTTTTTTCTCCTCTTGCTTTTTTTTTTTCTTATTTTTGGCAAGAACAAAGATAAAGAATCCTTTGACTCAATGAAGGTTATCAAGATAATAAACTATACGAGAAACACAATGCAGAAAAAGATCTTTAAACTATTGAGGATGACTATAAAAAACTGGAAGAAGAGCTGCAGAAATTCCCGCAAAAAAAGAGAAAAAAAAGATATTAAAGCTAAAATGGACTTAATTAAACATAAAACGGGATCAATGGAAAAGGAAGAAATAGTACAAGAAATCAGAAACATTAAACAGAATTATTGTGAGGCTTATAAACTGAGAATTAAAAGGGTTAATCAACTGATAAATGAAGAGGGACAGACTTGTTCTTGGCACTGAGGGTGAGAAAAAGATTATACAAGATTATAATGGAAAATCGTACTAAGAGAATGCATAAAAAGAAGAAGTAAAACAATATTGAAAGAAACTACTTCAGATGTTTAAAGAAAAAACGAGGGGAATACAACAATGATGGAACTGACAGAAGCTTCAAAAAGCAGAATGTTTGAAAGGACATTTATTATTGCTTTCTCTTATCCAATAATATAGAAAAAGGAATAAACAGCTAGATATCTTGGGATATTGAATGAAAAGGGTGAACTCAAAATTATGCAAGCGCTGGAATAAAGTATAAATCTGAGATATATAGTTAAAAATTGTATTTGATTGTAAATGTTTCAAGAGATTAGACTAAAATTTATACATGGTTGAATATAGTAACATATAGATTTTAAACTAGAGACATTTTTGTTGAAACATGTAGTGAAGAATCTGGTTAGAACTGTAACCCGGTTAGAACTGTAACTGATATTGTAACTGATACTGGTTAGAACTGTAACTTTTAAGAATTGGAAAAATTAAAAAGTACTTATGCAGGAGGAAGTTATTGAAAATTATGGAATGTGCAGAGACGAGTTAAATTGAGATTTGAAATTAGAGTAAGAAGATAAGTAATTTTATATGACACTGAGAAAATATAGTAATGTAATGGATTAGGAAATTTTATAATAGAAATTTGATATTAATTATTATATATATACACATATAATCGATAGATGAAAATGTATTACTAATCCTATTGAAAGTTAAAATTTCTTGTAATAAATGATTCTATAGATTAGCTATGAATGATTAATAATTGTTAATTGATAAGTATACAAGTATATTTTGAATAGATGATATGAGAATTTAAGTTTATGAAAGGGGCACCAACGAGTTGGTAACTGGTTGACACACGGTATAAAATGGAAGATGCTTTTTTTATGCCTTTCTATGTTTTTGTTTGTTCATGTATGTTTTGTGTTTGTTGTAAAAATAAAAAAATATTAAAAAAAAAAAGAAATTCTGGATGATGCCTTTTTATGGGATTTATCAAGTAGGCTGGTGAAAGCTGTGAAGACTCCTCTTGAATGCCAAAGACTGATGAAAGATCAAAACCTGCAATGCCATTGGTATGATTTAAAGGTCAAAACTGTGAAGAGCAAAAACAAGGAACATAAAGTTGGACTATTTGATTAGGGATAAACTATTTGTTTGTTATTTCTGATAACTCCTAATGGACTTTTTGATAAATCAGGACTGAAAAGATGACAATTTCTGGATTGCATATAGATAAAGGTTAGGAGAAGAGGTGTTTTTTATTTGTAACTTTAAAAGTGGGTGAAAAGTTACCTTGTTAGCTTATGCTCAGTGTGATGAAGATTGGAAGCCACTTCTTATTATTGTCTTTTACTTTTCTCTTCTACTTTTTTCTTTTGTTTTTCATTTTTCTGCACCTTCTGAACTTTTCTGTTTCCTTTTTCTTCTGGTTTAGTTTGTATTAATTTTTACTGTTTATTAAAAATGTCAATAAAATTATTTTTAAAAAACCTCTCTGAATCTTGGATATTTCTTTTTGTCAGGCAATTACTGTACATACTGTACACTTTTTTAATAGTATAAAATTTAATTTTATTTGTTAATGGCATATATCATTTAATAAGTAATTTGTTTATTGGTCTAGCTTCTGAAAAAAAAAAAGGCCCTGTACACATGGACAGGCTCATTTACCTGTTCAGTTTTAGACCATCCAGAAGCAACATTATTTGCTTCTATTTCTTGTGGAGTAAATTGATTATAACATAATCCATGCTAAAACAATATATATTAATTGAATATGATGTTTATTGAAGCATCTCTAATTTATGATGCTTACCTCACCCGATCCTGAGTCACACATATCTAAAGTTATTTTACTTTATGACAGAGAATATCCCATTTTCTACCACCTCAAGACACTTGAGAAGGCTGAAATGATTAAGTCATTTTCCCATCTCCTTTATTTTATAGACTTTTTAAATTATTTTTAAGAATTACGTATGTATTATCTCTTGAATTATTTTATATATGTTATGTCATAGTAACAACCCTTAGCACAAATTTGCTGATCGAGTATATTCTTCAGTAGAAATATATGACTACTGAGGTGAATGCATCTCAAGATCAATTTAAACCCAGTTTTTAGATTTTCATTGTTTTGTTTCATATTTACATTTTTATTTTTGGATTACTAATGCAAGAGCATGATTCTGTTTAGTACAGAAATATGAACTCACAGTGGGAACTGCACTGAGCCCTGTTCACTGTTGTCAGTTTCTGAATTCTAGTATTTATTTTGCTATTTGAATTATCACTTGTATGTTTCAATGAATCAATATGAGCTACTGATCCACTTTTGTGAACCATCTGACTAGTGGTGAACAGGGGAAGGCTGTGGTGGACCTCTATAGACCTCTAGAGTTTGAAAATCATTGTGCTAAGATGACCTGAAACAATAATAAAAACCAGTGGTCAATCTTGACTCACAATTTGGAAAATGTTGCCCTAAGAGATTTTTAACTAATGCTAATAAAATCTTCTTTTGTCTGCTTTACTTGCTTTCTACAGTTATCCATTACGCGCCTCCTTATAGAGTTGCCTAATTATGAAGCGCAGCAAATGCCTTTCACCAGCTTGCTACATTTTCAATGAATCTATTAATCTTCAACTTAATTCATTTAAGGATAGGCACAGACTTTGTTTGCAGTTGGAATAGGGCTTCCACTAGTCTATTCCACACATAAGAAATGCAATTTTGTTTACTATGGAAACAGATCCCCACAAATGATTTGTGAATCTTTTCTCACATTGGTCGTACCACCTCACCAGAAAAAACTAAGCCCGTGGGAAATGTTTTAGAAATCATATTTAGACCATGCAGAGAGAATCTCTCAGATGGAAAATAAGCACCACCTCTATCATACTTACATTTGAGCAGAGTAGGAAGGAATCAGTGCTCTTCTTTCTTTGATGGCAGAACTAAAAGATAGTTTTCAGAAGCAAAACAGACCAATTTGTCCCCATCACCTTTACAGAATCCAATTTAAAGGCAGCTGAAGCTTATTTTCCTATAGTTTTTTTTTTTGGAGTACATCTGGGAGCAGCAGGCCTTGCTAGGAAACTCAAGGAAAAAGAAAGCAAACAATCCCACCAGCACTTGGGATGGTTGTCTCATCCTGTTCCATATCTCATAGGTAAGAAAATAGAACATGGGACTTTTTTGTTTTTCATCCAAACTATACAGAACTCTGCTTATATTTGCTTTTAAAAATAAGACGTTTTTCACTCCCTTTAGCTTTCCTGTCATCTTTTATAATGACGTTTTGTAATATGGTAGTACCTTCAGAAATTGCTTTCAGATAATGCCATCTTTTTTCTCCTTTTGCAAAAGTGCACAAGGTAATAGTAGTTGCCAGACAATAGCTGCCAACTATTTATGGCACACTTCCCTCTGTGTTTTCCTGGTACAGGCCTGTGTGCGCACAGTCAGAACAAGTACACCTGATGAAACTGTTGCATGTGTGATTTTTGTATATGTCTTCTCATCTTTTATAAATACTTTTTATAGTATAGTTTCCATGCAATAGCTGTGGTAATTTGCCTTTTTAAATATAATATAAAGTAGCAAATTACTTACACAAATAATAATAAGATTAAGTTCATTGATAGAGTGACCTGCCTTCCAAAATGTAGCCTATATGTGCAAAAATCAGTAATTTAGGAACAGAACTCCAGTACATTCTGTTCCTCCCCTATACCATGCCAAAACACATTTGGTCTATTCCATTCTGGGGACAGTTGGCAGTTCCTAGAAGAGAATTCCCAATCTGAAAGTTATTGAAGATGTTCTGAACTCAAATATGGTTCAAGGGAGATTTGACATGGTGCTGAGGGGGAACAGAACATTCTGGAGTTCTATACTTTCCTAGTTGAATACATCACAGTTTTAACCTAGCCATAACTAAACTTGTATGTACAGAAAAGCATATGTCATAAAACAGACACAATTTCAAAGTGATGAAGATTCCTGATTCATGTTCCAAAAGTTCAGGTGAACTACCCTAACTATAATTTTCCAAAATCAACCTTTAACATCAATGGAACATTGTTTAACAATAGTGTTTCACATGGGGTTACCTGGAAGTCATTGCACCAACAGTACTGAAAACTGTATTCTATAATCATTAACAGTGTCTAAACCCATAATCTTCAACATGTCCAGAATTATATAAACCTGCTTTTTTTTTTTTTGAGGATTCAATTTAACTTTATGTCTTTCACTTTCTTTGCTTCACAAATATTCTTACTCCAATATCCTGTGTATCCATCCATCTGTATCTTTACCAGAATTTTTCTAGCAACTGTTGCTCAGGTGTTTAGTGCCAGCATGGCTCATTTTCCTTTGTCTGCAACTATTTTTTTAAAAATAACCCTTAAGAAAAATAAAATAATAGCAGCAGCATTTATGTGTTGAACCTGTCCTTTTGATAAGGTTTAATGGTTTCCGATACCTCCAAATTGCCATTCCCAATTTAAGCACAGAAATAAAATTTCCTTATAGCAGAATGGAAGAGAACAGTGATTTGAACAATGAGTTTCACTGGTAGATTATATAGTTCTGACTATTATAATTTTATTATCATTTTATATAGTATAACCTACTCATGGTCACTCCTGATCTCCAGGAGAAGGAAATGGAGGTCCTCCAGACCTTGTTGTGGTATGACTCCCAGTATCCCTCACAACCGATGACTGGTTTACAAGAAGCTGTAATTTGGGAGATCCAGATTCCTCATTTCTGTTTCTTGGTACACATTTTGCAGATGTAAAATGTGGACAAACTGTAATAGAAGTATTAATTAGTGGCCAAAGTGAGATTATCAACATGTACAATTAAAATTAATAACATACCGCAAAGAAAAACATGAAGATGTTTTCTATTTATGTGCCATTTTCTTGGTAACTTATCTTAGTAAAATGTTTTGGTTGCATTGTTTTGCAAATGATTTTTTTTCCCTGTGTAAGCATCTTGAATTCCTTGAATTATTATGAGATAATACTTGTTGAGATAAGGGCAAAATTTGTCATTTTTTTCCCTTCTATTGAGCAATCTATTGTTTTTGTTTATTATCAAGTGAAACAGATACAGTATGTATGATGGCAATTCAGCCATCCTATTTTACTACTCAGTAGGAATCAAAACAATATAATTGTGTTGAAAAATACAATATAATCAAATATGTTTGTGGTAAATTTGCTAACCCCACCTTAATTTACCATATGTTGTTTACAGTTACATTAGCATAGCTATTTTCTTTTCTAGTAACTATTGTCTATGAAAGCTGAACATTGATGATACACCATGAACCTCTGAATTTCTGTAGCAATCTGCAGAAAAATCTCCTCTGAACTGCTTTCTTCTGGTAAGTCAGGAGGAGGAGGAGGTCACAAAAAACAAGAAGGACCATGGCGGATTCTCTTTCTGAGCAGTGATTCTTTTTATTGGTGGCACTTATCAATCACAGGTAGGTAGCAGCAAAGAGGAGTGAGGAAAAGTGCTGTAGAGGATACTTGATGCCAACCTCCTGCCTTCCAGAATTGTTGTGTATCTGTTCTTTTTTTCATTTCTTCTCTGTCTCGCCTTTTGCTTTAACATTTGTTTCTGCAATTCATTCATTATACCTCCTGTGGATTTTGGAAGCCAGAGCAGCCATCAGCGCATCAGTCAGCTAAGCAAATCATTTATTTATTTTATTATGTATTCAATTTGTCACTGCCTGACTCACAGCATCTCTGGGGCATTCACAGGATAAAAACACAGAAAAATAACAATACAACAATAAAGGCAAAGAGAAAAAGACAAAGACAAGTTCATATCATGATTCTAGTTTTTTGTAACACTAGAGATTTTTCAGGTTATTGATAGTTCAGTGAGGGTTTAAAATAAAGCTTCTACTTTTTTCTCAGTGTCTCCAGTTGCAAATATTGGATTTTTATTGGGAGTGGCAGAAATCCTCTATGTTCAAGTTAGCAGAGAGAAGAATGCACGTCTAAATATACGGGAAAGGGTTTGTGTCAGTGGTTCTCTGAAGAAGTTAATGTATATCTGTGACAGTCATTTAAAACATACTTAACAGCCAATCTATATACTTGATAATTGATTTATATATTTCATAATTAACAGAATTCTACAGAATTGTGTTAGAAAGTGGGAAATCAATAAATGTACTTTAATACCTTTAACATTTAACTAAATATTTTTGGTCTATAGCACATCCTGTGATTTATAGCACCTCTCTGCATTACAGCTTTTCAGAAAAAAAAAAGAAAATTCCCTTCCCGCAAGGCTCAGGGGGTTCCCTCTCCTAACTCTGTAGGGATTGTGTATGGAAGGGGAGGATGTGAGATTGGATTTTGATGATACAGTTATGCTTCAGTTTAAGAGTTATGTATGAATTTTAAGGGGCATTTTAAAACTCATTAAAATATAGGGTACCAATGTAAAAATCTAAACAAAGAGTCAAATAGCAAATTAGTAATCCTGAAATGAGTGAATAAATCATTGTTTTTGGGGGGGGGGGTTGGTTTTTTGTTTTTTGTTTTTTTGTTTTTAGACGTTTACTGATCTATAAAGAAGAAGCCAGGTGGACATCAGGATGTAAACCATTTTGATTCCTGAGGAGCAACAAGAGAAAAAAGTCAGAATCCAATTATTGGATTGGATAGTGGAGGACAAGATTGCCAAAATTATACAAAAGAGGCATGGAGGTCTAAAATTATACAAAAGAGGCATGGAGAGAGATACATTGAAGTAAATGATTCAAATCTCTGAAAATCAATAGAAGTTTATGTACAAGACAAAAAGAGAACAAAAAACAGTGAATAACATGACTATAATGATAAATGGGACAGCTGGGTTGAACTAAATAATTCAAAACAGAGGAAAGAGGTCTGAGAAAAGAGGCAGGAAGACCAAACAAGTGAGCACAGCACAGACATAATCTAGGGCTGGAAGAACTGTTGCCCTCCGGACGTGAGTGAAGTACTAGGAGCCATGTTGGCTGGGGCTAACAGAAGGTAGAGTCCAACAATGCTTGGAGGGCCAGAAGCCCCAAGAACCAAAAAAGGAAAACAGAAAAGGATGAGATAAAAATAGTTTAAGCTGAATACCAACAAGATAGATTATTCAGAATTATCTCAGCTCTGTGTCAATATGGTAATACTTCTGGATGAAATCACCCCCCCCCCCAATAAAGGAGTAGGTTAGCAACCCATAGTTCCTCCTCACAATAGAATACAGGGTCTGTGGGCCCTGTTTAGGCTGGTGGGTTGATTGGGCCTTCTCTGGACCCCATAGCCTTAGCAATAGTGATCCACCCCTTCATTACCATACAGTTAGATTACTATAACAAGCTGTAATGAGGTGGCATTTGAGGATGACCCAAAAACTATAGATGGTACAAAATGCAGCTATGGGTGAGAGTAACTGTTGCAATATAACACCAATTCTGCAGTCACTGTATTGGTTACTATAGGTTTCTGAATGCAATTCAAGATGCTGATTTTAGTCTTTGAAGCCTTTCATGGTTTGGATTCAAGACAATTCAGGGATCATTTCCTTTATATTTAGGAATATAAATATATTCCAAAACTGAATGTGTTTTTGAAAATGTTGGTCCTGAGCCCAGTTCAAATTCAGGCAAACATAGCATATATGCCAGAGTTTGTGGCTGTTTCTCAACATACAACTTGTCCCCTTGGTTCACTCATTTAGCCTTTATACCTGAATAAGAAAGATCATGTAGGGAGTCAATATGAAATCACACTTGTATCTATTTTCCTGGCTTACATTTCCTAAAGAGTCCTTACTAATGCTTGACTGTAGGCCAAATATTGATTTAACCAGTTTCTTGTAATAGAAAGCCAGTTAAAGTCAATTTTATTCATCAGTATTGTACAGGCAATTGTATCTCTACAAGTCTTTTCAATATGTGCAGTGACTTTAAATTATATTCTTATAGATTGATTTAAAATGAGGTTAGACAGTGTCATGGGGATAGGCATATCTGTAGCTAGCACATCAATAGCTATTAGCCATGTCTCCTATTTCATGTTCAGGAGACACTAGGTCAATGAATTCCAGTTGCAGGAAGCAACAGTAAGAGTCCATTATTATTTTTATATGATATTCATGAACTCCCTGAAGGCCAAAATAGGATGCAAGATAGGGACTGGTTTTAATGTAGCAGGATTCCCTTTAGATTCTTATTTAAGAATCTGTAGAGTAAACACAATCATCCAATTCTTTCTGAAAAACAGAAGTGTGCAACCTGCAACCCATGGGTCATAGGAATTCCCTCACCAAGGTTTAGTGGTCCCTTAGAATCCTTCTTCATCTGTCATTAAAAATGGGACAGTGCTATTTGCTACTGAATTTGGTGACACCTGCTTTGAGAAGATTACTTGAAAGTTTACAAATCTAAAATGGGGTAGTGTTACAAAATAGAAATTGACCAGCCAGAAATATATTGGATAGTATTTAATTAATGGCTGGGGGTCAGGTTACATTTTAAATTGCATTTTTCTGATTTTTTTTTAAGCGCCTTTTGAAGGTTAAATGTTTGTTTGTTTGGACATATATTTGCTTTCAAATTGTTTGTCCAATTTTTTTTTTCAATGCTGAAGATATTGATGGCAAAAGTATATTTGAGAGTGTGTAATAACCTGGTAGGAATATGATAAAATCACTATCAAAGGGATTTACTGATTTTATATTGATTATTGATTTTACTTATTTTTGCACAAAATGCATTTACTTCCTGCTTTTTTGTTGTTGATTTGCTCTAGTCCTTAGTTTCCTTTTTGCCCCTGTCCTCATCTATATTTTCAGTATCACTACTGGCATGTCCCACAAGACTGAGAGTATCTCCCAACTCAAAATAATTTGTTCGCTGTGGCTATATAGCTTTTTAGCACTAGTCTTGTATGATCTATGCATCATAAGCATGCCAGTATCTGGGATTTAGAGGGAGATTTGGTATAGGAGAGAAAACAGATTCCTAATTGAGGATGCATCCTATGAATAGTAGAACTGATTGGAACAGATGGCAAGCAGATTGGTCATTTTTACTCCTGGGGAAATTTAAAAAAAGGTTTTAAAGAAAAAAGTCTTTTAGAAATGCAGGAGGATGGTAAATGTGCATGATAGTTAAGGAATGCTGGTTTTTATAACAAATGTTTAAACAGTGATGAAAAAAAAACATTGAAAAAAGCTTTAAAAACTGCTGCAGTGAAGTTTACAGATATCAGCAGTATAAGAGGGCAGTCACAAGAACTGATATGCATCAATTGCAACCCTGCTAAAAGAAATCTAATTGACTTTTTACAGGTATACTAAAGCACTACAGAAACCTATAAAATTTGACTGGAGGCCAAGACAGGACACAAGAAATGAACATGTATATAATGGCTGCTGTTAACACTATGATTCTACCTTCAAGGCTCTGCAGTGTTATCACCTGAACATAGCCTAAGTTGTAATGAATAAAGAAAAGAGATATAAGCTACTTGATTTGGAAGACATAAGCACACCAGATTTTAAACTGTTTAACAGGCATATGCTTGATAACATTGTCCTCTAACAGTGGTTAAAAAGCTGCCCCCACCTTTCACTAAGGACATTATTGGAGCTTTAAGATAGACTGCCTAAGAAAGACTCTTTTGGGGGGTTGAATTATGAAAGTATTTTGATTAAAGGACCAGCTGTCCTTTGACAAAATTCTCAGACATTTTCCCAACATTTTTCTAAATGCGAAAATTTTGAAATTTATTATTTTGCAAATACTCTGATTTTTGGACAACATTGAAGACACATGTCAGAAAATATGCATTATCTGAAATTTATGATAACATGAATCACTTAATAAAAGTTAGGTTTTTTTCTAAATCAGTTAATAAATAATAGTATTATTTAATTGTTCAGGATATTCCAACATGCGGGGAAAACATACATCTATGCTGAATCCAAAAGTTATGCTTGTGAACGTGATCCGCAAAATCATGGAAATAAGAATCCAGAATTGACTATGGACTTTATGTGCAGAACATTCTTACGTGTGGACAAGATTAATTGATTCTAGCTTTTGGCAGCACATTTTACTGAATGCTATTTCAGAGAATCCCCAACCTTTCAGGACGGCTTTAACAAATGGGTGAGAGGAAACTTAGAGAAGGAAAAATTACCCCCGGTGTAACACTGCACAATCAGGGGTGAGGAACTATTGACCATCTGGATCTTCCTGAACTACTACTCTCTCAACTCCCAGTTGAGTGGGCAACCATGGCTAAAAATGAAGCATTCTGAAAACTACAGTTCAGCAGCATCTGAAGAATACAGGTTCCCCACCTATTTTTGCTAAAGCTAATGTGTACAGGTTTTGGTTGTGAAATAATCTAATTACTTTTGGGCATTATGAGGATTACAGCATCAGACATTTTAAAGGTAAAAGGGAGGACTCATTAATATAGACATGTCAATTTTCAGGACAGTAATAAAATAATAGAAGAGAATATATGTAGCTCAGGGTTGAACTATAGAGTCCTTGGGGTTCTCTGAGCTTGGTGCACTGAAGGTGTTACCTAGTCAGGTAATGAAACATCTGCAAGAAAACAACCAAGCTCAGAGAACCCCAGAGACTCCACAGTAATAAAATAAGCTAGCAAATCTAGAAATTAAAATGTAAGTTTTAACAAATTCCTTAATGTTGGCAATCTAATTGACCAGCCTGTTTGTCACCCAAGATTTCTAATTTTGCCATTAAAATAAAGCAAGGATTAATCAGGCTGTTAACAATGCCACAAATGCTGCATAGGTTTTGTAAGATATCACAGTGCTACGGGCATGCTTAAAATCATAGAATGTAACAGTTGGGAGGAACCTTGGAGAGAATTTAGTCCAAGCCCTTGCTGCATACAGAAGTGTACTATTACAGCATCCCTGATACCTGAAATCTCTTTCCTTATAATTTGAACCCACTGTTTCTTGTGCTGTCTTCTAGAAGACTTGGAACAATTCTGCTCCATCTTCTACATTATAATCCTTCAGATACTTAAAGCAGCTATCATGTCTCTGCAGTCTTCTCTGTTCTAGGGTAAACATATTCAATGCCTCCAAACATACATTTTTATTTCTAGGCTTTTTGTCTTCTTAGTTGTTCTCTTCTGGAAACATTTTGGTTTGTCAATGTCCTTCCTAAAATGTGGAATCCTAGATATAGTCTGCCCAACACAGAATAGAGATTTGATTATTTATCTTGATCTTGATAAAAGATCAAAAGGTGTTTTTTTTTTTTTTTGGCAGCTTCATCACACTATTGACTCATGTTCAGCTTATGATCCACCAAGACAGTCAGATCATTACAAAGCTATGTCAGCCAATAAGACTTGTCTGCCTATTAATAAAAAGCACCTCATCTTTCCTCCACAGCTTCATGATAACCCTCTCCTCCTCCTCCTCCTCCTCTCTATATATATAAACAGTAAAACCTGATTGATTGATTGATTGATTGATTGGGCCTATAGACTGCTTCAATTGTTGTCACCTCTAAGTGGCTTTACATTATAGGGCTAGTGTTTCTGTTCTTTCATGGAGTGGAATTGCCAAGCTCCTTATGTTATGATGCAGTTGAGACCTTTTACCCAGTCCTGCTGTCCACTCTGCAGATAACAGGAGCTGAGAGCTGGTGAAAGTCAGGTATACCTCAATTGACTGCATAGACTGAAACTTCATAAGTACAACACAACAAAGTGCTGAAACTGTTGCAGCAGCCAGAAGGTCCTGATTAAGGAAAGCTCAAAACTACCACAGGAGAAAGCTAGGATTAAATAAACTGATAAGCATCTGGCCATAGCGATCATCAGGGAACTCATTGGTAAGTGGAGCCACATCCATATCTGGAAGTGTCCACAGTACCACGTATGGATATATACGTTCCAGTCTATACTTATTCCAATATCGTACTGCCTGATTTCACTCCAGTTCTTTCCTGATCCAGGAATTCCTACTCTGTAGGAATGTAGCTGGTGGACCTGGCACACCTGCTAAATTTGCTTTTAAAATGTCTCATGAAATATTTGTTCCCACATTTTAAAGTGTAAAAGAATGTTGCTGTTGCTCAGGCAATTCTATCGCCACTGCAGAGGGAAAAAATTATATTAAAAGACAAATTCTTGTCTATCAAGATGGTCATAGGCTATCTTTTCATAGTACCCAGAAGTAAAGAACAAATCATTTGCAATGGAGATACATTAAGAGATAGCTAATTCTAGGAAGAGTATTGAGCCAGTACCTATGTGTACATATTGCCCATTGCCATTTCTCAAAATTCTATTGGCAGAAGCAAAATGGACCTATTAAAATAGAAAAACTCTGTGGCAGGGGTGGTGAGTCTACTAGACTGTAGCTAGTAGAGTTATGAGCATGAAACTGAGCAAACTCAGGGAGGCAGTGAAGGACAGGAAGGCCTGGCGCAATATGGTTCATGGGGTCACGAAGAGTCGGACACGACTTAACGACTAAACAACAACAACAAGTAGAGTTAGCCCTTTCCCCATTAACAAAATCTGTTCTTTTCTTACTATTGCTATCTTTTGCAGACCTTCTCACACCAGTGAAAAGACATGATGGACACACTGCTCTATGGTTTGCTTTATGCTCCTGCTGAATGCCTTTACCCATTGGGTAAATGGTAAAACAGGCAATCTACTTTGTGCACAGCGATGCTGGAATTGATGGCATCCTATCTCCTTCTGAAAAGAGAAATGGATGATCTCAAGGTTAACACTTTTGCTGAGCAGCAATTTCCCTCTCCTAAGCTCTACACTAATGTAATCTAATATATAGCATCAATGGGGATGTATATGTGTGGATGAGAGAGAGAGTGGGAGTCCAATCCTGACCAGATGCAATTCCCCACTCTAGTTCCTATGTAACGGTAGTCCCGCATGAACACCTTGCCTATGGAGAGTAACTTCATATTGGACCTGTCCATACATCAATCTTGATTAGATTAGTCACCATAGATCCAAGAAGGCTACGATAATGCAAACTGCAACAACCACAATTTCAGTTCCTGCACATGCCAGCAACTTGTGTATGTATGGGGTATGTGAGAGAGTCAGAAGGAATTGAGGTTTATGTGTGAGCTGGGCCTTAAACAGATGCTAACTCTAACACTAGATACAATACTTAAAGAATAAAGTGCTTATTTTGAACTATGCTGAAATTTAGAATTGGCAGACCTTTGAACATGGAGTCCAATTATTTATAAAACTGAGATCCTTAGCGCTGAGAAATGTCACTGGCCTTACACTTCACTTTTTATTTTAGTGGACCGGAAAGCACAGCCACTTCCCACTCAGCATGAATTCCCATAAATCCTATTTTTTATGTTTTCTGACATTGATGTCCAGGTTTCATTTATTTATTTTCTGTTGGTTTTGTCTCTTAATTTGTACTCTTGCTGAATGCGAACAATCAAAATATATGAAGGCTTAGATTCTGATTGCACTTTCACACTTGACTAATAAAATGTACTTTGCTTAACATGTTTGCACTGTCACCAAGCACTAGAATCCTGCCAACCAAAAAGCAAGATGTTACATATTTATTGGCTGTTTGCTGATGAGATTAAAAATAACTGGGCTCACTTCCTCTCATGTCAGAGGAATGGAGCTGAATAATACTTTATCCCTTGTTAGAGATCAGCTACTTACAAATCTAAATCATTTAAAATGAGTCCAGTCTATGAGTTCTGCAGTACTTGGTAGAGGAAATGTTTGATCAATCTACATGATTACAGAGGAAAAACACAGTATGTGTCTCTAGGGTGGCCATTAAATTACCCTAAGAAAGGAAGACAGTGGTGAGGAGTGATGTTATTTACCACTAAATATATCTCCAACTTTAAAAAAAAAACTTTAAGCAATAAACAATAATGCGATATGTGCATTCATTAAACCTAAATACACTCTTTCCCGTACCCACACACATTTTTTCACACATATGCACAACTTCCTCTGTTTTCTTTCCCCAAAACTCATACATGTAAACACATTTCTTTTTCTTTTTTTAGTAACAAGTCTTTTGACCCAATTCCCTGCTCAGTGTGGGATGTGCTAAAGCATTTCTAACAGATTGATATTCAGATTCTGACAACCTCCAGTGAAGGAGCGCATACCATTCATGAGGCAGCCTGTTCTGTATGTTGACATCTCCTATCATCTGGAAAATCCTCCCAATATCTAACCTAAATCTACTTCCCTACAAATTCAATTCTCTGAGTGTGTTTCTGCCCTCTGGGGCAACAGAGACTAAGCCCACTCCCTCCTCTGTATGACAACTATTTAGATACCTGAAGACTGCCATCATATCTCCCACAACTCTTTTCTTTTTGCAGGCTTCATATACCAGTTCCTTTAGCTCTTCATAGGACTTTTTTCCAGTCCCCTCACCATCTTGGGTATCCCTCCTCTGAACTTATTCCAGTATGGCAATGTCTTTAATAGACTGCAGTACCGAGAAGTGGGGAACAGAATAGCACAGAATAGAATGGGACAATTATTTCCTACGATCTGGGCTCTGTGATCCTGTAAATACATTCCCAAATAGCATTTGTATTTTTATGAGCTGTTGACTTATGGTCAACATAGGATCTTCCAGAACACCCAGCGCTGCTTCACATGAATGGCTGTCAACCAATATTCCCCATTCCATATTTCTGCCTTTCATTTTTTCTTTCCAGATGCAAGACTTTACATTTCTCCCTATTACAATTCATCCTGTTCATTTCAGCCACTGTTCAAACCTCTCTAGATTGTTCTTAGCCTTTTTTTCCCTCTTCCAAAATATTAGCCAGTCCTACTAATTCTGTGTCATCTTCAAATCTGATAATTAACTCCTCAGCCCCTTTATCCAGTTCATTAATAAAAAGGTTGAACTCCACAGGGCTCAGACATACCACTTGATAGTATTCTCCAAGCCATTTATGAGCACTTTCTGGGTGCAGACTTTCAGCTATGTATGAATCCATCTAACAGCTATATCGTATAGCCTATATTTTATCATTGTATCAGTGAAGATTCATGAAAGTCGCTACTGAATGCTTTGCTGAGATCAAAGTATGCTATATCCATGGCATTCCTCTGATCTATTAAAATAGTGATTCTGTCAAAAAATGATATAAGGTTAAAACGCATGCTGGTTCTTGTTAATTGTTGAATTCTTCACAAAATACTTTTTGATAATCTGCTTGAGGGCCTTGCCCATTATAAATGTCAGGTCTGTTTATCTCCCAAGTCCTCTTTCTCCCTTCTTTTCAAGATAGGAACAACAGTTGCTCTTTTCCAATCTCCTGGGACCTCCCAATTCTCTGAGTCTGATTTGAATTTATTTTAATTAGCTATGTGTTTCATTTGTCTGAACTACAACGCCATTCTTCCACTAGAGATGTGGTGGGCAGTTAGGTCATTTTCTTTCTAAGAAAAGCCAGAGATAGAATAAAAATCAAGACATTCTGACATCACCATCACCCATTTCCAATTCACTCTTTTCTCCTAAAAACAGCCTTTTCTTTTGTTTCTGAGGCACCCAAAAAAGCCTTTTCTGTCAATTGGGATTGGGGCATTTCTCACAAGCCTCAGCTTACTGTGAACATTTTTGCATTTTTGACAAACTTACAGCTTTGGACCTTTCTTTGATTATACACTTCTCCTTCTATTGCATGTCACTTTTAATTTTCAGCATTTTAGTAAACTCTGTGTTATCCACACTAGTATCTTTAGATGTCTTTCATTTTTCCTTCTAATAGGAATTGTTTGCAGTTGTGACCTGATCTCATTTTTCAGGGTTTCCATCCTTGCCAAATACTTTTCTCCTTCAGGATTTCAAGCTACTATATCTCACCTACCTTCCATCTAAGTTCATAAAAATCTGCTCTTCTAGAATCCAGTATAAACGTCTGACTCTTCTCTATTCCTCCTCCCCTTTATATCATAAACTCAAGGATAGCAGTTCACTTTGTTCCAAGGTTTCAGTTATCTTAAGTTCTTCAACCAATACCTTCCAGTTGTTAGCAAATCACCTTATTCCTTCTTGTACTGTCTGATAAATGAAGTTATCAGCAAGAGAGTATAGACTTTTAGCAGAATTAGATTTCCAGCAGGCATCAGAGTAGTCAAAATCACCAATTATCACTATTGCATAGGTCTTTGGAAATTTGGTTATCTGACACAGAAAAATAGAAAGTCCATCAGCATAAGCTGTCTTGGTATAACAACATCAAATGTTTGCATTGAGAGAGAGAAAAAAGTAGGGCTTGGATGCTTGTCTCAATTGATTTGCCTCACCCATTTCTTTCCTGCACAGTTCATTCTGCCTTACCACCCTGCAGACTTCTTGGAGGCCAGCTAAGTCAATCTTGCACCCATGTATAGTCCTCCATGTCCTGCCTACAAGACATCAGCAGAGTAAGGCTACCTGATCTGAGCTGCAAAAACCTAGATACCAGATGGCAGCAAAGAGATACAGACAATTCTACCTCATCCAGATTTTTGTAGCCCACATAGGAGACCACTTTGGAAGTGAAGATAGAAGCTGCACAGCCCCCAGAAACAAAGCAAACTAAAACAAACAAGCAAACAAATTTGAGTCCGTCAGAACATGGAGTGGACAAAGGCAAACTTTAAAATATCTGGAATGCTAGTCATTCTAAATGTCAGTCCACTCCCTCCTCCCACACATATAATCCTCAAGTAGTTGTGTGAATTAGTCAACTTTCTATCTTTCTCAGGAAAGGCTGTGTGCAACACAGACTGACAGAAAGAATGAGAGAGCACAACTTCCATGAACCTAGGCCTGGCATCTGATTTAAGGAAACACATTTTGCCCATGGGATTAAGGAATCAATTGGGATCATAGCCTTTGATCCTGAGGGGGAACTGCATTGATTTTTAGGAAACACAACATCACAGAACTAATCTGTGGAAAGCAAATTGAATTAAAAAGAAACAAGGATGCTATGATACGGCATTATAAAATGGTTATCAGACACCTCTGACATTTCTTGAATTGTGTCTTTAGAATGGTGGCATTGGATATGGGGATCAGATTATGACTATTTTTATTTAGCTGTAGCACAGTACCATTTTCTGTGGAAAGTGAAATTACTTTCAGCTTGATCAAGTAATGGAATCTCCTGTGCTTGCTACCGGGTGATCATTAGGACCTTTCTGATCTATCTCTTTGTTTCATTAGATGTGACATACATTCCTCACAACAATCAGAAACCACAGTGATTTCTGAATTTTTCTCCATTTCATTTTGATTTCTATTATTTTATTAGTAGTATAATTATTAATATAATCATCATTTCTTCTCCTTTCTTTCTTCTCTTCCTTTCCTATGATATGAAGACTTTGCTGTCTTTTTGTGTTCCATTTGGAAATGTATTTGTTACAAACCTCTTTAGATATCATAGTACCTGGTTGGTTCTATTCTCTGGTCTTTTGATTTGTGGAGATGTGTAGAATGATTATCAGTTTTCAAAAGTAAGACAGTATGACAATCAGTCCCTAACTTCAGCTGGTATGCCAGTTTAGGGTACATTGTGGCACTTTAGACTGTGGATGCTACTCTATATTACTATAGTGACAAAGGAAAAGGCATGATTTCATACCACACGGAAGAAGATAATGGAAACCATTCCTATAAAATCTATGGTTTCTAAGATTTGACACTGACTTGATGGCACATAATCAAACAATATTAATAAAGACTGATTTATATATACAATTTCATAACATATGGAAGAAACCATGCCCAAAAGTTATCCACTGAAACTCTCTGAAATCAATGGTTTGTTCTTAATTCATAGCAGGACTGTTGCCTTATAATTACCTTAGATGTCTCTTTAGATTTATCTATCTTGCTAGAGGTTGGTAGAAACATTTCTCTCTATGCTATTTGATCTTGAAAAAAATATTGTTATAGACTTATTTCAGTTTCCATATATTTATAATATGAAAGTGAAACATCAGTTGCTGGTTAGAAGATATTTTTTTCCCCACCACTGCCATGTGGTAAGCTTATGGCTGATAATTGATATACATCATATGCTTGTATCTATCATACGCCTCCCAATCAAAATTAAAAAAAAAAAATTAAAATGCATCTTATTTACTGCTTTGTTTTATACAATGCTAATTCTTTAGGAACATATAACATGTTATCTGTCTGCATGTTCTTGTAAAATATGTAATTTAGAAGTATATGAAAGAATGACATGTTTATCATGAACATGAAACAGCATGTTAACATAAGAGAAATCGTCCTAGATCAGACCAAAGGCTTAACTAGCCAAGCATTTTGTTTGCTGCAGTGGCCAGCAGGTCTAAGATGTTGACAAGCAAGATATGTGCATAGCATTAAAGGTACATTGCCTCTGATACCGGAAGTAATACAGTGGTACCTTGGTTCACGAACTTAATTCGTTCCATGATTCTGGTCGCGAACCGAATCAAATTTTCCCATAAGATTCAATGTAAATAAGGTTAATCCGTTCTGAACCATATGTATTTTTTTTTAACCACAAAAATATGAAACAAAGTACAGTACAGTACAGTATGAAGAGAGAGAACACTAACCTTGCTTGAGGCGACACCAGAAAGCTTCACAGCAAATGTCTGTCTGCGACCGCGATCTCACCTAGAGGAAGCCACGACCACGTGTCAGAGCAAGGAAGATGGCCACGGGTTGTGTTCATCACCCGATGCGGAGTTCGTGAATGGAAGCAAAATCAGACATGATTGAACAGATTAAAAAAAAAAATTACACCAGACTGCGGTGGTGGTTCAGTGCTAATTTTTAAAAATACAAATTTTATCAACAAAATGGGGGCTGATAATGGGGAGGTTTTTCCAGCAATTACCAGCTTTGGATCACAGATCTTTTGGGAAGCTGAGAAAATTAAAACAGTGTTAAACTACTCCAGTAACACTTTTTAAAAATACCATGGATAAGCCAATTGTGAAAATTAAAACATATGAAAATTTCAAGGGTCAGTTTATCTGTGAGTGATGCATTTTTCATGATATTTTGGTTAAAAATTCAAGGGTCAGCTTATCTGCAGATGGGCTGATCCATGAGTATATATGGTAATTCTCACTGATTCAATAATCAGGTTGATGCTATTTATATTTTAAAGTTCCTCACATTATATTCAAACATCAATACATTACACTCATACAGCAATTTAATTGTGAGTAATGAGTAAATCCCATTGAGTTCAATGGAAAATACTATAAAATATATATATGTAAAATTGCACTGATAAGATTTCATATTGCTTGTTGCTTAACCTTGGAAGAACTAGAAAAAAAATGCAAGAAAATTGCTGACGTATTTAATATCTAAAATTTATTGTTTGCTTACTTTATTTGTTATTACAATTCACAGTTACAATCTGGAAAAATGATATTATGTGCATACATTATATACATATAGATATAGATATTTAAAACTGCAGTTATAAAAGGTAAAAAGGTAATATCAATATAAGAATATCGGTACCTTTTTAAATAAAAATGGGAGTGAATCTTGGGATATGGATGAAGAAACCAATGCTCCTTTTTCATGGATTCATTTGCCTGCATGTTTGTGGGTGAAACAAAAGCAGAGTTATAATATTTTGTCCCTCAGAGATATAGAGATTAAGAGAGAGCAGAGTTCTCTAACTAAGGTCAGAAACCCTTCCATTAGTACCACTCAGATGCTAAAACTCTTGGTAGAGTTTTTCTACCAAGTCTATGAGTCCAAATTGAAGGAGAGAAAAGTCAGGCTGGAGAAGTAGTCATGGTCCAGATGAAGACTATATATCTAGGGAACCAGTTTACAGGTTCAGGTCCCAAAGTGGGATTGTAAAGTTCATCTGAAAGAACATTGATTCCAGCAACCTTCTCCATCTCTGCCCCTTCCTTACAAAGCTCCCAGCAACCAGCTTCTCCCAGG
Organism: Python bivittatus; assembly: GCF_059951505.1. Classification (NCBI taxonomy): domain Eukaryota; kingdom Metazoa; phylum Chordata; class Lepidosauria; order Squamata; family Pythonidae; genus Python; species Python bivittatus. The sequence goes on along the minus strand of NW_028277125.1, from coordinate 33,407,171 downwards.
CTGAGCTGGCTCTCATTATGGTTTTGACTCCCAAGGATCCTATTTCTCCCTTAAAGCTTGACCCTGTGATCAGGTGCTCCTTTCTCAGAGAAAAGTGTTCTGTTCTTTATTTGTGATGAAGATGCTTAGGAATAATACGAGAGAAATGGGGGAATCTCTGTCTCTCTCACACAAATATATGAAAAATGGCTATATACACTTGTAAAAAAGGCAGATTTTCTTCCTACACAGCAGCACTTCCTGGAATGATTAAGGGACTATGCAATGGATCACAGAGTCAGTCCAAGAAGTACAGCTGAGGAGGAAGGTGTGAAAATCTAATCTTCACTTACAAGCTTGCTTTCCTACAATGTATAGTGGGTAGAATTTGGCACTGTAGTACATTAGATACTTGGGTTTTAAGTTAGATTTTACAAGAGTTGAGCAAAAATGTTATTTGGGGTAGGGGTGTCTTTTTAAAAATGTGGTATTTTTAACAACATTTGGCCACACAAGCTTTGATAACATCAGATTCAGGCTCCAGGTCATCATCAACAGTTGGATTATTTTTTTTTTAAGGAATGTTCTGGAGAATTTCAGAATATTCTGTTCCTCCTGTTGACCATGTTAATTGAGCCTTTTTTTTTTTAGATTTTTTATCTTGCCTTTATTTTTTTTTATAAATAACTCAAAGCTGTGAACATACCTAATACTCCTTTCTCCTCCTTTTTGCCCCGTAACAACAACCCTGTGAGGTGAATTAGGCTGAGAGAGAGTGACTGGACCAAAGTCACCCAGCTGGTTTTCATCCCTAAGGCAGGACTAGAACTCACAGTCTCCTGGATTCTAGCCTGGTGCCTTAACCACTAGACCAAATTGGTTCTCCAATCTTTTGGAGAGTCCACTGGTTTTCTGGGAGTTAATCTCCTGAACCAGAAGTCTTTTGTAGTGTCCCTGACATTGTATTCGGGGGGGGGGGGGCGGCGGCGACATGTTTAGGGAATGAACTAGGACTGAAATACTACAAACTGCTCCCAATTTGGAATTTTGGAAAATCATCAGACCGCCCACAGAATAGTGAGATTGGAGTGGTCCGGGGCATAAATAGACAGTTTTGCACATCCCTACTGTTGGAAGACCTGAAGGACCAGGTTAGGGACAGATCATCGTGGCAAAAATCTATGTGGTCACTAAGATGGCACATAATAAATCAACTTCAGAGAGTAAAAACCATTTAAATTTTGTGCAGTACTAATACATTATGGGTAGCTAAAAAGGCAAACTGCACTAGAACAGTTGGATGGAATAAAACTGTAGCACTGAGTGTCCAGAATGCAAAATTTTCCTTCAAACATGGAACCAGCTACACATGCTTTACTTCAACAAAGCATTGTACATTCCACTCTTTTGAAGCAGTTTAGTGAGACATGCTTCCCAGACTTGTCCAGAATTCCCACATCCACATAGCTGAGGCGAGTGCAGGAGAGCTGAGAGACAAAGAAATGACAAGCTCACATGAGGGAAAGTGTATTCTTTGGGGTGGTTAGATTATAATCAGAAAGTCAATAGATTTTGCAGCCTATCTTGGCATTTATTCTATTAAAGAATAATCTGGAAATAGCCACGTGGTATACAGTTTAAGATGTGGAACTAGGACTGCAGAGAACTGGGTTCAACTCTACTCCAGGTCTTGGAAACTCACTAATGAGCTAATCACCCTCTCTCACCACAACCTACCTCACGGGGTTGCTGTTGTGGAAATAAAATGGAGATCTCCATCCAAACAGTCTTGAACTCCTGGAGGAAAAGCAGAATAAAATCTAACAATTTTCTGAAAATAAAATCAATATACAAAGTAAACTTCTGAGTTCTTTAACTTCATAAAGATGCTACTTTGAATCATATTTTATATAAACTTGACCTAATGCTGGTCTCACTGCAAACAGAGCTTCTTGGAAATCCATAAAATAACTAGGATTTTCCCTAATCTATTTCCCTATAAATAGGTTCTTGCAGGTTAGCTAAACTAAAATTGAGTTTTTCAACAGAATGATTTTATATACAAAGAGAGCTAAAGTTGCAGGTGGAGTCTGCAAGCATTTTTGAATGCCTGGTGATCTTAATATAACAATGTCTTCAGGTTTTTCTTTTTTTTTTTAAGTTCCAGCCTTAGAGACTAAGCTTGATTTTGTGATGGTAATGTATCTTTTACACATTTTTCACAGTTTTAAGTGCTGCCTCTATACTAGAAGACTGATAAAAAGAAAGTGCTACTCTATTAGAGATATAAATTAATAAGGTATTTCTATACAAAAAGAAAGAAAAAGAAAGGACAAATGATTGGATATGACAAATCATTCAATTTTGGATTTCTTTTTTTTACATATGCATTAAAACTTGTAATATTTTGTATACATTCTTTCAAGCATATACTTTTTTGCAGTTATATAGATTATTTTTAATGAGTATATGTAGTTTATTGTTTCTTATTATTGTTGAACAGCATTGGTAGATGCAAATACCACTATTGTATCTCTTTTAAAATGCCATAGTATATATCAGAACAAGTGCAAAAAAGGTAGAGCTTCAATTGGCATAGTTTTCCATGAGAAATTTATACTTGAGGTCTAGCATTATCAGGCTTAATTATCAGATATTGAAAGATGCTCATCACTTTGAATTGACAGTGGGAATCAATAGAGGTAGTTTTATACATACATCTGTATTTTCAATTCTTTCTGCTCGTAGCAACTGAAATCATTAAGCTAACTAAGACAGTGACTTAATCACTTAAGCTTAAAACATGTTTCACTGCTTATTCACTGAAGTGGTAATTCATTATCTTAATTTGCAGAGAAACCAGTGTAGTAAGTTTTTTTTTTCTTACTTAAATCACAAATCCAGGTTTTGCTCCTTTTAAACAAAGCTATTAATATTTGTGAAAAAACAAATATTGTATGCAAGTCACATCTTCAATATATCTGTGGATCCCTCTTAACTAAGAAGTTCACTCAGTCCATTTCTTGCACATATGATATTTTAATATTTTGAATAGTTTCTTGTTTAAAGAATGAAATTGCTTTTGTATCTTGGCATGAGTTATCCTTTAGAAGTTCAGTCAGAATTTGTCTTCGTGTTTGTAATTCCTTTGTAAGTGCACTACCTGTTATTATGCAAATATTTAATAAGGCAAGTGAAGAATCTTCAGAGTCAGATATCTAACAGAAGTTCAGGCAAAAGCTGTTGACCGTGAAAGTTTGAAGTATTATGGTTTGCTATTATTGTATGATTTCTCTAAAATGTGTGTTAAAGAAAAGGAAAGGACAACCTGATTCTACTCTACTGGGTGTATTGGGCCAAGTCTTGGGGCTGTATCTGGTCCCAGTTAGAAAACCCAAAGAAATCCTTATAAATTTTAATCTACAAGCATGTCCCACAGTTCTTGCAGAATGGTATCCCAGGAATTCTAGTCAAAGCCAGTCAGTTTTGAAATCTAGGTAATTGTCTGGCGTAAGTATACCAATCCAAAAAAATACGGTTTGGAAAGTGGATCAAATGAATGAAATATAACTTCTCAGAAAGCTCAGTACCTTGCTGAAATGTCCTTTTACAGCCAGCATGGATTTTACTAATGTTTTCATTCATTGGATTTTAAAGTTGGAGGAGGCTTTAGCTATCAGGTCTAAACCTTTGTTCTGTGTAGAAACTAGGCTCATTTCTATCTGAAGACCATCAGTGAAGAGAGTTTTCTGCTTTGGTTCCACTGTTAAATGACTTTACCATTAAAAAACATATCCTGATGCAACTAAACTTATCCTCCTTTAACATATCTGTTTGAACTACCCTGGAGCAGTAGAAAATAAATCTATGCTTCTCCAGTGAGAGTTTATTATGATGATGTTACATGAGAACTTTTTCTCACTTGCATCTAACTGCCAGCCAAACGTAACCCCCAAACCGGTTTTTTTCTGTTGCATCCTCAGGATATAAGGACTGGTGAAGGAAGAATTCTGAGTGACATATGGGAGCTAGATATTTACCTGTTGATCATAGGACTGTAATGAAACACTGGAGGTGTTTGGGACTCCTAATTAATACTTTATAATCAGTTTCATAAAGTTAGCTTGCAGTTTTTGGTAAAGTCTTTAACTAAAAAATAAACTCCTAAGCAGAAAAAGATGTCTCAACAATACTTTAAGAAATGAAGCCCATATGGTTCATTGTGCTATAGGGAAAGTAATTAGATCAGCACTGATAGCATTCCTATAGGCTGACTCAGTGTTTTCATTATAAACTTAATTTTCTAGTAGTTTAAAATTTGGCTGTAAAAACATTCCTCAGGCTAAATTTTCACAGTGGGGACTTCACATGAATATAAGTTGTTTATTTAAAAGAAAAAAAGGGGGGGGGATGCTGTTGCTAATTTTAATATTTTTGCTTTTCAAATTGCCTGGAGAAGAAAAGTTAGTAAGTATCAAACTGGGTACAAATGACTAAGGTAGAACACCAAGGGCAGAATGCTTATGTTATATTCAGAGGTACTGTGAAGGTTGAAGGCATATCAGGCAGTGGAGGGCTTCAAGGCTCATTTCTGCAGCTGTTTCATCTGTTGCTGAGACAACTTCACCACTGCCCTATTTTTACCTGGTGGTTACAGTCCAAAAAGGAATAGCAGCAACAATGTCCTCTTCCTGATTTTCCATGGGACTTATTTATTTATTTTTTTTGTAGGAGGGTAATGATTTTGATCACTCATTGCAAGAATGAATGGTTAAACAATAGGTCCTATGGAACCTGTTGTTTTAAAAGAGAATTCTCCAAGTGTAAGCAGTAGGTAGCTGAATTAATCAAATGATGCTATTGGAAGTGTCAATGTGGTACAGGGTTAGGGTGTCAAGGGAGTGGATTTCATGCCATTGTAATACACTCACTGACCCTATGGCATCTGATTGGTTAAGGGGCCTATAACTTAGAGAATATTTCCTCTAAGTTGTGAGCTATTGACACAAGTGGCTGATCAGCACAGCTACATTTCACTGTCAGCTGTCTGTGTGGGTTATTTTGGAGCCTTTTCAGTCTTACGTCCTATAATCCAACATGAATATACCAGAGTTTATTATTGTCAAAGACCTAAACAGTCATTGGATCAGCATTACTTCAGTATGACAGTGGCAGATAATATCTTTGCACCACATCTTAAAAAAGAAAAAATAGCATGGGTTACCCTTATATTAAGTATGCCTTAGAAAACGTGTTCGGCCAGAACAACAGTCTTGTTATCTATGATGAATATCCTATAACCTAGCTTTCCAGTATCATGCCAATGCCATTTCCCTTGAGGCCTGCCACACTCGATCTTTAAAAATATTTTTCTTCTTTTCTTTTTTTAAATATACAACAAAGCAAAGCACCAACCCCAAGCATCATTTGTATTTCCATCATGACTTTGGGTATTCATTGTTCCCAAAGGCATTGTTAGAAAATAAAATGTGGGGGTGACTTTAGCCCAGTGCTTTATTTGCAAGTGTGCCTAACTGCTCAAGAACACAAACAAACAAACAAAAAAAGACAAAAATAAGCTGGGGCAGTAATTAAAATGTCTTGGGAGGCTAGAAATTGTGAGGAGCAACTTCACTAGCTTACTTCCTGGTAAAAAGATACCTTGTGACTGACCATGGTCATCAGGACAGACATTTTCTGTGAATGCCTATGAAATTCTCAGAATTCCAGTAGTGGCAACTGGCCTCAGAATATTTGACTGAAGGTGAAGCTTGGGTTTTTAAAAATGTTCCTCATCTGATCTGAAATAGAGCAGCCCAAAGATGAAAATTCACTTGGACTCTACCCTAGAAGTCAAGAGATGTGTTTTGTGTAGAGTCCCAGATTGCTCATTTTATTTCTAAGGAAAGGTTACTGTTATTTCTGGAGAAGGAAAATGCGGACCCAAACTTTAATTACATTTATTATGTGCCACTGAAAACCTAGACAGAACAACCATTCCCATAGGCCTGATAGTTTTACATGCTAATCTGGACAAGTCTAGGTTTCTTAGGTAATGGGTCAATCTGAGGAGAGGAGGGCTGGAAGTGTCTGTTTTATAATTGCAGTCTCCTAAGATTGATGGGTACATGGCAATCCCATGTTCTTAGACAAGCAAAACCAAATACCCCAGAGCCTCAGACCTCTGCCGATTTCCTTTTCCAACTTTTCCAGAGAACTCCAGAGAGATTGCAGGCCAAGAGGAACTCCAGACCCTATTTTCATGGAAGCCACAGAGATGTTTCCTGCTTTACCCAGCTGCTATAATAGAATTGTAGGAAAGTTTCTTAAGAGTTATAAGGAAAAGGCAATTATATCAGAGAGGTCCCGGACAAGAAAGTCAGGAAGAAGGATCACAGCATGTTACAGTATTCTGGTCATTCCATTTTGAGCCTTTTTTTAAAAAAATTTGTAACCTAGATTAGACCATTTTTATTCTCAACATACTGTCTAAAGTGATACAACAGAATCCTTAGGAAAGACAATTTCCTTGCTGGAAGCCCCCAGGAAGGTCACAAAGGGCGATCACATAACCCCAGGACACTGCAACCATTGTAAATACATGCCGGCTGCCAAGCACCAGAATTTTGATCACGTGACCACGAGGACGCTGTGATGGTTGTAAGTGTGAGGACCAGTCATAAGTCACTTTTTTCAGCACTATCGTAATTTTGAACAGTCATTAAATGAATGGTCGCAAGTCGAGGACTACCTATACTCCTAACAGTAGGAAACAAAGCTTGTCAAAGTTATTCAAGATACAGTCCTTTCCAACATTATTTTTAGAACTCTTTCACAATCAATACTGAGAATAAAGTCAAATCTTTATTATGCTCAAAGACCAGCATAAGGAGGGTGGGGTACAGTCAATTAATCACTACTGTATTCTGTGGAGTCCTTGGTGCTCTGTGAGCTTGGTTGTTTGATTGCAGACATTTCATTACCCAACTAGGTAACATCATCAGTGCTACTGGATGTGAGGTTTTGTCGGATTTTTAGAGAATTTATTTGCAAATCATGGTGGAAAATAAGTATTTGGTCAATATCAAAAGTTCATCTCAATACTTTGTTATATATCCTTTGTTGGCAATGACAGAGGTCAAACGTTTTCTGTAAGTCTTCACAAGGTTTTCACACACTGTTGCTGGTATTTTGGCCCATTCCTCCATGCAGATCTCTTCTAGAGCAGTGATGTTTTGGGGCTGTCGCTGGGCAACACGGACTTTTAACTCCCTCCAAAGGTTTTCCATGGGGTTGAGATCTGGAGACTGGCTAGGCCACTCCAGGACCTTGAAATGCTTCTTATGAAGCCACTCCTGCGTTGCCCAGGCGGTGTGTTTGGGATCATTGTCATGCTGAAAGACCCAGCCACGTTTCATCTTCGATGCCCTTGCTGATGGAAGGAGGTGTTCACTCAAAATCTCATGATACATGGCCCCATTCATTCTTTCCTTTACACAGATCAGTCGTCCTGGTCCCTTTGCAGAAAAACAACCCCAAAGCATGATGTTTCCACCCCCATGCTTCACAGTAGGTATGGTGTTCTTTGGATGCAACTCAGCATTCTCTCTCCTCCAAACACAACGAGTTGAGTTTAGACCAAAATGTTCTACTTCTGACCATATGACATTCTCCCAATCCTCTTCTGGATCATCCAAATGCTCTCTAGCAAACTTCAGACGGGCCCAGACATGTACTGGCTTAAGCAGGGGGACACATCTGGCACTGCAGGATTTGAGTCCCTGGCAGCATAGTGTGTACTGATGTTACTTTGGTCCCAGCTCTCTGCAGGTCATTCACTAGGTCCCCCCGTGTGGTTCTGGGATTTTTGCTCACCGTTCTTGTGATCATTTTGACCCCATGGGGTGAGATCTTGCATGGAGCCCCAGATCAAGGGAGATTATCAGTGATCTTGTATGTCTTCCATTTTCTAATTATTGCTCCCACAGTTGATTTCTTCACACCAAGCTGCTTGCCTATTGCAGATTCAGTCTTCCCAGCCTGGTGCAGGTCTACAATTTTGTTTCTGGTGTCCTTCAATAGCTCTTTGGTCTTGGCCATAGTGGAGTTTGGAGTGTAACTGTTTGAGGTTGTGGACAGGTGTCTTTTATACTGATAACAAGGTCAAACAGGTGCCATTACTACAGGTAACGAGTGGAGGACAGAGGAGCCTCTTAAAGAAGTAGTTACAGGTCTGTGAGAGCCAGACATCTTGCTTGTTTGTAGGTGACCAAATACTACTTATTTTCCACCATGATTTGCAAATAAATTCTTTAAACATCAGACAATGTGATTTTCTGGATTTTTTTTCCCATTTTGTCTCTCATAGTTGAGGTATACCTATGATGAAAATTACAGGCCTCTCTCATCTTTTTAAGTGGGAGAACTTGCACAACTGGTGGCTGACTAAATACTTTTTTGCCCCACTGTATGCAGTAGCTTACCCTGCCAGAGTTGGTGGGGACGTTTTTCTCCTTGGTAGTTCCTTGATCAGGGTATTGTTTTCTGCTTTGTCTGCTGTTAATCCCTGCTTATCTGGGTGTAGGCTGCTGAAGAGGATATGTTCTGGTCTTTTTGTTTCCTTCTTAGCTTTCTTATTGTCTCTTTTGAATGGTGTGTAAATTATCTCTATGTGTCTACTAATGGCTGATGTGTCTGAATGCCAAGCCTCCAGGAACTGCCTAGCATTTTTGGATTTAACTTGGTCTAGGATGCTCACAGTTTCCCAGATGAAACTATGATTGAGTCTGTTCATGTGTTGTGAGATTAAGGAGTTTTCATTGTGTCTTCTGACTGCTAGTTGGTGTTCATGGATGCACTCTGCTAGTCTTCTGCCTGTCTGTCCTACATAGGGGCTGTTACAGTCATTACATTATATGTTGTAGATGACTCCTGTTTTTTCTTCTTGGGTTACTGGGTCTTTTGGTTTACTTAAGTTGTTTTGGAGGGCTTTAGTTGGTTTGTGTGCTATGGTGATGCCATGTAGTTGTAACAGTCTGTTGTTTCTGAAACATTTCTGATGTATGGCAGTGTTATCCTTTTCAGAGCTTGGGTTGATTGTGCTGTAGTGGGCTGAGTGGTGAGGCACTTTTGATGAAGTTGCATGGGTATCTATTTTGTTGGAAGATGTTGTATGGGCAGTCTGTTTCCTTTTTCTGGTGTTCTGGGTTGCTGCAGTACATTTGTGCTCATTTGAATAATGTTCTTATATAGCTCCTCTCATCGGACTGTGTAAGAACATTATTCAGATGACCACAGATACTACTGTATTGAATAATACTGTATTCCAATTCTCAAACTCTCAATTGTCCACTTTCCAATTGTCAAACTTTCCATTGTTTCTCTCACCCTTGATTTTATTTAAAGCCAATCTTTCTCATGCAAATCCTGCTGCTAATCCTCAATTTTTCTCAGTTTGAGACCTCAAATCTGTAGAATTTACATTTATTTTGTGGCTTCATTTAATGCACGTTACTTTTTAAAAATTTAATTATTAATTTTACCCATTTAAAATAATTAGAATTTGTTACATTTTTATGAGCCCTCAAGAAATTAGTGGAATACTTGATTCTGTATTTTATGTGTGTATTTAAAAACTCTTTTAATTGGAAGATAATGTTGTAATTGGGCTTAATTCACCAAAATGCATTTTTGATCTCTGTTTAAAGATTCCTTTGTGAAATTATGTATGGGGTACATAATACCTCATAATAGAAAATTACACAAGTTTGAACTATACTCTTGAGTATATGTAGTAAATACACTGTCCCTATGAGGAATGCTGGAAGATGGTATTATTGGAGACAAGCGTTCCCAAGAACCTGACCAATGATGAATGAAGCAGTGTTTATAATTATACTATAGCAGAAAAAATATTTATGTACAGGAAATACATTATAGTGATAGCCAAAGACTACATCCTATTAGAAGAGAGCTCAAAAGAGTATGTGCTTTGTGTTTTGGTGCCCGAGAAGAAAGAGAGAAGGAATGAAGTTAACAACCTCTCAGCCAAAGAACAGGCAGAGTGACCAATAATGAGAAAAGACTGAGTAAATCCTTAACTTTCTATCTGCAACCTACTGCCTCCATGTGGTCACTAGGTCATGAAGTGCTGAAGGGTCAGTGCCATTGGAGTTGAATCACCAATACCCTTTCTCATTGGCTTGTGTGGCAATTCACAGCTCCCATGATCTCTTGAAGGACTCTGTGTCAATCTCTGGATAAAGGCTTAGCATCTCTTCTGATGGTCAGTACCCTCTTCTTGAGCATCTTGAACACAATGGTACTTGGTGTCTATATGCTTTGTTCTCAATGTAGTTTCCTCCGTTTGAGAGGGTTGAATACATGTTATTTCTAAAAGGACTGTTGGCTTTGGCTCACTTATCCCAAAATCTATTACAAATTTATAGAACCACAGAGCCTCTTAGCCCACTTGTGCTGCAGATAAATACCCTGTTTCAGTGGTTGACAGGGCAGCAATTAACTCATTTTTGTTTGTCCAAATAATCATATCATCCTTATACAGGAACAGCAGCCTACTTCTAGAGATACGGTTTGTTCTGTCTTCAGTCCAATTTATGTAGACAGCAGTCTGGGGTTGCTGCTGCCTCTTTGTCTGTGCATAGCTTTCTGAATATATATATTTGGAGATTGGATCTTTTCTTGTATAAGCCTGATAAGGTTTTCCAAATGTTTTTGGGCTTGATCTAAATCTATAAAATGCATAACAATGGACACAGCTACTGCCAGGCTGATCTTCACAGATGCTCTGTTATTTGTAGCATCCCAGATTCTTTGCTTCTGCCCTGTTTCTGTGGGTCTCATTTTCTCTAGCACAAAGGCAATTTCTTGAGATTTAATTCATCTTGAATGAACAGTGGGAGAATTCTGGTCCTTCCAGCTTCTCCATGGGCTGAAACTTTCCTGGCTCCATTTCTGAAAGTTGCTTGTTCCCTCCCTCCCAATCTTTCCTTTAATGGTTTTAGAGACTCATCCTTTCTCTCTTTTTGATGGAACCTCTTTGTACCTTTATTTCAGTCACTGGAGCTGATAACCCTGTTAAAGATTGAAGTGTTCTGTGTGTGCAAGCTTCAAGATTTTGGATCTCAGGAATACTGTCACACAGAGAAAGATCCCTTCAACCTGCCACAATTATTGATTTAGTTTAATGTTTTTATTGTCTCCTTTTTTATTATTTCAGATATGAAAAGTGTGCCTTTTTGGTTTCTGATTTGTGTTTTATATCAAATCACCAAATATCCTCCAATATCCTCAAGTTAATCCCTTATGCATCAAATCATTTAAATAAAAGATGTTCTGAAGGACACAGTTTCTTTTATTTAACCAAAAGCAAAGGAAATCACATACAATGGCTGGTGTGGGTCTTCCGGGCTGTGTGGCTGTGTTCTTGAAGTTTTGTTTCCTAACGTTTCGCCAGCACCTGTGACCAGCATCTTCAGAGTGCAGGAGCACAGACAGGAGCAGTTCTCTCTGTGCCCAGGGTGATGTGACCCTTTAAGAAAAAACCCTGCCTAATCCCCAGGAAGATACACACATAGTCTGACACCAAAACAAGCAGCCACTCAGTAACCCAACCCCCCCACACACACACCCAATCCCCCCCTTCCCCCCCCCAGATCCCTATAAATACCCACAAAAGGGTCACATCACCCTGGGCACAGAGAGAACTGCTCCTGTCTGTGCTCCTGCACTCTGAAGATGCCGGTCACAGGTGCTGGCGAAACGTTAGGAAACAAAACTTCAAGAACACGGCCACACAGCCCGGAAGACCCACACCAGCCATCGTATGCTGGCCGTGAAAGCCTTCGACAATACACGAAATCACATACAGTCTATTTTTTGTAACCCTTCTTAGAGATACATCTGTCAGAGATCTTTGTTGTACAAGCAGGGAAAAATGTGTCCTCTGATAATGTGTCTTCTAATAACTGCCTATAACCATTGTTTAAACTGAAGGCTGCCAATTTCATCATTGTCATCAATTACATTTTACTGTAAACCACCCAGAGTCACTTCCTAGTGAGATGAGTGAACCCAAATTTGAAATATAAATGAATGAATGAATGAATGAATGAATGAATGAATGAATGAATGAATGAAAATGAATGAATGAATGAATGAATGAATGAATGAATGAATGAATGTCTGGAAGCGCATCCTGCTTATATGTTATCTCATTCCTTGAGTGCCTCTCAATAGTGGAACCTGGGAGAATAAATGTATGGTCAAACTTGCTCTCAACAGCCACTCCTTTAAATGAAACATGAAATAACTTTTAAAAGTTAGATAAGACGTGGGTCTCTCTTCTGCCCTGTAATTTTTGCCACTTAACAAACTTTTTCTGCTAAGACTCATTAAATTAATATGGGTCCAGTGTAAAATTCCATGCCTAATATAGCACATGTGTCATGTATCTAACATGTCAATACAATCTACCATTCATCTTGTTGCTTAGTCTGAAAGATATTCCTGATTCTTCCAAATATGGGAGGAAAATGCATGCTAGACCCATCAGCAAACTTCCAGGTGTGATAGCTCATACGGTTTACCTACGGAGAGGTAAGCTTACAACTTTACCTCTAGTTTGTATACATATTGTTATTCAGGCCACTATCTGTAACACCCTTTCTGTTTCCCTTCTCTTCCCTTCTTTTCTCTTCTCTGGCAGACAATGATGAATCATCAGCAGCTGATACTAAAATAAAATTTAAAAAAATCTCCTTTCATCTTTCTCCATCATTCTTGTGTGCTGATCAGAGGCATAATGGGACTCCAGTGAGAAATACATTTGGGGTTGTCATCATTGCACTATTTTGATATAGTGTGCATAGAAAACTGCACTTCTGTAATTCTTGATGGACATTTTATCCATATCTTGCTTTAAAAAAAAAAAGCCTAGTGCTTTGGTAGATGTAGATTCTGATTTCTTGTGTAGCCACAAAATCATTGAGGAAATGATCTACCTAGTTATTTAAAAAGCTCCTGCCTTGACACACAAGCATGGTTAGACTATATCAAAGAACTCCACATTTTGATACTGTCTTTGTGAAACTGTCCTTCTACTTGACTAGCACAAATTTTAGGAGGAACAAATTTTTTTTTGTACAGATAGATGCATGGAAGTTTTCAGACAAACCACAAAGCATATTCTGTAGGGTTTGTTTGTTATTTGCTTTCACAGAACTGTCTTAATATATGGTTACATATGCAAAGACTTTTTTTCTATAAACATGCATGTCATTCTCACAGATGTCAAAGGAAGGGCAGTATCACAGATCAGGTTGCAGGGCTACTCACTGTGGAAGTCCTGTAACTTGTTTTGTTACCCCTGTGGTTATCAGCCTGAATTCTTGACAAACCTGGATATTAACTTCACAAGGTCATTGGGAGTATGCATAGCTATGACACAATGCTTTTGGTACTAAGTTAAAATGATATAATGACATCAAAAATAGCAATAAGTAATGCTTTCTGAAAGACAGAATTGATTAATCCAAAATGAACTGATCATCACTCATTGGGGACTGCTTAGAATGACAGCATATCGACATAAAAATTCCAGGGTTTAAAAATCTAATTGAAGTATCTCCCTAATCTCTGTGTGACACATTTTTCATTGTTCCACTGAAGCAATGGTGGCACCCAGTGGTCAGAACACAGGAGCCATTCTAAACAGAAGAAGGGGCTCAGTTCACTCACACTGTGTCTTTAGAATAGAAGGAATGGGCAAAATTACATGCTGAAATTGTACCACAAATTGAAATGAGTGACTTCATTCAAGAGAGACAAATATATACTGAATTATAATAAAACTGGGATATCTATTTTATAGTGTTACATGAGTATAAACCAATCTAGGTTTAAAAGATAATTGATTTTTCCCTCCTTTAATTACTCTTATGAAAGGGCATCATACTGCCAGAATTACCTCTGGATTTCTTTTGCGGGTATTTTAAGCTTACCTTATCATTGCAAGGTAGCCAGTATCACTGGTTGTAATTTTTCTTATTATATTTCTCTACAATTGTGGACCCTATTCTCATAACTCATGTTGTTTGTGCTTGTTAGCCCAGCCATTTCATAACTCCCCCCCCCCCCCCATGAGATTGGGAATGGTAAAAGAAAATGCAGAATAGTTATCCGGCACAAAACTAGTCAAACTAACTGATCTCATAAGAGATTATGAAAGTTCTATGTCTTGCCTGAACTAGTTTTTTGTAAATTCTTGACTCCAGATTAATAATAAAACAAAATGTGAAGTAGGATGAATACTTCCATTTTAATCCAATTTTCAAGAATAAACATGTATTAGCTATAAAAATATACATAGCCTGGGCTGTAATTTTAATGCAATACCACAATATGTTCCTGATTCACTAAGTGGCATCTCCAAGGGAAAATATACAATGATTATTCCTGAGACAATTCTAGAAGCAGGGAGAGGAACTATGTGAATGATGTATGTCTATGAAGGGATTCAGTAACCCTTGATCTGTTGAGGAATCTGTTTTGTGCTAAAATTATCCTGGAGCATATCAATTTCAATTTTTTATCCAAACATATACTGCAGATGAGTAATCTATTAATTTAATACTTTATTATATGGCAAACTATGCCCTTGATTGTAATTATATAAATGCCTTACTAAATAGATGTCCTTTAAATTTGTGTTAATTTATCTTAATATGATAGTTTATTTAAATGTATTTTAAAAACAGTATTTAAAATACCATGGAATAGTGATAATTTGTTGTTTTTTTTAATACATTTTTCTATAATGGGATAAATGCACATATGAATAAAAAACTTTTTACTCATGATGTAAGAATGATGATAATAATAATACGTTAACAACTTGCATATATTAAAAGATGTTGAAGCAATTCAAAATCCAACTGCCATTATAAATGTGTGCATTAGAACAATCATAAAGCATGCTAAGTATAATTAATAATGTTTTATGGATTCGTGACTTCATTATTTGTTTTCAAACTTTCAACACTTATGAGCCTAGTAATTATTGTATGAACAATGTCCTGGCATTAATCATTACACTTAGGCAATTTGTCATATATCTTAGTAAAAGCAGGCATATATGCACTGCCAACTTTTACAACCCTATAATTAATATGAAGAAAGATTTATAGAAGGCTAATTCTGACACAGTATATTAGGAATAGTAATTGAAACTTTTAGCAAAATGGTAAATGATAAAATCTTCCAACCTAGTCAGTGGTCAAATCTGGAGAAGATTACTGTTCAGCAAGATATGTTTTACTATGTAAAACAGGCTACATTTTACATAGGCTAAAACACTGAACACCAATAGCACCAATTTTATATATATAAAAAAAATCCCCTCTTACCCCTATGGGTGGTACGTGTCTTCCTCAATCTTGGGTCCTCTACCAGAGGCCTGGGAGTTTGAGGGTTCTGCGCAGTATCTTAGCTGTTCCTAGCACTGCACTCTTCTGCACAGAGAGCTCTGATGTTGTTCCTGGGATCTGTTGGAGCCATTCTCCCAGCTTAGGAGTCACGGCCCCGAGTGCGCCTACCACCACTGGGACCACTTTGGCCTTGACTCTCCATATCCCCTCTAGTTCTTCCTTCAGGCCCTGGTACTTCTTCACCTTCTCATACTCCTTCCTGATGTTGTGACTTGGCACTGATCCATCTATCACCACTACTGTCTTCTGGTCCTTGTCTACCACCACGATGTTTGGTTGATTGGCCAGTACCTGCCTTTCCATCTGGATATGGATGTCCCACAGGATCTTAGTTCTGGTATTCTCCGTGACCTTCTGTGGAATCTCCAATCTGGACTTGGGAGAGTCTAGCCCATACACTGTGCAGATGTTCCTGTACACAGTGCCAGCTACTTGGTTGTGCCGTTCAGTGTATGCTGTTCCTGCCTGCCTCTTACACCCTGCCACTATGTGTTGGACTGTCTCTGAGGCCTCTTTGCACAATCTGTACCTTGGGTCCTGTCTAGTGTGGTAGACCCCTGCTTCTATGGATCTGATGCTTAGTGTCTGTTCTTGTGCTGCTATGATCAGTGCCTCAGTGCTGTCTTTTACTCCGGCCCTTTCCAGCCACTGATAGGATTTCCCAATGTCAGCCACCTCAGCTATCTGTTGATGGTACATCCCATGCAGGGGCTTGTCTTGCCATGGTATTTCCTCTGCTTGAACTTCCTCCCGTGTCTGCTGCTGCCTGAGGCATTCTCTCAGCAGCTCATCTTTGGGTGCCATCTTACTGATGTACTCCTGGATACTCCGGGTTTCTTCCAGGACAGTGGCTTTGACACTCATCAGACCCCGCCCACCCTCTTTGTGGCTGGTGTACAGTCTCTGGGTGTTGGGCTTGGGGTGGAAACCTCCGTACATTGTGAGGAGCTTCCGGGTCTTCACATCGTCAGCCTCCATGTCTTCCTTTGGCCAGCTCACTATACCGGCAGGGTATCTGATTACTGGCAGGGCATACATGTTGATGGCATGGATCCTGTTCTTCCCATTCTTCAGGACCTGTCTTATCCTTTGGTGGTACTTGGATGTTGTTGTCTTCCTTGCCTCCTCCTCGTGGTTCCTGTGTGACTGTGGGACACCAAGGTATTTATAGCTGGTCTCTATGTCTGTTATGTGGCCCACTGGTAGTTCCACTCCATCGGTCTTAACTACCTTCCCTCTCTTTACTATTATCCTGCCACACTTCTCCAGTCCGAATGACATCCCAATGTCCTCGCTGTAGATCCGTGTCAGGTGGATCAGTGAGTTATTGCACAGTTTAGGTGTTTGTTAAGGGTACTGTCTGCATTAACATAGGGCAGAAAAATCAGTGGCTGTTAAAGTCTTTAACCTTTTTTTATTCAAAGTTCTAACAGTATTCTATCAGTTGTTTGGGCATCAGCTATAGCAGTAAAATTAATCTTTATAATGTGTTTCTTTGTCAATACCCAGTTTGATATTATTTGTAATAGACATTTTAAAAATACCATTACTAAGTGTACTATAGTGCTCCATAAGCACTATAAGCATAATATGCAGTGCAGGGAGGGTGTGAAAATGGCCAGGTAGGGTTTGCGGGTGGCCAGCAAAGTGTGGCATGAGCACAGAAGGGCTAGGGGGAGGGTGCATGGGTGGGGGAGACTTATATGAGCAACTTGCAACCTTCCTTGCTGGCTTCTCCATTGACTTTGTTTGTGGGAAGCCAGCAAGGAAGGTCACAAATTGCAATCATGTGATCGTGAGATGGTGCAACCATCACGTGACTGTGGGATGCTACAAGCCAGTTGCCAAGTGTCCTGATTGCAATCACATGACTGCAGGGGTGCTGGGACAGCCAGAACTTCGAGGACTAGTCATAACCGCCACATGTTGAGCGCTGTCATAACTTTGAACAGTCACTAAATGAGTGTAAGGGAAGGCTTGAACGAGGAAGATACTGGAATGGAGGATCAAGGTTATCAGGAGGCAGGGGGAACATTCCAGAGCAAGCGCTTTCTCAGTCCGCAGCAAAACCGTGGAAAGAGAAAGAGGATGAGGCTAGCTCCTCCCTAGAGTCTCACAGGGTATATTCACTAGTTGCTTTAGCATAGGTTTAGTCTGGCGAGATTCTGTCTATTAGGTACAAGCTAATAAAGGAACTGTACTGTACTGGATTGCCTTCGTTGTTGTTCTTGGGCTGAACCTGAGAACGAGTGGTTGTTAACTGAAGTCTACCTGTAATGTGCTTTCCAAGAAGTTCAAGTGGGCTCAACCCCAGTTCTCCATCCATGTTCAATTTATGACTTTCCTGTACTATTTCCAAAAGTAGAAAAAATGTCCATTTTTAAGAAATTCAAAAGTATATATTCTCCGGATACATTTTCATTTATTCAGATAAATAAAACATTTGAAATTAAGATACATGTTAGCATGTTCAGGTTGGAACAAGCATATGCATTTTAATAACAGTTTTTTCTACATTGGGAATTATAGGCTTTATTTCACTGCTATATTCACTGCTAGTACTGTTAGTCACAGAAATTGATAACATTGCAAAGCTGATCACTGTGGAGTGACAGTTGTCCTTTTTAGGACTTTTGATATTACCCGACTTGTTCTGATGTGACTTCAGCCTTATTTGAAGTATTCCAATGCCGTTGTCACATTACTAGATGTTCAGCTCTCAAAATTGACATTTCTAATTTGGAACGTTTCCAATCACATATGAATAGCACTGGAGTACTTCCTCTAAAATGGAAATAGCCCATTCTGACCATAAATAAAACCAGATATTTTGGGTTCACAACAAGTTAACCTGAGAACATTCTAGTGGCAACAAGATTTCACAACTTAAATGCAGACAGCAGGTATCTACAGGTATCTTGGACATTAAAAATGTTTACAGATGCAAGAAACTAATGAATAATTCTATTTATTACCCTGGGATCTGTTTCTGAATAGATATGCACAGAATCAATCTCTTCAGAAATTACAGAGCTGCGGATCATTTTTTTTTAAATGTATCACTGCTTGCAAAGTCCTGTTCCTCTCCCAGCTAGACATGGACCTAGATGAAAGTCTTTGTAAAATCACAGGAAAAGTAGTTTAGCAGAATAAAGTCTAAAACAAAATGATTGGAAAGTGCTGAGTTGCAAGAAGAAACTTCTATGGATGCCATAGCTATTCATATCTGGAGGTCTTAAAAATATGTTGGGAAATTTTCCAGGATTCTATTTCAACAAGAATTTCAATTTTAAAAAATATTTGATGAAATAGAACAGCACTTGCAATACAATCTATTTAGTGAAGTCCTGAGTCTTTAGTCAGTGTCTGAAGCTGAGCAAGATCAATGCTTTTTTTAAAGAATTCACTTCATTGATGTCTTTTATTAAATCCTCCCAGAATAGCACTCTAGAAATTCCTGTAATATTATTTAACCAATACTAAAAAGGCTGAAACCAAACAAGGAAATGTAGTCCTCTTTTGGACATCGCTTCTCCTTCACCCATCAAAACTCACTGGGGGAATCACTATTTTCTCAGTTCGCCCTACCTCACAGGGAAACTTTGCAAGAAGAAGCACTACACTTGCCATTTGATTCTTTTGAAATAAAGGTAAAATATAAATCTAATGAATACATCATTTTAAATGCAAAACTGCAATGTAACTTCAAATAAAAACAATTTAAAAGAAAGTATAAAAAACTAAGGTGGTGAAATATGTACAGTACAACCTGAAATACTAAAGTATATTATATGTACAGGGTTTTAATTAAAACAACTGAGATTTTCAGTGATTTAAGAAGTTGCATGAAAATATTCTAAAACCCATCACAAATAACATGGAATTGTGTAATTTATACAAACTATTGAAATTTATTAGGAACAGTTAATTTTTGGAACCACATGAAATATATGGTATACATATGCAGTGATTCACTATAAATGCAGTCGTGGACATTCAAAAAATAATACAACTTATGACAGTTAATTACTCTTTAGTTGGTACAATATGAAGATTATTGCAATCTGTCTATGCTTATATCTATCGTGCTCAGTATCAGGGAGATATTTTGTACCTCCTCTTGTTAAATACAGAGGATTTTAGTTCCATTTGTTTCATCTAGTTTTCTTTCTAGCTTTCAATGTAGGAGATTGTAGATCATTCAGTGGTTCATAAGATCATTCAAGTCTTATGAACCACTGCAGCCTGTAGATGGACTGATACATTCCTCAGTGAAGCCTTAATTATGAATAAATGTAGGCAGGACCGGCTCATGTCTTCATATTCTATTAAAATATGTTTGGAAAGAGAAATTGATAAATAGGGAAAGGAAAAATGAAGTAAGGCATGCCCAGTTTTTACAACAGACAGATCATTTGTCTCAAAAACAAACAAGTACTTCTGCACTACATTTTCAGCTCTCTGGAAACTGGTCATTGTTCATGCTGCAAAAATAACATAGAATCTAGGTGCAGCAAAGCACACATGTGCATTGTGTAATTGCAGAAATATGGTGTCCACACCAGACTGGACTATGCTAACATTTTTATCCCCTTGTTTGTTTTGTTTTGTTTTTGTTTTGAGAGGTAGGAGAGAGACAAAATAAATATAAAATTTAAAAAAATGCAAAAATTGGTCTGGGAGCTCATAGGTTGCTCATATTTGTATTCCTGAACAAATAATGCATTACTCTAGCACATCTTTCCCTTCCTATGCTATGACTACAACTCCCAGAATTATCAGCCAGCATGGTCAATAGCTAGCAAATTCTAGGAGCTATGGTCCCAACACTTCTCTGATTTACAAGTATTAATAATGCCACTAATGAGTGGGGTTTACTAAAATAAGCATTATAATTAAGATTTTTTAAAGAAACTTTGGAAAGGATTGGTGAAAGAAATTGGCAAATGAGAAACATGACACCAAGCCAATAGTGATCAAGCCATTTTCATAGTGAACTCCTATTATAAAGCATTGGAGATTTTGAAACAGGAAGTTTCCAAAATTCTTTCCAATTCTTCCATTGTACAAATTAGAACTAAAATAAGTAGTTTAGCAATTTAGCTCCAATGTAGTAATTACAGCTTTGATGAAAGCTCTTTGACATTTTTAGCTGCATCATATCAGCAAATTGGTGTTCATTTATTGTTCAGTGTTACACATGCTTATTTTTAAAACAGCATGCCAATGTAACTTCAAACTCTTTGATGACTGAAGCCAT
This sequence comes from Python bivittatus, assembly GCF_059951505.1. Lineage (NCBI taxonomy): Eukaryota > Metazoa > Chordata > Lepidosauria > Squamata > Pythonidae > Python > Python bivittatus. The sequence continues at coordinate 33,386,426 of NW_028277125.1, read as the reverse complement.
TCCAGGATACAACAGATTTATCATCAGACAAATCATTTTGAAGATTATGCTGACAGGTTTTATGTCAGGTTCAAGTGAAGTATTTTAACTATGGGAGCCCTTGTGCTCTCAGTGAGCTCCTGTATTTGCTCTGTATTGAATTCACATCTCTCCCTCTCCCTCTCCCTCTCCCTCTCCCTCTCCCTCTCCCTCTCCCTCTCCCTCTCCCTCTCCTTCTCCTTCTCCTTCTCCTTCTCCTTCTCCTTCTCCTCCTTCTTCTTCTTCTTCTTCTTCTTCTTCTTCTTCTTCTTCTTCTTCTTCTTCTTCTTCTTCTTCTTCTTCTTCTTCTTCTTCTTCTTCTTCTTCTTCTTCTTCTATAGCATTATGCAAATGTGCCTCATCTGGTGAAATTAATGGAACAATCTGTGTGTATAAAAGAGTTCTATAGTTATCTAAAAGTGTACAGCTAGGAAGGGAAAGGAGATAAGAGGCTCAGGTAATAGATTTATATTCACTCCAGATAAATAAGCTACCCCATCCCTTTTTTTCAACAGTACTTCAGTTATTTTCAGCCTCTTAAATCTACAGTTTTGAGCTTCAAATGTCAAGACTTTGGTCTAAATAGAATCATGGCTACCAGACTCAGATATTAGCAACAGTAGTCAAGATTGAAAGTCAGTGTAGCTTGCTTAGATTTCTAGTTTTTGTCAAAGACTTTGAAAACTCCTACTGGCATTTTTATGTGAATATGTGACATTAAAATATCTCCCAAAGGACTGAAAAGAAACATACTCCCCAGAAATATATTTTGTCATGGAAATTGCCAAAGTAAGGAGTGTAACACTGAGAAGAATGACCATGTTTATTGCAAGGATAATTGGGTGCCTGCTTTACAAGAAAGAGGGGCCCTGAACAATGGAAAAGCAAAGATTTTTATAGAAATTGAGAGCTACAAGGTGGGAAATCTTATGGATCTGATTCACTGGCCAGTTAGACAGGTCCTTGCCGGTATACCTGGGGTGAGTTCTACTGTTGGGGAAAATGAGCCTTTCAAGAAGGCAACAGAGCTGAGGAAATCTATTGTTTAAGGAGATGGTATGTTGAGGTCATCAGCTGATGGAAACTGGAGGGCTGGGGTTTCTCTAGGTTGCAATTTCCTTATAAGGGCTGCCCTTGGGCTGTGCTGTGAGCTGGTAGTGAGGAGGCCTCTATTCTTTGGTTTAGATGGGATTTCAGGAGGGCTTTTTCTGGGGGCAGGGAGGTTCAATTTGCATCTGATGGAATTATGCAAAGAAATCCCAGGGTTTTGACTCTGGTCAAATCCAAAAGACCGGGGGTGTGGGTGGGGTGGGATGGTTGGGAGGCAGAGAGGGTGCAGTCTCCATTTTGTTTGCTAGGTTTATTTTCTCTACAACATATTTAGCCTTCATATTTTTTTCTTTTATAACAAGGTAAACCTAGTGGAATGACACAGAGAATGAACATTTGTCTTCTAAGGTGTCAGCCCCACCCACAGATCAGACCAGGAAATCAGCTCCACAGGAAGGCTAAAACTACTTAATTGAGAGCATCTATAATTAACAGAATCTTGTAAGTCTGTTTGTGCTGTACCTCCTCCCCCTTCTTATACTCCTGTGACTTAGGAAGATGTCTATCTGAGTGTCTTTCAAATATTTTCTATCCATTGTGGACTTAAAATATGTTTCATCCCTTGTTGCCCTAGAAACAGATCTTGTGTATCTCCATCAAGGTCATCTTCCTTACTTTCTACATAAGGTAACTTTCTCCGACCTAGTATCCTACCTTCAGTTCCAATGCTGGCTAGAAATGATGAAGCTGATGATGAAATATAATCAGAACACTCTCATTTATAAGTTTTTTGGGGCAGGAGAGTGACAAAATGTGTGTTATTATGACATCACAACACAAAGCCAGTGATGCAAGTTCAAAAGCCAGTTTTTTCATTGTGATGTCACACTCCACACACAGTTGTACCAGCCAACTATACATCCATTTGCTTTGTGGAAGATTATAGCATTTAGGACAATTGAATTAACATTACCCTTACTAAGAAACAAAACATTTTTTTTTAATGTTGCAGGTATATCCATACCCACATGCAAAAAACAGGCAAACAGATCCTAGATTTTAAAACAGAACCATGATGATCCAAGCTACAATCATGCAAGGGAAAAAAACATATTGGAGTACAGTATGTTCATTGCACTGGTAGAGATAAATTACATTTTTTCAGTAAAGTTTGGTTTCTAATATTTGTTAGAATTGCCAACTAAAACTATGTTCTGCCCTTTTCTCTAACTCTAGGTTTGGTATCTTCAGAATTTTCCAATTTGTCTTTTATAAATGATTAACATTAGTGAAATTTGCTGGAGAGTTTTCTTTTTGCACTCAGAATTCATCTAGAGTAAGACTTATTTAATGATCACATTCTGTGTGCTATACTAGTTCTATAGCTTAATCTTTATTAAAAAGATATCTTTGAATCTCTGCTTCCCCTGTAAGATGTCATCAGCACAAGCTCAACTAGGGGTAACATTATCCAATGATATTCAATCTTTTTTCAATAACATGGAACTGTTTTGCCTTCTTTGGAGATGCTTTGGAATTTCTCAGACAACCCTGGGATTTTCCACTGGTGTCCCATCCAAGTCCTACCCAGCCTAACCTTGCTTAGCTTTAGAAAGCAGATGGGCTGGCCAGGTGATGCTACTGATGAACTCCTGGGATAGAAAGGGATGAGAAACTTTCTTAGAATTTGCTTAAAATAATTCATCATTAATGGTGTCTATTATTGTCATACTAATTGGGTAAAGAATAGGAGTTGAGAGTAATGGATAGTTCAGTGTGTGGTACACTGCCAATGACTTCACTGTCTATGTTTGTCATACTTTCTGACACAAAATAGGAGAACAGTAACTGCCGTTGGACCAGTAACTCTCACTGTGGGAAGAACAGAAGAATCCACCCTCTCTGATTCTCCTGCCCTGTCACTACTGCTTATTTTAAAATATAAGCCTTAAACTGGAGGTAATCCTTGGATATGAAACAACAGGAAATTCTTCAGCAGCTAAATTTTATAAACATAAGACATTTGTAAAATGAAGCAGAGTAATTCATTGCATCACCTTCAGTAGGAAAAAAAAAAGGTATAACACACTTGTACGGGTGCATGCTTAAGATTAATTAAAAGTAATTTCTTTTGGGTTGTGGGACCTGTCTGAGACAGAATTCATTAAAAGCTCCATTTGTCTTAGTAATGCACCTATTCTTATGTTAATGTTGCTTTCATTTCTCATTCCTAGTAACGAATTTATCCCATTCCCTTTTTTAAAGTCATTAGACTGATGAAAATCAAATGGTTTATTATTTTATTTTATTTTATTTTATTTTATGATTTTATTTTATGATTTTATTTTATTTACAAATGATAACATTAAAACATTTCTACCTAAGTCATTCTGATATAAGACAGTATTTAGTAAGTACAGTGGTACCTCTAGTTACGAACACCCCTCCTTACGAATTTTTCAAGATATGACCAGCTCCGGCCCCAAAAATTTACCTCGACATGCGAACTCCGCCTCAAGCTACAAACCGGATCCACGGCCATTTGCCCTGCTGCCACGCGGTCGCGGCTTCCTGTGGGGGAGATCGTGGTAGCAGGGAGATGTTTGGTGAGGCATGTGATGTGTTTTGTGGTGTTTGGAAGGTTTTTGGTGTGCTTGTCAGCATGACTCCAAAGAAAATGCAGAGCAGGCTGGCAACTGACTTTAGACAGGTTTTTCCCCAGAACTGACCCTGCAGCTAAGAGGCAAAGAAGAGAGGAAACCCCTGAAGGAGATTTCCCCGATGTCCCTTTGGAGGGGGACTCTCCCTCCAAACAATAACTGCCTCCCCACCCCATTCTCCCTCTTCATACTGTGCTGTACTGTACTTTTTTTCATGTATTTGAGGTTTAAAAATAAAATGCATATGTTTCAGAACTGTTTAGCCATATTTACATTGAACCTTATGGGGAAATTTGCCTCGTGGTGCGACCAAATTCAGAGGGCGGAATGGATTAACCGTATTTACATTGAACCTTATGGGAAACTTTACCTCGACTTGCAACCAACTCGAGTTGCAACCAGAGTCACAGAACGGATTAAGTTCGTAACTAGAGGTACCACTGTATAGTATAGTATAGTAAGATAGTATCATCACCATCATCCAGGCTACTAATGATAGATTCGTCTGTTCAACCACTGCTCTAGATCGGAACATCAGAGGAATTCTACTGGTCTGTATTTCTTTCATTGTGTACTTCTACAGTCCTAAGCAACCATGCAGAAGCAAAACACAGCTGAAGTAACAACTGGTGAAATGTTTGCTTATTTAACAGGCAGAGTTTGGGAATTATGATTTCTATTTCTTTATGTCCATCTGATCACAAATAAATTATCTCCTGCCATAAACCATAGACCTTCTGTTTTTAATTTACTATTAATTGTATTTAACTTCATTCAGACTACTTTATTCATCTGTAATTAATTGTTTGAAGTAGAAGTGCTGTTAAGCATATTTATCTACAGCCTCATATTAGCCAATAATTTCTCTTACAAATGGAAGATAAAATGAACACACTTGGATTATCACTGTCCACCTTTTTACATTGAATACTTTTATCCAGTAGTAGTGAGTTCAGTTTGTTTCAGTAGAGTTATTCATAATTATATTTTCTTCTTCCAGAGTAATTTCCATGATTTGAGCTTACTACCTAGTAAGTCTCAGAAACAAAATCTTAATACATAACACTTTTAGCCCACTAAAGGGCTTAGATCACTACTGAAGTCTTTTAGTTAGCAATATATGAACTCCACTGAAAAATATCAATCAATCAATCATACCTAACATTATTATTAAACCTGCTTTATAGTGAGTTGTAATCAGTTGTGCATTTGCCTTGGCAGAAAGTGTGTCTTTCTAACAACTCAGAATATCCAATCTTCACTAGTCCTCTCTACTAGTGGTTTCCTTTGAGCCACATGCCATTTTTAGAGCTACCACTCTGGGCTCCAAAAATCCAGATTACCATTAGATGGACGGAAAGAGTGAACATTTTCTATATTTCATTGCTCCCATGTAGTGGCCATTTATAACCCAGAACTATCCTTTCTGTTCCTGAACACCCTCTCTCAGGGACAGCTTTAGGAAGAGAAATATGATTTTTTCCAACTGGTATGAATAGAAATTCTTTCTACTAAAACAAATGTTATCAGAACCAACCCTGGGTTGGATCCTGCAAACTGGAACTAAACAAAGTTTTGATAATTGACTTATTTCCATGTAGTGGTCCAATTTGATTTGGAATCATATAATGGGAGCACTGTCAAATAACTTCAAGACCCTACTTAAGCAGATGACTGTATCTAAAGACAAACCAATCTGTCAGCTGCAGATTTGCTTGGTTTCTCACTTATCCAGTTCTCAATTATTCCAATTTCTATCATTGCTATATTGATTTTTCTACCATGAAAAAACTAATGCTTTTCAAATACATTTCTCATAATATAGACATTTTTCTTAGCAAGTTTGCTTTTCCGTAAATATATATTCTTTTGTACTGATTTTTAAATCATTTTTCCACTGAATATATTTTTATGTGCACGCTACCTCTAGTAACTTTTTTGTATGCATTCTTTATATGCAGGACTAAAATTCTGAAAGATACAAATATAAAAAAATAATTGTATTCACGTATTGATTAGCAAAAGAAGCAAATTCTAATCAAAATGCAAACTTCATTAAACATGCAACTCAGAGATTAGAATGAATAAAATACTGACACTTCAGCATCCTTAGAGACATTTAATAAAATTCCTCCTCCAGAATTTTCCTTCCATTTTGGAGTTCCAAAATTGATTAGGAATTATGTCTTTTATATACATAAATCCCTACTACCAGGGATGGAGTCCGGGTTGTAATGTGGAGTTGGTCTATCTCAAGTTGTGAGAGCAGCTTCCTCTTCACTATGTTGAAGCGCTGGGTAACTAGTTGTTTAGTAGGAGTGGAACTACCAGTGGGCCACATAGCAGACATAGAGACCAGCTATAAATACCTTGGTGTCCCACAGTCACACGGGAACCTTGAGGAGGAGGCAAGGAAGACAGCAACATCCAAGTACCACCAAAGGATAAGACAGGTCCTGAAGAGCCAGCTCAATGGGAAGAACAAGATCCATGCCATCAACCTGTATGCCCTGCCAGTCATCAGATACCCTGCCGGTATAGTGAGCTGGCCAAAGGAAGACATGGAGGCTGACGATGTGAAGACCCGGAAGCTCCTCACAATGTATGGAGGTTTCCACCCCAAGCCCAACACCCAGAGACTGTACACCAGCCGCAAAGCGGGTGGGCGGGGTCTGATGAGTGTCAAAGCCACTGTCCTGGATGAAACCCGGAGTATCCAGGAGTACATCAGTAAGATGGCACCCAAAGATGAGCTGCTGAGAGAATGCCTCAGGCAGCAGCAGACATGGGAGGAAGTTCAAGCGGAGGAAATACCATGGCAAGACAAGCCCCTGCATGGGATGTACCATCAACAGATAGCTGAGGTGGCTGACATTGGGAAATCCTATCAGTGGCTGGAAAGGGCCGGAGTAAAAGACAGCACTGAGGCACTGATCATAGCAGCACAAGAACAGGCACTAAGCACCAGATCCATAGAAGCAGGGGTCTACCACACTAGACAGGACCCAAGGTACAGATTGTGCAAAGAGGCCTCAGAGACAGTCCAACACATAGTGGCAGGGTGTAAGAGGCAGGCAGGAACAGCATACACTGAACGGCACAACCAAGTAGCTGGCACTGTGTACAGGAACATCTGCACAGCGTATGGGCTAGACCCCCCCCAAGTCCAGATGGGACATTCCACAGAAGGTCATGGAGAATAACAAGGCTAAGATCCTGTGGGATTTCCAGATCCAGATGGACAGGACAGGCAGCCAATCAACCAGACATTGTGGTAGTAGACAAAGACCAGAAGACAGCAGTAGTGATAGATGGAGCAGTGCCAAGTGACAGCAACATCAGAAAGAAGGAGCATGAGAAGCTGGAGAAGTACCAGGGCCTGAAGGAGGAAATAGAGAGGATGTGGAAAGTCAAGGCCAAAGTGGTCCCAGTGGTGGTAGGCGCACTCGGGGCCGTGACTCCTAAGCTGGGAGAATGGCTCTAATAGATCCCAGGAACAACATCAGAGCTCTCTGTGCAGAAGAGTGCAGTGCTAGGAACAGCTAAGATACTGTGCAGAACCCCCAAACTCCCAGGCCTCTGGTAGAGAACCCGAGATTGAGGAAGACACGTACCACCCATAGGTGTGAGAGGGGAATTTATTTTAATTTATACCCACACACACACCCACACACACACATATACGTACTGTATATATCTATCTTCATGTCTTATTATAGAGTATATATTACTTTTTCATATTAGCTTTCATGACTTCTCTCATTCTAAATAACCTAAACAACAAATAAACCATAGCTTCTCCCAAAGGAATTTTCTTATTTATTTGATTGTATGCATAATTTCAACAACATCTGTTCAACATCATACTTTACTAATTAAGTACAATTTAGTTACTAGATTGTAGTTATTAAAGTCTAATTGCATGCTTTGTGGTAGTATTCATCATAGGGTAAAGTGGAGCCCTTCAGTCTTCTAGCATGATATACCCATTTCTTACTGGATACAGTGTGACCAGTTAATCAAGCAGCTATTTTTTAAAACAAAGTAAGGAAGCATACAGAGCATCAACCTTTTGCAACACCTTTATCAACAGTGGCAACAGGAAGCATTTGTTCTCTAACAAAATAGCATATAAGTGTGTATTCCTGCCTTCTTCTTATGTTGCAGCTGTATGTATTTCCCATGTGTGCACTGGGAAGCATGCAGGCTGGACCACATGGCCAGGAAGGAGAAGGGAGGCAGCTTAGAATGGAGAAGTTAGCAATATTTCCCAGTCATTTCCTACCTGCTTCTCCTTGTACAGATGCATTGAATTTGTTTTTCTTCTGGAATGTTGTTTTCCACAGCCCTTGACTGGATCCAGCTTAATGATCTTTCTTTTGCTGGCTTTTTCCCAATCCAAATTTGTGCCATTTTGTTCAATTTTTGGAAAGTTATACTGCTGATGGACAGATAGGTAGACAAGGCCAAAGCTCCTTTACATTATTTTCAACGTTCTATTAGGTTGGAAAGGATAATGGAAGAAATGTTTTGCTGCACTGCATATTTCACCGAAGATATGGAGACTCTCACTAAATGCCAGTGGCTTCCACCTTCTTCCACATGACAGAAGTAGCACCTAGAAAAGCTATAATCTTCACAATGAGATTCTATTGTGCAAACCTAACACGTTGCCTCTGACAGTGTGATTAATAGGGATGCTGGAGAATTTCATTGGGTCCACATTGTTAAGTAAACTAACAGTACAGATCAGACCACATCTTCTATAACTGCAGATCTTGCAATGCAATTCTCCTTAAAATGTGTTTCTTAGGGAAAGATGCATTCAAAGCAGCCATGTGAAAGAAAGTTGAGGCTGAAAGTAAATAATAGGGGATTTGCTTTTTCTTTAAGAGTCCAGGTTTTGAGTTACAAATTTAACAGGATTAAGATTGAATATAGGCAAAAGTGGACTGGATATAAAATTCATAGTGATATAAGGCTAATTTCATGATGAATTATGCTGGTAAAAGATAAAAGACTTATTGAGACTCAGGCAGCATACAAGTTTAATAAATAGCAGTATTATTACAATATATCATTCTATGGCATATTCAGTTATGATAGGCTAATACACTCCTAGTGTACCCTCTCAAAGAGCTGATTTGAGATCTTAGCAATTTACTTCAAATCTATTTCAGATCTTCACACTAAATGCAGAGATGCATGCATGTATGTGACAGTCATGAGCATGTTAATATTCCCATTCTCGTTTTATCCATCTTACATTACACGTTAAATGGTTGATAGTGGTAGTATATTTGAATTTTCAAATTTGATGCATTAAAAATGGAAATTTAGTAACTATTCAGTACTTATTCCTTATATGGAAACATATTCCCAACCCAAGTTATGTATTAATGAAAACAATCTCAGTCAGGAAAGGACAAAATAACAATTCTGTGCATGAAGAAAATAAATTTCGATGTGTCTTACAAGGATATAGAGGATTCCTCCTATTAAACTAAGAAGTGCTTACTTTTAGGTGAACATGCATTGGACTGGGTTGTAAGACAGACAAATTTTAACAGGTGCTTTTCAAGTTATCTTATGTTTGATGGTAGAACTTATTTTAGAAGTAATTCCATTGCACTTCGTTAGTATTTACATTTATTGTTAAAAAAACCCCCTCTTTAATACTGTATGAATGAAAGAGAATTAAGTAAAATATCATAGAAATTCCATCAGCTGCTTTGAAGTACAATTTTTATTCAATTTTTTTATTCCATTCCTATTCCCATATTTGATTTTAGGGCCACACAAAAATTGTATTGAAAAAATGAATATAGAGTCAGCTTTCAATAAATGGTGAAATATGCAGTGGTTTAAGGTGCTTATTATCTAAATTCAAGTGAATATTTATACTTCTTTTTATTCAAGAAGTACATTTCATATTTTATTTCAGAGTTTAGCTTGATGTTGGGTCTTCTCTGTCAGTGAATGATGTTGATAGTATCTATTATTTTTCTTCACTTTCCATTTCCTCTTCTTAAAGTGTGTTTCTGTAAAACTACCATAGCAAGATTTTTTGGCATTTCAATAATAGGGCTTATATAGCAGATCAGCTTCTGGAGTCCAATCTGAAAGAAATATGCAGGACTGAGAATGAACAAAATAGATTGCAATAAAATGCTTGCAGACAGGCAGAACTTTTAATTCTTAGTCAATCTTCAGTATACCAAGTTGGGAAACAGTTATCTCATCCACAATGCCCACAATGTTGCTGCAAGACATGGTGGAAAAATAAAATGGTAGCTTCCCATTTCAGTGACACAGCATCACAATACTGATTTTCTTTATTATAAGCCAAAGGAATAATCCTACTTGCTCTCTCTCCTTTTTCTACAGCCTGATTAATATTATTATTGATATAATTTATTACATGCCTTTCTCAAGGTACAATAGAAATCAGAAAAACAGTAATTACAAACATCCATCCAATAAAATGAATTCATAGCTTAAGGGCTAAACCAGTAAACATTAACGATTAGGACAAACCAAACACAACATCCATACATATTTATTACACTCTGCAATATGACCATGTGTGTCATATTTTAATTTAACCATACTTTAATTTAATCCATAATTAAAACAAACAGGTACCAGGAACTGCCAAGATTAATGACAGTAGGTAGGATAATCAGGTCGTATACTAAGGCTCTAATCAAATGAAAAGATATTTAAATCCTTTTTAAAGGTCATCAAACTTTTTCAGAAATGAATGGAAGGTAGGAATTGATTCCAGACTCATGGACCATGGAACCTGAAGGTTATCACCCTGGAGCAAGGAACTGAAAGAAACCCCTGCTCAGAGGAATGTAAGGAGCAAACCAGATTGTAAGGAGAAAGAAGGGGAGAGGACATGACCAAAAGGTTCTAGGCACAAACACCAATAAACTAAAACACTGTAATAAGGCATGATAACAATGTGAGTGGTTCAGAACAGCCAAAATGGCGCTGTTATAGATTAAGATCGGGGAACAGAGGGTGTATGTTTAGACTATTGCAATCTAGGAATAAATGGGGAAGTGATAGTCAGAGAAAGACAAAGTCTTCTGAAGTTGGCTTCTCATTTGGACCAATAGTGGCTAGAAGCCAGATGTCATGAATCAGTCTGGGTGGCTGTTTCATCCAAATATAATTTCATGGCTGTTGCAATATAACCCTAACTGTTTTATACTCCCAGCATTTTTATTTCTATTGCTTTACTTGCAATCTTATGGTTGTTTTTATTATAGCTTTATTCCCCTCTAGGTTTACAGAGTTTATTCATTTATTTTTCTGTTGTTACTTATATTCTGATGAACGACAACAAAAAAAGATAATTACAAATATGAATTCTTAATATGAAATTCCTCTTTCAAATTTCATGTAACAACGCTCAATAATTAATCAGAGTTCAAATATTTGTATTGGTTCCATTCAACTTGTTACTACTGAGTTGCCATTAAGCTTGAGCAGCTCGGCCTAGCAGATTTATTAGTCAGGAACTAGAGCTGGGATTCCAAATGACCAGAGCCCCTCCAAGACTGACATTAAGCTGCTTGTGCCACCCAACTTTTATTTCTTTAATTCTAACACTGAAATTATGGTAATGAAAAAGAAGACAAAAAGGGTGTTTCAGGGTGAAATGGATTGTGCAGCTATTTCACCTTCTCCTTAATAGAAGAAGTAATTGGAGAATATGGGAGATTTACAAATGAAAGAAAAAATTGTGTGAACCCAGTAAAACTTCACGAATGAAGTAGGTATAGGGTAAAAACTGATAAAAAATTATCTGCCATTTAATGGCACTATACTGAAATAACAATAGCAAGATAGCGCATTTAGCTTTCATGCCTATTAACCATATCAATGGCTGTGAGAGCTGGACCATAAAGAAGGCTGAGCACCGAAGAATTGATGGCTTTGAACTATGGTGCTGGAGAAGACTCTTAAGAGTCCCCTGGATTGCTAGGAGGTCAAACCAGTCAATCTTAAAGGAAATCAACCCTGATTGCTCATGGGAGGATTGATAATGAAGCTCAAGCTCAGATACTTTGGTCACCTAATGCGAAGAGAGGACTCTTTGGAAAAGACCCTGATGCTGGGAAAGATTGAAGGCAAAAGGAGAAGAGGATGGCAGAGGATGAGATGGTTAGATAGCATCACTGAAGCAATGAGCATGAGACTGAGCAAACTCAGGGAGGCAGTGAAGGACAGGAAGGCCTGGCGCAACATGGTTCATGGGGTCACGAAGAGTCGGACATGACCTAATGACTGAACAACAACAACAACAACCATATCAATCATACATTCACACATGCTCAAGAGTCTTTTCAGGAAAACAGATAATCTCTCATAGCACAGAGTTCTCCTGCTTCTGGAAGCTCTCCATGTGATTGAAGACCCTCCAAAATCTGGATCCTGCACTGCATGGAGATCATTTGTGGACCCAAAACTACCTTCTGTTTGGAAGGTAATGCACAGAGACTGGCCTGGAGTATACAGCCGCTGATTTTCTCAACACCTGAAGAGAGCTAGTTTTGGGTTTTAAGGTCCTAATAAAATTAGATGTAGAATCTAACCTCACTATATTCAAGAAATATATGGTCCAAATGTACTTGGTTTCTGTATGTGCAGATTTTGAGTATGAATACTCTGTAACCTAAGAGTCAGGAAAACAAATAAGCCTTTCTTTTTTTCAAGATTCTTCATGTTCTTTATCAGAATTGTTTTGACATTTTTCCTGAGGTTTGTGAAATTCAGTTTCATCTTATTTCTTCTTCACTTTATTTTCATTCTCACTTGAGTTTAAAAAAATCCATTACTCAGGAGTCAAATGGAGGAAAAGACAAGCTTGAAAGTGTAATATTGAATTTTTGTTCAGCTGATTACAGATGAATAAACAAAAGTATTTTTTAACAAATGCCAGTGGTGATTTAACTTGACCTTGTGAAGATGTTCTATTATGTGCCAAGGCTGATTTTAATAATGTATCAAAGCTTGCTTAAATGATTGGTATTATTTCTACAGGAAAATTCTATAAGAAAAGTTATGCTACTGGAATTCATTGTTTTAATTTGGGAATCTTATTTTGCTATTTAGCCAACTTTAATTGTGCCCAGGCAATTTTTGGAAAGCAAATTATAGTGCTCAAAAGGAAATTAAATGAGGCTTCCTGCTGAAGCTATTTACTTTTCACCAAATCCAAGGAAGGAAAAAAATATATTTAAGAACTTCTTATTAGTGTGGCTCAGATCCATATTCTAAGCCAGTGTTTCTCAACCCTGGCAACTTGAAGATGTTTGGACTTCAACTCCCAGAATTCCCCAGCCAGCCATGGGAAATTCTGGGAGTAGAAGTCCACACATCTTCAAGCTGCCAAGGGTGAGAAACACTGTTCTAAGCCTTAAGGTATATCATTAATCTTTGCACAAAGTGGTATTTATAAAGTCATTAGTTTGACTTTGATATTGTGTCATTAAATGGAGAATCAGGTAGTAGAGGGACTACTACTTTTGGTAAGCAAGTACTTCTCTTTTTTTAAAGATTTCATGTTAATTCACAGAATTGCTGCTCATTTTGTTATTTTTGATGGGTTTGTTTTGTTATTTCTTAAATGGTTTGAAGATCTGGAATAGAAACAGAGTTTATACCTTCCATGAAGATAATGAGCCCTGAGCAAGATGTCCTCCAATGTCACTGATATCCCAAATCATTGGAGATGCAGCTCTTTACCCCTTTATCCAATTGACCATTAGTGGCCTTAGGAGTAATGAGAACAAGCAAGGTACTTGCTTTTATTCCATATTTTGCCTTTGCTCTGCCTTTCCATGATAGGAAGACTGATCATCTGGTGCTCTCCCTTTCTACCTGCTTCTTACGGGAAAGAGAGCTCACCCTGGCTTTCTCTCAGAACATGTAACTTACTTAACTTACCTGTACTTTAGGACCTGTTTCTAGATATTTTTTTAATGAGCTTGGTTCTTCTTGCAGTCATATGCTCTGCTAAATACTGATCCCAATGAATGAACTGGAAGATTCTAACCAGGGTTACCTCAAACTTTTCTCTACAAATGTAATCTTACCAGAGACAGAAAGTTGGGCAGTTCACAGCAGGAGAAGAATTCCTGCAGGGACTGACAGAGGTATCTCTTCAATTATCCCACTGAAATGAGATATGAAGGGTCATATCTCATCAGTACTACCCTCTTCCTTGCCCTTAGAGTGGCTGCAGGTGGTGGCTGCAGCGGCGTGGCCTGACAGTTGCTTTTTCCAACATGCATTTCTAGGAGCAATGAGGAAGGAAGGAGAGAAACAAAGGCATTTTAAAATCTAAGTTCTAATATTCTAAGTTTGAGATGATGTTTAGTTAGATCATTCTGAAGATATTCCTGTACCACATTTAATGCCTTTTCTCAGTTCGTTAAATAACAGAATGCAACATTACATTGGATTAAAAGAAAACAATGAGGAATTATATTTATGCACATATATTTACCCCATTATGGAAACCATTGTAGTCACTCAAGCAAACATTGTTAACAGATAATTAACTAGCCAATGAATAAAATAAATTTGTAATTAAGAAAGTCATAAAAACATGGTATTAGGGGATGATTGTCTTTAGATAATATAAGAAAATACGGTTACGTGTTTTAAGCATTATGGCCATTTATGGACCCTGTAAAACTATCCCCCCCCCATGTTATTTCCATAAAGCAAGATGTGAGCTACTGTATTGTTTTATAGGAACTGAGTGTTTACAATTTAGATAGACAGAAGGCAGAAGAGATTTGAGAAGGAATTTCAAAGGTAATTATTACTTTTATTGGAGAATAGCTGCTATATTTTACAAGAATGCTAATTGCCAATAATGTGCTTTTATACAGCATTTGCAGAATGTTGCATGTTCATCAGAGTTATTATTACTTCCAAGACAAAGGTAGTCTCATTAAATATATTTCTATATTCCATCCTGGACTCAATACAAGAGGCTCTTCTATTAGAGCCTTATTAAATCCAAAAGTGGTAATGCTTGAAAAAAAAAATCCTTCTTGAGACTCAGGAGATTCATTCCATGTCAGGTATACAAAGCAGATAGTTCTTGGGATATGATGGCAATTCATAAAGTGCAACGTCATGTGATTGCATCACTTAGCAATGGCAATCCCAGCAGTCACGGTTGCTGTTATAACCGCAGGACTTTTAGTGGGAAGAAGCGGGACTCCAAGGCAAGCAGGCCCATGGGTGTGCTGTCCTCCAGGGGGTGAAGGGTGCCACAGGCAGCTGTTCCAGGATGCAGGCAGGTGCACAGGTGCTGCAGGGTAGAGGGAGGGTGCCGTGGGCAGGCATTACAGAGCACAAGTGGGCAAAAAAGCGGTGGGAGTAGGAGTGACTTCCAACTTCCTGCCAGCTTCCCCATTGACTATGCTTGTGGGTAACCAGCATGTCAAAAATCACGATCACATGACCATAGCTTGCTGTGACATAATTATGAGCTGGGCACTGAGCACCCAGATCATGATCACGTGATCATGGGGATGCTGCAATAGCCAGAATTCCAAAGACTGGTTGTAAGTATCCCTCATACAGTGCTGTTGTAACTTTGAACAGTCAGTGAATGAGTGGTCATAACCTGAGGACTACATGTAAATAGTTTTATTTGCTAAAAGCCAGTTTCCTATGCCTTATTTATTAGAATATGACATTTTCTTTCCTTCTTCCCTTCCACTGGAAGGAATTGGAGCATTCACCATTTTTAAATTTTGTAAAGACATGTATTATAAACCAAGGTACAGTACATTCTCTTCCCTGTATTATAGTTATGCTATTTCATCCTGTTCTCTCTCACAAGTACAATTGTTCAGTACTTGTGGATGCAGAATACATGAAGGACCTTGGAAAACATATTGACTGGAATCAGAATTATAGAATTAGAAGGGATGACAAGAATCATCTATTCCAACCTTCTATAATGTGCAGGCAAACTAATTAAACCATCCTTGAAAGGTGGCTGTCCAGACTTTTCTTAAAAACCTCCAGATATGGAAAGCCCATAACTTCTACGGATAGACTGCTTCACTTTTATACAGATCTTAGCATCTGGAAGTTTTTCCATACATTTAAATGAAATCAAGGTAGCTGCAACATATATTATTTCTGGGCCTAGTTTCTGACCATCTTCCCTGTGGCATCCTTTTATATACCTGTACACTGATAACATGTTTTCCTCCAGTCTTCTTTTCTCCAAACTAAACATCCCAAGTTCCTTTAGCCTATATTCATATGGCCTGAGCATTGTACAAACTTTGTCATCTCCTCTGGCGCTGTCAATATCCTCCTGGAAATGTACAGGGTTGTACACAGTAGTCTCACCAATGCAGTTGAAAGGGGTAAGGACTTCATACATCTTGAGTAACAATGTTTCTTCTAATGCAGTCCAGAACTGCCTTAGCCTTTTTATCAATTGGCTCACACTGCTGGCTCATGTTCAGTTTGTTGTCAGTGATGATACCCAAACCCCTCTCTGATGCAGTGCTTCCAAACCATGAATACTTTGTCTTGTACCTGGGCTGTATTTGTTTCCTCCCTAACTGTAATACCTTATACTTTTCCCTGTTCAAAACATCTTTTTCCTCTCAGCCTAGTGTCTCAATCTTGTTTTGTCATCCTAGGTATTAACCATACCTAATTTTGTGTCATCCACAAGTTTGATAAACTGTCAATCTAGTTATCCAGGTCATTAATAAAAATGCTGGATAATACTAGCCCAAAAACAGATTCCCAGCTTTGATCCCAAGACTACTGTTCCTTCCTTTGTTCCTTCTCCTGTCTGTAATATGATCAGTATCAGCCTGAAAAGGTGAGGAAGGCATGTATTAGTATGTGCATGTAGGTTTCCCTCTATGAGGATGGAGGCAAATTAGGGCTATATTTTGAAACCTTCCATTTCACTGTATTTTCCTTGTCAATGTGCCAAAATGAATAATCAGAAATGGGCATCCTTTCCCATTTAAATAAAGGCTAATACATTTCTCTGACTTTCTACTCATTTGGAATCCATTAGATTGCCTGCTCAGAATTCAGTGGGACTTACTATCAGACAAGGAGAAAGAAAGAAAGAAAGAAAGAAAGAAAGAAAGAAAGAAAGAAAGAAAGAAAGAAAGAAAGAAAGGAAGGAAGGAAGGAAGGAAGGAAGGAAGGAAGGAAGGAAGGAAGGAAGGAAGGAAGGAAGGAAGGAAGGAAGGAAGACGGAAGGACATTCTGGGTAAACAATTTTGGATCTAGTTAATTATTGTGGTATCAATGCAACATTAAAACCACACTATCTTAACATTACACAAATATTTCTGATTTTTATAGCCTAATAAGCTATGTAATTGTGGAGTGCCAAATGATACATAGAAAGAAATAAATAAGGTTAACCGAATGGGGGAAAACTATTCTTTTTCTGATAGTTATCAAATTCTGTTGTATTAATCCACAGGCTTTCTACTTGAATGCCACCCTTACATTCTCTTGTTGATATTTTGGAATAGTGTTGACCCATACATTCTGTTATTTCAGTTCAAACCAATACAAAGGTTTATATCACCACATCATAGATTGTATTATGGCTGCATGCTGCATACTCACAGAACTGCAATGTGCCCTTTAGTTTGCCATGAATTCTGGAAATCCTTATAATTTTAATTCTTAGGGTCAGAAAATATTCTCATCTAGCATTAAAAAAAATTCTTCAAATTTTTGTGTGTGCAAACTTATTTTTAATTACAATTTTATTTCTAAAAAAAAATTAAGGGAGACATTTCCAAGCTACTATCATGTAATTTGTGGAAGACAATGAAAGAAGAAATTGATTCAGAAGTCCTGGAAAATCCTTTTAGTATCCTCCAGGGCAAAGTGTAGCCATAGCATCTCTGGCTCTTTCTTATGAGCAGAGATTACATACATAAAGATAGAGCAGGTGGAGAAAGCTTAATCCAATCATGAGAACACTTTCCTTAAAGAATGGCAGAAATATAAATTTAATGGGGCGGGAAGATTGTTCACCCAAGTAAAAGGTGTCTCCCACATGCAATAAAGGTAGATTTAAGATTCTTTAGTATGCTACTGAACTGCTTGCTTCCTTTACTCAGTAATGAGGTTCCTGAGGCATTACCATACATAATGTATCAATGATCTGTGCTCATCCTTCCATTTAGTAGAAGGTATTTGAAAAGTTCATCATAGGCTGTCTTGTGACAACTTAGTGGGCCAGACTTTTGCAAATGGGAATTGCTGAGTTGCTCTTATGAACTGTGAATGTTCATAATGCCTGCAATTCTTGATAGGTTTGGTTTGAGAAATCAGCACTGACTGGTTTTTCTTTTACTTTACACATATGGTATATATGGTATAATAGTTAGAATAGCTTAATTTTTATTCTCATTTAAAAATTGAAAGAAAAAAAACCATCTGGGTCATTGGTTTAATACGCATGTTGTCTGTTTGTCCAGCCATAATTCATAAGGAACCAGAGCTATTCAATCAGGCTGAATTTCATGTCCTTTAATGGCTTGCCACACCTCCTCAAAGCATAGCTGCTAGGCTTTTGTGACATCAGACTGTAAATGTTGGTAGCTATATGATACAGTTGTCCCGGAACTTTAAAATAATTGTACTTGTAACATTGAATGATAAGGTCGACGGGGGCTGCGACGGCTATGGCGGTGGCGGTGGGAGAGTGCTGGTGGTGGCTGCCGTGGCTGTGCTGTTCGAGCTGAGAATGATGCCCGGGCTCGAGGAGAGTGACACTGGAGATGAGAGTCGATCCAGCTGGGTTGGGAATGTCAGCAGAGCTGGTGCCTAAGCCCAACGCTGTTGGTTTCAGCAGTAGTAGTGCTGGTGGTGGGAACACCGGCGATGGTGGCGGAACGGTGGCAATGAGGGCGAGGCTGAGGTGGACCCAAAGGTGGAGTGGAGGCCAGAGCTTGAGGCCCCACAGTACCTGAAGCCCACAGAGACATTGGGACCTTGGGGGTTGTGGGTTTTATCCCCTATGTGGCAAGGGGCTTCCCTACCCCTAGAGAAGAGGCTGGGGGGACTTCAGTGGTTGTGAGGTGTGTGGGTGGATGGTGTGTGCTTGAGTTGAATGGGCTACTCTCTGCCCGGGTGGGAGACGGGGAGAGGGTAGGAGTGAATGTGGCCTTCCTGTCCCTGGCCAGTGAGAGAAGTCAGTGGAAAGAGGGTGAGTGTTTGAGAAAGGGGTATTGGGGTGGTTGAGCCCCTGTTGGCGCTGACAGCAGTTCACTGAAGTGCCACAGGGGCTTGTTTCCCCACCCCCTTTTTCCCTTCTTCCCTGTATGGTGTAGTGTATGGCAGGCCCCTTAAGTCAGAGGCCAGGACGGTGGGGGGAGGAGTACCTTGGGCGGTTCAGGGCGGGTATTCAGGTGGTGATGGGCATGGGTGGTATGATGGGAACCAGAGGGCAGGTGGTTTCAGGAGAAGATGCCCCCAATGTGTTATACTGGTGGTGTGTTCCGGTGCTCAGGGCTCAAGCCCAGACCCTGGTCAGCAGGCCTACAGAGGCCCAGGCTTTTGGCTGCTGCTGCTGAATGCCAGGTTGGTCAATAATAAGGCCCCCCTTATTCACGACCTTATTAGGGAGAAGCAGGCTGACCTGGCATGCATTACTGAGACTTGACTGGCACCAGAAGGGGGGGCGGTAGCCCTTTCGGAATTGTGTCCAGCCGGGTTTAGGGTTTGGCACCAGCCAAGACCCCAGGGCAGGGGAGTGGGTATGGCAGTTGTCATCAGGGAATCTCTGTTGGCCTTCAGGGGCTCTGCTTCACAAGTTGCTGGATGTGAGACCCTGTTCCTGAGGTTGGGCACACAGGATCAGTTGGGAGTCTTGCTATTGTACCAGCTTCCCTGCTGCATAGCATCCTCCCTACCTGAGCTGCTGGAGGCCATCTGGGGGTTGGCAATGAAGTTCCCCAGACTTATGGTCTTGGGGGACTTTAATCTGCCATCCCTGGGGTTGGCCTCAGTGGTGGCTTGGGAGTTCATGGCTACCATGGCAGCCATGGGCCTATCCCAGGTCATCAGTGGCCCGATTTGGGGCAGTGGTCACACTCCAGACATGGTTTTCTTGTTGGAGCAGTGGCAGCGTGATCTGGTGGGAAATTTTATATTATCCCCTCTGTCATGGTCAGACCACTCCCTGGTGGCTGTGAGATTCTCCTATGCTGCCCCCCTCCTCAGGGAGGCAGAACCTATTCGAACGTGACTGATGGACCCACAAGGGTTCCAAAGGGAGCTGGGGTTTGTTCCTGAGGCCTTGCTGCATGGTCCAGCAGAAGCCCTGGCTGCAGCCTGGAATAAGGAGGTGGCTGGGGCCTTGGACAGGATCGTGCCTGTGTGGCCACTCTTGGCCCATCGCCCCCGGCGTTCCCCATGGTTTATGGAGGAGTTAAGGGAGCTGAAAAGGGCTAAGCGATGTCTAGAGCGCCGCTGGTGGAAAACTAAAGACAAGTCTGACTGAACATGGGTTAGAGCCACTATTAAGGCCTACATAGTGGCAGTAAGGGCAGCGAAACACCAGTATTTCTCCACTCTTATTGGATCCTCAGAGTGTCGCCCTGTTTAGGGTCACTTGGTCCCTCCTGGGTAGGGAGGGCTCAGAGGACTATTTATAGGGCCGTGCAGAGGAATTTGCTGAACACCTGACAGATAAAATCGCTCAGATTGGTTCTCAGTTGGAGGCCAAGCATGTGGCGGGTCCAGTGGAGTTGCCCAGGGAACATTCTTACCCAGTTATCTGGGAATGGTTTGATCCTGTTGGCCCTGAGGAAGTGGACTGGGTGCTTGGGGCTGTTAGTGCGGCTACCTGTATTTTAGATCCTTGTCCCTCCTGGTTAGTTAAAGCCACCAAGGAGTTGACCTTAGGGTGGATACTGGCAGGGGTCAATTCATCCTTGCAGGAGGGTGTGTTCCCGAAGCCTTTTTAGGAGGCTTTGGTACACCCCCTTCTCAAGAAACCATCGCTAGATCCCACCCTTCTGGACAATTTTCATCCAGTCTCCCACCTTCCCTTTCTAGGAAAGGTGGTGGAAAAGGTGGTCGCAAGCAGCTTCACAGTTTCCTCTCCTGGAGGAAACAGATTATCTGGGCCCCTATCAGTCAGGGTTCAGGCCCAGTTATGGGACAGAAACAGCATTGGTTGCACTTTTGGATGATCTCTGGTGAGAGTGGGATGGGGGTAGTGCATCCATCCTTGCTCTTCTTGACCTCTCGGCAGCTTTCGATACCATCAACCATGGTATCCTTTTGGGTTGGCTGCAGGAGTTGGGGCTGGGTAGCATAGTGTTGTGCTGGTTCAGCTCCTTTCTCCAAGGTCAAACCCAATCAGTGTTGATAGGGAGTGAGAGGTCCAACCCACGGCCCCTACTCTGTGGGGTGTCTCAGGGTTTGGTGCTTTCACCACTCCTATTTAACATCTACATCAAACCGTTGAGTGAGATCATCTGGCACCATGGGATGAGGTATCATCAGTATGCTGAGGATACCCAATTATACATCTCCATCCTGGGTGACCTAAGTGATGCTGTGACTACCCTCTCGCAGTGCTGTGGGGGCCTGGATGGGGGCCAACAGGCTTCAACTGAACCCTGGTAAGACAGAGTGGCTGTGGGTATGGGGAGCCTCAAGATCCAGGAGTTTATCATCTTTGGTCCTTGATGGGGTCGCACTACCCCAGACAGACCCAGTGTGTAATCTGGACTCACGACTCCTGTTCGAAGAGCAGGTGGCAGTTGTGGCTAGGAGGGCCTTTGCACAACTTCGTGTTGTGTGGCAGTTACGCCTCTTCCTTGATCAGGAGGTCTCTGCATGGTCACTCATGCCCTGGTCACCTCCCGGTTGGATTACTATGATGCGCTTTACATGGGGCTACCCTTGAAGAGTATCTGGAAGCTACAGCTGGTGCAGAATGCAGCGGTGTGGACAGTTCTGAATGCCCCTAGGAGGGCACATATAACACCACTGTTATGCAAGCTGCATTGGTTGCCATTTTGCTTCTGGGTCCAATTCAGGGTGTTGGTCATCACCTTCAAAGCCCTTCATCACACAGGACCAGGTTATCTGAGGAGCCATCTCACCCTGGTTACTTCATCCCATTCCACTTGGTGCAGCAGAAGGGGCATGTTGCAGACCCCACTGGTCAAGGAATTTCGACTAGGCAAAGGGCCTTTTCTGCTGTGGCCCCCGCCCTATGGAACAATCTGCCTTCTGAGGTCTGGTGTGCCCCCACTCTCATGGCTTTCAGGAAAGTGGTGAAATCCTGGCTGTGCCAGAAGGCCTGGGGGCCGGATGGGGGGTCGCACCAGTGGATATGGCTTGTGGGGTGGTGGACCTTGCCCACCCCGTCATCTTGAATGTTTTTAGTTTTTATGTACAGGGTTTGTTGTTTAGATTTTATTTTTAATGGATTATATATTTTAACTATTTATGGGAGATTTTTAATTGTTGATGGGGTTTCTGATTTTATAACATTCTACAATTTATACCAGAATACAAAACTAATGAAATAGCAGCTTTATAATGCTGAAGTAATATATATTTTGTTGGATTGAGTTTAAAATACATTCCACTGTAATTGGTGGAACAAGTCAGTTCTGACTGAGTTCCATTGATTACCAAGGGATGTTAGCTTACCTGACAGGATCCAATTCAAAATCTGCCCAAAAATACAAGAACCTGGGAAGGTCATCTACATGAAAAGAAAGTACCACTTCATTTAGTGCACTTCTGCATGAGGATTTTGCACCAGTTTGAAAGCAGATCCAGAGCTTTGTGTTCCCATGACACTAGCACTTAACTACAATATAGCTGAAACTATTGTGGGATAATGGTGTAGTAATTCTGCATAGTTTTTATAAAAGTATCAATAGCTTGACAGCCTCGCATCTTCCTCTCAGCAGCCCAGACAAAATGAGCAGACAGGAAATTGATAAGTGTTGTCACTTTCTACATTTTTAGCGAGGGATGAGCTGGCGGGCAAATTACCAAATTTGCCAGACTTCTGTCAAAGTGGTAGTGTCAAAGTATCTTTAATTTCTTCTTTCTGGGCATACATGCATTTCTGCACAAATTTCTCATTTCTAGCATTTATTTTGTGCTCAACTATTCTTGAACTCCCTTTACAGGTGGCATAAAATTCACCTTCTTGTTACTCTTAATACAGATTTATGAAAGTGTTTTATCCCTTTTCTTCCCTTTAAAATGTTTTGCTTTTCTTCTTTTGGTTATTTTACATCATTTCCAAAGTATCTCTTTTCAATTTTAATGTCACTTTTCCAGTTCATTCATTCATTCTTTTCCAAGATATTTGAATTCATTGCAAATAAAATTTCTTCCAAGTTCTTCTGCATGGCTATGTTCTGTTAATCTTACAAAAAAGATTATCTTTCTTTTGCTTTTTTATGCCCATTGCACTTGTTTATTCCTTTACCCACTTGACTATCAGTTTCTTCTTCCTTTCCTCCTTCAATGTCCTTTTGATTCTTTCTCTTCTTTTAAATCTGAAAACTGCTATGCATCCAATTATATATCCTGTGTGTATGTATGTGTGGGTGGGTGGGTGGGTGGATACACACACACACACGCACACACACACACATGTATTCCACTACATCCACTATGTCTATTAGGCAGCCAGCAGACTCCCTAGCAAACATCTCATATCATTTGCTCCTTCAATTCTTTTAGCTAGAGGTGAACTTAGGGATTTGGTTGAACAAATTGCTGATTTCCACCAATATTTCTGCCTGGTTGCAGAGCTCACTTTGAACATCATGCATAAAATATTATAGTCTTCAGACAAAATTTTGCTCCATTATATCTTCTGACTATCTTCCTTCCCAATATGACATATAATTAACACAATGACATGGGGCTCAACATCTAACTAAATGTGTTGGAGGAAGACATTTGGAGTTTTGAAGTGGAATATGATCTGTATGCTGACTTTCAATTTGATTGTTTCTTACCATGCAATTCCAAGAAAGCCTACAGTACTTTTCAGGGTTCCTTATTGTGATAATGGATTAGGTGAAGGAGAAAAAGAAAAGAAAAAAGAAATGATATCCAGACAAAATGGAGTGGCTGTTGTTAAATAATAAACCGGACTTGGGGGACTGATGCTCAGCTTTTTCTGGATGGGGTTGCCTTACCCTTGAAAGAGCAGTTCAGGGGTGCTGTTGTATCTTCAGTGGCAACTGGATTTGTAGATGGCAATTTTACTGAGGAGCATTTTTTCCCTACAAATATGCCTGGTGCACCAGCTGCAAAACTTCTTAAATCGGTCAGATTTGGTAACAGTTATCCATGCTTTGATTGTTCCCATCTTGATTACTACAAGTGCTGTATATGGAGTTACACTCATTCTGTCCTCTGCTATAGAAAATGGCCAAGAAAGAATCCAAGTAAAGCCATCATGAATTATGACAAAAACAGCTTGGTACTTCTATCACATATTGTTCTTATTGCATTTAACAACCGAACTTAACCCATATTCAGGTTAAATATTCCATCATTTGAGTCTATTCTCTAAATTAACAAACCACAGTACACTTTCTTTTTCACATGGTTACCATTCCTAGTGACTTGCTGAACTACAAAGATGTGGCCTGCACATTTCCTGCCCAGCATAAAACTGTACTGTACTTCTGAATTTGGTCATTGTCACCTCTTCTGCCTATTTGATCAGAATTCTGCCAAATATCTTCCCAGGCACACTTAACAAACAAACCCCCTTGTAGGTTTTGCATTCGCTCTTGTAACCTTTCCCCTTGTGCAGTGGAACAATGATGCCATTCTTCCATTTATTTGGCACAGTTGCAGTCTCCATGCACTTGTTAAATTACACAGCCATTCCCAAAACAAATCACATCTATATTTTAACATTCCTCCAGTTACATCTGCAACCTTACAATTTTTAAAATATTTTGACAGCATGTATGACTTCCACTTCATCATTTTAATGGGATAATAATATTTATAGCATTTGTTTCAACTTTTTAACATATCATTGTAATTCCCATACGGATCTCTAAAAATACTCCAGCATTTCCTTACTTCAATGTCATCCCAAATCATTTCAGAACCTTTAATTCCACTTACTCTGCTGGAAGCTCTAGAACAATGTTTTCTTTTTTCCAACAAAATCACTGTGCCTTTTCTCTGCCACTTTTAAATTTCTTGTTCTCTATGACTACATTCTTTATCATTATCTTTGTATACATTAGGCAGTATTTTTCTTTCATCCTCATTTTTTGCAGCATTCACATATAGATATTTTTCTCATCCAGAGCCACCTTCATTTTATTATTCTAAGCATCTTTTTTTTTCATTTTTCCCATTAGTTTAGCTCCACATACATCCTTGCACCCTGTACCATAATTCTTTTCACTCTCTTCCCAGAAGCTTCCATGTTTTCTATCCTTACATCAGTTTTATATTTATTCTATCAGGGTATTGATCAATCTTATAACACTTTTTTGTACAGGACTCTATTTTTTGTGCACTCGTTCTATTTTCACTCTAATTTCTTTCCTGTTCTTTCCTGTTTGTTTTCCCTAAGATCAAAATACAGACAATATACAGACAAATACTATCAACATACAGATAATATGTTGGTTTGCAAGATACTCTCTAGATTAGAATCCTAGCTTGCATAAAAAAACATGGTTATATTTGGGATAAAACTGGGTTGTGTTATACTGGCCAAATATGTCTGGTAATTATACCTTGTCTATCTTACTAAACGCTTTATTTATTATTATTCAAGTTTACTATTCTAATTATGAGTTACTAACAACCTGAAACCATTAAAATGGTATTAAAATGTTATTTTATTGTATGGCACCTTTTATTTCCCAAGTCTCAATAAAGCCAAATAAAAAGACTTGAGACGAGGCTTCTTTAAGATAACAGATGTATTTTGATCAAGACACAGCTGGGTGACCCCAATCAACACATTCACAAGAAATGTTGATGAAATCACACCTCACAACACAAACATCAGAGACTTTATAGACATGTAAATCTGTAATCAGATAGTACATCCCCTCACACCCATACAAGGGATTTTTGGGACGGTCTGAGCAAGTGAAAGGTGGTTCTTAGGAAGGTAAACGTAAATGTAACTTTTTCTTCTGGTTACCAAGAGAATGGCATACAAGATTTTTCTTATCTCTCTCTCTGGAATGCAGGGCCCCACAACTGTTGCGAAAAGCTTGGTACAGCAAACAGCTTGTACTTGGCTAATTGCTTATTCGAAGACAATCGGGCATTCAGCAAAGAGATAGGGGGGGGGGGAGAAGAAGAAGAAGCCAGTGCTCTTTACAAAGCAAAAGCAAGTTAACCCTTTAGAAATAAAATAGAGTGCACTGTTACAGGTATGGTTAAACATTATGTGAAGCATATATATATACTGTATATATATAAAATATAAAATTGTGTATATATAGAATATAAAATTGTGTATCAAAATAATGCCCTTCATTTCCTCCCTTTGCTTTTGAACATAAGATGCTTCTTATGTAGTCAGTTTCACAACTTGGGTTGTGACCAAGCCAGCACATCTAGATGTTTGTGTGGCTGGTAAAGCCTATGGTTTCAAATCTTCTGTTCCTGAATTAGGCCTCTACCGGTGGACCTAATTAGTCCTTGAAAAGATCTGCTGGTGAAGCTAGAGAGCGCTGCAATTTTAGTTTAAGTCCATCAACTGAGGAAACTTGCCAGGTATCTGGGGGTTCCTTCACCTGCTTGATCCTGGATCCGTGCACCCAAGCTTTGATGCCTTCAACTTTTACAGCAGTGGGCGTGCTCAGGAGTACTTGCTTCGGCTCGGACCACTTTGGATCAGTGCAAGATGGGAACAGCTCCTTCACTCTGACCCACTGGCCTGGCTGGGCGATGGGTGGTACATCAGGAGCAACTGGCAAGGCGTCTCGAACCTGTAGTGAAATAAAAGATAGGACGTGTGCCAGCTTCTGCAAATATTGAGAAATGTTCTTTTCACCTGTCCATGCAGTTAGCACTTCATGAGATACAAACGGTCTCCCATAAAGCATTTCAAAAGGTGACAGCATCAGTGGCCCTCTGGGCATGGCCCTAATACGTGTTAAAGCAAGGGGCAGCATCTTTGGCCAGGGGAGCTGGGTTTCTTGACAGAGCTTTGCAAGCTGAGTCTTTAAAGAGCGGTTCATACGTTCCACTTTGGCTGAAGCCTGGGGCCAATAACTGGAATGTAGATGCCAAGGAATGTCCAAGAATTTGCTAACTTGTTGAGTGACATCAGAGGTAAAGTGTCTCCCATTATCTGACTCTAACCCTTTCCAAAACTAGTGCCCCATCTGGAGTATTGGGATTAGCCTCATAACTTGGCACCAGAACATCTTCAGCAGCTGGCCAAGCTCCAAGCGGGCGGCCAGCCTGCACATCCAGATTTCTTGCAGCTGTGTATGCTTCAGTGGCTGCTTTAAGTACTTGACGCTTCTCTTCTGATGATAAAAAGGCTGACATCAAAGTAAAAAGATCTGGGATGGTAGGTTTGTGAGTACAAATGATGCGTTGAACAAGATCCACATATTGCTGTGGAGACTCACGATAAGGAGGCAATCCTTCTCTCCAGTTAAATAAATCACTGGTAGTGAAAGGAGTGTGAATAAAAGCCAATTGGTTGCCCATTGGTACTTGTCTAAGAGGGGCAAGGAGATTAGGGTCCTGCCCCCGTAGTGGAGCAACAAAAATATCAGGAGAGTCCGTGTTGTAAACAAGTCCTGTCCTGGTATGTGAAGGGCTACTCACAGCCGCTAGTGACTGTGAAGCTGCCACTAAAAATTCTTGAGAAGCTGGCTGAAAAGCAGCTGCAGAGGTTAAAGGCAGTGGGGGCAGTCCCAGCTGCGGGGGTTGCTGCAGCAGCAGAGCCCGTGGGGGTTGGCAATGGAGATGCCTACGGAGCTGATGCAGGAGGCGGAGGAGGGGCTGTTGGAGTACAATAAGGGGGGGAAATTCCTCCTCCTCCTCCTCCGTTTTGTGCTTTAGCTTTGTTTCTGTGTCCTGCTCAGCTCTCGGCTGCAGGGAAAAAAGTTTTACAGGGTTGGTTTTCAGCCCACATAGAACTTGAAGGTCTGGGCGAAGGAAGAGGTTAAAGAAAAATTTAGCATATATCTCTTCCTCAGTTCTGCCACTTGAAGCCAAAAAGCTGGCAAAAATATTTATGAACTCTCCATCAACAGTACCTTCTGGTGGCCAAAATCCTACATTTGGGCCAATATAATAATGTGGCCAAACGAGTTCACAAAAAGTTTTTAGTTTATTCTTTTTAAAACTCAATTTCATTGCAACTCTGGGTTTTAAAATGTCCCAGTGCTTGATAACACACTGCAGCGGCGTAGGGCTTTTTGCCGGCATAAAGCTTTCTGCCGCGGCTTCCTTCCTTGCTGTTTCACTCAGGCAGCTGTTGCTGTTCCCCATAGTGCCACCTAGTGGATTTTCTTCTTTTTTTTTTCTTTTTTCCTTTTTCCTCTTTTTTTTTTTCTTTTTAAGCCTTCTATTGCTGTGAGTTATGGTGCGTGCTGCCTAGAGGATTTCTCGGGTCTTTCCGTCGACTCGGGATTCTTTGAGAGGCACAGGAAAATTTCTCGGGCTGCCTGCTCCCTGTTCGTCTTTCCCTCGATGCAGGGCCTCAGCTCGGGATTTCTAGGAATTTCTCGGGCTGATTTTTCCTTCAATCAGCTCGGGGTCTGGCCAGAGTACCCTCCCTAATGTGAAATCCTTTTCCATCTAATAGTGCACCCTCCTACTTTGGAATCCTCCTCTAGGACAATATATTCCAACACACACACAAATCAACCACGCGGATCGTCGTGGCCTCTATCGCCTCACATGGGTAATCAGAGGAACCACACTAAGATCCTCACACACTCACTTCATGGGCAGATCTCTAACAGAAGTTTCCCATGTCTCATTCACGCACTCAAAAGGCACCACTCCCCACCTAATAAAAGCATACTCACCCTTCCCAATCCGTCTTTATACAACGGAAGGGAGAAGCCTCAATTTTGTAGCATTCAGGCCCAGCAGGAGCGGAGTCTGCCGACGGCGATCAGCACAAGGTCACTGGAAAACTTCCCAGGCGCGCGCTTGACATTGATGGATGGTCTCCGTCGATTTTCCCCGTCCGCTGTTGTGAAGGCAATGAGGGGGGCTTAAAGCAGCCTCCCCAAGGAATCCCTGCCTTCGGGACTCCTGGCTGGCTCGCCAAAAATGTATGGCACCTTTTATTTCCCAAGTCTCAATAAAGCCAAATAAAAAGACTTGAGACGAGGCTTCTTTAAGATAACAGATGTATTTTGATCAAGACACAGCTGGGTGACCCCAATCAACACATTCACAAGAAATGTTGATGAAATCACACCTCACAACACAAACATCAGAGACTTTATAGACATGTAAATCTGTAATCAGATAGTACATCCCCTCACACCCATACAAGGGATTTTTGGGACGGTCTGAGCAAGTGAAAGGTGGTTCTTAGGAAGGTAAACGTAAATGTAACTTTTTCTTCTGGTTACCAAGAGAATGGCATACAAGATTTTTCTTATCTCTCTCTGGAATGCAGGGCTCCACAACTGTTGTGAAAAGCTTGGTACAGCAAACAGCTTATACTGGCTAATTGCTTATTCGAAGACAATCGGGCATTCAGCAAAGAGATAGGGGGGGGGGGAGAAGAAGAAGAAGCCAGTGCTCTTTACAAAGCAAAAGCAAGTTAACCCTTTAGAAATAAAATAGAGTGCACTGTTACAGGTATGGTTAAACATTATGTGAAGCATATATATATACTGTATATATATAAAATATAAAATTGTGTATATATAGAATATAAAATTGTGTATCAAAATAATGCCCTTCATTTCCTCCCTTTGCTTTTGAACATAAGATGCTTCTTATGTAGTCAGTTTCACAACTTGGGTTGTGACCAAGCCAGCACATCTAGATGTTTGTGTGGCTGGTAAAGCCTATGGTTTCAAATCTTCTGTTCCTGAATTAGGCCTCTACCGGTGGACCTAATTAGTCCTTGAAAAGATCTGCTGGTGAAGCTAGAGAGCGCTGCAATTTTAGTTTAAGTCCATCAACTGAGGAAACTTGCCAGGTATCTGGGGGTTCCTTCACCTGCTTGATCCTGGATCCGTGCACCCAAGCTTTGATGCCTTCAACTTTTACAGCAGTGGGCGTGCTCAGGAGTACTTGCTTCGGCTCGGACCACTTTGGATCAGTGCAAGATGGGAACAGCTCCTTCACTCTGACCCACTGGCCTGGCTGGGCGATGGGTGGTACATCAGGAGCAACTGGCAAGGCGTCTCGAACCTGTAGTGAAATAAAAGATAGGACGTGTGCCAGCTTCTGCAAATATTGAGAAATGTTCTTTTCACCTGTCCATGCAGTTAGCACTTCATGAGATACAAACGGTCTCCCATAAAGCATTTCAAAAGGTGACAGCATCAGTGGCCCTCTGGGCATGGCCCTAATACGTGTTAAAGCAAGGGGCAGCATCTTTGGCCAGGGGAGCTGGGTTTCTTGACAGAGCTTTGCAAGCTGAGTCTTTAAAGAGCGGTTCATACGTTCCACTTTGGCTGAAGCCTGGGGCCAATAACTGGAATGTAGATGCCAAGGAATGTCCAAGAATTTGCTAACTTGTTGAGTGACATCAGAGGTAAAGTGTCTCCCATTATCTGACTCTAACCCTTTCCAAAACTAGTGCCCCATCTGGAGTATTGGGATTAGCCTCATAACTTGGCACCAGAACATCTTCAGCAGCTGGCCAAGCTCCAAGCGGGCGGCCAGCCTGCACATCCAGATTTCTTGCAGCTGTGTATGCTTCAGTGGCTGCTTTAAGTACTTGACGCTTCTCTTCTGATGATAAAAAGGCTGACATCAAAGTAAAAAGATCTGGGATGGTAGGTTTGTGAGTACAAATGATGCGTTGAACAAGATCCACATATTGCTGTGGAGACTCACGATAAGGAGGCAATCCTTCTCTCCAGTTAAATAAATCACTGGTAGTGAAAGGAGTGTGAATAAAAGCCAATTGGTTGCCCATTGGTACTTGTCTAAGAGGGGCAAGGAGATTAGGGTCCTGCCCCCGTAGTGGAGCAACAAAAATATCAGGAGAGTCCGTGTTGTAAACAAGTCCTGTCCTGGTATGTGAAGGGCTACTCACAGCCGCTAGTGACTGTGAAGCTGCCACTAAAAATTCTTGAGAAGCTGGCTGAAAAGCAGCTGCAGAGGTTAAAGGCAGTGGGGGGGCAGTCCCAGCTGCGGGGGTTGCTGCAGCAGCAGAGCCCGTGGGGGTTGGCAATGGAGATGCCTACGGAGCTGATGCAGGAGGCGGAGGAGGGGCTGTTGGAGTACAATAAGGGGG
This sequence comes from Python bivittatus, assembly GCF_059951505.1. Taxonomy (NCBI): domain Eukaryota; kingdom Metazoa; phylum Chordata; class Lepidosauria; order Squamata; family Pythonidae; genus Python; species Python bivittatus. The sequence goes on along the minus strand of NW_028277125.1, from coordinate 33,355,202 downwards.
GGAAATTCCTCCTCCTCCTCCTCCGTTTTGTGCTTTAGCTTTGTTTCTGTGTCCTGCTCAGCTCTCGGCTGCAGGGAAAAAAGTTTTACAGGGTTGGTTTTCAGCCCACATAGAACTTGAAGGTCTGGGCGAAGGAAGAGGTTAAAGAAAAATTTAGCATATATCTCTTCCTCAGTTCTGCCACTTGAAGCCAAAAAGCTGGCAAAAATATTTATGAACTCTCCATCAACAGTACCTTCTGGTGGCCAAAATCCTACATTTGGGCCAATATAATAATGTGGCCAAACGAGTTCACAAAAAGTTTTTAGTTTATTCTTTTTAAAACTCAATTTCATTGCAACTCTGGGTTTTAAAATGTCCCAGTGCTTGATAACACACTGCAGCGGCGTAGGGCTTTTTGCCGGCATAAAGCTTTCTGCCGCGGCTTCCTTCCTTGCTGTTTCACTCAGGCAGCTGTTGCTGTTCCCCATAGTGCCACCTAGTGGATTTTCTTCTTTTTCTTTTCTTTTTCCTTTTTCCTCTTTTTTTTTTTTTTCTTTTTAAGCCTTCTATTGCTGTGAGTTATGGTGCGTGCTGCCTAGAGGATTTCTCGGGTCTTTCCGTCGACTCGGGATTCTTTGAGAGGCACAGGAAAATTTCTCGGGCTGCCTGCTCCCTGTTCGTCTTTCCCTCGATGCAGGGCCTCAGCTCGGGATTTCTAGGAATTTCTCGGGCTGATTTTTCCTTCAATCAGCTCGGGGTCTGGCCAGAGTACCCTCCCTAATGTGAAATCCTTTTCCATCTAATAGTGCACCCTCCTACTTTGGAATCCTCCTCTAGGACAATATATTCCAACACACACACAAATCAACCACGCGGATCGTCGTGGCCTCTATCGCCTCACATGGGTAATCAGAGGAACCACACTAAGATCCTCACACACTCACTTCATGGGCAGATCTCTAACAGAAGTTTCCCATGTCTCATTCACGCACTCAAAAGGCACCACTCCCCACCTAATAAAAGCATACTCACCCTTCCCAATCCGTCTTTATACAACGGAAGGGAGAAGCCTCAATTTTGTAGCATTCAGGCCCAGCAGGAGCGGAGTCTGCCGACGGCGATCAGCACAAGGTCACTGGAAAACTTCCCAGGCGCGCGCTTGACATTGATGGATGGTCTCCGTCGATTTTCCCCGTCCGCTGTTGTGAAGGCAATGAGGGGGGCTTAAAGCAGCCTCCCCAAGGAATCCCTGCCTTCGGGACTCCTGGCTGGCTCGCCAAAAATGTATGGCACCTTTTATTTCCCAAGTCTCAATAAAGCCAAATAAAAAGACTTGAGACGAGGCTTCTTTAAGATAACAGATGTATTTTGATCAAGACACAGCTGGGTGACCCCAATCAACACATTCACAAGAAATGTTGATGAAATCACACCTCACAACACAAACATCAGAGACTTTATAGACATGTAAATCTGTAATCAGATAGTACATCCCCTCACACCCATACAAGGGATTTTTGGGACGGTCTGAGCAAGTGAAAGGTGGTTCTTAGGAAGGTAAACGTAAATGTAACTTTTTCTTCTGGTTACCAAGAGAATGGCATACAAGATTTTTCTTATCTCTCTCTGGAATGCAGGGCTCCACAACTGTTGTGAAAAGCTTGGTACAGCAAACAGCTTATACTGGCTAATTGCTTATTCGAAGACAATCGGGCATTCAGCAAAGAGATAAGGGGGGGGGGAGAAGAAGAAGCCAGTGCTCTTTACAAAGCAAAAGCAAGTTAACCCTTTAGAAATAAAATAGAGTGCACTGTTACAGGTATGGTTAAACATTATGTGAAGCATATATATATACTGTATATATATAAAATATAAAATTGTGTATATATAGAATATAAAATTGTGTATCAAAATAATGCCCTTCATTATAAAGCAGAATTTGCTAGCTTCTTATATATTAAGTAATGATATTTTCTTTGCAAGAAAACAACCAAGCTCAGAGAACCCCAAGGACTCCACAATATTTTCTTTAGAAATCAGTGTAGCTGACCACCAAACATACACTCAGATTCTATAATAATGCTCATACAACCAGGTGCAGTCATGGGTTGAATTCAGACTTAGTCACACAGAAGATCCTTTGAAGCCAATAGGATTAAATTGGCCATTCATTTCAGTAGGTCTTCTCTAAGTACAACTAAGTCTGGATCTACTCTTAGAAAAGGCCTGAACACAGGCACTTTGATGGAATGGTAAAAAATGTGGTTGTGAAAAAAATCTGTATTTCCCTGAAAGCACAGCCAGATTGGCACAATTATCTTGTCTTCTTTAAAAACAAATTAGATAACAATATTCTGACAATCATTACTTCTTTGCTTAAAATATTTTATGGGATTAGCAGGAGCCAGATAAAATGGATGATTCCTCATTGATTTAGTGAAAATGTTATTGGCCAGAGACATTAAACAAAGCATACTTGCAGAGAAGATATAGTTTTTTATTATCTCTATAATCGTCATAAGCATATCATTATTTACTGAATAAAAGTTAATGTATGCGTTAAAGCATACGAGCATATTCCAAATGCCACCATAGAAAATATACAATTTAGTACATGATAAAATAAAACTTAAGATGCCTATTCATCTTCTAATCAGGGGTAACAACTGATACCCCCCGTCTTCCACAATGTAGCTGGTGAGTTGAGGGAACCCCAGAAAATGTCGTCATTGAGTATCAAGGTAGAAATTGGGTATGTTGTGATATGCAATATTTTGGATACAGAAACAATACATGTCTATCTTAGACTATTAAATTGGCTCTTATTAACTATACCTTCTATGTAGTTAAAAAAGGTCTGTTAGATTGTCTAACATTCTTTAAGAAATGTTAGAAAGATATTGTTTGCTGTGTAAAACATGTATTTGACACTTTGTTAATGGCATATTCAAAAATAATTATCTTTGATACAGATCAACATGTATTTTAAAAAGTCTAATTCATATACAGTACATAAGTTGAACTCTATCTCTCTGCAGTGAGAAGTGGAACTATAGCTATCTGTAAAAAAATTGTACAATTATAATTCCTGACAGTAGTTTAATAACTAACATAATAACTGCAACATAAAATACAATACAAGGATCAAGAGAAGATCTATTATAGCATAGATAATCGCAGAATGAATTGGCAAGGAAAATGAACTACCCTACAGAATTTCTCAGTTCATTAGAGAATGTATACCCCTTGTTTACTGATGAAATAAAACATGATATTTCACTTCTGATGCAATATTATTTTTGTCAGTTTCCACTAGTAGTGATTCCCATCTGTTTGTCTGCTTTATAGTATGCTTCCAGTATTTTTTAATTTAAAGCAGCTATAGATAAAAAACAGTACTTTGTGGGAGCCAGTCATAACACCTCCAAATTCATGCAATCCAGATCTTAGACTAGACCTCCCTGACAGTGCTGGCTGAGGATATTGGGAATTGTAGTTTGATTATATGTGCTTGTTAGTCAGTCCTATCCCCCAAAAGTCAGGGGAGAATACCCACACTTCAATGGCTTCAGGCAGAGTCTGCTATCTTCATAACAAGTCAGGTAGATAATTGCTAAAAAATAATCCTTATTTTTTAAATTAGGCTTTAATTAAAACTCAGTAAACTTGAAATTCTCTTTGCAACTATTTGCAATCTCCCCAACATCCCTGAGATATGGTTTTAATCATACAGTCACACAGTATATAGTTGAATACTGAAGAGAAGCACGGAATCATATTGCAGATCCCACTTGTACCTCTATAAATCCATTATTTTGGTGGATTTGAAATATCTGCTTTGCTGCTGATATACTACTGAATAAATAATATTGATGATCCTCTGCACTATAGTAGTCCAAGAATTAAAAAAAAAAAAACACTAAAATATATCACAATTGTGGAGTCCTTGGTGTTCTCTGAGCTTGGTTGTTTGCTTGCAGACATTTTATTACCTGACTAGGTAACATAATTACTGTGAGGGAGTGATGGGTATTTGTGCCTGTCTATATACAGTAGCTTGCCTTGCCAGCGTTGGTGGGGTTGTAGTTTTGTCCTTGGTAGTTCCTTGATTAGGGTATTGTTTTCTGCTTGCTTGATTATTTGTCTGGTGTTAATCCATGCTTATCTGGGTGTTGGCTGCTGGAGAGGATATGATCTGGTCTTTTTGCTTAATTCTTAGCTTTTTTATTGTCTCTTTTGAATGATGTGAAAATATAGTTTATTTCTATGTGTCTATTGATAGCTGATTTGTTTGAATGCCAAGCATTTTTGGATTTAGCTTGGTCTAGGATGCTAACAGTTTCCCAGCTGAAACTATGGTTGAGTCTGTCTATGTGTTGTAAGATTAAGGAGTTTTAGTCTTGTGTTTCTAATTTGCCATCATTTCCTCTGCTGATGAGGATATCCAAGAAGGATAGTGTATTGTTGTTTTCTTCTTCCCTTGTGAATGTTTTTCCTTTGAAGGTGTTGTTGGTTGTTTCATGTGTCTTCTCTAGTTGTTCCTTTTATATTATGATGAAGGTGTCATCTACATGATCTATACTTTTGGTTGTATTTGCAGGAGTGCTATAATTTCTAGACACTGCATCACAGTCTCTGCTATGAATCCTGAGAGTGGTGATCCCATGGATGTTGCTCTGATTTGTTGGTATATTTGTCCATCAAACTGAAAGTAGGTAGTGAGGCAGAGGTTGATGAGATCCATGATTCTGGGTATTTCGATCTTAGTGTATTTGGCTAGATTGGATGTGTTGTGTAGTACTAGTTTCACTAGTTCTGGATCTATGGACCTAAAGAGTGCTGTAACATTGAATGAAACCATAATTTCATCTTCTATTTTTCAGTCTTTGATTTTCTGGATGCACTGTAATGGGGAGTTGATAGAAAATTCACTCCCCTCTGTGAGATGTCCAAGCTTTTTTTAAAGTCCTTTGGCTATGTTGTATGTTGGGCCCCCTGGTAATGATACATTTGGACAAAGAAGTATGTTGGACTTGTGTATTTTGGGCATTCATAGAAGCATGGCAGGATAGGTCCACTGCTTTTCATCCACCACTGTTCTTCTTTTGTGATTAGACCTTTCTTGGTTAGGTTGTTGAGGGTTCTTTTGATTGGGTTCTCCAGTTTCTGTATTGGGTTGGTGTTTACTGGGATGTAGGTTTCTTTGTCCTCCAGTAATTCTTTGGCTTTTTATATTTATTGTGTTCTAACCATGATAACCATGGTTTGGCCTTTGTCTACTGGAAGGATAGTGATAGTTTGGTCCTTCTTTAAGTTTTTTAGGACTGCTCTGTCCTCTGCTTTGAGTTGGTTTTCATTCTGTGTCCTTCTGGTCTCTAGTATGATTGTCTGACTTATGTGTTTTCGGTTTAAGTGCAAGTCCTGGGGTTTAAAATGCTGCTTCTAAGGCTGCAAAGAATTCTAACTAATTAGTATCATACTGTATATGTTATGTTATATCACAATTTGTATTAGAGAGATGTTCATTGCTCTTATAAAACTAAGCAGGAATATATGTAATTTGAGCAACTGTCTGTGGAAAGTGACCTTACAAAATATAATCTTCATTTCATCCTGGTGTTTTTAAAATTATAAAAATGGCAGTGCCCATCTGGCAGGCTTTCCAGCATGATAATTTTTGCCTTTGTTAACTATAATTACACATTCTTTTTGCCAAAGAGAGAGAGAGAGAGAAAAAAACCCTTTCTAATTAAGCCTAGGTAATTGACCATAATACATGACTGTTCACACCTGAAAGGTTATATATTGTTATGTAAAATGTCAGTCCATTTTATATGACACTTGATCCTTTTGGAATGAATACAGAGATCCAGAAATTTCCAATTAAGTCTTCAAAAAGCTCAAAACTGGCAACAGTAGATGCACAACTGAACGATCAGCTTAATGGAACCAATAGAATAGGTCGCAAGATTTTCTTTTTCTTTTATTTCTTTTATTTCAATATTTCTTTTATTTAAAATAAAGTGGAGAAAATGAAAGGTTTAAGAAGAGATTTTTCAACCGTATTGTAGAGTACACAAAGGGGAAATGTTAAAAGTTATTGTTCAGGTTTGGTGCTATCAGAATCATATTTCTATTCTGAACAACCAGAAGTCCTATTTATTAATTTGAATGTACTTGGCATGTTTAGGACTAAAGCCCTAATTTCAGTGGCAGCACCTGTCCTGTGGAACAGCATCCCCTGGAGATTTGGGTGGCCTCAACCCAGTTACCCTTTTGCAAGGCATTGAAGACCTGGCTGTTTCCTCATGCCTTTGCGTCAGGTGGATAGATGAGCTCTTGTGTTATCATTTTTTTTCCCTATGAGTGGAGTTATTGTTTATCCTTGGCTGCCAGGGTTTATATATTGTGGGCTTTTTGTGTTTTAATCCTTGTGAAATGCCTAGAATCACTTGTGTGAGATGGGCAGCTATATAAATCATATAAAGGAAGGAAGGAAGGAAGGAAGGAAGGAAGGAAGGAAGGAAGGAAGGAAGGAAGGAAGGAAGGAAGGAAGGAAGGAAGGAAGGAAGGAAGAAAGAAAGAAAGAAAGATAGATAGAAAGAAAGAAAGAAAGAAAGAAAGAAAGAAAGAAAGAAAGAAAGAAAGAAAGAAAGAAAGAAAGATGTTCACTGAATGAAACTTTACACTTACTCTATTCGTCCTACTTTTTAAAAAAAACATTCAGAAGGAACTTGAAATAGGAAAAATAGTTATGAATAGAAGTTCTGAAATACAGAGAGTTAGCAACAGAGTATGGAACTTGATGTAAAAACATTGTATTTAAACTACATTTTTTTCAGATGGATATAGATGAATATATATAGAAGAAAAACTTTCTGAATGTATGAATTCAGCTTGGTATAACCAGGTGACTTGAATGAAACTCATGAATAGTATGCATTATGGCCAGGACTACTGTGTAAAACAGGAGGGATTAGCACATGAGTTGAAATTTGAGGAAAGAATCACTAAGATTAAAATGTGAATTTTGTTTTAAAGTATAATGGGGTGTGCTTACATGTACACAGCTAAGATTCTATGGGTTGGGCCCTCTGATTTTCTCAAGTGGTGTTCCCCATACTTACTCATTCAGTGTTCTGTTATTCAAACAAACATGGAAAGTGATTTGTTCCTATTCTATTCAGACATATGATAAATTCTACTGCATGAATAGTATTGTTATTCTCCTGTATAATGGATACACTGCTCTTAGATGATTAATTTGCATTAATTATTTGGAAAAGTTTACATATAAGTTTTCTTCGGTGCTCAGGCATGTGTCTGTGTATGAACACATAAATATAATTACTGATTTCATATATGATCTTCTTGATGCCTTCCAGTGTGTTGTGAACATTACCAATTAATATAAAAAGATGCACAAGACTATTTATAAAGATTGAATATGCTACATCACTTATCTCTTGGCAATCTTCAAATATAAATATGTGCATTTTGCTTCACTTCTTCCTACTGTCCCAGCAAAATAAATTGGCTGTTCATGCACACTCATGTGGAAACTGTGAGGAATTTCCAAACCAGCCCCATGACCCATGAATGCTTTTCATGTGCTGTTTCAGGTTGTGAAACACCTCTTTTGAATGCTTTTCACAGCCCCAATATTTTGTTTATTTGCAAACTGATAAGCAGAATGTAATTGGATACATGTGCTCTGTACATCTATATTTCAGTAGAGGAATAACATAGCTGCTAATTCTGTACCTTATTCCAAATGACTAGTGAGTTTGAAATATACTCCAATTCTGATAACTCAAGGTAATCTCCCCCTCTTTTCCTGTTCATTCAAAACTTATTTCAAGATTAATCCAACACCTGTTGATGCCAGAGGTGCAATAGCAAATGATATTGCTTCTAGTCAATGTGCATAATACTCAGGATTGATAGAATTATTTTGGCACTTTAGACTTAAATGCTTTCACACATCTGAAATCAACCGCCTCATTCTCCCTAACCCCAGATTGCCTTTTTCTTTAACACTCTTATACCTGCAGACCACAAAAATCTCATTTCTTCAAGTGATGATTTAGAACCTAGTTCTAAAGAAACATGAACCTTTCTTTATTAATTTCTCCACCATGCATTCACACTGATCATATCAGTCATATTATTCTTCTTTGGGCAGAGGGGGTGGAGTTCAGTATTAGAATTATGATGCCACTGAAGAACATGGTGTTAGCAATTCGCATTTAATGTGTGCATTTATTGAGAGAGTAAACAAACCTGTTAAAGCTATAGTTTATTATTTTTTTCCCCTTCTGGAAGCTATAATGTTGTGTTCTTGCAATTTCTGTTTAAGATAAATAGGAATTTGTTTAAATAACTTGTTATTAAATATAATTTAATCCATATAGTTAAATAATAATTCAAATTAAGAGAACCCAAGCCTGTGAATGATTCCAAATCCTTTAAGGTAAACACGGTTATGCTGAGACATATGGTAGAGCATATAGCAAGGAATAGAGTACCCTGCCATTTCAAAGATGATAATGTGTCTCCATATATTTCTTTCCATTAGTATTTGATTCATATGCAGATATGAGATGTGTTAATGATACAAATTGTATTTGGATCAGATAAGGGATCCAGCTTGTTCTATAAAATGGAATGAGAGACAATATAGTAGCCTCTTTTTCCTTCCCCATCCTTCTCTCATTAGCCTTTCAAAGGAATCTGTACAGGAAGGACTGAAGTGTGAGACATTCTGTGTCTTCAAATAGATGTGGGTGGCTACCATGCTATTTAGCCTTGGAAAATTAGAAATAATTGGCTAATATTCTATACCCTTCCTTTCTATAAAGGAGATTTATACAATCAAAAGCTGTGGTGTTGGCCCTATCTCCAAAGCTGTCTGGCCCAGTCAGAAAAATCTATATAGAGGTAGTCCTTGACTTACAACCATTTACTTAACAACTGTTCAAAGTTACAACAGCACTAAAAAAAGTGACTTATGACCGGTCCTTGCACTTATGACCATCAAAGTGTCCCAGCGGTCACGTGATCAAAATTTGAGTGCTTGGCAACCAGCATGTATTTATAACAGTTCCAGCATCCTGGGGTCACATGATTGACATTTGCGACCTTCTCAGAGAGCTTCTGACAAGCAAAGTCAATGGAGGAAGCCAGATTTGCTTAATAATTGTGTGATTCACTTAACCACAGTGATTTGCTTAACAACTATGGCAAAAAAGATTGTAAAATCAGGCCACATTGACCACATTGCTTACTGATGGAAGTTCTGGTCCCAATTGTGATTGTAAGTCAAGGTCTATCTGTATCTGCAATAGAAAGTAATGCATGAAACTTCTGATTATTTAAAGTTCTTAAGAAGCTGAAACGTTGGATCTCAGCATGGGCTCTGAATATCAGATAATTGTGTGACAGGAGCAGAACCAGTGCCAAGGCCCCTTGTTTCTAGCAGCACATAGGCCATTGGTGGAAGGAAGTTTCTGAGAATGGCCTTGCTGTGAGTATGTTCTGCATAGGTGGACTTTCAAGCCTGTGTGCTAATAATTTCTATTACTGATAATGTCCATTACCATGTATTATCTATCTGAAAAAGTCTTTTGAAGTTTTGTGGCTTTGGATATTTCTGCCCATTTGCCTGAATTGACAGATTCAAATTTTCCTTTAACTCTTTCAGTGCCTGGTCCTATTGGAATGGTATTCCCACACCAATTCACTACAGAAACAATTTAGAACATTAATGCTGTTTTTAAGCAGTACCATTGATTTCTTCACAGTGCAAAAGAAAATCGTCTAATTATTTCATAAAGCTTACTAACAAGAGTTTCTTTCCGGTCAGTGGATATTAGAACTATGCCATTTTTCTTAAAGTCATTTTTCTAAATGAGAAATTGCTTTAGCTTGCTATATCAATGTTATTTTCTGGAATAACTCATGATACCAAATTCTAAAGAGTCTCTGTGCCCAGAAAGGTCTCTTGAAATCACTTCATGAATTTACATCCAAAGCAAACTTGAGTATGAAATAGAAAGCACACATAAATAATATACCAGAGTCTACATGGTAGATATTGTGAAATGGCTTATTGTTTCCAGAATGTTCAGACTTATATAAATAATTGATTTTTCTCATAGCCATAGAGCCAAAAATCTTTATCACTGTTATTCTACAGAAAGATAGCAGGGCTAGGTTCATAACTGATGCATATTAATTTTGGAAATAGTACAGGAACAACTTTTCATAATATTTAATTCATAAACACAAATAAATAAAAACTAGGATTAGTGGGTTTTTAGTTTCATTTGCTGCATGCATGTATAGTATAAAACCTTAATATGCATCTGGCATCTGGGAATATCAATGTGTCAAGCAGAGGCCTATCAGAGTCCAAAGCTTTTAGATTTCCATTCTTTGCTTCCTCTATTCATCTACTTGTGTTAGTAAGAGACAGGTTTTTGGAGGATGCGTAGTCCATATGTCCTAGTGCTTCTTCTGCCTATTCTCAAAGTGTGCCATCATGAAGCACTGCTGATTCCAGGCTCTAGAACTGCTACTGGTAGAGCATCAATAGTGGAGGGGAAAGTGGCTATGTTTCTTCCTTCCCATCTCTATCTTCCTTCTGAAGATGCATTTAAGGAGACAGTGGTGATCAGGTTCATTTCAGGATTCCCTCTAGCTCTCAAGGAATGAACTAAGTACTAGCCCTGTCATTTTTCTTCCCTGGGAGACCAGAGTGAGTGATTTTAGCAAATATGAAAGATTCCTCTGGTTTCTAACACATTTGATTCCCTCTTCGGAATGATCCTACCCATTGGCATCTAATGTACCTATGACAATGAAAAATGACAAAACTGCTTGCCAACTTGCAATGAAATCCCTGGCCATATATATATTTGTGTCCCAACATTGAATGAAATTATGTAAGTCACATGGTTTGTATTTGCAATGCATATTTCATAATTTGTCCCTTAATTGTTCCACCCCTGCAGTTCCCTGTGAGCTTATCCCTCCTGATCTTTCTTTTGATACCCATCAAACCACTCTATTTCTTCACTGTCACCACTACTTTGTTTCATGGATATAAAGAAAATGGTTGAAGAAGGTGAGAATCAATTTATTTTGTCAGGGGAAAATCTAGTTACTTTAAGGGAAGGCAGGATGGATATTAATTTATTTTAAAGACTGAGAGCATAGCACTTAATTTTAATATAATCATAATCCTTGGTCCCTTTCTGACTCTCTTGAATATATTGAAATGAAGCTGAAATTGTGAATTTTCCCAATCTTTCTCCATACTCTGTCTCTACCCCCTGTCCCCACTCTTTTAAGTAAATGACATACCTATAAGCAATCATTCTGGTAGTGTCTGTACTGTGTACATGTATGTGTGTTTGTGTGTGTGTGCAATCAGCTGTATCAAAGTAACAATACTCTATAGAACATGGTGATATGGCTATTGTTTCAGCCTCTGCTGTACTATGGTATTTTTCTAGACAAACTTAATAATCACCATTTCCCCTTTATGCAAATTCATCATCCTAATTTCCCAGCAATGAGCACAAATATTGGAATTGTTTCATCCATGAGGCTGCTTAACTAGGAATATAAAATAAATTTATCATAAGTTTCTTAAGGTCTGAAATCCCAAATGATCTGCTCTGCTGTAGTACGTATGACAGCAAGAAGCCAGGTCTACTCCTGTCTATCATTCATGATTAGAAAAAATATGCGAAGTAGCTTAATATCCACAGAAATAGGTTAAAAATAGATATATTCTACAAAGTTGTGTTTTTAAAATATGCTTGGGATAATATTCATGTAAATTTAAATAAATCATACATAAGGGATGTTGCTTACTAAAATTTAATATTAAATAATTTTATTGCTGGTGACCAATCCCGGTGATAACTACATTAGTGAAAGTTGTATAAAACAAAGTGTATAATGGAATGGGGGAGTTGAATCAAATGTGTGTATTCAGAGTTGAAACATCAATTGCATTTAAAATATGTATATTAAGAAAAATGGTATGGCAGCAGCAATTGATTTTTCCTAATATTTCTTAATGATTTGCTAAGAAATTAGGCAGAATGGTCTAATACATAAGCACATGTAGCACTGATATAGATTGAATGTACATTTATCTGCACATGCTTACTATTAAAACATCTGTCCTCTCAGCCTCCACTTGGCAGTGACATGGGATTTTGTTAAATAACCTTCTTGCTCCTCTGCAGAAGGCCATAAATTGAAGTGTAGACGAGCTTCTAGCTATACCAATGCCAGGTGCAACCCCTGATACAACAGTGCTAAGACATATTCTACAAAATAAAATATGCATGCAGATTTAATATTAAAAGATCCACTTAATTGGAATTGTTATTTATTATAGTAGGATATTACTTGACTTTCAAAATATAATAATGTTCAATCTTTGTTTAATTTCCAGGGGCAGAGAGTTGCGTAATTATGAAAGAGAAATAGGATGCATTCTAGCCAATGTTAAGTACTTTTAAATACTATTTATTTTAATGGTAAACAGTTAACCATGATCCAAGTTCTTTTATTGATAAGACCCATGCCTGTTTATTTTTGTCTAGACGGAGTCTTTTGAGGTTTATGGACTCTTGCTCTTTGCATTTGTTCTGCTGACTAGAAAAGCCAGACAGAGTTAGAGTCTTAGTCCATTACTTAATGTAAGGAACTAATCCTTTGGGTATATAAAACTAGAATTATTTAAGATCTTCCACTCAAAATTTTCTATTACATCCAGAAGCTACTACATCTGACAAGCTTTACTGGTACTTAACAGGTGGGTCAATAGAAAGGGCTCAGGCTAAGCCAAGAAGGCTGAAAAAAGCAATATTGGTGATACTGTTGGACACTATCTTGTCTAACTCAGGACAAAATTAAAGATAGGCAGTATTTACCTGAGAGGTAGCAGCAACAAGTTCAAGATGGCTCTTCAATTTCTATTGCCATATCAACTCTCTTGTCCAGTGAGCCTATATTAGATCATTTTAAAATGGCAGTCCCGTTGCCTTCCACTCCCATGTTATTTTGTTAAATTTAATAGGATTAAAGAGAAAAGAAGACTATGAAGGTTTCTTAGAAGTTTCTGTATGGCTGCTTTCTTCCTGGTTGATTGATTTATCCACAGTACGTACCTAGCAGCTTGCTTGGGCTTCTTTACTGCTCAGAATGCTACTCCTATAGCATTATAGGATTCTCTTAAAAAAAAAAAAAAGGAAAGGAAAAAGCAATTGCCAGATTGACAATCCCCATCCCTATCAGTGAGAGATGACTCTGCTTTGTACTGGGTGGGGGAGTATTTCTCTTTTACTTTTTAAAAAATAATGTTCGACTTTTTTTCATCTCCCGTAAGATCATTTTATCTCACAAATGGGAGAGGAAGAACTCTAGTCACCACACTTCTACACTATATAGCCAGGAGATGGCAATATTACAGTTAATTCAAGGTATGCATGCAGATCTTTTAATTATAAGAGAGGCAGCATAGGTGTGAAGAACAACTCTCTCTCATACACCAGATTCTTCCTGAAATATAAGTGATGGCAGCACATATTACCAAACTGACACCCAAAGCAGGAGGTAGGACCATAGTGTAAAGTCCCAGAGGCTTCTGGGAGAGGAGCTTTGGTACATCCAGTCTTCCATCCTGTGGGTTTCACTCATCTGCTGCCTCATTTTTAACTATAGGATGCTCGTAGCATAGGCAAGTAAATGTCAGGGCAGAAGTTCTTCTGTTGTATTTTGGTGTATAGGATAGTTTTAAACATAGAACATGTCAGTCAAGAGTAGACTGAATATGAGAGCCAGTGTGTGGAGGTAGTTAAGGTGTTAGACTAGGCATGGGGAGAACCAGGTTCTAGTCTACTCTTAGCCCAGTCACTCTTTCTCAGCCCAGCCTACTTCACAAGGTTGTTGTGTTGTGAAAAAAGTAAGGGAGTGCTATATATGCCACTTTATGCTCCTGACTGAAATGCATGATGTAAATCAAAAATTAAATAAAAACGCAGTAAGAGAGCGACACAGTCTGAGTTGGGGGCCTTATAAATCTTTAAATAAGTACATTAATAAATGTCCACAGTTTTCATAATATTTGGAGCATCAACTTCAGTTGAAGTGTTTTATTGGACTGAATCTTGTTATCTTAAAGCCAAAAGCTGAATATGCTCATTGATAACTGATTGTCCAAGAGGAATGTTGATTATAGAAGTATTCCCAAGGTATGAACTTGAACCTTCAGTGTGTGTAAAATCCATTTCAGAATGCATTCTAACTTGAATTCTATGTTGTCAAGATCAAGAGAATGTCCATGTCATCTTATTGACCCTGCTGAATTTGTTGTCCCCCTTGGACAGCACTTACTTATATATATGTGTGTGTATGTACTGTATGTGTGTATGAGTGTGTGTGTATATACACATACATACACACATACATGTGTGTGTGTATGTATGTATGTATCTCCAAGAAAGGAAAAAGTTGGCTCCAGTCTTCCAAAGAACACGTCCAATCCTTATTAAAAGTGGAAAAGTGGATTGGTCAGTCACCAACCCATATTCTCAGTATTGCATTTAAGTTCAAAATGAATGCAAGAAAGTTCTATCAGCAAAATGCCTTTTCATATCACCACATAAGATTGCTAAGAACTCCCAGTAGCCACTTGGGGGTTCTTGGGGAGGGTCTCAGAGAATAACAACTGTATAATAACCCCCCAAAAAGACACTGCATGACACTATGTTGATGCAGTGAGGGAAATATTGTGCTAGTACAATGATGGCAGTGAAAAACGGCTTCTTCATTAACAACAACATCAAACCGTAGGCTTTTAAAATGGCTTTTAGCCTTGTTCAGTTCGATTAGCCCTAATCTCTCATTGCTACACTAAGTTCCTAAATGTTCTAGGCTTCTCAAGATTCCCAAATCCCAATGTCTACCCCTTGAAAAGGATACTTAGGAGTGATTATGTCAACTACATGGGTCATCTACTGTTACATGAACAAAATGTATTGAAATTATTAAAAACATCAGAAACATTTTCACGAATAACAAATGAGTGATGTACTTATTTAGGGCTGGAAAATCAATGTGGTACTCTTTTAGCTCCCTTTAAAAAAGAATAAAAAGAGGGCTCATTTGCCCTGAATATAATTCAGAGTACAATGTAATTAAAGCCTAATTTTCTTGATTTTTTTCAACTCTAATAAATACCATAACAGCTGCTCAATTTGCTTTTTTAAAGCTTTAGTTAAATTTCCATGAACATTTCAGATCTGGAAACAATTGTCAGTAATATCTTCAGTCAATTACATTTTCAGTCAATTATATTTCAGTCCACCCCACCTCTAAAATGCCCATTGACTAGTTTGAAGTGGAGAGCATATCCTGTCCTTTCCTGTAATCTTTAAACTGAAAGCCCATTGCGTAAGTGTGTGAAAAGGCCAAGGATTCTTTTGTACTGAACTCAAGGCTTTTAAAAACTCCATATGACTAAATCCAATGCATAGTTCAAATGTTCACTTTTATCCTTCTAAGATAATTTTTTTTTGCTTCACATATAATTTCAGGTAATTATCATTTATCTAAAATACCCTAGCAGCATATCCCAAAGTAACAGGAGATTGCATTAGTCATTTCTGTCTTCTGCAAAAAAACTTTAGGATATGTTAGTATACGTTGCATCTGGAAGGCAGGAGTGCTGGGACAGTAGTCCTATTTAATGTTTAAATATAAAAGTGTTCTGATGGGCCCAAGCTTCTCTTGGGCAATCTGCAGTATTTTAAATGTCATATGCAAATCAGTGAAACACATAATATTTGATACAAAAATTGTGAGATGAAGCAAACTATTGATTAAAAGGCCATGGCACAGTTGAAGGCCATGGCCAGTCTACTTTCCTTTGCCAAGGACATGTTTCTGAAAAGTATTTTTCGTATGGTAATTCAGTGGGTTTTTGTTCAGAACCAAACATTCCTTACTGCACAGAATCGGCCTTTCTCTGGAATGCCATTGGTTGCACAAACAATAATGAAGCCCATTGGTGGTAAGAGAAATAATATTTTAGGCAATCACTGGCTGTCTTCACTTAATGATAAATGAGAATTGTCTGAGGCAGTACAGACAGGACAGTACATGCCTGTGGATGCCTGTGGATGCAGGCCAAATCAGCTTGCACAGGAATGGTATAATCAATAGTGTTATAGTATCTTTAACAGTGCAATAGCACATGGGATTCTGTCTTTGACTTTTGCTACTTAGAAGTGATGGGCTTTTATTTAATATTGGATATTCACATATATATTGCCACAACAAATGCTTATAAAAGAGGGTGAAACAGGGTGCACATTTACAGAATCTTTGCAATTGCAATTGTGAAAAACAGCAGAGTTTTAAATGATTATTACATTTTAATGAAAAATGCATCCTAGCACAGTGAAGAAGACTTTCAGAAATGATTTGTTTCATTATTCATTATGTTCTTTCTCAGTCTTAGCTCGGAAGGTCAGAAAAGGCAAGAAGATACAAGCCCCACCTCTTTGTACATGAGTATGGCATCAATGGATATACAAAAGCGGTAGGGCTTGGTTCACAGTGTTGCAATCACCATTTTGCCCATTTTGACTCCCCACCTCACGTCCGGATGCTCCCTCCTCCCATGGATACCAAACACCAAAAAATATCATCTTCAAGGCCCAACTTTTCTCTTCCCATGATTCTTTATCTTAAGACTTGGACTGGGTGTTCCTTTGTATGGAGAAATATGGCCCTTTATCCTTTCTTGATACACCAGCAGGTGCCACTAAATAGTCTTCCACTTGGTATACCATACCTTCCAAAGTATTCTATATTTTAAGTGTATTGGTATGGCCAATCCTAAATCAAAATTAGCTACTACAGTTGCAAACATTTTTATTTTTAAAGAAATCCAAAAAATGTTGAGTTCATAAACTCTTGGATAATTTCAATATTCTTGTATGGTATTGTGGAATCAAAATGCAGGACTCAAAGGCAAAGTAATCAAGGCTTCACTGCAGTGTTTATTAGGCAGTAGATACTGGAGGGGGACCCCATCAAAGGTTAGTGGGAGACACTCCCCCTGTAGGCAAATGGATGCCCTGATATTTATACAGTTTTACAAGAAAGGGGAAGGGAAAAGAACACATATGTATACATATTCATATGATGATGCAGGCATACCTAAATGAGCAATATTTCTCAAGTTACTTCCTGTCCCTGTTCTTGGTCGCTATCTACAAGGATGGAGCAACTGCTATCTATAAGGAAAGCAATAGTGTTAGAGAAGAAGAAACAAATTGTTCAAGGTGCCAACTGCCAGGACGAAGACATCCTCTTGTGATAAGGGGCTTACAATCAGCCTAGTTCATGTCAGCTTCATTCCTTTATGTTTCAATTTTATTAAGGCGATCCCATTCATCTGAGGCCTCTAAAAACTTGCTTCTTTCACCCAAAGATTCACCCAGAGATATATTTTCCTCATTTTCCTCACAGTATCTCAGAATTGAGATCACAAAAATCTCATGAATTTTTAGCAATTTTCAAATCCATACTATCACATACCTGCCGTCTGAAAAGTTAGCAACTCCTGCTTTAAATTAAGAAGAATATGAAATAGCAGCTTTTTTTTTTTATCATATGGTAATCTTATTCTTATTATTTGAAAGGTAATTGTCTTCATGCCTTGAAACACACTGTAAATTTCTAAGGATTTTGAAAATAAGGAACTAGGGCTGTAAACTTGTACATTTAGTATACTGTGCCTACCTAATTCTTTTGCAACTTTACTACTAAGTATATTAATGCATTTTCACATAATGTCTTTCTAAGATAATATTAAGCATTAAAACTATAAGTAGAATAAAATGAAGGAAATATGAGGGCAGGCTTGATTATATAGTCTATTTACAATATATCAGTTCTTTCACACCAGTACAGCCATTGTGTCACTGTGTCATTGAAAATACACAGAATTCTGCCATTCATTGTCAATACATCATTTCAGAAGTGTATGAATCCATAGTTTTATAGCCAATAAGAATTTCACAATTTAAAAAAAAATCATACAAAACCTAATTTCCTTGCTAGAGAAGTGATGAGGATATTTAATCAAAAGCTGTATCAGCTCTAGGTGCAAAAGCTATTCATCCCAACAAAGAGAATATACAGTAATATAAAACAGCAACAAAACAAAGTCCAGTCTAAATTTGTTTTGCAGTGTTTTTCCAGGGTATGGGTAATAATAATATATTTCTTTGAAAATCTGCCAAATGTAAATGACATTTCAGACACTTTTACAGTCTGCAACTGACATTGGTATTGGCTACCTAAAAACTGACTTGTTTAAAAGGCCTGAAATTTCTGTAATGGGGCTCCACTAGAGAAATTTGAGGCAGAGATGAAGGAAAATACTTGTGACAAAAAAAGGTCCATATTATTCATAATGATTAAAATTAGAGATTTTATTAGCAGTACACTTACTGAAGTTGCTGGCAACAACTAATTTCAAAATCCAAATTTGTTTTAAAATAACCAGGATAGATAAAAGTGTTTTATTTAGTCTTTACATGCCAGAAAGTTGGGCTTGATCCTGCACATATGCTTGTCTTCTCAGCCTGTCCCTAGTAGTAATTTACAGGAGCAGTGCCATAATCTTTTTGATCCCACCATCCATTCATCCTATCCAAATGTCTTCCTCTTTTTCTACTCCTTTCAACCCTGCCAAACATTGTTATTTTTTTTTACTCCATCATTTGTTCCCATCAGTTTCTGTTTGATTATTACTGCCTCAAAGGAGCAGCCAAACTTTATTTGATCTAAGTTTGATGGATTGCAAGAAGAACCAATCAGTTTTACTCTTACTAACAATCTCCATGGATTGTTAACTAACAATCCCTTCATGGATCACTGCCTTGTCGTGGCGAAGGGGCTTGCGTAACTCAGTGAAGCCATGAGCTATACCGTGCAGGGCCACCCAAGACGGACAGGTCATGACAGAGAGTTCTGACAAAATGTGGTCCACTGGAGAAGGAAATGGCAACCCACTCCAGTATCCTTGCCAAGAAAACCCCATGGACAATGTTAAAAGGCTAAAAGATATGATGCCGGAAGATGAGCCCCTCAGGTCGGAAGGTGTCCAATATGCTACTGGGGAAGAGCGGAGGGCATTTCCAAGTAGCTCCAGAAAGAGTGAAGCGGCTGGGCCAAAGCCGAAAGGACGTTCAGCTGTGGATGTATCTGGAAGCGAAAAGAAGGTCCGATGCTGTAAAGAACAATATTGTATAGGTACCTGGAATGTAAGATCTATGAACCAAGGCAAGCTGGATGTGGTCAAACATGAGATGACAAGATTGAACGTCGACATCTTGGGAATCAGCGAACTGAAATGGACGGGAATGGGTGAATTTAATTCGGGTGACCATTATATCTACTACTGTGGGCAAGAAACCCTTAGAAGAAATGGAGTTGCACTCATAGTGAATAAGAGAGTGGGAAAGGCAGTAATGGGGTACAACCTCAAAAACGACAGAATGATCTCAGTGCGTATCCAAGGCAAACCATTCAATATCACAGTCATCCAAGTCTATGCCCCAACCACTGATGCTGAAGAAGCTGAAGTTGACCGCTTCTATGAAGACCTACAACACCTTCTAGAACTAGCACCAAAAAAAGATGTCATTTTCATCATAGGGGATTGGAATGCTAAAGTAGGAAGTCAAGGAGTAATCGGAATAACAGGCAAATTTGGCCTTGGAGTACAAAATGAAGCAGGGCAAAGGCTAATAGAGTTCTGTCAAGAGAACAAGCTAGTCATAGCAAACGCTCTTTTCCAACAACACAAGAGACGACTCTACACATGGACATCACCAGATGGTCAATACCGAAACCAGATTGATTACATACTTTGCAGTCAAAGATGGAGAAGCTCTATACAGACAGCAAAAACAAGACCAGGAGCTGACTGTGGCTCAGATCATGAGCTTCTTACTGCAAAATTTAGGCTTAAATTGAAGAATGTAGGGAAAACCACTAGACCACTCAGGTATGACTTAGATCATATTCCTTGTGAGTACACAGTGAAGGTGATGAATAGATTTAGAGGATTAGATTTGGTAGACAGAGTGCCTGAAGAACTATGGACGGAGGTCCGTAACATTGTACAGGAGGCAGCAACTAAAACCATCCCAAAGAAAAAGAAATGCAAGAAAGCAAAATGGCTGTCTGATGAGGCTTTACAAATAGCTGTGGAAAGAAGGAATGCGAAAAGCAAGGGTGAAAGGGAAAGATATAAGCAACTGAATGCAGATTTCCAGAGAATAGCCAGGAGAGATAAGAAGGCCTTCTTAAATGAACAATGCAAAGAAATTGAGGAAAACAATAGAATGGGGAAGACTAGAGATCTCTTCAAGAAAATTGGAGATATGAAAGGAACGTTTAGTGCAAAGATGGGCATGATAAAGGACAAAAAGGCAGGGATCTAACAGAAGCAGAAGAGATTAAGAAGAGGTGGCAAGAATACACAGAAGAACTATACAAGAAAGTTCTTAATGTCCCTGATGTCCACGCTGGTGTGATCACTGACCTTGAGCCAGACATCCTAGAGAGTGAAGTCAAGTGGGCCTTAGGAAGCATTGCTAACAACAAAGCTAGTGGAGATGACAGTATTCCAGCTGAGTTATTTAAAATACTAAAAGATGATGGTGTTAAAGTGCTGCACTCAATATGCCAGCAAGTTTGGAAAACGCAACAGTGGCCACGGGATTGGAAAAGGTCAGTTTACGTTCCAATTCCAAAGAAGGGCAACGCCAAAGAATGCTCAAACTATCGCACAATTGCACTCATTTCACATGCTAGCAAGGTTATGCTCAAAATCCTACAAGCTAGGCTTCAGCAATATATGAACCGAGAACTACCGGATATACAAGCTGGGTTTCGAAGAGGCAGAGGAACTAGAGATCAAATCGCCAACATTCGCTGGATCATGGAGAAAGCACGAGAGTTCCAGAAAAATATCTACTTCTGCTTCATTGACTATGCAAAAGCCTTTGATTGTGTGGATCACAACAAACTGTGGCAAGTTCTTAAAGAGATGGGAGTACCAGACCACCTTACCTGTCTCCTGAGAAATCTGTATGCGGGCCAAGAAGCAACAGTTAGAACCGGTCATGGAACAACCGATTGGTTCAAAATAGGGAAAGGTGTACGACAAGGCTGTATACTGTCACCCTGCTTATTTAACCTATATGCAGAGTACATCATGAGAAATGCCAGGCTGGAAGAATCACAAGCCGGAATTAAGATTGCAGGGAGAATCATCAACAACCTCAGATATGCGGACGATACCACCCTAATGGCAGAAAGTGAAGAAGAACTAAAGAGCCTCTTGATGAGGGTGAAAGAGGAGAGTGCAAAAGCTGGCTTGAAACTCAACATTAAAAAAACTAAGATCATGGCATCTGGACCCATCAATTCCTGGCAAATAGAAGGGGTAGAAATGGAAGCAGTAACAGACTTCATTTATTTGGGCTCCAAGATCACCACAGACGGAGACTGCAGCCATGAAATTAAAAGACGCTTGCTCCTTGGGAGGAAAGCTATGGCAAGCCTAGATAGCATATTAAAAAGCAGAGACGTCACCTTGCCGACAAAGATCCGCATAGTCAAAGCTATGGTTTTTCCAGTAGTAATGTATGGCTGTGAGAGCTGGACCATAAAAAGGCCGAGCGCCGAAGAATTGATGCCTTTGAACTGTGGTGCTGGAGAAGACTCTTAAGAGTCCCCTGGACTGCTAGGAGGTCAAACCAGTCAATCTTAAAGGAAATCAACCCTGATTGCTCATTGGAAGGATCGATAATGAAGCTCAAGCTCAGATATTTTGGCCACCTAATGCGAAGAGAGATCTCTTTGGAGAAGACCCTGATGCTGGGAAAGATTGAAGGCAAAAGGAGAAGAGGACGGCAGAGGATGAGATGGTTAGATAGCATCACTGAAGCAATGAGCATGAAACTGAGCAAACTCAGGGAGGCAGTGAAGGACAGGAAGGCCTGGCGCAATATGGTTCATGGGGTCACGAAGAGTCGGACACGACTTAACGACTAAACAACAACAACAACAATCTCCAAATTTATCATTTGAGGGTGTTTATTCTCTCTCTCTTTCTCTCAGTCTCAATCTCTCTCTCTGTGTCCAGCTTTCCACTGAAAAGACCACAATTTTAATGTTTCTGATCTCCATTGCCATTGAAATATATTTTTTTGATCTTGTCTAATTTTGCCATTACCTTCTTCCCTAGGATTAATCTTCTGCTTACTTCTCCAGCATGATATCCATGAAGTAGGAATAGTCACACTACAATTCATCTGGTTCTTCGTATGTGTAAAAGAATAATCAAGAAAAACTAGAAGAAATTAGTCTTGGATTTCTCCTTTTCTTCATGGCCTTTGAAAGAACTTTCTAATGGGGAGGTTTTATGTTTGATATTGATATGAATTTATAGTCTTATTTAATCATCTAGGTTATATTTATTGAATAAGTTATTTGCCAAATACTAGGAGCTCGCTTAGTGGATTAAAAATATCTCTATCACAATCTATAGATATTACATGGGAGGCTTCAGATTTTCTTCTTTTTCATCCAATACTGGCTGAATACATTCCTGGAAAACTGAGTTAGTGATGTACTATCAACAGCAGCTGTTTACACAGATAAAAATCCTCAGGTATGTACTCAAAGCCCCTTAATTCCTATGTTCAACAGCCTGGCTTAGGTCTACCAAATGCTAATTTCCTTTTTACTGGCTTCTTCATTAGTGTACTGAAAGTTTAGAGAAAGGGAAAACATCCTTCTCTTCAAAAACAATATACAAATATAATATTATACATGAAATATTAGTACTTGCTTGAAAATCAAATGGAGAAATACATTTTATTGCTGAACTGAATGCCCACCCTATTTTCATAGATTCATCTATCTGTGAGCAGAAATGGATTTGTTCAAATGCTGATGGTTTTCTGACAATTTTTGCTTGAAGTGAATAAGCTTACTTTATAGGATAAATTGGATATTTTATTATATAATTCTTTATTGCACTTTCTTCTGTACTAGTTGGTAGTTCTATCATATCAAAACAGAAGTTTACATAATCTTTAGCATGAGAGAGAAAGCATTGTGCACTGTGAATCTTTCTACTCCCTTGTTTTTCCAATGAATTCTCATTTTTCCATCAATCCATGATTTCAATTTTCAATTTTTTTTTTCTAAATCTTGAGTTTATTCTTTCTGTTCTTTCCTCTGAAGTTAAGTTTCATTTATTGTTGCTGGATATGAATTTTGTATCAAGTTAGGTTTTTTTTTTTTTTTAATCCAATCAATCTTGTCTGATTCTTGAAGACTGCCTGGACAAGTCCCTGCAGTTCTCTTGGCAAGGTTTTTCAGAAGTGATTTGCCCTTGCCTCCTTTCTATGGCTGAGAGAAAGTGACTAGCCAAGGTCACCCAGCTGGCTTTGTGCCTAGGTGGGACTGGAACTAATGGTCTCATGGTTTTTAGCCTGATGCCTTAACCACTACACCAAACTGGCACTCTATCAGGTTAGGTAGGTGGAAGCAAATCCAGTGTTTCTCATTCCATTCCAAAATTATGTTTGAAGTCAGAGTACTTATATTTTGAAATCTGACACATTTATTACCAAGGGGTACCTTTACATAAAAATTATTCATTAAAATAATGGGAATTGGGAGGGACTAATGAAGAATTTCTACCCAGCTCCAAATAACAGAAAATTCTCCTGCATAAAATCTTCTACATCTTTGTGTCTGAAATGTGACATTCTTTAACTCCACAAAAAAAGAAAGTAATGCTTGCAAATTTTATCCAGTTCAGCCCAAAATTATGTCCTCTTTAATTTTGAAAAATCAAAACTAACATTGCAACAAAATCCATGGCTTGAAATTTGCCAGTATTCAGGAGAGGCTATTGCATTTGAAAACACTGTCTGATTCCTTTAGATAAATTAGATTATCTGCAGCATCTCTCTTGCTCTCTCTCCTTTTTGTTTTATCAAATCAAAGTCATGAAGCTTCAAGATTTCAATTTTAGTTCCAGAATGAGAAAATTAGAACTGGTCCAAAGTGAATCAAGCTGTTTTCTTACTACTGAATAAGGGTCTGAACCAGATCGTTTAGTTCACACAGTTTCCTAATATTTTGCTATGAAAACGTACTGAAACTTGATTGACAGTTCCTGATATCTGCAAGCATGTTAATTAATTTAGTAAATAAAAGTCATGGTTGAATGCTTTTGGTAAAAGGTTATTTTCCACTATAGCGAAACATGTTTATATGAGATGACTACATTTTAAAAATATGTGGTTATTCTAACAAGAAATTGAATTGGATATACAAGTGTACCATTATTCAAATATTTTCCCAAACTTACCCAGCTCAGAAAAGAATGCCATTTTCTACATCAATAGAGCATGTAATGGTTTGTCATTACAAGTAAAGTTTAATTTACACAAAGACTCACTCCCACTCATTGCAAGTCTTTTTAGAAGCAATGAATCTCCTTCTTGGTGACATTCTTTATTTGTGTATGACTTGTTTTTACTGCAATTTTGGTGAAAGTTTTTTGCTGGGAGAAATGCTTGTCTATTAGGATTAATCTATTTTTTTTATTATTTTTATTTAAACAATTTATATGGGTGCTCATCTCATAGCAATGACTTTGGATAATGTACAAGAAGTAAAAACCAAGCAACAATAAAACTGAACAACCAATAATCCACATAACCAAAATCTGGGCTGAAGAAAAATCATTCCCAATTTACTATCAAAAAGCAGAAATAATATTATGATTACATTATGTTAAATGATAAATGTAAATAGCTGGTAATGAAGTCCATTTATTTTAGAACAAATGGGTAATTAAATTGAATAGAACCTGTTTGGTTCAATGTCCAAAGACATACATATGTATTTCATACATTTATATCCAATTTTTCTTTCATGATGGCATTCAAAACACCATAACCCAGTAACTGGATTCCTGCATGGTCATTAGGCTAATATTTAAGAAAGGTAACATCTAATTAATCATCACTATTAGCCTCCTAAATATCATCAGCAAATTGTATGGGGGAAAAAAAATCCTGTTCTAAAAATTACAGGAATGAATTGAAAAGAAAAAAAATGATAAAGAACAGGAGGGATCTTTTAATAATCCTTCAATATCTAATTGAAAATATACTTCCAGTTTGGAATGGTGATATACCAAATTACAACTTCAGATCACTCCTAAGCTAAATGGTCATCTCCTTCTTTTCAGCAATGCTTTATTGCTTAACTTTTCCTATATAAAGTACTGGCTAGGTGTGTCTCTCACCTAGTTTTTAGTTTTTGTTTTTTAAATGAGTCCAGAATATAGAAGATAGAGAAAACAAAAGTATCCCACCTCATTTGAGGGAGAACATCCTGCTGAGCTGGCTCCAGAGCAGCTAACAGCCTCAGCTGAATTTAGTCCAAATCGTAAAAGAAAACCAAACTGCATATCTCATCACACTCTAAGCTCTTTTCTAAAATATACAAACTTTTAGAATTATTGAAGGTCATACAAATGAGAACCTCTAGGTAAAAACTGAATCATAAATTTAGGATTTGAATTGGGTACTTAATACTTTCAATAATAATTAAAAAAAAAACAGTGGAGTCTGGTGATTCATAGAATTATAGAATGGGAAGTTACTCTAAAGACCATGTAGTCATTTTGTCTTGGACTTGCCCTTTGGACCAATAGAGAATAAGGCTGCTTCCTCTTCTGTGAGACAATCCTTCAAATATCTGATGATCACTATCATATCTACACTTACATCTTTTCAATAGACTAAACATATCCAGTTTCTTTAGCCATTGCTTATAGGGCTGGGTTTTGAAATCTTTCATTATCTCTGTTATTCTCCTCTGAACTTGTTCCAATTAATAAATGTGGTTTTTTAACTGGACCCAGAGTTCCAGATGGTTCTAACCAATACATGGTAGAGTAGAACAATTAATTCCCATTATCTATGTTCTTGTTAATGCATCCAATTTTAGCATATGTCTTTGTAGCAGCTACATCACACTGCTGGAGCAGGTTTAACTTCTCAGAGTGAAGACACTCAGATGTTTTTCAGAGGTACTCTGCCAAGCCTGAACTTTCCCATCCTATACTTGTGCCTTAAATTCTTCTTCCCTAGAAGCAAACGTTTATATTTCTCCATGTTACATTCTATCCTGTTCATTTCAGTCTGCTGTTCAAGCATAGTGTAGAGACCCACAACTTGGAGAAGTTGGGTGGATACCATTAGCAAAAAATAAATTAAGCCCTGAAGCCATGAATTCATTTAAAATAACGTTCATTCATTTAAATTAAATTAAAAAGGGCATTCTTTATCCTCTTCTTATCTATTCTAAGTTATACTTCCCTCCTTTTCCCAGTAACACTGTGGTAACCAGAGTGGATTTAATTTGTCTTCTGAGAGAAGACAAATGCAAAAGTTAAGGAGGTCTATATTCTTATTGTCATCCATTACTGGTTCACTACTTTTTCCTCACAATGGACCTGTACCTTCTTTATTTTTCCTTTTGTTTCTAACATGCTCAAAGTGTCCTTTTGTGTGTATGTGTGTGTGATTTTTGTTATATCTTGCAAACTTTAGCTTATTCTGTACTTCAGCTTTTCTGAGAGGATTCCTAGAGTTTCTGGAGACTCCCTTGTATTATTTTTCTGGGTATGTTCCCCCCTTCTTTTCCTGTACATTTTCTTAAGGGTACCAATGAACTGGTGGGCAGTATCACTTCATGTTACAAGAGGTATCACTTCCTGTAATAAGAAGAGGACTAGGCATTGTATATGACTGTTCCTAGGTTGCCTCTCTCCAAATATCTATAGATATAAATATACAAATAGATCTATAATCTTTAATTATAGTAAAGTTGTCATTGGCAAGATTAATATCTTATCTATGATAATATGATTTGGAAAATACAGGGAAAAAATCCATATCGTTTCAAGTTTGCCGTTATGGCTTTGAGAAGTTTGGTACAACAACTAGGCTTTGCTTTTTACAAAGATATATATTAGCCTCTGAGTGTCTTGATATTGTAGTCTTGCAGTAGTAAAACATTGATATGTCATAATTTACTGTTTTGCTTGCTATTTCTCTCTCTCTCCCTAAGCTTAACTTTTTGCAGTAGCCCATAGGAAAAAAGTACCTCTGTCTTTTGACTGATATAAGGAAGATTCCATAGTTTTTGTTCTGTTTTGTTTTATTTTATTTTTTAATAAAAAATTGTTTTAGATTTTAAAATCTATATGCTAATAAATTTATATTAGCATATATATTTATGCTAATGTATATTGTGCACGTGCCTGTAAATGGATTGACTAGAGTTATTACTTATCTTCCCTTGTGAAAGAGCTTTTTACTTTTCTGCAACAGTTCATGAAATTTTAGAATGTTTCTGTTTGGTAGGAAGTGTTGGGCCTATGCTATTATTATAAGATATTAATTACAATGTCTTTCTGTAGTAGGATCTATTACCTATAACCTCCAGATGGTTTGGATTCAACTTCCATCAGCCTTTGCCAGAGTGATCAAGGGCAAGAGATTGTGACATTCAGTTGTAGTCAAAATGTCTGGAAATTACCAGACTGCCTACCTTGCTCTGTAGCCTTCCTGGCTGTCTATACTTCTTCAAGGAAGTATTTTTTGAAGTTTTCTCAAGATTTCTTCCCTTGAGGTTTAATTGAGGCTGGAGATTGCTGGAGAAGAAGATTGAAAGACAGCATAGTCTTTTAGAAGAAAGACAGGATAGTCACATGTGCATCTTAGCTATCTTGTAACTCAGTGCAAAAGGCTTGCAGACACAAAGTTTACAAAATTTTACAAAATTTCTTTTCCATTAAATAGAAAAAGGATATACAAGGTGTGAAAAAAAATCAGCACAATAATCATAGTTTATCAGAGGCATTACACAGAGATTGGCTCTAGAGGGAAAGATTTAAGTTAGTATAATTTAAGTTAC
Organism: Python bivittatus; assembly: GCF_059951505.1. Lineage (NCBI taxonomy): Eukaryota > Metazoa > Chordata > Lepidosauria > Squamata > Pythonidae > Python > Python bivittatus. The sequence continues at coordinate 33,327,092 of NW_028277125.1, read as the reverse complement.
ATTGATTTCATGGGTTGATTCCAGGTTGAATTAAATATAGAGCCAACTCGTAATAAGTGGGGAAAAAAGGAGTCCCAAGGAACAGAATTTACCAAAATGTTTTAAAAATCAGAGATGACCTTTGAGAAACTATGCAGAGGCAGTTTCTGCAACATGTACACAAACATCCTATAAGCCCAAGAAATAAAGAAAATGTTGACAAGAAACTCAGACCGGCTCTGCCCTAATTCCCCAGAGTATGAGATGGAGGGAAGAGAAAATGCAGTGAGACTTTCAAGATTCTGTTACAATAGCCTATATCAATAAAAAATAGTTCCAGTTAAACTTGTGGTTTTATTTTCCTGGTTTGTCCTACCATATATGCTTGCAGATAAGCTTATCTGTGGATAAGCAAAATACCATGAAAAATGTGCCACCCACAGATAAGCCAACCCTTGAAAAATTTGTATCTTGTTCATTTTCACAATTTTGTAGCTCAAGGGAGTGATCATGGGACATTATGTCCCCATCAGGCATGGGACTGTACCATCAACTTGTTGCCCAGATTCCAGCTAAGAGACAGTATCTCATGTGTACTTGATATTTAGCCACCATAAAGGAATTTCTGGATGACAATGTGAAGAAAGGATGTATTTGTCCTTCCAAATCTCTGGCATCCACACCAACGTTTTTTTGTTCTGAAAAAAGATGGTTTTCTTAGGGCTGTTAATGATTATAGACTGATTAACCAGGTGGTTATTAGAGAGCACTATCCATTGCCTCTTATTCCAGATCCCCTGAATTTCCTTCAAAAGGTATACATTTTCACAAAGTTGGACCTGAGAGATACCTATAATTTGATAAGAATAAAGGAGGATATTACTACTTATATGACACCAGATATAGCAATATACAATACAGGTAGTCCTCACTTACTGACCACTCATTCAGTGACCGTTTAAAATTGTGACAGTGCTGAACAAGTAGTACTTACAACCATCCTTGAAGTTCTAGCCGTTGCACTACCCCTGCGGTCACTTGATATGGTATATTCAAGAGCATGCAACACTTTTTCTCTTCACAGCTGCTACCCAGTTCCCACCCACCAATTTGTGATATAAACCCAGACCTTGGAGGTTGCAGTTGGAACCATTCTTGTGCAAATAGAGAAAGGGAAAGGGGAGGATCTCTTGCCACGTGCATTTTATTCCAAGTTGTTTCTACCACCTGAAGAAAACTATGGCATTTTCAATAAAGAGTTGTCTGCAGTGAAGACAGCATTCAACAATGCAGGCATTTCCTAGAAGCAATCCATCCAGTATAAGCATGTATAGATCACAAAAATGAAGAAGTTCTGAAGAAATCACAATGTCTAACACATTAAGATCAGGGGGTTACAGTTTTCTCCTGTTTCAATTTTTTTATCTCATTTTTTTTCCTGGCACCCAGAACAAGTTTTCAGATGCCTTATCACACAACCCTGAATATGACATCCCTATTCATCTCTACCTACAATATTGTAGTTGATAAATAGAGGTAGTCATATCTCAGTGACATTGCTCATAGTTTATACACAGAGGGTTTCATGTTCAGTTCCTGGCATCTATAGATTTTATGTGGGATTCTAATTGATCAGCCCTTTCTATAGCATGTAAATGACGTTCCATATGAGTAATATCTTCAATAGCATTTGCACTATGTTAGTTATATCCTCTTTACTCCTCTCTGTCATACAGCAGCCTCCAGTTTTGAGGTCTCTTCCAATTTCAGATTCAAAAATCTATTCAACATTAAATCTGACCTGCTGAAACCTCTGCAGGCTTAAGCCAACTTGCATGTTTTGTAGACATTAAAACATTGATTTTAGTTTGCTTATTGTCTTTACCTGTAGCAGTATCCTCTGGACTCATTCTTGGTCTCTTTTTTTTTTGTTCTTCATCCTGTTGGCAAGTCTTTACAACTCAGTACCGCTGAAATCAAAGAAATAATCATTATGGGACATTCCAGATGGAGAGAAACCCCCACACACATTTCCCTCATTTCTTTGTTTCAGGATGGAGTGGAAATAAATGTTATTGTGACTAGAAGTTACCTTTCCATTAAGGCCTGGAAAGCTAGGCTCCTAAGCTGAGCAATAATTGTAGAAAAATCCAGTTCTACATAATTTTTGAAGAGTTTTGTTGAAGGAAGTCCCTCAAGACCTGGCTATGTTACTAGGCCTGGGGCTCCCAGGGAACAAGAGACACATTCAGATGGTTCTACTACTGAGGTGTAAATACTCACTGCCTCTTTACCTGGAGTTTATATATTCTGTTTTTAATAATATTTAATCTTCAATACTGATTTTTATAGTTTTATGATTGTTTCATATTTGTGTTGTTTTTATCTGATTGTTGCATGCTGCCCAGAGTCACTTTTCATGAGATGGGTGGCCACATAAACTGAATGAATGAATGAATGAATGAATGAATGAATGAATGAATGAACGAACTTTTAATAACAGTCAGGTTGAGAGCTTGGCAGAAATGCTTAAAATAACATATTGAAATATGTCAAAATGGTATGTGCAAAAGTCTGTCAGAAAGTAGATTTCAAATTCCATGTCATCTTATATTAGCACTGTGATCTGTTCTGAATCTTGCACAGGTTCATACAAGAGATTAAATTAATGATTTAAAATCTTCTGCTCAATAAATAAAGATATATTAGTTCATCTATAACTACCATTATGTTCCTATTTTTTAAATAATTGTATTATCTTGGGGGTAGAATTAACTTGAGAGAAACATAACTAGAGTTTCTACAGCATTTTCTTTTAAACTGAAGTATGATTTTCTGAAAATATGCACGGGAAGCTCATAAAGATATAATTAGAACTGTAAAATAGTTCTATTGATATAACATAATGCAGTTCTAGCAAATGGGAATGGGACCAAAGTATACAAATGAGAGAGAGGGAATATGGTAGCAAGGACAATCACAAAAGTATGAAAAGTTTGAAAACTCCTCAGGGTTCTTTATTGTTGTTGTTGTTTAGTCGTTAAGTTGTGTCCGACTCTTCGTGACCCCATGAACCATATTGCACCAGGCCTTCCTGTCCTTCACTGCCTCCCTGAGTTTGCTCAGTTTCATGCTCATTTATTGTCTTTATTGTAGGTCAAGTGAAAAATCTTCAGATCAATATAACCATGAACCAAAAGAAAACACATGACTTGAGATCAGTGAAAATGTAGTGTGAGCTTTTGAGGCAACTAATAAATATAGCAATGTCATTATGCATTAACTGAAATATTTACATTTGGATCCCTAGCAGAATAAATCAGGAATAATTTATTCAGGTTTATAAGTAATAAACAAATGTCAACATAGCTTAAAGCACAGGAGTCAATCTCAGAATGACTCTAAAAGCTTCCAGATTTGTCTTTTATATAAATAAATAAATATTGATGACTTTTTTTAATAATAATTTTTATTAAAGATTTTTATCAGATATAAAAGATAAACAAAGTAAAATTTAAAAAAAGAAAGAAGAAAAAGTAAAGTGAAAAAGTGAGAAAAGTAGAAGAAAAAGCAAATAGAAACAGGAACAGAAAAGTATATAAAGAAGCAACTCCCGATCTCCTTTATAGCAGTTACAAGCAAACAAATCTTCACACCACTCTTTAAAATTACATCCTATTTCCTTTCTTCCCATTATTCAACCTTTTTTAGTCAACAAATCCATAAATCACCAATTCATTTTTTTCCATTTTCAGCAAAATGTCCATAAAAGGTTTCCAGTCTTTTTGACAAGACAAGTACTTCTATTAATGTTCATAAAAGGTTTCCAGTCTTTAATAAAAGTTCTTGTTGTTTTGTCCGTGATCAAACAGGACAAAATTTTGTCATTTCTGCTAATTCTATCATCTTCACAGTCTCCTCCTCCACTGTGGATATTTCAGTATTTTTCCATCTTTGTGCATATAATAACCTCACTGCAGTCACCATATACAAAACCAGTCTTCCATAGGTCTTTTCTAATTGGCTGTCCACAAGTCCCAATAAAAAGAGTTCTGATTTCATTTGAATATTAATCTTTAAAATTCTCTGTATCAATGTGTGTACTTTTATCTAATTTTTTCGCATGCATAGTAAAACAATCCTTCATGTTTTCTACATTTCCAACATTGATTGCAAGTAGCCTTATACATCTTAGATGATTTCTCAGGTGTCATATCAGCGGTACAGCATATCATACAAATTATCTCTTAAATCATAACAGAATGTAAATTTCAGTCCTTTGAACTACATTCTCTTCCATTGGTCCATCTGCATATTATAACCAACATTCTTAGCCTATTTTATCATGCATTCTTTAACGTATTATTTCATTTCAAATCTCAGCAAAAGTTTGTACATTTTAGCAATCACATGTTCATTTGTACATAATTCAATTTCAATACTGTTGAATTTCCAATGTGATAATACTTCTAAATGCAGAATGGCTATTTGGCTGTTTGGCTCTTTGCTTGGCACATCATATGTGGGCTGCATAAGGTTTCCAGATGCTCTTTATATAGTCTTCTGAGTTTCCAGTAAGCTACACCCACCAACCATGCTGAATGAGAATTATGGCAGCTCTAGTCCCAACACATCTGGATGATACCACATTGGGCTAAGTTGTATTATAATTTGTATTATAATAATGCATCAGAATGGTTGATATTAATCTGGAGTCATCCAATTATGTTTAAAAATAACTTTGTGATTTGAGCCTATTTATCTCCATTGACTTATATCCAAGTGCTTAGACTAGTAGTATAATAGGTTGTTGAAATAAAGGAAGTACAACTATTTCAGTTGAATTTACTGCAGCAGGACAATAAAATCCAATTTAGAATCCCTTTGTGAAGAAAATGTACTTTTAGTCTAGATTCCCAGAAGAGCAAAAAAAGCTCTAAGGAGTAGTGCTGAAAACTCTTATAACATTTGATAAGAATGTTTTATTGTTTAAGATGCTTTTAAAAGGAAAATTGCGAGTGAATAAAACATTGCGTTATATTCACAATGCATGATTAAATAAGAATTGTCGCCGATTATCTTTCCCATATGTACAAATTCATGTACCTATGAAAAACAGTGCACTTTTTCCTTAAGCATCTGGCAGACATAAATGCTAAATAACTTTGAACAGAGACAGCTGCCTGCCATTGTGAATCTTGGCATACTGATAGAGGTATTCTATATAAGAACAGTTTATCAAAACTGGACAAAGAAAGAATGGCATTTGAGTGGAGTAATCAATCCATTAACATTTAAAATAGGACCTCTGTCTTCTTCTCTACATAGATCCACAGGCAGTGGCTTGGATATTGTCTCTAGAAATGATACTTCCTTGGGACTTGAGTCTACTGTTTAAACTAGGTTTTAATCACAGAGGTTAAAACAGAATTCTTTCTTAAATATAGGATTAGCATAGGATCCACGTTACCCCTATCCCTTACATTTTTTTTCCACAATTGTTGACATCTTGAGTAAATGTAATATGAAAATTCAAGTGATCACTTAGTAGCATCAGTGTGATTTGTGTCCTAATTATATAGACGCACCTCCTGAGGGTGGACCCTGTGTGGCCCATGTAACTTTTACTTTTTTCAGATCAGAATGATATAGAAATCACTGAAGAAAAAAAAATGGAATACCGTAATACAGGATTGCTCAATGAAACAATACAGAAATTCTTTTATATCTGTTTTATGCATCTAAAAGAGGTTTTCTCCATTTTTATTATGTTGTTTATTTAAAGAATCCAGAGTGTGACTCTTTTGCAGCTGTATCTGTAAGGTTGATTCAGCACTGCCCCATGTTAAAACAGCACTAATGTTTCAGAGCAGCTGCATCATATTACTCCTACAATTAGTATATGACATTGCAGGCTGAATATTTTTCATCTAGATAATCATAAGTAGTCAGTAACCACACAGTAAAGTAAGTTTTCTGAGCTTTCTTTTTTTATATACATACATACATACATACATACATACATATATATATATATATATATATATATTTGGGAGTTTTGTTTTATTTATTAGCAGGACTAAAATGATTCCAAGTGACAATGAGACTTGTCACTTCCAAGTGACAATGAGCTAATGAGACTTCCCACCACCCATACCCTCAAAGAAAACTAAGAAGCTGAGTTGTTTCATGGTCTTGGTCTTGGTCATGAAAGTAGCACAATTACCTATTCAATTGTTCAAAATATATCGGTTGTCAAAAATATGCAAATTAGTCCAAAATGTCAGTTGACCAGTATATAAAGCGTTTACCTATCAAGTGTTTTTGGGTTTTTTTAAGTTTCATAAACCAAGGATGACAATTACTAATCAAACTTTTTTTTTTGGTGAAGATAAAGAAGGAAGTGGTGTATTTCCATAAACACCTTTCTCATATCTCATACTACATTTTGATAACTTTGAATTTATCATTCTGACTAAATTACAAATTATGGTAGTTTACTACCACTAATGAAAGGAATCAACATTTTTTTTTTTTTTTGGCATACTCATGATTTCTACCATACTTTATTCCCTTGGCATGAATTATCTGCAATGGTTTGCTTTGACATTGACTAATATTAACTTGATTCCTACTAGAAGAACACTGTAGCCTGGTAATATGACCAAAGTATCCAAAAACAAAAACAAAAAAATCTAATTTTATGACTTCTTAATATCTCACAATTTTATAATTATAACAGCAATTTTAAACTCAGCAACCTGCTCCTAACTCAAATTCAACTTGTTAGCTATAATGCCCAAAATAAATTTCAAAGTTGTTCATCAGAGAAATTTAATTATTAAAATTCCTCTTAATTTCCCCTTCTCCTTATTTTTCATATATCCTCTATGTATTTTTTTTTCAACAGAAACAATGAAGCCCTCTTATTTTTTTGTTCAGAATAATCTTTTGAAATCCCACTTCTGAGATTTTTTTGCTGTAGCTTTTGCAGCAATGCTTATTGCATATGTCACTGTTTCCTGGCATTAACAGAACCTTTCTCTTCATATATTTCCAACACATTTTAAAAAGAAGTTATTTTGGGCAGTTGCAGTTAAAAATTTTCACACTTGTGCAATTTTCACATGTTTGAAACCTCAAATAGGTTACACTATCTGAAATGAAAATTCTCACCTTGGTAAGGCTAAAACAGCTAGAATAACTGTGAATAGCATTTATGACAGGTGAATTTAAAAATGCAGTTGATAAAATTTCATCCACTAATATTTGTGGTTCTGTTAGCACTTTTAATACATCTCTGTCTATGTCTCCATTTCTATCTATATTTATATCATTTCTCCACTTAATACAAATATGCATTCAAGTAAAATTATTTATGCTTGCATTAATAAAGGCTCTAATATTGCACTAAAAATTTAAAGTGGTTGGAAGTGTGTGAATGGAAATAGTAAGTGGAATGATCTTTGAAAACAGTTGCTAACTTAAAACTTCTCTATTCAGGACAATAGATTTGTTAATTGTTTTTTTAAACTGTTGCTGAATTCATTGCTATGGAAAAAGAGGGAAAGAAAATAGTTTTCATTTCTTTCCACAGGGAAGAAAACATTTTCTAGAGTGCAATATTAGTTAAGAAGAGTGTGACAAAGGTGGCAAAGTCCACCTTTATTCTGTCAAAACTTCCCTCATTCTCATTTGCTTGTCAGTGCTGTGGAATAATTCAAATGATTGGATGCTGCAAATCCTTCTTGAAAATGGTGTCTTCCAGATGCTTTGAAATATATTTCTGATTGCTTTCTTCAGGTTTATGTATTATTTTGCTTATTTTTAGACATCTTTACTGGCAAGTGTTGTCTTTCAAAGGGATTCACAATGATTTAAAAAGAGAGATGATCCTGACCTTCAGACTTGTATCTGCCTGATGTTTCTTCTAGGTAGCAACTGGCCCTTCATCCACAAGCAGATGACTGAGACCAAATGTGCTGCCCTTCAATTCTCCATTCCCCAGGGCATCATTTAAGTTATGGTTGTGTGGCCACTACAACATATTATGTCAGCATCTTTGTCTCACACAACCTACATTACCATTGGCTTTCTACCAAGTTCAGGGTACTGACTGGATGAAAATGGGAAAAATCCTCTCCCATCATCACTGGATCATGCCACATGAAACATCCCACATTGCTCAGTACATTTCAATTACAGCATGGCCAAGAAGTTAAGAATATAAGGTAGCTGACCTTATTCCAGGTAGCTGACTCCTAATGCAATTGCTAAGTGAGTTGTGCCTGATTTTACAAACTTTATCACCATGGTCATTAAGTGAGTCATGCAGTCATTAAGCAAATCCAGCTTCTCCAATGACTTTGCTTGTCAGAATACCCCTGGGAAGGTTGCAAATGGTGATCACATGACTCGGGGATGCTGCAACTGTTGTAAATACATGCCAGTCACCAAGTACCCAAATTTTAATCACATGATTGTGGGGATGCTGTGATGGTTGTAAGCACAAGGACCAGTCCTAAGTCACTTTTTTCAGCACCATCATAACTTTGAACAGTCGTTAAATGAATGGCTGTAAGTCGAGGATTACCTGTACTGTCTACTACTTGGGTACAATATACTTTGCTACATCCTTTTTGACTATGAAAGCAACACAATTCCTTCTTTGCTATTGTGTCTGAGTAATAAGCAGCATGATCTGACTGGAAGCATCCAATTCTGGTCCATTTCAATTTGCTGATGATGTCAGTGTGTAGTCAATGTATTTCATTTCTCACCATGTGAGCTTTCCCATGTTCATGCTTCTTATATGCCACTGTAGTTCTGTCTTTGCAGATTTGGATTTTCTTTTCCTGCATGGTAACCTCAACACCTAAACTTCTCAAAGGTTTACCCAGCCATGTCATAAACTCTATATGGACTGTGAAAGTAGCTCATCTACTTTCTACTTTCAGCTCTTCCTCGACAGCATATTGAGTGCCATCCAACCCAAAAGGCCATTCATCCAGCACTATATCATCAATCATTTTATCTTGTCTATCTATTACCTTGTCCTGTGCTATATGAAATGATGCCCTTGCCATTGTCACTAAAGTAATCATTGGTTTCCAGCATCTTCCTACATTGCTGTTGCCTGATATGTATGCCTGCTTGCTTTAGCTGGACAGCTAGAATGATTTTCACTGCTAGGATTATCTAGCCTTGGCGTACACTCCTAGTATTCTTCAGTCATTCCTCCCAGGAACAGCCTCTCACTACCACCACAAGAGGGCAGCACACAAGGTGAAGATGACACTGGATATGAAAGAAAGAAAGTAGCTAGTGTCATGTTGATAAGGATGGCTCTGAAAAGAGCAGATGTGACTTTCAAGGAGCAAGACAGCGTGCATACATTGTACCTGGGCTCTTAGTTATAGTTCTGCTCCTGTGCCTATGCGCATTCAATTTAAACTGCATTCATGTACATTCATGAAAAAGAAACAAAAACAAAACAGAAGGAACCAAATGATGTTGGTAGCAAATGGAGCTTGCAGGGCTATAGGTTTTGAAAGAGGCAACACTATAGAAATACATCCTATGGACAACACTACATCTTAATGTTTAGCCCATGTTTAAACTGCAAACTTAATGGATATTCTATTTTTTTGCATATCATATCCTCACTGAGAACAACTGTAGTAGTAGCATGGCAGCCACAATTGTGTCTTACAAATGAAAAGGACTACAAAATAGGTTTTGCTACAAATGTTCACCACATCTGAGCATTGATGATAGTTTAATTGCTGGAAGACAATACATGTAGCATTGAGATAAATATGTCTTCTGAGATGAAAAAAAAAAAGTAAGGGTTAAGGAAAGAGAGCTGGTGGGCTATCACTGCAGTCCTTCAACATCTTACACTTCAGGTAGTTGGTTCATTTTGTCTAATGGCATTGCCAGCTGTGTTTATTTGGCATGACGCTCTATCTCTGTCATCTTGCACATACACACAAAAAGAGGAATTGTATCTACATACCTTTGGGGACAATACTTAATTAAAATTATTCATGTGAACAGGAAAAGTAAACTTGTTTCACAACTGAATTCCCAGAATATAATATAAATGATCCATTTAAGTGTTAAAGAGCGTCCAAATCATTAATAAAATATTTGCCTGGTCAAAAGAATAATTGTTTTTGCATTCATTCATTACAACATTTGTCCTCCAGTAGCTGTAGAATGGCAAACCATTTAATACCAGAAATCTTCGGTCTATCATTTTTAATGTTATTATTATTCATGAACTTCCTAATCGAGCTCAATTGCTAATGTGACATTCTTAATTGTTTAATGTTTTATTAATATCTCATCATGACATATTAATAGTGACCTTTTGCAGTTACAATAGTTAAGGTCTTATTGCATTCAACATCGTTCCTTTTTCCCTTAATAGATTTTGATGTCATTGCTTTAGTTGTGGTAATGGAATATCAGAACCGTAAAGGTGACAGAGAATGAAAATTATGGAGCACACATCCACTTAGCAGTTACGGAGGAACAGAGTACAGCTGACAACCTGAAAAACACATGAAGGAGGAATATTTTTTTGCATCATGGGCTTTTCTTCTGGAGCATGATTAATTTTCAGCAGCAAGACTCCAGCATTTAGTCCACCCTAATGATCTGCCAAAGCAAGATTCACAAAGCACATGGGAATAAAATGTGAAATGGCAAAATCACACTTCACTAAAACAACGCTAACAAGTGAGGTGCTTACTTAATTACTACAAGGATGCAATCAAATAAGTGTGCATTATTAATAGAAAAGCACAAAAGCTGAGCCAAGTTCCTCCTCCTCCTCCTCCTCCTCCTCCTCCTCCTCCTCCTCCTCCTCCTCCTCCTCCTCCTCCTCCTCCTCCTCTTCTTCTTCTTCTTCTTCTTCTTCTTCTTCTTCTTCTTCTTCTTCTTCTTCTTCTTCTTCTTCTTCTTCTTCTTCTTCTTCTTCTTCTTCTTCTGGCATAAATATTATATTCTGCTCTATTGTCATCCATTTCAATAAATATTTCTTATTCTTTTTATCATGATATAAATGTAACTTCTCCCCATATTTAGGTACTTAAAAATAATAATAAAAACAATCTTTTATTCATTCCTCTGCAATCTCAGATATCTGCTATCACACATCTCAAAAGTTTTATCTTCTCAGATTTTCTTTCTTAAACTCTCTCCTACAGGAAATATGCCATTTCCAGTATGTATCTCTGAATCCAGAAATATGATTATGGCACAACATTGTCCCAGATCCAACTGGTTAGATGGAACAGGAAACAGAAGGCTAATCTAAATTAATTGATGTTCATTCACACTTTCTTATGGTATCAGCAATTAGGCCTCATTAGAATCCCAACTGGGCCAATGGCATTTATAAAGCACGTAAGATTTGTGATAAATCTTTAATGAGAGTTATGGACATAATTTGTCTGACAAATATAATAAATAAAAAAGAGCAAAGATAGTTCTCCCAAAGTTTTTAGAAACTGTTATTTTTTTGTTTCTCATTTCAACAAAGTTTATATTTTCTTTCTGATTTTTTTTTTTTTTTGCTACATAACATGAAATTTCTGTATATTCCATTTTTTAACTAATACATTATATTATATGTACTCTATTGTCACCAGAGGTTTCCCTAATTGCTAAGCTAAGTAAGTGCTAAAATGCTTTCTTTTTGAATTGAACTGCTGTTTAATTGAAACAATTAACACTTTTTTCATAGGCATAATCATATAGAAGTGTGAAATAAAACTGTGTTGAAATTTGAGATTTCAGACTAGGAGAACAATGCATAATACACAATGTCTTCTAATGACTCAGCGATATTTATGTATCAATAACAGCATAATAGTAGGTAAACCATAACACAAAGTTGAAGTATAACATATACACATACGCAAAGACTGAATCTCCAGCACAGGGAATTGTTGGAAGATAAACATTGTTTTTCTGACAACTTTCTATTATGAAACCATTTGAATTGCTGCAAAATTTTTATTTTATAGGTTCTCCTATATCACCTAACATGAAGGAATAGAAAAACTTCAGAATAAAAACTTATTGTGTTGGTAACTTAGGTTGTTAAAAGTTAGCTGTTGCTTCCTGATTTATTAGTATAATTGCAAAGATTTACACATACTGATAACAGAATTGTATTCTAGAAATTGATCTGTCAGGGATTAGCTATGGAATTCATTTTTAGTGCCACCCACACACGTATGTGCTACTTTTGTCTCAGTATTTCCTAGATAAAATATAAAAATTTAGCTATTAATTTTGTGAGTTGCTCACATGGTTTGAGATTAAAAGCTTTTCATCAAAGTCTTAATCAAAAGTGGAGCCTGATTATTTTGGATTCATGAGTTTCCTTATATCAGGAGCTATGGAATCTTATGCCCTGGTAAGCACTTTGAACCGAACTGGAAAGAAGACTGTGGGACAATTCAAACATTTAGCAAAGAAATATAATAGACAATATTTATAAAACCAAACCATTTCATGATGATAAACCATATGTTCAGAAGCAAAATTCTAAATCATAACTACCCTGCAGCTATAGCCATAATGTTAGATGAGTTTTAGCATAATATTAGTGAAACATAGAATTATAGAGTTGGACAGCATCATTTAGGCCATCAAGCCCAAACCTTGCTTAATGCAGGAATCCAAATTAAAGCATCTGAGACAAATGGTTGTCTAGCCTCTGCTTCAACATATCCCACGGAGGGGAGTTCAGAGCATTTCCACGTAGTTGGTTGCACTGCTAAAATGCTATTAGTGTTAGGAAGTTTTTTTTTCCCCTAACGTTCAGTCAGAATCTGCCTTCATGTAATCTAATGTATTCCATATCCCACATTCCATAATGAGAGTGAACAGAACATGACCATCTTCTATGTGACATCCTTTCAAGTATTTGGACAGGGTTATTATAACACTCTTTTCTCAAGGCTAAACATTCCCAACTCCATCACTCTTTCTTCATAGAAATGGGCCATTAAGAGCAATCAAGGAAGAAACAACACCCCAATCAAGAATGGTAGAGCAAGCTTCCATAATAAATAGTCAATAACTTCACTTCTCATGCACTGATTATGTTACCTAGCCTGATAATGAAACACCTGCAAGAAGAAAAATAAGCTCAGAGAACATTAAGTACCAACTGAAGCCTGAGTTTTATATAACCTTAACTATTGAGACCCATATGTTTGTGAATGTAAAAAGAAAAGTGGTCAATTTCCAAGAAATGGACCAACTTCCAAGCAGTGAGGCAAGTCCAAGGAATGTTTTTGAAGAAAAAGTCAAAACTATTGAAAATGTGCCCTCTAAATGAAGATGTTAACCAAAATGAAAAAAAAAAACCAAAAACACACACATGAGGATGGAAGAGCAAAAAATGGGAAAAAATGGTTTTAAGATTGAGAAAAAAAGTGAAATACTTGGGTATTACTATGACTAATATGAATTGTCTGTTATTTCAGAACAGTTATGTTAAGACATGGAATGAAATTAAGAAGGTTACGCTGAGTTAGAAGAAATTACAGTTGTCAATGTTGGGGAGAATTTCTGTGATAAAAATGAATGCACTGCCTAGAATGATTTTTTGTTTTGTTTTGTTTTGTTTTGCTTTGTTTTGTTTTGTTTTCTTTCAAACAATACTTATTTTTGACAAAACAAAACTGATGTGCCATTTAAGCAATGGCAGAAAGATATATCTAGGTTTGTATGGCAAGGAAAAAAGCCAAGGGTTAAATATAAGATCCTCCAAGATGCAAAGGAACAAGGAGGATTAGGATTCCCTGATTTATAACTGTATTTTGCAGCCTGCTGCTTGGTTTGGAGGAAAGAGTGGGTGCTGCTGAGAAATAAAAGAATTTTAAACTAGAAGAGCATGACCCAAAGTTTGGATGGCTTTCTATGGTACGATAAAGTTAAGCTTAATGTCGTTTTTAAAAATCACTATATTAGAAGCGCCATATTGAGAACATGGAATAGGTATAACCCAAATCATACTCAAAAATGCCTTCATGGGTCTCAGCACAAGAATTGTTATACAGAAAAGAAACATCAGACAAAAGAGAGATGGTTAACCTATTGAGAGTTGCTACAAGAGCATGGAGAATATAAGATGAAATAAAGAGAACAATTGACTGCAGAGGGATTTAGTTTTAAATGGTTTTTATATCCACAGTCAAGAGAAAGATTTAAGGTAGATAACAGGGCATTTGGAAATGAACAGCACAAGACAGAATTTAAAATTGAATTATGTACAAATGATGAACATGTAATTGCTAAAGTGAATAAACTCTTGTTGAAATTTGAAATGGAAGAAGTGAAAGAGTGTATGATAAAATGGGCCAGAAGCTTTGGACATAATATACTGATGGAACAATGGGAAAATATGTGGCTGAAGATTGAAATTCACATTTTGTTATAATTTAAAACATAACTTTTATAAACTGATGTACTTGACTCCAGAAAAATTATCCAGAATGTATAAAGGTACTTCAAATTTATGTTGGAAATGTGGAAAACATGGAAGGTATTTTACCATGCCTGCAAAAAAGCCAGAAAATGTTGGGTTCAAATAGTACAGTGATATAAAGAATTTTAAAGATTAATAGTCAATTGAAACCAGAACAACTTCTTGTTGGGACTAATGGATAGACAGTTAAAAAAGAGTTGTGAAAGATTGTTTTTATATAGGATAACTGCTGTGAGAATATTATATGCAGAAAAATGGAAAGATTCTGAAATACCCACAATGGAGGAATGGCTGGTGAAGATGACAGAACTAGCAGAAATGGCAAAATTGACATGTTTGATTAGAGAAGAGACAATAACTACATTTATTAGTGCTGGAAACCCTGAATGGACTTTTTGCTGGGGGAAAAGGGGGGGGGGACTTGTGATTTATGGGTTTAATGATTAGAAAGGGTAGATTATGGAAAGAAGGAAACTTTGATGTAACCTTAGAGAGAAAGAAGTAAAATATAAATGTACTTGTAACTGCTGTTAAGAAGACTGGAAGCCTTTTCTTTTCTTTTCTTTTCTTTTCTTTTCTTTTCTTTTCTTTTCTTTTCTTTTCTCTTTTCTATTTCTTTCTTTGCACTTTTTTACTTACTTATTACTTTACTTTTCTCTTTCAAAATTTGTATTGTTTTTATTCTTTTAAACATGTCTTTAATAAAAATTATATATATAAAAAAAGAAAATGGGCCTACTAAGAATGGAGAAAGAGCAAAGACAGAAGATTATTCATAACCAACATTTATACTACAAGATATAATCACTAAACTGAACTCAAAGTTTAAGAATTTCCCTTCTTGTCACTTTCCATGCTTATTAATAGAATGAATTTAGACCAAGAATCAGAGCACAACAGCAAAATTATCTTTCTCTCCTTGAAGACGGAGGATTCCCATTAGAATCACTACATCTATTATTTAGAGAAGATTCTGTTATGACATAAAAACCTTTAAGGTGCAGTCTAAAACTGTTTGCAGCACTGCATATTTAAAGGAATAATACATTTGAAAAAATTCAAAGGGCTCAAGAACTCTGTTCTCATCCACCAGTATTCACTGTTTCTTCTTGAAGGCTTTTCTACATATCTCAGCACTTCAGCCTGAATTACAAAATACCTATTTAATGATATCTGAAGCTCTTAGAAGATGCTGTGTTTCTCATACAAATATAGATCACATATTGTATTTGACCCTTCTGTACATGGGTCAGAACATGGTGTACAGGGGAACATCCATTAATAACTTATAGTTTCCGTTAACATTAACATCTCTGTCTCTTTCACTCACTCTCTCTCACTCACATACACACACACAATCTGAAACATATTATTTTTGGAAAGA
This sequence comes from Python bivittatus, assembly GCF_059951505.1. Classification (NCBI taxonomy): domain Eukaryota; kingdom Metazoa; phylum Chordata; class Lepidosauria; order Squamata; family Pythonidae; genus Python; species Python bivittatus. Next base: position 33,311,214 of record NW_028277125.1, on the reverse strand, counting down.
TGAAATCTTTGCAGGATGGTGATCTTTTATTCCTTGCATTAAGAATGATCTCTTCCATGGTATAAATCTAGATAAGTTCCTTTTTCCTACAATAACAACCAGAAAGAATTGTTAGAACTGGATCATAGTAAACAGAACAGTAGAAGATATTTTAGACTCCAGAAGCATCAAAAGTTCTCTCATCTGTTCTGAGATCCATAAATTATTCCCCAGTAAGGACGTATGTCATAGAAATCACATCTTCTAAATATTTGACAGGCATAATTTATTGAGGATTGAAAATATCATTCTTCCTCCAGGCAGTGCACTCACAGTGCTATTTTTAGGTCTTACGTGGAAGATGTCTTGATTGTACAAGTTCACAGGTTCAATGGGCTAATAGATGAAAGTCAAGGCTCCATTCAGAGTTCTCTTTAAAGCTTTTGAAACACTGTAGCACTGTCATTCTGTGCACTTGGGTTGGGTGAAAAGAAGATTAAAAACTTTCAAGATTTTTTCTAAACATAATTTCATTGGATTGATTAAATGGTGAACACAACCAGTAACTGGAGTAGATAAATACTTGGCATCATCTTCAGTTCTCACATCAACCCAGTCTCTTTTGTTTACAGTTTCCTGAAGGTAGTCAAATTATTCCACAGTTAATGTAACTGAACTATATTTGTTTAATCAACATAAACCTTGTGACAGAAACCTTCATGTCCCTTATAGATTGTGTAAATCTTTCCTATAATCCTAATAATATACTCTATGAGTCAAAAGTATTTGCTTCACAGGGTTGTAGACAAAAATGCCAGTGAAAATAGTATACTAGACACAATAAATTATATGGCTGACAAGGTATGAAACTCTAGCACTCAGCAATATTTAATTAATTTTATAAAGTCCTTGGAGTAACCCATTCAACTAGTCATATTTGAGAACACTGTTGGCCACAACACTGAGCAGTTTTCATGCAACAAGCTGGAATTTTTTCCTTTTTTATACTCTTTACAAGATACTAATTTATAGGAAGAGATGAAGAAGCATTTTTCTCCATTTGTGACAATTAAAAATACATACTGAATAAAAAATGGGGTTTTAGCTAATCATTATATATTGTGTCTCTATGTCATATATGAGGTTTTGTTTGTTTGTTTTTTAATCCATTCAATTGTGTATGATTCTCAGAGACTGTCTGGACAAGTCCCTGCAGTTTTCTTGGTGAGGTTTTTCAGAAGTGGTTTGCCATGACCTCCTTCCTAGGGCTGAGAGAAAGTGACTGGCCCAGGGTCACCCAGCTGGTTTTGTGCCTAGGCAGGACTAGAACTCACAGTCTCCCAGTTTCTAGACAGATGCCTTAACCACTACACCAAACCGGCTCTCTGTATGAGGTTTAAAATATCCTACATATATAGCACCAGGTATAGGATAGAAATCAGTTTAAGAATACATTTGTACTTTGATAAAATTTTCATTCACTTTTACACATGAGAACTAAACAAGAATCTATACAGTAGAACCCCTTGCATTTTGAAGTTGCAAAATATATATAGCCCTAAAGAAGCTGTATACTATTCTATATATTAGTTATCATATTTGCATATTTCCACTATAATTTGAATAACTGCAATCCAGTCTCATAATGTTACAGATAATGCAGTTTATGTAGTTTGATCTGGCAACATAAGGAGATTCAGACTGTCCTGCATACCATAGCTATTGTTGAGAACATGATAACCAAGTCTGCAGTGAAGTTGCTGGCCCAGTATTCATTCATTAACTTGTTGCCTGCTTTTTTGGTATAGCTAACAGCAATACCAAAAACTGTTGTTGTACCACAATGAAGCACTGCAGTTATCAGTTAATTTGTTATTGTTTTGGTCTGTTGAATTCACCTTAATTACCGTACAATCATAATATAAACATTGAATTAGAAGGTTCACTAGAGTAGACCTGGCTTTTGTATACTGGAAGTTAAATTAGAATACACAGTAGAATTCTTCTACTGACAAATCCTATCAGAACAATGTTTCATTATATGGCAGGAAATTTGAAGTTCAGAAACTATTTTGGTCATGCTCCCAAAAAAGAATTCAAAGCTACTGTACCTCAACAAAATGTAGGTATGTTCTGCTTTCCTAGTACTCTTGGCACAATTTAATAATGTTCAGAGTGACTCATAAATATTTGTGGATTTCAGTATATGAAGACTGAGATGTGGTCACCTCCCAAATGCATCCTTACAACAAGGAGAAAAAGGTATGTTAATATTGCTATTTGTATCTCTTGCATTTTGAGAAACATGTAGGAGGTAATGGAAAGACTTTAGCCTAGGTAGCCTAGGGCCCCAGTGAAATAATAATGCTAGTTTTCTCCATGTTACAGAAAGGCTTCCACTTTTAAAGAGACACTTGTAAAGAAATGCCATTTTTACAAATATTGTTTATTTCTCATCCTATGTAACCAATTTAACAGTTAACAAAGGAACATTGAAGAAATCAGTCAGTTTTGATGATAAAAGGAGGTAGAGAAGAACTTGCACAAAGAAACATCAGGAACAAACAAAGAATAGAAAGAAATATGGAATAAATACAATAAGCTCCAGCTATCATAAAAGTTTTTAGATTGTTAAGAAAGTCTGAGTCATCTACTAAGTGACTTTTTGTTCTGTCACTGAGGCTTTGCCCAGAATTGAATGTAAAAGGCCAAGGCCTTGCTTTCATCTGAACATTCAAAGATTATCCAGCCTCCTTTGGCTAAATGTTTTGAATTAATCTGCACTGAGCATCTTTGTTCAGTGATAATATCCTCTGATTTGAGGACCACTGAGCTACACTATACGGTAGCTGCTTTGCTGTGTCCCCATGACATGCTTAACTGGCTCATGAGCAGGGATAGTGTATGAACACCTCAATCCAGTCAGGTAGGGGCATTTTTAACCCGCCAGTGGCCCAAAGTTTGTTTTGAGTTAAATATCCTTTTCCAATCAGCTGTTTCTTGGGAAAATTATACTCCAGTTAAAATGAGAACTTTACTCAGACCTGTCCTCTTAGTCCTCCAAGAAAAAGGACCAAAACAAAAACAAAACAAAAATCTGTATAATAGAACACCCTGCTAAGGTCTGGCAGCCACTGAATACAGCTCCCTAACACACATTATCGTCTCACTCACTTGTCACAACAAGTCAGGTCAACCACCTGGGCATTCCAGCATCATTGATGTGTTCTGGGAAAAAAAAAATCCTGGAAGTGAATTCCATTGTGTTTCCTCTACTAGACCACTGATACTGTTAACTGTGAATTTGAGAAAAATAATCATTTATCTGTCTAGAGATAAGGAAACAACATGATTCCCATTGTTACAACTACAAAAGTTTATTTCCAGTTCACTTTTGGCTGGTTTGGTTAAGGATAAGCACAATTGACCAATAAGAGAACAACAAATTACATCTTTATAAAGGTTTATAGACCGTTCTCTGCTCAGAATCTCTCAGAAAAATACTTGAAGCAAGGTGAGAACAGACCAGATGATATCTAGTTAGAGGTTATAAAATGTACAAAAGTCCTTTTGGCAGACTGATAGGATAGCCTTATACAATTTATTTTATATAAGAAGCTAATCTCACTGAAGTGTGAAGCTCAATTAGTCTTCAAATCTTGCTATAGATGTTTAATAACTTAAGAGCCTTTCTATGGCAAATGATGGAATAAGTTCATTTTTGGTAAAACTGAGAGAACTAAGCATTAACCAAAATGCTTGCATATTTAATACAAATATTAATCTTTCCATTAGCAACAGACTGCTATTTGCCCTAATTCTTTGTGATAGAGAGAAACCACTCCCAGAGGGAGACCAGGAAGGGAAAATCCTAATTTTTTAATTGTTGCTGAATTCACTGCTATGAAAAAAGAGGGAAAGAAAACAGTTTTCATTTCTTTCCACAGGGAAGAAAATGTTTTCTAGAGTGCAACATTAGTTAAGAAAAGAAGAGTGTGAACATTGCAACCACGTGGAGGAAGCTGGCAAAGTCCACCTTTATTCTGTCAAAACTTCCCTCATTCTCATTTGCTTGTCCTGAAAATTGTGCCTTCCAGATGCTTTGAAATATATTTCTGATTGCTTTCTCCAGGTTTATGTATTATTTTTCTTATTTTTAGTTATCTTTACTGGAAAGTGTTGTCTTTCAAAGGGGTTCACAATGATTTAAAAAGGTGATCCTGACCTTCAGACTTGTATCTGCCTGATGTTTCTTCTAGGTAGCAATTGGCCCTTCATCCACAAGCAGATGACTGAGACCAAATGTGCTGCCCTTCAATTCTCCATTCCCCAGGGCATCATTTAAGTTATGGTTGTGTGGCCACTACAACATATTATGTCACCATCTTTGACTCACACAACCTACATTGCCACTGCCTTTCTACCAAGTTGAGGGTACTGACTGGATGAAAATGGGAAAAATCCTCTCCCATCATCATTGGATCATGCCACATGAAACATCCCACATTGCTCAGTACATTTCAATTACAGCATGGCCAAGAAGTTAAGAATATAAGGGGATTGCTGGTAGCTGACTCCCAGTTATACAAATCAGGCAAACCTGGAACTGCTTTGTCCTTTCCATCTTAGCAGATTTTCTTTTCCTAGTAGCAAAACAGAAAAAAGAAACAGCACAGAAACATAACAGAGATACAGATGGAAGCCAATTACATTTTGAATTCCTATACAAGTCCATAAATATGTCAGGTGGGTGGCTTCATAAAAGCCTAATCTGGGATTAACCACATATATAAATTTGGGGCTAGCTGCAGCCTTAACCATTTACAGATTTATTAGATCTGAATGCTAGTTCTTGGAGTCAATAATTTTTATCCTAGTGTCCCATAGTAGCTAAGCTATTGATAAAAAAAATTTCTGAGTGGTGTACCTAGAGTCTTAAATGTGTGTGCTCACCCAAACAGGCATTTGGTTGTCCCTGACCTGAAAGGATGTTAAAAGCTTCCAGAAGAACACAGGATTTTCAGTAATGATAAATGCAAGATGGGGACTTGCATTTTGACTTCTAGTAAATGATCTGAGCCCTGTGATTTCTTGGCTCTTCCAAGCTGTTACTTCACAGTTATGCACAACCTAGTATTAGCAAGATTCTTAATGTTAGGTTTTCAAATTAACATGGCAGATTCACTTATCACGGGGAAGAAAAAATAATTCAAGATGTTCAGACGCAAGATACCCAAAGTTTATGATTTATCTGACAGCTTCAGATAAAGTTCAGATAAATTTTAAATCCTAATTGCTGCCTTCTTTTCAAAACTATATACTGTGTTGTTGTGTGTTTTACTATATAAGTCAGTCTGTCCTGTCTAGCAAACTAAACAGAGACTTATTTATAATTAATTCATTTCTGCCAATGCAGCCACATTCTAGGTATAATAAACCCTTAAGATTAATACAGTAAATAGCAATCCTCTTAGCCTTTATTTTTAGTATTGCTATCTTGATTGTTAAGTATATGATTGATAGGTAAACAAAACAAATATTGTTAAGTACTATGCTCAAGATCATACAAATTACCTCTTGAGATAAGCTGCTTACTTGCTTCAAATTTTTTGCAGGGAAAAAAGGATTGTGCATATATAAACCTTCTATATTTTATACATCAAAGATACCACATTATCAATTCTGAGAGCTTTTGGAGAAGGCAAACATTGGAGAGTGTTGGGATTTGTGCATCCAACTACTGCACTTTGGTGTAAAACAGTCAATGCAAAAGCAGTAAATGCGCAGAGATTCCTACATGGTTTGTGTTATTAAGGAAGAGTCCGCTATACAGTTTATCCATTTTTTTTTCACTGTGGGCAAAAGCAGAATGGGTAAAAATAATTTATAGGTGACGTGTAGTTAATGTATCATATGCTTCTTCCTGTGCCTTAAAATGGGCATAACAAAATCTCCCAGCTACTATTCTGCTGTATTCTCTCTCTCTCTCATTCTCTCTCTCGCTCTCTCCCTCTGACTTTATCTGCATGGATATACCAAAAATCTGGATGTAACTGTTTTTAAAAGGAGCAATAACTTCAGTTGACCTACAATGTGCATGCCGGTCATTGTTAGAACTGAAAAGGACTAGACCAGTGTTGTCCAAACTTGGCCACTTTAAGATGAGTGGACTTCAACTCCCAGAATTCCCCAGCCAGCATTCTGGGAGTTGAAGTCCACTCATCTTAAAGTGGCCAAGTTTGGACAACACTGGACTAGACAAAGGATTAGACAAAGGACTAGAAAGAAGTTATTTTTTAAAAAAATGAAATCTGGAGATTATGGCTCATTCAGGGGAAAATTCCCCCTTGTCCCATCCCATTGTGCATTCTCTTGTTGCACCAGATTCCTGATAATGACAAACAGGGGAATGTTGAGCTTTCTAAGTGTCACTTATCGGAATCTTGTCCCATGCGACATCTTTCTTCTGTCATAATTGAAACTTTCAAAGCCCTTTGCATTAGAATTGTATCAAGAACTTCTTCCCATGTATATGTGCTTCATTTCAAATGGGCCTCATGAACTGGGGCCCCTATGAAGTTTAATTCCAAAATAGTTTTAAATATATTTTAAAATTGTGTCATAGTGTTATGTTCATATATAATATGAAATTGCAGTTTAAATATGCCTATATTTTCATGGCAGGAATTCTAAAACACTAGCTGCCTAGAGGAAAACATACATTGGGTTGAACACTGCAAATTGGGCATTGAATTTTTTTTTTTTAAATATGCATAAGAATCTTTAACCTAAACTGGGATTTTGCAGGCTTCCTCTATAGTTCAAAGAAAAATTTTTATAGCTGGATTGTAAACCTTGAAAAATTAAGATTTCCAGTGAAAATATGAAAAGCTTAACTATAGCAGCAAAAGTGTGTCGCTATAATACATTTTAATGTCATATTCCAACTGCTATAATAGGCTTGGCAGTGAGACTCATTTAGCTTTTTAACAGCCTGTAAACCTTTTGCTAGAGAGAAATGATCCAATTTCAAAGAATCTATACTTGCAGAAATGTATAAGGATGTATTTGATCTCTCCCCACTATAAAAAGCTTGATTAACCCTGATGCCTTTGTGTTTTTTTAGATGGCAACTGACTATTGAACTACCAGTCTAACTAACTGTAATTGGGGTTACAGCTATTCCTAAACATAAATCCAGATGTGTTTTTTTTTTTCTCCTTAAAAGCTTATGGAATAAGATGACCCCAAAGTTAGAGTCTTCTTCAGGTCATGCTCAGTTGTTGATGACATCATGGATACGTTAATGTAGTTTTCTTGGTAGTAATACTGAGGAAAAAGATTTTGCATGTTTAGGTATTACGTAATATGGTTATAAATTATTAGAGTCCCTTGATAGAAGCTGAAGGAACAAAATACAGCAACATGGGTGGCAGCAAACAGATCTGGATCTGACCATTGCCTTGACTGGAAGCTGGGAGCAGATGAACAACTTTCTCAGAGCTTCATATGGAAAAATATGGTTCCATCAAAAATATTCTTCAGTAATTGAAATTATTGGATACCTCCATCTTTTTGATTCAAGACAGCAAAGTAAATCAATTAAAATATAACTTCAAGAGTTAGCTCTGTATTCTGGTTTTCCCCACACACTGCCACTCCTTTGACTTCAATGAGCATTCCTCCTGAGCCCCCAAATAGAGAAATAGATTACAGTGGCATGTGATATACAGGAAATAAAGTGGAGAAGGAAGACCTCTTAGCATTTAGAACATTACATCTGTAAATGATTTGTATAACCATGAATTCAACAATGCAGGACAAAAAAAATATAAATATATAAATAAAAGAACCCATACTAGAGGTGTGCAAGGCCCATCCAACCCACTTCCCCAGTTCTGGAAGGAGTCATCAGCTTACAAATTACAGTTTTGTTTTGTTTTGTTTTTTCCTTTAATCATAACATCTGCCTGCTCCTCTGTACCATTGTAAGAATTCTCAGTAATCTTTTGCTAGTATAGTTTGGGTGAGCCCTGCTGCCACATTTGCCTTTTTTATTTTTCCTGTTAAACTACCTAATACATACATATGTCAGGTTCGGTCAGCACGGGGCTTCTGGGAAGCTCGCAGCCAAACCACGCGAACTCCACCGGCGGCAGCTAGCGAGGGAAAGAGGAACTGAAAGCGCCGCTAATTAATGGGCCACCTGCGCCCAGCCAAACAGGAAAACCACAGTGGAAGTTTTAACTCTACACTGATAATGGCGCGAGCCAACAATGAACGGGGCCGCAGGCAGCGAAACAAGATCGCCGCGCAACACAGAACCCTCGGGCTTGCACGTAACGGGGAGGAACCAACCCAAGCCGGGGGGGGGACTGTCAATCAAGGACAATGGACCCTGACCGAACCTGCCATCATGGACAATTAAGAGGGATTATTGGGGGGCCGATAATCCGCAGCGGTAACGCGATCGCGGGGCGAAAAAAGCGCGGGAAGGGGGGAATATAACGAGTGATGCAATTGTACCAAACCAGTCCTGGCTTTGCTTGTGACTGCTACGTTACGCATGAGTAAACCTCTTTTGTGAACCACACGTGTCACGGGAGTTTCTCTGTCGAACGGGGCAAACCTTACATAAAGCCAGGACTCACCATTAGCGCTACCTGGTGCCACCGAGGAGCGTTTCCCTTTCTAATACAGGCATGACCAGCGACGAGGAATCCATGGGTCAGCTGGAGCACGAGGAACCCGGACTCGAGGAGGGATGGTCAGAGCCAACCGGGAGCGACGGGGCAGTGGCCAGGGCCGGGGACCCTCCAACGGAGAGGTGGTCGATGTGCGTGAACCAAGGGCCAGACAGCTCAGGCGTCACGATGACCCGGGGTTCGGGGACCCGGAACCGCGAGCGGGACGAGAAGCTCGCCCGACTAGAGGAGAGGATTGAGCGGCGCCTAGACACCGTGGAGGCGATGCTCCAGACCTTGCTACAGAGAGCGGGGCCATCGGCGGTGAGCGATGGCACGAACAACAGGGGTGGCAGCCCGGCACCCCAGCTGGCACCGCCCACGATGCCCCGGTCGGTGGACCGACGGGCGGCGGATGCCCTCAGACTTCGAGGCATCACCGGGAAGTTCTCAGGGGACCCTGAACAGCTGCCGCACTTCTTGATGCACGTCAGGGGTTTCATGCAGAGGGGTGGTCACCTATTCGCTAGGGACGAGGATAGAGTATCCTACGTGGCTGAGCTGTTAGACAGCCAAGCGGCTAGCTGGGTGATCAGACTGTACGATGCCAACGCGGCGGAACTGTGGAGTTTCCCGGACTTCATGCAGGCGCTCCGGGACGGATTCGAGGACACATAGAGCGCCAAGCAGGCTGAGGACGACATCCTGCAGTTCAGACAGTGGGACAAGTCGGTATCGGAGTATGCCCTGGAGTTCCGGAGGTTAGTAGAGAAGCTCACAGACTGGCTGGAGTCCCTGAGGGTGAAGTATTTTAAGAGGGGGCTCAATCCGGAGATCCGGGAGCGGGCACTGGGGCGGGATGACCCGTCCACAGTGAAAGATTGGATCTGGCTGGCCGGAACGGCGGAATCGGCGTGGCGGCAGATTCAACAAAGCACGAGGCAACGGGACCAGACAAGGGACCGGCCGAGGGAGAGACCCCCAGAGGAAAGGCGGAGCAGTCGGCGGCAGTCCACCGGGGGGCGAGAGGCAACCAAAACCCCGAACCTGTGCTTCCGGTGTGGAGGCAGAGGCCACCGAGCGGCGCAGTGCCCGACGGAGCAGGAAGGAGCCTCACCACGGCCCGAAGTCAAGCCCCCGCGTCCTACCGGGAAAAGGGCCGGCGACCGACCGTGGAAGAGTGCAGTGGCGGCGGTGACCGAAAGAGGACGGATGGGGTGGTCGACCCCGGAGACGGCATCCTCCAGAGAGGACTCGGAGCCGGCGGGAAACGAGGTGCGCTCGCACTGAATGGCGTCCCAGTGCGAGCAGGGGAACCGAGGCGCGCGGACCCAATCGGGGATGAGGACTGCCCTCCGTTCCGGGTGAGGATACACATCCGGGGGGTGAGATCCGGAGGGGAGGCACAGCTGCGGGCACTGCTGGATTCAGGCTGCACCCACTGCTTGATGCACCCAGCTGTGGTCTCGGGACTCGGACTACAGCTGAGGCGCCTCTGGGAACCCATTGCATTCAACCAGCTAGACGGCTCGCTGGCGGGGGGGGCCAGCTCAGTATTACACCGAGCTGGTCCAGATGACGATCGGGAGTCACCGGGAAGAACTAAGATTTGTGGTGGTCCCGGTGGCCGACTACGCGGTGGTACTCGGCTTGGCGTGGCTGCAGTGACGGAACCCACGGGTCGACTGGACGGCGGAGGTGGTGCGATTCGGGGTCGAGAGGCCGGCGGAGCGCGAGAGCAGGCGGGACTGGGCCGTGGCGACAGGCGCGACCGCAACCACAGACGGGCAATTGGAGGATCCGAGGCACAGGGAGGCGAGACGAGACACACGAAGCCTGAGACCCGGGCGGCGACAGCAGCAACAGCAGCGCCGGAGACCCGGAGACTCGCAACGATCCTGAGGCGTGGGAAGGCAGCGGCGACTGGCGGGACAACTGCAAAACGAGGGCCAGAGTCTGGGGAACCCACGATGAGCGGCAGAATCCCGAGGCAATATCGAGACCTGGCGGCAGCGTTCGGGGAGAAGGAGTCCGACCAGCTCCCTCCACACTGACCCAGTGACTGCACCATCGAGCTAGAGCCAGGGGCAAAGCTGCCCAAACCGAAAATGTACTCCCTGTCAATGAGGGAGATGGGGGCTCTGCGGGAGTTAATAGACAAGAACCTAGTGCGGGGATTCATCCAACCCACGAAGTCACCATTAGCGGCCCCGGTACTATTCCGGGAGAAAAAGGATGGCTCGCTCCGGATGTGCGTGGACTACCGGGGGCTGAACGCAATCAGCACCGAATACAAATACCCCCTCCCCCTGATGAAGGACCTAATGTCGCACCTATCCACAGGGAGGGTGTTCACAAAACTGGACTTGCGCGAAGCTTACTTTAGGGTCAGGATCCGCGCAAAAGATAAGTGGGGCATTACGGCTTCTTGAAGACGCTCCTCTTAATTCAGCGGCAGTTCTGGTGGCCAATGCTCCGGAAGGACGTGGAGGCATACTCGGGGGGTTGCCCGGTGTGTGTGACGGCGAAAGGGGCTAAAGGCAAGCCTAGGTGGTTACTCCAGTTGGTAGCAGACCCCGACGGTCCACGGCAAGAGATCGCCATGGACTTCATAGTAGAGCTCCCGGAGAGTAAGGGGAAGACCACCATTTGGGTGGTTACGGACTTATTCTCCAAACAAGCGCACTTTGTAGCGTGCCGGCGAGTCCCCACAGCAGAGAGGTTGGCGAGGCTGTTCGTGCAACATATTTACCGGCTGCACGGCGCGCCCCGATGGGTCGTCAGCGATCGGGGCGGCAACTTCATTGCGCGGTTCTGGAGGGAGTTCCTGAAGTGGGTGGGGACGAAGCAAGCCCTTTCCTCCGCGGCGCACCCGCAGACGGACGGAGCCACGGAACGCCTGAACGGGGGGCTCGAACAGTACCTGCGCTGCTACGTGGGACACCAACAGGACGATTGGGTGGAGCTACTGCCATTCGCGGAAGTAGCATACAATAACGCCGTCCACAAAAGTACAGGCTTTTCTCCATTCAAAGTAGCTACCGGGAGAGACTTCATCCCCATGCCGGAGTTGCCTCAGCCGGAATCCCAAATCAACTCCCTGGACGCCTGGTTCGCCCAAATCGACGCCACCCGGCGAGCGGCGCACGCGGCATTGCAAAGAGCCAAAGCCGACTACAAAAAACACGCGGACTGCAAGAAACTCCCCGATGGGCAGTGGAAAGTGGGGGACCAGGTGTATTTGTCAACCAAAAACCTAAAGACACACCAGACATCGAAGAAACTCAGCCCGAGGTTTGTGGGGCTGTTCCCCATTGCAGAAGTCATCAATCCAGTAACCGTCAGGCTGACGCTCCCGAAAAGCCTCGGGAAGATCCACCCGGTGTTCCACTGCAGCCTGCTAAAGCTGCACCAGCCGGGGAACGCCTGGCACAAGGCAGAGGGGGTGCCACCACCCATCATGGTCGGTGGGGAGCAGCATTTCGAGATCAACCAGATACTGGACGCCAGGAGACACAAGGGGCAGGTCCAGCTCCTAGTGCAATGGAAACATTTTCCCAAGTCCCACAGCGAATGGGTAAGCAAAACCCACATAAGAGCGCCAGACCTAGTGCGGGACTTTTACAACAAATACCCCGGGAAACCAAAATAAAGTCGGGGGGGGAATTGTTTTCAGGGGGGCGGTATGTCAGGTTCGGTCAGCACGGGGCTTCGGGGAAGCTCGCAGCCAGACCATGCGAACTCCACCGGCAGCAGCTAGCGAGGGAAAGAGGAACTGAAAGCGCCGCTAATTAATGGGCCACCTGCGCCCAGGCAAACAGGAAAACCACAGCGGAAGTTTTAACTCTACACTGATAACGGCGTGAGCCAACAATGAACGGGGCCGCAGGCAGCGAAACAAGATCGCTGCGCAACACAGAACCCTTGGGCTTGCACGTAACGGGGAGGAACCAACCCAAGCCGGGGGGGGGGGACTGTCAATCAAGGACAATGGACCCTGACCGAACCTGCCATCATGGACAATTAAGAGGGATTATTGGGGGGCCGATAATCCGCAGCGGTAATGCGATCGCGGGGCGAAAAAAGCGCGGGAAGGGGGGAATATAACGAGTGATGCAATTGTACCAAACCAGTCCTGGCTTTGCTTGTGACTGCTACGTTACGCATGAGTAAACCTCTTTTGTGAACCACACGTGTCACGGGAGTTTCTCTGTCGAACGGGGCAAACCTTACAACATACACATACACATATATATACACAAACAACTTCATTTCATCCAAGAGAGGTTAGGAGTTCTTCTTCCAACCTTGCAACAAATTTCCATTTGCAAAGGAACTTTCATGTTTACTTCTTAGTACAGTCTTTCCCAACCTAAGCCCAACCTAACTCCTTCTAGATGTGTTGATCTGCATTTTCTGTTTTCTCCAGCCACCATACAAATGGCACTTGTGGCAATCCTTAACAGCCAATCAGGCTCAGACATTCATAATACACATTCCAATACTTGGTGGAGATCAGCCCCTCAAGACAAGGTTTTAATACACATCACAGGTAAAAGGAAGCAGATTTTAATACCGTTTGATGACATAGGTTTATTTCTCAAAGAGAATAAGGGCTGACTCTTCTAGATACCATGCTCCTACACTACTCAGCCCAGGAAGTTACACTATTAAAATTTGTTCCTTTTTAATTTGGATTTTAATTGCACTAAGGCAGCATAGCTTGTGGAAACTCTATCTCACACACCCACTGATACTCATAGATTAACATACAATATGAGAGAGGTATGCAGTGGTGTACCTCAGGTTCTGTCCTGGGGCCAGTGTTCTTCCACATGTTTAGAAATGACTTAGAGAAGGGGATAGAAGAGATGCTCATTGAATCTGCACAAAAACACAAAGGATTGCTAACACTTCAGAAGAAAGGCTCAAGGTTGGCAGACTGACATGTCTCTGAAGAGTGGGGATGACACTGAGGTGGAGAACTGAGACCAGGTGGGGAACCCAAACTGGCAAAGCTTCTCCAGATAAGGAGAAGCCAAAGAGATAACCCGCATGTGCTTTGGGAGGTAGCTCCTCATGAGGAAGCCTACAGAGACCCTGCGGGTGACTTGCGAGTTAGAGTGCAGAAGCCAAGAAGGAAAGATCATGCTTGCAGCCTCAAAGGAACCTGTAATGGACACTGGGTATGACCTAACTCCATTTTCTAAAACACATTTGCAATATAATTATTTAAAAGCTACAGAGATCTTTGGAGCAGCAGAGTAATTAGACCTCCTGGTGAGTGTTCCTATGACCCAGGGTGTGAAAAAGGGGAAAGAAATAAGTACAAGGATTTAAAAATAAACTACAGCAAAAAGATTGTTAAGAATTTGGACCATGAACATTTAAAATGGATAAAGGATTTGGCTGGATTTGGATTTTGCATATTTTAAAGTATTTTAGAATTAATTAAGGAAATTAAACAAAAAAATAGTACTTTGTGGTAAAGAGGACTGTTTGGATTCTCCAGGAGAAATGATTGGTCATTTTTTCTAAATAAAAAGTCAAGGGACTGTTGGCAGTGTATAGACTGTAGAATGTGTTAAATGGGACTAATGAGTTAAGAATATAGAGAAAGGGGGGAAAAGAGAGAGAGAGGGAGGGAAGGAGGGAGGGAGGAAGGGAGGGAGAAGGTGAAAAGGGCTCCCTTTTGGCTGTTGCTTTCCTTTGTTGGACAAATAAAACAAAAGAGAGAGAGAGATGGCTATTATCAGGGAAGCAGCAAAAAAAAGGGAGAGGATCACTAACCCAGCAACCACCAGGAAAAGGCATTACACCAGGGATGCTATAAAGTATGTCTGAGGAATGGCCAAAGAATATTATAAAGTCAATGACAACTTTACTGGCTGAAAGATTTGCAAATACAGAAGAGAAATTGAATAAAAAATTGGAAGAATCTCCAATACAAATGATTGGAGAAATTAAAAAATCAAGGGAAAAAATGGAGATCCCAGAAAATAAGATGGAAATAACAACCAGAAATCTGGATGTGGTATCATTGGAACTAAGACAGGAATAAATTTGTCTAAGAATTTTGAAATATCCTGGGGAAAGCTTTAAGGAGAAAGGTGTTGAAGCTTTAACAGAGTTTATAGAATGGAAAGAGGAAGATAAGGGTACAGAAGTGGACAGTGTATACAGAACCAACACAAAATATGTAAAGATAAAAAATGTTTCAAGAGATACATCTGCACACACTGTTAAAAAGATGACAAGAGATCAAGTTATACAGCAGTACTTCAACACCAAGTTAATTTTGCCCAAAATCATCTATTAGAAGATTGCCTACAAGGAAAGAATACTTGTTTGATCAGGGGTAAAAAAATAAGTACTTTCATAAAAGATTGAAAACCCTTGATGGACTTTTTGCTGAAAATAATTTAAAATGACCTGGGTAATTTTGTTTTTGTTAATTAAAAAGGGTTGAATATGGGGAGATGGGAAATATGTATGAAATTTTAAAGGGGTGGGGAAACTAAGCTTGTTTGTAAACTGCTGTAAAGAAGATAGGAAGATGCTTCTTTTTTCTAATATGTTTTTCTTTTTTTCTTTCCTGCACCTTTTCTTTCAGTTTTTTTCTTAACTCTCTTTTTTTTAATGTTACTTTTATTCAGGTAAAATTTTTCAATAAAATGTATGTGTGTGTGTGTATGTATGCATGTATGTGTGTGTGTGAATACATATGCAAAGAGGCTCAAGGTTCAAAGGAATCTTGATAGACTTGAGCATTGGACTCTATCCAACAAAATGCTATTCAGTGCTGAGAAATGTAAGTTTCTGCACTTACGTAAGAAAAATCAGATGCACAAGATAAGTTGTACCTGGCTTAGAAGTAGTACTTGTGAGAAATATCTGTGTGTCCTGGCATTCACTAGGGGTGTGCTGCAGCTACCAAAAGAGCCAATGCAGTCTTGGGCTGCATCAACAGGAGTATAATATCAAGATCATGGCAAGGGATAGTTCCATTGTATATTTATGTTAGTCAGTCAGCATCTGGAATACTGTGTTGTGGTTGTAGGGGAAATAGGAAGAAGGAGTATTAGGTATGTTTGCTGCCTTGAGTTATTAATAAATGTGGGATTAAAAAAAAAATCTAAAAAAATCTAAAATCAGTGAAATCAACTTCTGAGCTTCCTAGGAGGAATACGTTGCTTGTATGCAGTTATTGCATTAGTAACATGCTTTGTTAATTTTTCATAACTGCTTTTGGAAGTCTATCAAGTAATTCATTTCCACAGAAATATTGACAATGTTTAATATATGCATTTTTATTGTTCCAAGCACAAAACATTTGGAGACAATTCTCTATAAGTAGCAAATTTGGATTCACATTGTTATTTTACAATCACACTGGTTGACCTGACAATGATTTCAACTGTACGTTGTTTTGGTAGGTGTGGTATTGTCTCATCACAATCAGAAGTCATTCATGACAGTAGACATAGCATTGCAGAGGATACAGAAAGTGTAAAGCATGCAATGTACTTTGAAATTGCAATCATGCAGGGAAACACCTAAAGAAACCCATGAAAATACTAGGATTATAAAAGAGAGTCATAAAGGGACATGTGTCAGGAAAGTGCCCTAAATCAGATAGGTTTATGAGTTAACTCTGCAAAGATTAAGTTAGATTTTGGGTTGGAAATTCTCCATCCCCACCATAAAGACAATGGTTAACATTCAAAAGAATGTGCACAGATCTGGATTTTTACTGCTTCATTAATACTTTATATCCCACCCATCCCCTAAAAGCTGCCCATATTTATAAAACTGAAATTGGTAACAGAAAAATCATTACAAAGGAGAGAGGGAATTATTCTGGTTTTTCCAGAAAGCATTCTTGTTCTTTGCTGAAAAGCAAAAACTTCCCACATACTATGGCAAGAGGCACAATTTAATGATCTGCTACACTATAAAATATCTTGAGCCAGGCTTTGTGCTTGATTTTCACTCAATAAGTGAATAAAGGCACTGTCCTTTAGGGCCAAGAAAGGAAAGAAAATCAGATTTAGCATTATGAGAATAAATGTGGGATCCTCTTTACATGAGAGACCCTTCAATGACCTGCCTATCATCAACAACCACATTTCAGCATTGAATCAGTAGTTAGGCCTTATAAATATCATTCTAATGGAAAGGAAACACTGAAGCACAATATCGTTCCAATTGATTACTAGAAAGTTACAGCATCTCCTTGAAAGAAGACAAAGCCATGAAATTTTTGGAGGCATTTCAACCAAATTCTTTTACCTTGTTTTCCTATCTCAAAATAAAACTGAATTCTGATGCTTTGTTTCATTTTATTTTAGTAAGCCTTGAATACTACAATGACAATATTCTTTTTTTTATGCAACTATTTCTCTGCATAGAATAATGCAGGAATAAAGAACTATGCTGCATGATACAACTTCCATGCAGCAACTTCTGATGTTTCCTGTTTGTTATAACTGCTTATTTAGCCATGGGTTGTGTATTTTGCTTATCACAGGTATTATTCTCTCACCATGACATTAATTGTTTGCATGTTGCTTTGAAACAGTTCTGCATGGAAAATTATTGCAATGGAGATAAACAATACACTGAACATTTGTACACCAGAAATATATTTTTAGGATTCACACTGCTTGATGCGCCATAATCAGTTTAACATGTCTTGTTAAATAACCCACAATCAGCTGGTTCCTACAATATGCAAAGCCAAACTGCACAAGTTCCCTTATCGCTTTGTACAATGTGACATTCCAGCCTTTATTGTTTAACTAGCCTAAGGTTGCTAACTAAGGAATTATTTATTTCATTGATTACATTTGTATCATAGTGGTGTGCAAGATCTTTCCTCCTACTACTTTAGGATACTTCTAATAGCAGAGAATATCTGTAGCTCAGGGTTGAACTGTACAGGCTCGGTGCCTCTGAGCTTGGTTGTCTGCTTGCAGACTGTCAAAGTGTGATGGGGTTCTTTTTTGAACTGGACATATATTGTTTTGCAAGGGTGGCAACTGACACAGCAAAACAAGACAGTTGAGGTCTTTATGCTTTTTACTATATACAGTGACATTATTTACAATAGGTATTTACAACACTATACTGGTATTCATCAGATGTCAGGTTTCCTCCTAAGTCTCCCTCCCAGAGACTTTCCCTTTCTATCTCTCCTGCTTCCTCCCCCATTTCTGGGCTTGACAAGAGAGAGTGAAAG
Source organism: Python bivittatus (assembly GCF_059951505.1). NCBI lineage: Eukaryota > Metazoa > Chordata > Lepidosauria > Squamata > Pythonidae > Python > Python bivittatus. The sequence goes on along the minus strand of NW_028277125.1, from coordinate 33,293,310 downwards.
AAAAGGAATGGGCTGGAATTTACTGTCATGTGGCTTGACTTTCTCGTGCTCAGCCAAACACCTATTGCTTCTCCACTGGGGGAAGAACCTCTCTCGGGGTCTTCTGTCCAGTCCTTCCCCAGAGACTAGGGCTTTGCTACCAACAGCCCATCCCCTACTTCTCTTCTTGGGTCTTGGGTGAAGCCATCACCTGCAGCCAGCCAGGTTCCTCCTTCCTCTCTTGGGCCTTGTGTAGAGCTCTCATCCCTCTGGGTGTTCACTTCCGTTCTTCCAGGGAAGCCACCCCTGAACCCTTCTTCTCCCTTCCCAATCAGGAACTAATAACTGCTTTGCACACTTAACATCTCTCTCCAATTTTTCACTCCTGTCACTCTGTTCACTCCATGCATAGACTTTTCCTCTCTCTTCTCTCTCTCTCCAATTTTAAGTCCAACCAGCAGCATATCCCCCCAGCAACTGAGGAGTTGGGTGTCCCCTCAAGGCCCCCCAATACCTACTGTATATACCAGGCTGGGACAATTGCACTGCTGTCTCGACATCTCAACACACCAGCCCTGGTTAGCAGCCAAGTCAGCTCATCAGCCTCATGACAGTGCAGTTGCCTTTCAAGGGCAGAATTTAGCTTTTTTTCCCTTTTACTCACCCCAGTGGCTGGCTCACATCAGCAGAACAGCACCCAGGCCAGGCCAGGCCACTTAAACCCCTATTCCATGTAGGCATTTCATTACTCATCTAGGAAACATCATCAATGCAAGTGAGTGTGGGGTTTGCTGACTCTTTATATACAGTAACTTGCCCTGCTAGTTTTGGTGAGGGTATAGTTTCCTCTTTGGTGGTTCCTTGAACAGGATACTTCGAGCAAAATCTCTTTTTATTTTTCATTCATTACTGGTTTATTTTTCATGGCTCTCATGTGCAATTTCAGATTTCTGCCCCATATTTCTCCCTCCCTCCCTCCCTTTTTTAAAAAATCAATACCCTCCCTGGAAACTAGTTATTTTGGAGGGTTTTTTCCCCCCAAGAATTCTGTGAAACAAATTATTATCGTTGTGATTATGGTGGTGGCTAGGACCCAAAATGATTCAGTATTAAAGGACCATTACTGAAGGGAATGAATGGACAAGAATTGGCATTCCACATGGGGCATGCATTGTATCTATTTATCCTTCTATATATGTGTTTTTCCTGCAAATAGTATCTAAGCTAAATGGACCATCATAACTTCAATTTCTCACTCATCCCAAAATGAATTCATGTTTGTCACTAATATTTCTGTCATCTCTCTGCTAAAAGAGTTTTTGGCAGAGACAAATCATCTTGCTCCCTGACCCCTGACTCTGATACATCCCAGAAAAATAGCTGGCTTCAAGGAATCCATAACAGGAGCCAAAGAGTCCAGGACCTGCAGAAGCTGTAGTTCCAGAGTTAAGCCTTCTGGTGACCAGAAGCCTATGATTAACTTGGAGGATGAGATCACAGCATTACTGAACCCCTGAGTGTGGGTGACTGTTCAAAGCCAGAGAAGGGATAGCCATGAAAGTCCTTTCTTTGCAGGGAATAAAATGTTTACTTAGGAGTAAGTCCTTGCTAGCAAGTAGCTCATTTTATCTGACAATGTTTGATAGCTCACAGTGGTGCTCAGAAAGCTGGAACATAACAGTCTTCAATTTATAACAGATCAGTGTTGGAATAATGTCTCCTGCTTGTCTGGCAACCTTGGCTTGCATGCATTGGTGGTCTAGTTTTGTACCATTTGAGCCAGTCCTTGAATGTTTATTTGCTCCAATTTAGTGCTGTTTTCCTAGTCTTTTTAACCAATAATAATGTGAAGACTTAGGAAGAAAAGAATGAATTTATAAAATTAAAAAATATCTTTCTTAATCTAATAAGACTACTCCAAAAGTTTCCCCCGAGTTGAGCTTGTCTACTGGTACTTCATGGATTCATCCATTAGGAATCTTTGGCAATACCACAGAAGTGGTTTTTCATTGTCTTTTTCTCAACTGTTTGTTTAATTTTGCTTCCTAATACAGCCTACAGTCCTAGGGTTTCCTAAGAGTCTCCATCCAAGTAATAAGTAGGTTTTATCCTACTTAGCTGTTTGAGATAAATCAAGGTATTAATTGTTAAAGCAGCAATGGTTGTGGCAAGTCATTGGGATCTTACTTTCTTAACTCTTAAAATAAAGCTGCATTCCCATAATTCTGCAGAGATTCCCAGAAACTCATATATGAAAGCAAAAGAAGGGAAAAACAAAGCAAAACATATTCAAATTATGTTCCACTATATTCTTTAAAAATAAAAAAGCAAGTGTTTGACATCCCACATGAGCTTCAGGTCAGAACAAATGGTCTTCTTGGTTACTCCACCATCCCAATTAGCTCTTTCAGTTGGAAAATACAGAACTCTGCAAAATGAACACCCCATCTCACCCATTTTTACCCCTAACCTTTTTTACACTGAGTCTAAAGTGAGAGTCCTTATAAGTTTGGAGAAATATACATAGATTTTTTTTCATATGGTCAGGAACTAGAGATAATTAAGAAATTTAACAGTCCTAATCTACAGAAAAATAAGAAATTGAGTAATTTTAAAACAGCTAACTTCACATACATATCTTACCAGGAATCCTTCATGTATCTGAGCAGGCTATTAACTTCTTGCAGACTTTCACCTTCAGGGAACAAAACTGGATTTGGATCGGGAGGGATTAGGGTTATTACACTTCATTATTTAAAACAAAAGTATTCCCTGAAGACACAATATAGCAGATGCCACCCCTAAGCTTATAACACAGTTTATCATTTTACACAATGAGCTGCAGGAACTGTCTGCTTTCATTTACATGTGAATATTTCACATCACTACGTCATATTTAGAATCTCCAATGATGCTGTTCAATTGTTTTATACTTTCTTCACTACAGAAATTATTTTCTACAACTGTTTAATTTTGATTTTTATAACATGTTTCTAATGACTCCTTCTACTTCTAGAAGCCTTCCACTTTGACCTCAAAGACAGCAGAACCTAATGAACAAAACAGACAGGCCACAGTTTTTCTTCTGATTGATTAGCAACGTTGTCCCCTTTTAGTTTACTTAAAATTTACAGATGAGTAAAAAAGTAGCTCTCGCATTGAAATGCATTTTGATGCAGGAATGTCTTCAGAGCCTGGTAAAAATGTCGGTATGGTGGCTGTGATGGTACAACTGAAGTTTTGCCTGTTTTTCATGTTTGCTGCACATGAGTTGAAAAAACAACAACAGGCAGTTTCTACAGTAACTTGGTTTTTAAATTAGCAAAGGAGAAAACCAAAGGAGAAAGCTAAAAGTTTGTTTTGATTTGTACAATGCTAATCAAGTTTTAAGGACTGATAGAAATTTAAAATGTATCGTCAATTTATGGTTCGGATAATGTTATATGTCATCTCAGCATTGAAATCTTTATTGACATTATCCATTCCAAATGACTCATAGTTATACTGAGACATGGGTGACAAATTCTTTGCACAACATTTTGAAGTATTGATAGAATTGTAAGTTGATATAACCAATTACATGGTCAATCAAAAGTGCACTGTAGTTTTAGAAAAGCACATGAATTTTAAAAGATGCATCAAAAATTATGCATATGTTTAACTTTTTTACATCTTTATCATTTATTTCAAGCTTTCAGTGATACAATAACAACAACAACAAAAATAGAATCTCTACTGCAGATCTTGATTGTTCACTGTACATAGACCTCCTGAGGTAGTAGGTGTTGGTATTTGCTTTATTAAAATGGGATTTATACAGTTAATTGGTTATTGCCCTAACTGAATAAGGGGACAACTTATTCTTGAGATTTTAGTACTTCATCTTAGCTAATACTGCCACCTATCGTGCATAAAAGGGAAATGTCATCATCCTTAAGGGACAGAGGGAACTCAGAAAACATTAGAGCTACACTGTGTGTCTACTCAGAAGTATATTTTACTGAGTTCAGTATGACGTACTCCCAAATAAGACAGAATAGAATAGCAGCTTTCATGTAATATAATTAACAGACCTGTTTGCCTCCACTCCATGCATTCTTTTCAGCAGAACACAACCACCACTAATGTATTTATTTGAGTTATGTATTTATTTGATTTACAAGTCACCAAGTAACAAAGTGCCTCAAGGCAACATTCAGAAATATGAAACAATCATGAAACTGAACAACAAGGGAAAAAAGAGCCAATGATAAAAACAAAAGAACAAGACATTCTTCCAAGGAAATACAAAAAGAATTAAAATATTATGTCTATGATGCAGGTTCACGACTCACCCTGGTCCAGGGCCTGTCAGAAAAGCCAAGTTTTTAAAGCTTTTCTAAATGACAGCAAGGTTGGGGCTATGCAGAATTTGGGACAGGGAATGCAGAAGCCATTGAAAGACAACTCTGATTTGATGAAACTTTGATTAAAGCCCCCTTTCAAAGTAAGACCCCATGTAGAAGGAGAGTTGACATTCTCCTTCAGAGCACTATTTGGAACACCATTCCATTTCAATCTTCACAAAATAGGAGAACTCTTCAAAGCAGCCACTTTCTACACACTGAACACAGCTGGCCACTCTGCGGGGACGATCCTCTGAGTCAGCTTATTTTCACACTTCACCATGAGGCACTGAACCACAACCACTGTCTGGATCAAGAAGCGCTTTGTAGTGGAGCAGTTCACAGCAATAATCATCTATAGAAATATTTCAAAGCCCTTTTAAAGATGTTGGAGAAATTTCAGTGTTAGCCTGCAAACAGCCAGTGTGTCCTGAAAAAGTGAAGACATTCAAGTGCCCTGCCCCAAATTAATGACATAACATAAGGGAAGTAAAAGACATGGGCTCACAGATATTGTATCAGTGATGTGGTGATGTGGAATTAGTCTAGCAGACTATCTGCAAGTTCACTGGGAAAGAAAGAAACACATTTTATCTATCACCATCTTTTATCCTCCAAATATAAGAATATAAGAATATGTTGGAATAGAAGGGAATATTATTTCCTTATTAAAATTGCCTTGTAAGATAAACAGAAATATACTCAAGATGTAACCTAAAAAAGCTAAAATAGGATTGTCTGATATGAAGAAGAAGAGAGATAATAAGGAATATGAGATGCCCAGCTCTATTAAAATCTGTAACAAAGGATTTTCTTTTCAGCAGATTTTTCACAGAACACACTTTTAAAAAGAACACTTGCTTATGGAAATGTTCATTAAGCTACAGATGGTTGAATGAAAGAGACTGAAGAAGGAAAAGAGTATTTATATTAATCTTCTATGTAGCATTTTAAGAATTATTATCATTGTTTTTACTGAACTAAGTGGAATCCATCTTTGCATGTTATATTTCAGGTAGGCTGCTTAGTAACAGATATAAATACCATTAGGATAAAAGTGGAAAAGCACTGTTGTTTTAAAAAAAGAATAATGCCCTGCTTTTGGGGGGGGGGGTATTAAAATGGCTCTTAGACGTAGAACAATTCCAAAACAATACTGTAGGGGCTAGTCTACAGGGAGCTATTCTATTATGAACCTGTCTGTATGCTGACTGTCCTTGATGCATCATTAATGCTAAAAAGATGTCCAAATAAAATGTACAGCTTATAGTTTTACTGTCTGGAAGGTAACTTAATTTTGTTCAGTTGCTGATGCATCCAGAAAACAAGTTCACCAGCTACAATCCATAAATCATTAAAGATTTTCTATGCTTTAGTTCAAGACCCCAGAAAAGTAGGTCAGTTCCTGGTTCCCTGCTGCATTATAAAAGAGCAGAGAATATATGAGTATCTTTAGATACCTATGTTACATTTTTCAGATATTCAGATATCCCATGGGGGAAATAAAATAGAAATGCAAAACTAGTGTGTTCAATATAGGCTAGAAATTACAAGGGAAACTTTTCAGCTGCTGTTTAAAGATATCTCCCCTCCCTTTCCTACAATATTCTAGCCAGTCACATCACATGGCAGCATAATGATATGTACACAGAATGCTGCCTAGTTTCTCAGACAGTTCAAGGTGTATTCCAATGTTCTGGTATCACACTGTGAGGATGGCAGTAAAAATCACTATAGTATGGAAAGATAACAGAGCACAATGTCTATTGTATGCACACATACTGGATAGCATACATGGCCATTAATGTGTGCTTTTGAGACATTCATCAGAGAAATTAGAAGGCAGAATGTTAACATGATGGGTCAACTACTAAAAAAAACTTAGCAATTTATTCAAATTATTGCTTTTATATAAAAGCAATATATTGAAAATGCAAACTCAAAATACCCTAGATATTTTCAATTCATGATAGCGGATATGAAACCAGAACAGATACTATGCAGTTTCATAAATAATGTGCTTGACCAACTGTGGAAAGAAAAAGTAACAATTATGATAAAACACTTGGGGAAAAAAACCCTAACAAAATATTGAGAAAGGAGAAAAGTAACTGCTTCCAGATCTTCAGTATAACTCTGATATGTATCACATTTTTGTTGCTTTTTTTTAAAGTCCCAACTGTCACAGCCATATATTGCCTTCATTTCTTTACTGGCAAGCGTAAATTCATTAAGCTTGATTAGTATCATCCATGCTATTTTAATATTTTACATTAATCCATTTTTTAAAAAATTTCCATTCATACTTTTCTGATGAGTTCCTCTACATCTTCTTCACTTTCAGCTAAAAAGTGTCATATCTCAATTTGATAGTGCCTTGATCTCTAAGTCGTTCAGAATCTTTGTCTATAGAACTGGAAATCAGAGATCCTGGGCAGAAACAAAGAAGACAGAAAAGGGCAAAGATAGAGAAGAACATCAAAAATGCCCATAAATATGAAATGAGGCTTAGAGTCAGGGACCCAAGTCCTCCTTTGAATGTAGTAATTAAAATAAGTATTGTATCTCATTTTCTATCTTGTCTTTTCTTTGTGTACAAAAGCAAACATTGGTTTCTATTTATTTATTTATTTATTTATTTATTTATTTATTTATTTATTTCACAATATTTATAGCACAACCTATTTTTAGAAGAACAGGTAGGGTACAAAAGAGCAAAGTAATATCTGTGTGTGTGTGTTTAAAATGTTATCAGAACAGGAAGAGGAGTACCCAACAGTAAGAATCATGGGTGCCCATAAAGCTAGGTAAACTAAATAAAGGGATAAACACATACAGGAATAAGATTTGTTTTTATCTGCTTATGAACCTGATGAAGAAAGGACGATGAACACAGGACTACCACCTCAATTCCCCAATAACGTATTGGTCTTTGAACATGTGACAGTATTAGATAACCCATGAAATTTCCTGGGTTGTATTTGCTCTTTTCTTTGACCCTGTTTATAAACCCACTTGAAAGCATCACTGAAAGCTGTTTTCCAGGGAAGAAATGGTGAACTGAAGATAGGTCCTCTAAAAGCAGAGCCTATGACTGCAGCAGAATGAACAGCCAGCAAGAAGACTGGCTCTTTGCAATTCCTCTCTGGACAAGGAGAAGACCTGAGATCATTCACAAGTGCTCCAGACAGTTGCTCCTCATGAGGAGACTGCAAGACAGCATTCTCCGGCAGGTTTAGAGCTCTGGAAGACAAGGGAAAGCCATTTTTGCTCAAACCACAGTTAGCACCTTCATGGACACTGGGTTCACATACTTCCTTTTCTAATCACTTTTGTAAATTGCTTGTTAACTGCTTTTCAGCTATTAGAAACTTTTTGATCAACAATTTTTACAGCACTGGGGGAGTTTCCTTCAATCCTTGGTGAAAGAAATTTTAAATACAAATTTAAGGACTTAAAAAAAATTGGGGGGTAATAAACAGCAAAAGGTTAATTAGAAAATTGATTCTGGAAAGTTACAAATGGAATAAGGTCCAGATGGATTTGAAATAAGATTTTGAAATTAATTATAAGAATCCTTCCCATGAGAAAATACCTTTGTTTTGAATTCTTAAAAAAAAAAAAAGATAGATTAAGACTTTGAAAGTTGGACACTAGAGTGAACCAGAAGAAACAAAATATTACAATTAAAGGAGAAAAACACTTAAATTTGACTTACTAATACAGAATGGAGCAAAATACTTTAACACTGGATGAAATTTTTGAACAATGATCCCAGAAGTTAATTTTAAGAGTGTCTACCCTTATAGATAGATTGTGTTTAAAAGATGTGGTGGAAGAGTTTTACCAGACAAGTTCTACCAGACAAGATTGAGACTGATCTGAAAGTGGGTTTAAAAATGACAGGCTATAAGAATGATATGGAAAAAGATGCTACACTGGATATACAAATGAAACCGGCTGATGTCTTTAATAATTATATACAAGTAACAATACAAAAGAGTGATAACTTTCCTATGTTGAATTTACAAAAGAGACTTGTTAAAGCTTTGAAGAATTTTGTGAGAAGAGACAAAGAAAAAATGAAAAGAAATAAAGTTCTAGGATGTTATTTGAAGGGGCTAAAGATCAAGATTGTTAAAAGTAAAAAGCAGGTATCTAAAGTTGGTTTATTTGATCAAGATCAAAAATAGATATGTTGTTATCTCTGGTAACCCTTAATGGAACTTTTGCTGATCAGGACTGAATAACAAGGCTCTAAGGATTTGTTTATAGATGAGAGATGAGATATGGGAAGAAGAAATCATTTGTTGTATTTTAGGAGAAGGTGAAAAGTTATTAAAATTGTTTATACTTGTTGCAATGAAGCAGAAAGTCATTTCTTTATATATTTCTTTTCTTTTTCTTTACTATGTTCTTATTTTTCCTTTTTTTTTTTTTTCTTTTCCTTTCCTTTCTTTCCTTTCTATTTTCCTTTTTATTCTTTTATTCTTTTGGTTTGTATTAGTTTTTATCATTTAATTGTAATGTTTAATAAAATTACTGTAGAAAGCATCACTGAAAGACACTGGCCTTTCATTACCCGTGAGAAGTCACATGACTTCCATCAAGAAATACCTGAAACCATAATATAATAATACTTTAGATTATAAAGGTATCTAGTTTCAGATAATTATTTTCTGACACAGGTTTTTATCATAGAGTTGGAAGCTCAACCCCACTCAGTGCAGGAACCCAAATTAAAGCATCCATGGCAGATGGCTTTCTAGACTCTACTTGAATGCCAGCAGTGAAGGGAGCCCACCACCTCTCTGGGTAATTAATTCAACTGTCAAATTGCTGTTACTGTTAGGATTCTTTTCTCTAAAATTCAATTGGAATCTGCCTTTCTGTAACTGTAATTCATTATTGTGTGCGTTACATGGTGGAACAGTAGTGAAAAGGTCTTAACTTGCCTCTATGTGATATTCTTTCAGGTACTTGAAATGCATTATTGTATTTCCCTCCAGTCTTCTCTTCTTAAGGTTAAATATTACCTGTATTCTGCCTGATTCCCAATGATTCTGGGCAGCTCAAAACAATCAAAACAAGGAAATGACAATAAAACCAGTTAAAAGGAAGAAAGATAAAAGATAGGAAGAATGATAGCCTAGATGGAAATGAAGGAACGGGTTTCACTCTCCCTCATGAAATTTCTTTCTTGTTCCCTGTTCATACTCATTGCCTTTCTTGAATCCTTCTTAAAGTGTGGTCACCAGAACTGTGGATGATTTGACAACATAGAATGAAGGGAAAGAAGTATTTCTTATGATTTGGAAACCATACATCTGATGATACAGCCTAAAATTACATTTCCCCTTTTAGTTGCCACATCACAGTGCTGATATGTAAGTAGCTATTATTCCAAGATCTTTTTCATAAGTGCTATTACCAAGCCAGGTATCTCCATTCTATACCTGTGCATTTGAGTGACAATTTGAAGTCTATTTGAAGTCTATTATAAACTAAATGAAATGGCATGGAAAATTATTTTACTTCATAAACCTGGTAGCATTCCTAAGGTGGTGGCATAGGGCCTTAGGCTATGAAACAATCCCTTTCCTTGATTGGCCACAGTATGACCATTCACATATTATGCTATGCTATAGTTTGTTTATCCACAATTGGGTCAGCTTGCATAATATTTAGGACTGCCTACTCCAATCTGACTCAACCCGTCTGAGGAGATTTTCCTGGGAGAAGCTTCCTGTTGATGCCAATTTAATGAGGGGATGTGGACTGAAGCCAAAGAACTCTGTTTTTCAGTCATGGTCCCTTTACTACAGCCATCCTCTAAGATCTAGGTTGGCCTCTTCCATTATGGTCTTCCAGAAGACAGTGAAGACTAAACTCTTCCAGAGGACCTTTGCAGAATGATTGTATGCCATTATCAAGATCAATATACTAAGTAGTTATTTATTACTGTTTATTTTAATTGTGGTTTTGGATTTTGCTTATGAGACTGCATTATTTCATTGTTATTGCTGGGGTTAAAGGTTATTGTTTGTCACCCTTGATGTCTGCTGTACTCCATGTTGTTGTAAACTACTGCTAGTCTAATAATTTGATAGTACACTAAACAATAACAACAACAATAACCAGATGTAGGCTATAAACCACAGTTTATAAACCATAATGACTAGCTTCATTCAACATACCATAAAAACAAGCATACCAGATTTTGCCTTAGCAAGTCTGATTCCAATTTATTTAAAAAGGCATTAAGTCTGTCAACCCATTTTAAAGTTCTATTTATTTTCCTACCCTCATGGTAAGTTGATGATAACTGGCTCTGATTCAGATAGCAATCCTGAATGAGACCTGTGCAAGATGAGATTGGGGCACTCAACCTCCTTCCCTTGGCTGATTCTGTTTTATCTGTCTGTTGCTTGCTTCCTATCTGATTTGGTAGCTGTGTGATGGGAAGATTAGCTGTCAAAATTACATGGTGTGACTCCACTAATCTCCCTCCGCACAGAAAACCTGGGACATATCTTCAGCTGGGAAACAGTGAAAACCTTAGAACAGGTCAGCATTCGTAGAAGCATGGCTTTCCAACCAAGAAGCAACCAACAAACACATAGATGTAAACCACAGCTACGGATTTATTAAACACGTAATCAATGCCAACACTAGTGCATCAGCTCAATACATAGCAACATACCCCCATGATACAGCAGTCAACATCTAGATATACCACCACCATTTCTGTAACCTAATAACTAAAAAACAATTACAATGCGACAAACACAGGAAAAAAAGCAATACTTCCCCAATGAGCAGTCCCATCACACAGCTATAACACAGAGACACGACATTTTATCAGCCAAGTAAATAATGTACCACAATGAAGTATCAATAACTTGCAAAACAACATCTGCCAAAGGACTGTCCTGTTCAAGTATCTGCAAAGCAAATAAAAGAGAACTTTTAGTTCCAAAACTCCGGCACCGATGATGTTACCCAGTAGGTTAGCAAATGAGCTTGTTATGACATAAATGCTATATAAATAAAAATTTATACTAGTTGCAGGATGGTAATGAATTATCTGCAACTGACAAACCAAGCTCTCTTCAACAATGCAGTATGCCAACGCTGAGCTATACATATTCATTCCAATCACAGCAAAATAAGTGAAATAGCATGCAGAGTTTACAGCATTAACTGGCTAACACAGCAATGCCTTTCTGTGTGCTGGCTGGCTGGAAAGCAAGTAAGCTGGGGAATAGCTTTATTGTATGGTGGGTAAATAAGTGAGGATGAGGAAGAAAATAGTGAATTTGCCTGCTGACAAGCAGGTGAATGTGTGAGCATTAGTAATGCAGAGGCAGTATCCTCTGTACTAGTGAGTGGTAGAAAAAAAAATGCCAGAAAGGATGGAGATACAGCCAAAAGAAGGAGGCTGAGAAAATCCAGATGTTATCCTGTCTGAGATCTTAATAAAATCTGGAGGTTCTACTGCAGTGTTCCTCAACCTGGGCAACTTTAAGATGTGTGGGCTTCAACTCTCAGAGTTCTCCAGCCAGCACTGTTCAACTGTGAGCCAGAGGTAATGTCTAGGAATGTGAGCACATGCTCATGTGCCTAAGGGAGGGTATATAAAAGTTCTCATATATAAAATCCTAAGAATATTAATTTTTTAGTAGAACAATCCCACCTGAGTGTTGATTACTGTGACATTTGATGCTGGTTGTCTTCTGCTAGCCAAATGAAAGACAATGCAGCCTCTATTTTAGTTCAATTTCTCTTTTCTGTTCACTTTTCCCCCCCAAATTCCTTCCTAAAGGGATGGAATAAAATATATCAATCTATATCAGTAGTAGGTTAAGATGCTGGAAATTAGGGGTTTAGTATCCAGACAGCAATTCCTTAACTTCCTTTTTAGCCTTCTGTATATCACAGTTTCCCCAATATTAGATGGCATTAGAGACTGGAAGTACTTTTCAATATCAAATTTCTCCCATGCAAGTCAGTACCACGCGTCTAACTTCAGAGGGAGTGGTGGTGGATTTTGATGAATCCTATGCTGTGGAGTCCTTGGTGCTCTCTGAACTCCTTGGTGCTCTCTGAATTACCCAACTAGGTAACATTATCAGTACTGATGATGATACACTGATGATGTAACCTAGTTGGGTAATGAAACATCTGCAAGCAAACAGCCAGGTTCAGAGAGCACCATGTAGTTCAAACCTCAGCTACACATATTCTCTTCTGTTGGAATCCTTGAATATTTCTTAGAACCATAAAATTGTAACCTTTGAATTGCCATCAGTATAAAACTGTTTCTGAAGTCATATCCATCCAGGGTTTTCCAAATCTATGAAGTTATACCTTGTTTCTATTTTATTTCCCAGGAATTTGGACTGAGAAAAGAGGCAGCATTACCATTCATCTTTAAACAAAAAGAAAAGAAAAACTTTGTTCTCTTATATACTAGATCTTACCCTATGAGCACCAAGGTTGGAAAGGAAAGAGAATAAGAGACTAGATTTTTTAAAAAGTAATATTTGCAATTTATTCATAGTGATCCTAACTCATAGTGACGTCTGTCACAGCATTTGCCCTATGGCGCAGTTTACTTTTGGAGGAAAATATCTGTTATTTTCCATGGCTTAAATGATGTACATTAAATAATTTTCATTCATCACTTTAGGGTTCTTTTTGACACTTTAACAGCTTCAGAAAATGTTATTTCCATTGTTGTGTGAAAGGGTAAAACCAGCAGTTGCAGTGATTGGTGTTTCTAGTGAAGAGCCATCATAGCTAAAACTATTGAATTAACAGCTGAAAAGTTAAGTTCTTTGATTGAATTTCTGTCAAAGTAAACCAATTCAGCATCATACAAACAAAAATGTCTCTCTCACCCACTTTCCCTCTCTCTCTCCCTCTCTCATTGGAGAAATTCAAGTTTCATCTGGCAAACCCAAATGGTACTGATTCCAGTAAAATAATTGTATTATGAAAATGAAGTCACTTTTCTGTGTTTTCATGAAATCAATATATCAGCTATACAATTTTTATTTTTCATACCAACCTAACACTGGTGGGCAAAGTGATAAATCAGTGGATAGAAAAATATTTAATTTTTATTTGCTGTGATAAGGAAATAACCACTGTGCCTTAACAGATGATGGAGATATAGATATAGATATAGATATAGATATAGATATAGATATAGATATAGATATAGATATAGATATAGATATAGATATAGATATAGATATAGATATAGATAGATAGATAATATACACAAACATAAACACACAGACACATAAAAACACATACACTAGGGTAAACAACATCATACAATATGCAGAAAGGAAGTATTATCCACAATAACTTTCATTTCTCTCACAATAACTTATTTACACAGTACCCATTACTTTTCTACCAGTATTTGTTCTCCACCCATCCTTCCTTTCTTTAGTAAACATGCTTTTAAAAACAAAGAGACCAAAGAAAAAGAAAAAAGCAGGAAACAGGAAACAACAAAGACATATTATGTGGTACATGGGAAAAAATATTCAGCCTAAGTTTTCAGCACGTAGTTAAACCTTTTACCACATGTAATACTATTGATTACATTGATTGATTCCATTGCACTGCATTAACAGAGAGCCAGTTCGTATCAGAAAGAAACATATGTTGTTGATCCGAGAATGCAAATACTGTCCTCATAACATTGATGAGTAACATTTTTATTCACCCTTATGTACAGTAAATCCCTCATATAATGATATAATCTAGAATATAATTCAAATCTTTACATTCTATTGATCTTTGATCAGCATATTAATAAATCTATGGATGTTAAACCAAAATGTTGCAATAGTGGGTCAAGCCTGTACTGTATGCATAAGTGTCCCCTCATCCATTTTAATTTTCCAACATAATGAGATTGACCAGTAACTCTTCAAACATTACTGGGGTGTCCAGTAAATGTGAAAAAAGTATTTTGTTGAGTTAGTCTCATCTCAAGATCATAAAAAAGATACTTTATATGCTTTCAAACCCTTAACCATTGATTTGTTAGCTTTTTATTTCAGAATTATTTCAAATCGTTAATATCTACTTTAGGAATACTCTTTAGTTAAATTGTTTAATTAAAAAGTACCGTAGATTTAGAATAATCCAAACCACATTCCAATACTGATACTAGGAAAGGAGCTGCTAATATATCTTGACAAAATTTATTGCAATTTGTTTTACATATGATTCATCAACCTCCAGGAAAATAAAACAGATTCAAACTATAACAATGTAAAACTCTTCACACAATATCTATGTGCCTAGCTGTCCACAGTTAAAAACCTTCTTCACCAAATACGCTATGGAAGAGGATTGTTTTCATGGCTTTTCTAAGATAGCAAGATAGGCACTAATCTGCCTCCAGGAGGCATGGGTTTTTTTTTAATAATACAAGGACTGTTGTTGAGAAGATCATCTGCCAAGCCCTCAGCCTGCTGATCCCTTGGGAATGCTGCATAAGGCAGCAGATTCCACCTGGAGAAGACAGTGTCATAGGTAATAAGTCCCAAGCCATACAAGATTTTAGAGTAGTGACTACATCTTGAATTGATTGGGTTCTTGGTGTTCTCTGAGCTTGATTTTCTTCTGCAGATGTTTCATTACTTTGAATTAGGCCTGAAACCAACAGCAACCAATGCAGCATCCATAAAATAAGTGTTCTTATGAGAAACTGATTGACATTAGTCAGCAAGTGGCCAGACACATTCTGCACAAGCAATAGATGGAGTTTCCATAGAACCTCAGCTTTTGTACCAACGATAACTTCATGTTTCTGGGATTCACTCTAAGTCTGTTTCTCTCCTTCTAATCCTTGACAGCCTCTAGGCATTAGGTCAAGACTGTATTTCCTATTCAGCCTGGGATAGAAATATAAAGTTTGGTATCATCAACATATTGACATTACTAATCCCAAACCAACAAATAATTTTTCACAGAAGCCTCATGAAGGTGTTAAAATGAGCCAGAGGGCTGAGCTCTAATGAATCACATAATGCAAAGCCCAAGGGCTTGGTCCCTCCTTCTCCTAGCATCTACTCAGAAAAAACAGAATGATCACAGAACAGTTCTCTTAAGTTCCAACCTTTATAGCCAGCCTAAAAGAATGCAATCATTGATGCTATCAAATGCTAATAAAAGACCTACCAGGACCAGAGGGGTATTCACCCTCATCCATGTCCTCCTGAGGTTATGTACATGTTTTCATGATATGTCAAGGCTGAACCCTCACAGAAAGGGATCCAGATAATCTGTTTCATCATGAACAAAAAGTTATACACACAGCATCTCAATAAAAATAAGAAAACCATTTTAGAACAAATGAATTGAGGAATACAAGTTGGGTCATGGGTGAAATGGGGGGCATTAAAGGAGCAGACAGATGAAGACCTGACATTCTGTTTTCCACTTTCAATCTTTGATTTAAAATCCAAATTCATTTTTGTTTGTTGTTAAAACTCAGGATAGTGCTGGGATTATTTGTTACATTTAAGAGCTTATTTTTCTCTGATCCTGTTGCCTATTGAAAAAGTATTTTTGTCCTTGTGGCATTCTGAAAAAATCTGCTATAAAATGATTTTAATCTTTAATAAATCTGATAAACATTCCAGAGTTTGAAGATTCAGGCATCCAATTATTGTAAAATCATTCCAGTTCTGAGTTCTGTCCTTCAACAGCGCCTGTGTTTGCTGATGTTGAGGAACAATAAATGAGTTTTTACAAGAAATGTCTTCCTCAGCACCTAGTATTATTCAAAACCATAATTTGCAGTAATAATAACACTGCAAATATGTAATAAACACAAGGATTCTGCAAAGTTTAAAAACAGGTCCAGACTGCTGTGATCCCATAACCTCAACAGCATCTGAGAGACAAGATAATTTATTTGTAGCTTAGCAGTGATATATCTGAAAGGCAGCATTTTTTTTCCCCTGGACTTTGAAAAGCTGGGATTATGATGGTGTAGTTTTCCTTCTAGCAGAAACTTTTGCTTCAGCCCATCTTCAGTCTCCTGAAGTCAAGGCAGTCATTATTCATGCAAGCACCATAGAGTTTTATCTCTGGAGAACAGATATTTCTAGGCAGTTATTGAATGGATTGAATAAAAGCAACACCCTGGCACTTGGTAGTAAGCTGGCCTCTGCCAAGGAGAAGGGGAAGGAGACAATTTCTTGTCAATTTCACCTCAGCTTGCAATACTGGGCATCTGAGAAGGACTGCAATTATCTGCAAACTCATTACAGCCCAAATCAGTCCTGGATATGTTCTCTCCATCCTGTTACAGGATTACATTACAGCAACAAACCACCCTGTTAGAACTATTGTGAATAACTAGGGCTCAGTCTATATATTGACCTCACATCCAGCTTCTGAATCATTCAAAGGTACAATAGAACTGGCCAGATTCACACAATGTGCTAGTGTAAAAGTCTGTGTACTCGGTGTGGTATGCAAACCAACCCAGTGTGGTTAGTTTATAGTTCAGCATGTTGCTAAAATGAACTACACATTAACATGTGAAATTACTACTAGTTCATACCCTAGCATAAGGTAATCTACTGCTTCCTTAAGCATGGCTTGGTAAATAAGGCACAATTGGCTGGGTTCACAGACTACACTAAGCCATAAACTATGGTTTGCAAGCCACAATAGCTTGGTTCCAAATCATACAAGGGCAATTCAATATGGCAGCCTAACCTATTTGGCACCCATGCTGCTTCCACTTGTTCCTCAAGTGGACTTAACAAATTCCAGTCTGGATTGCAGTGGTTTGGCAGCCAGACTGGGTTGGTGCTCAGTTCAGGTTTTGGCTACCACAGGATCTGATTGGTTGTTCTCCTCCTTCTTTTCCTACACATCTGTGCAAGGAAGACAAATCTCACTGGCCAGGCCATGTGTGTTAGTACCGACCTTTTCCTTTTAGGGGTTATTCCCTCCTCACTAGTCCTTGTTCTTTTTCTTGCTCTCCAGATGTTTGCTCTCCCAGATGTTTGCTTTCCCAGATGAATGCTTTCATACGAACTTCTCATATTCTCTCCTTTTACACTAGTGCAGATCCTTTTTTTTCCCCTTTTCATTTTTCCTCTTATTGTACCATCATTGCTCTGGTGCTAGAATGATCAGAGCAAAGGAACTTCTTTCCTTCATTCCACTGTAGATTCCTAGAAACTTTTTAGCAAGGAAGAACTGATGGTTCAGATTCAGAGCAGCAAAGGAGTAGCATTCATTGAAACTTTGTAGCTTAATTCCAACATGCCCACATTGCAACTTAAAGGTGTAAAGGTGGGGAGTGGGGTATTGTATTCCAACCTGGGCAGAATCTGAAAGAGTACCCACTGGAAGATGTAGGGGTGAAATTGAAGCATATTGGCAGAAAATGTGGGAAAAATATGGCAGCCAAGACATTTTACTGGACTTCATGGGCCATCATTAGATCAACTGGAAAATAAAAAATAAAAAAGGAAGATGGTCATCAGCTGAGAAAATAGCAGCCCAGGATGAAATGGCTATATAGGGCAGTGACCAACCACTAGTCAGAGCTAGGGATAATACTAGATTGGAATAAAATTTCTAGACCAACTAGTTAGAGGAGCTTAAGATGGGTCAGGGCAAAAAAAAAAAAAAAAGTACTTTGAAACATTCCAATACAGATGATGGTATATTTACAATGAACTGGGAATAGATGCAATGTGACTTTGACCATTACTGCACTCAAGAAATGGTAGATTCCCGTGCTAGCAATGGGACAAGCACAAAGTGAAGATCTGGCTGAAGTTAAAATTAAACATTATGGTTTAGCAAATCTGTGAATCAAGTCAATAACATTTAATATGGTATTAAAAGTATTTAACATCACAAGAGTACAAGAATACGCATAGTTTCTTATGGAGCAGAGTTTCATTTTCTTTTTCTTTTCTAAATATCCTATTTCCAGCTCTGCTCCAGGACAAAGTTGATAGAATTCATAGGTGGGTATTTATGTCCAGCATGCTTACAGCTTTGGGCCTTAAACTGCCTTTGGCCATGGTTCAGTTGTACTCGCCAGGAGCTATGCAAGTGATCTAAATTGCTTGTTCATAAACAAGCAGATTTTGAAGCAACATATCTGACTTTAAATGTATTGTACTGTTAAATACATTTGGCCAAAATATTGAAGATAAAATCTTCTTTAACTATATTTTCAAAGGAAAACATAATATTCCATCAATAGAACATAAAAGCAATACAGGTGCCAGCTATAATTATATTACAATATGCGTTGATTGCCATCTGATTGGTTTTAATTAATTTTCTTAATTGGAGAAGAATACAATTTCTAATTATACATGAACACACTAGCAGTTAATTCCAGGTCTTTATCTCTTGCATAAACTTTCCTTTAAGATTCAGTCTGGCTTATTTTAACAACCCATATCTCAGTGGAGAAGGCTGTTTGGCAAATTCCTTACAAATTACTCAAACTAATCACATGTGAAGGAATATTCTAATTTAATTGGGTACCATAAAAAATGAAATGTGGGTAATTTAGGACATCTAAAGAGCAGGATAAAATTGTAGCTAGAAATGCAATTATAAAACAATAACGATATAACTGAAACATTTTGGAGAAATAAAGGTTGTAATCTCATATTAACTTCTTAGTGATGTGTATAATAAAACTTGGAAATTTTAAAAGGAATTACATCTAATCCAATGGCCAAGGGAAACTTCACTTATATCATCTCTGGAGCTGATATGTTTAAACTGGCATTTTTTAAAAAATACAACCCACCAGTGTTACGTTGTAACACTTCCATGCTGTTGCCAAGAAAGCTACATGTATGAATCCATGAAGTCATCATGAATGAAATTCAACTGGAAAGAAACTTTTCTTTTTACTTCCAGCAGTTAACAACACCCCCAAAACAAAAGCACATCACCAACAGAGCTTGCCTAACTGCCTGGCCCAAAAGCCTGGAGGAACAGCCTGTTGTAGAGTCAACCATAAGGAAGAAGTATTTCATTTCTTTAATCTCCCAGTGTTTCCATGGGAACTTTATTCCCCATTAACTCACAAACTTACAGGAAATGCATGAAAGAAAGGGATTTTTTTATTCTCATGTTAATTGGAACCCCCCTGAAAATACTTAAAAATTGATTATTTGTCATAGATGTGTTATTATCAATTTTTGCAGGAAGTAAATGGTCCAGCTCAATAGCCTAAATAGTCCCATCCAATACTGCAATTGTTTGACACTATATAAAAGAAACTATGATATACAAATACTAATTTTTATTATCCAACAAAGTGAATGGAATGATGAAACAATTTGGGATAAAATTAAAGTGAATCCTTTGAACCCAAATCCTCCTTCAGTCCAAATCCCACAGTTCAGTTCTTTCTCTTTGACTTTTTCTTCTTCCAAAATCCCTTTCCCTCCTAGTTTTGCATACCTCCCCTTCGATTTCCACATGCTGTAGCACTCTCTAGTACTGCTTGTCTGGGACTGGGACTGCCTCCTCAGGTGGACAGGCTTACAAATGTCATCTAAGTGTTTTCATTTTCAGGGACTAAGCTGACGCAGTAATATGGCATTCTGTCTGGCAGATATTCATAGTTTTGGCAGCTGTAAGGCTCAACAATAAGCTGCTCAGAATACCTGATCCTGGCTTCTCCCCTCTCTGCCAGAGAATCCTTCCAAGCAAGCATACTTCTGGTCTCATACACCAGCCTTGCTTTCAGTCCCTCCAGCTTTCTGAGGAGCACAATCCATGATTTCCACAGCTCTAGGCCAGGTTATTCCACACCACACCCACAACTACCTCATTCAATTCTTCTTCTTTAATCTTGCTGATAATACTCTTTCCTCTCACAAAACCTCTTCTAATTAGTTTCAATTCCAATATAATGTTCAACTCCTCCCAAATCTTTCTAACTTCCTTCAGTGCAATCACTTTTACTGCCTACTCCTGCATGATTATCTAATTTGGCACCATCTTCCCTCCCTTCCACAATTACTTTTCTTAACTTCTCCTTTTCCCTTTTTATTCATTGATAAGGTTGGGGGTTAAGGTATAAAAATGTATGTGAAACATATTGTTCATTTAAAAATTAATGTTTCAAAACAAGCAGAAACATTACATGCTGTATGTGTCTCATCTGTGTGTGTATGGGCAAACTGACTTTGGAGTTATAATATTTCCTCTTCTCTGCACTTGGAATATTTTATATATAAATCCCAAGTATATGATAGTGATAGTGATAACAATATATCCTAGTGCTTATATTCATTATTTTTCTTCTCGGATCTCAGTTCTTCATATTCTTCATAGAATGTTATTGCTCTTTTTGCCAGTGTGATATACTAGAAAAGGTTAATCTTTTACCTTTGCTATGATTTAGGTTTTACAACCAATAAGCTTGATATACAGCAAACTCTGAAACTTCTTCAATTTCATTGTACAGCCAAAAAAAAAAAAAAAAGCTAGTGCAGAGATAAATTAAATTACCCTGTCAGCACTTTCAAGTTTATTTTAAATAAAACCTAATTGGAAGTATCTCTTGAATAGAGGGTGGGGAATACAAAGAAAAATCTAGTACAGGAAGAAAAAACTAATTTTCAGATACCTAGTTAAAATCATTTGCAGACATCCATCCTAAAAGTGGTTCCTTTGACTATGAACAAAATGCAGGCTGAAACACTAGAGAAACACTTCTTTTCAGTCTGCAGCAAAACTCTCATAGAAACCCCAACACCACCAGCCTTCCACCAGTATGAAAACAGCTTGCTGATTGGAAGGAGTCTTCTAATTGCTTTAGAATAGTGTTTCTCAACTTTGGCAGCTTTCAGACATGTGGACTCCAACTCCCAGAATTTTGGAGTCCACACACTCCAATTTTAGTTGGAGTCCACACACCAGAAAGCTTCTAAACTACTTTAGAAGGCTGCTGAAAGATACCAGGTGGGTCTGTTGAAAATGCGGAACAGTAACCAAGCCGCATCAATAAGAAGTAAGAGAGTGGTATTACCCAACCAAAGTGGAAACTGTTACTTTATCTGACACCCAAAATACAGCTTGAACAGAAATGTAAGATTGGAGCTCATACAGCAAAACTGCAGATGTGAAAGACAGAAACAGATCCCTTATAGCTATCATTACTCTTAGTCCTCTGATTTACTTGGTTTGCATTCTTCGACTTGTACATTTCTTCTGCTAGGTTTTATAAATCTTAATTGAATCATATATATTCTGCTTATTAAATGTTTTGGCCAGGATTGCTACTTCAAGTATACTGAAGTGTTTCAGAGTGCCTTAACAGAGGATCCCCGCCCCCCCGCCCCCCCAATAGTAGTACACCTTAGACTAGCACTCAGTAGAGTGGCCATTAAGGTCCTGGAAAAGATATTCAAATGCTTTGATGTGTCTATACCTACAGAGATCAGATTCATGCAAGACATGGTATTTCCTGTGACACTCTATGGAAGCGAAAGGTGGACTTTAAAGAAGCAGGATAGGAAGAGTATTGATGCCTTTGAATGTTGGTGTTGGAGAAGACTGCTGAGAATACCATGGACAGCCAAGAAAACAAACCAATGGATCATTGAACAAATCAACCCAAAGTTCTCACTCGAAGCACAAATGACCAGGCTCAAATTATCCTATTTTGGACATTATGTGAAGACCCAGCTCTCTGGAAAAGGATCTAATGCTGTGAAAGGTAGAAGGAAAGAGAAGAAGACAACCAGGACTGAGATGGATAGACTCAATTACAATGGTGATGAGTGCACAACTGGGAGACTTGAAAGAACAGTTAGGGTTAGATCATCAGGAGATCTATTTATCTGGTTGCTAAGAATTGAAAATTACACAACAGCACATAATCAATCAATCAGTCAAGACATACCACAGATACTTTTGTAACCATGAGGGGGAAGAAGAGAATGATGGTGTGGAAACCCTCTCAGAAGTATAGAAGCAGTTCAATATTTCTTGGATCAGGGGTCTTAGGAGATTTACACATGCAGCCATAGGCTGCCCACACACTTCAGTTATCCTGCATCCACTTCATTTTACAAATCTGAAAAATAAGCTCAAGAATTCTTTGCAAGCATTTTTGTTCATGCAATATTTATGTGTGTGTGTGTGTATTTCTTATAAGCAGTCATTTTCTTATCTAGTGTATTTTGTTGTCTTTCTCAAATGTATGCATTTTTGTGTACATTGTTCTGTTATGTACTCATTTTTGTGTGCATGTTTTACAGTAAAGAATTGATTTGCATAATTCTGGAAAGTGCAGATTTCATGCTGTAAGTGTGGCCTCACTCAAATGGTGTGAGTGGAGTTAATGCCAAGTTATAAAATAGTTAGCCTACACAGTCTACTCCCAACATCACAAAAGTAAAAAGAGAAAGAGAAAGAGAAAGAGAAAGAGAAAGAGGAGAGGAGAGGAGAGGAGAGGAGAGGAGAGGAGAGGAGAGGAGAGGAGAGGAGAGGAGAGGAGAGGAGAGGAGAGGAGAGGAGAGGAGAGGAGAGGAGAGGAGAGGAGAGGAGAGTTTCTGTAGCCATCTACATGTGAAATGCAAACCTCTGCCAGGAGTGGGTCTTCATATATGTGGCTTTTCACACATTTCAGAATCCTGATAATAGGTTTGTTTATGACATTACTCCTATTCAAAACACCCAAAATAGAGGTATTGTCCCAATATGCATGTTAGTTCAGAAAATGCAAAATAAGTAAAGATAAGATCTCTTTCAAGCTGAACTTGACTCCTGATGGCTTCATGGATGTATACATGTCGTTTTCTTGGAAACAATACAGAACATACATTAAAAATACATGTGTTCTTTTTGACTTTATCACCCGTATTTGAAATCTATTGACACAAAAAGATTTGGATTTGGGGGATATGGACCTACCTATATAGTGGAAGATGAAATCTACACCTGCAGCAATGGATTTTTGAAACATATTGTTTGTCAATACTTAAATTAAATTTAAATAGAGAAATACCCATGGGATCACCACTCTCAGGACTAATAGAAGAGACCATAATGCAGCATCTAGAAACTATAGCACTCCCACACTCCCACTCCAACCAAAAGTATAGATCTGGTGAGTAGATGACATCTTAGTCATAATAAGAAAGGAACAACTTGAGAAGACACATGAAACAATCAACAACATCTTCAAAGGAGTAACATTCACAAGGGAAGAAGAAAACAACACACTACCTTTCCTGGATATCCTCATCAGCAGAGGTAACAACAGTAACTTAGAAATGCAAACAACCCACACTAACCAAGTGCTCTATTACCAGAGTAACAACCCAACCTCCCACAAGAGGAGCTGTATAAGAACATTATTCAGATGAGTACAAACATCCTACAGCAACCCAGAACACACACACACACAAAAGGAAGCAGATTGCCTATACAACATCTTTCAACAAAATAGATATCCATGCAATTTTATCAAAAAATACCTGACCACTCAACCCACTACAGCACAACCAACACAAGCTATGAAAAGGATAACACTACCATACATCAAAAACATCTCAGAAACAATCAACAGCCTATTACAACCACATAGCATCACCATAGCACACAAGCCATCTGAAGCCCTCCAAAACAAGTAAACTAAAAGACCCAATAGCCCAAGAACTAAAAAACTGGAGTCATCTATAACTTACAGCATAAAGACTGTAACAGCCACTATATAGGACAGATATGCAGAAGACTAGCAGAGTGCATCCATGAACACCAGCTAGCAGTCAGAAGATGTTATGAAAACTCCTTAATCTCACAACCCATGGACAGGCTCAACCATAGATTCAACTGGGAAACTGTGAGCATCCTAGACCAAGCTAAATCCAAAAATGCTAGGGAATTCCTGGAATTTTGGCACCCAGACACATCAGCCATCAACAGACACATAGAGATAAACCACAATTACACACCATTCAAAAGAGACAAGAAGAAAGCTAAGAAGGAAACAAAAAGGTCAGAACACATCCTCTCCAGCAGCCAATACCCAGATAAGTAGGGATTAACAACAGACAAGCAATCAAGCAGAAAACAATACCCTAATCAAGGAACTACCAAGGAGAAAACGACACCCCCACTCACACTGGCAGGGCAAGTTACCGCACATAGACTAGGAGCAAACCCCACACTCACTAGCACTGATGGTAATAAACAATCCACAAGCAAAAAAACAAACTCAAGAGAGCACCAAGGACTCCATAGTTCAACCCTGAGCTATATATATTCTCTTCTATTTAAATTAAGTTCTGGTTATTTCTCTCCCCCCCCCCCCAATAAAGGGACAAGGAAGATGTTTGTGAAATGGGGTCTCATATAATTTAATGTCTAATGTAATTTTTCAACCAGTTCTTCTTCTCTCTTTTATACAGTATAATAATTATCATTAATTCTGAAGTCCTGTTGTTTTATTAAAACCCATTGTATATATCTATACTCTTTATTAATTAGATTAGCACATTTTTAACTACATGTAAATGTGTCTCCATTATTCTCACTAGCTATATAATAAATAGTAGACATTGACTTATTGACTGGTAGGCATTGGTGGGTTAAATCACACACGTGCGCCTATCCATTTCAATGTTAAGTATTGTTCCAGATATCTTAGCTAGTTTGCTAAACACAATATCTTTGAATTATATAAGGATTATGAAAGTCTCTCTAACTCTAATTGTTTATCTCAAGGTATGGATAACTTTTTTGGATGAATGGGCACATTTGGAATTTTGATAATATGCTACAGATACAGTATGTCTGCTACACTGTGGTAGAATTAGTCATTCACAAAATATTAATCTATTAGACAGCAAATTAGGTTGCTCCTTGTCATTTTTCTAGACTGCTAAGATGTTCTTTATTATCCCACATTTTTTCCCTTTCCCTTTCCCTTTTTTTTCTTTGGTGGTGGGGGGAGGCAGGTAGACACACTTCTAAGAAAACATTATTCTACCACCTGCCATTTTTAATTTTATAAAATGCTTTAGGAATGCGTATGAGGCCAAGAAACATTCACTTAATTCATGATGATCCTTGAGGCTGGTGTTCTGCTTTATTAATTCCTTAGTGGGTGCCAAGGAACTGCCTGTTCTTGCTATGTCCATCCATCTGGAAATGAGCCCATTTAATATAACAGGACATTCTTCTGAATAATGATCTGTCAATTTGCATTGTCAATGTTAGTTTTCCTCAGAGGGGCATCCTAAGAAATTTTGTTTACTGAGGCAAACAGTTCAAGCATATTTCATTGTGGGCACTAGCTTAGGAGCCTCTTAACCCAAGGTTAGGAGAGAATTTAAGACAGGTTCTGGAAAATGCAGAGCTCCATTCAGAGAGGAATGGTTGAGGTTTTATAGAAGAAAGATTACAGGAATGCCATTGCTGATCCCAACAGTTACTGCTTAGGGTGGCTTCCTTGCTAGAACAACAAAGATGGGCCCATTTCCTCATATATATAGATTACAAAGGCAGTAAGGTTTATCAGTAGGGTTAAAATGCTAATTCTTATGAATCCATTCCTAAATTTGTAAACCAACAGATGAAACAGTTTTTATAACATACTTGTGAGAAAACAAATGATCAAAATTACCATTATAATTCCAATACAAGTGAAAAAGGTCAGTGTTGTTGTTGTTGTTTTTTGCAACCCTTGAATTTAGCAGTTTGTGTTCATGAATGTTGATAGGTTTTATAATTGCTACAGCATTAAAAGTCTGCAGAAACACTTTATCAAAGAAGAGCACTGTTTTCTCCAGTAAAATGTAACTGCCATTTTGGATGTTGCTATCAAATGGGTAATAACATATAGATCACATTTTTAGTCATTCTTCCTAAATAGTCTAATAAAACAATCAGGACTTATATAAGATTGTATAACTGGTAATAGAATCTGAAATTATTTCATAGAAGTGCACCATAACAGGGCACTACTTCCTAATCTTCAGGTTGGTTCCACGTTAATTGAAAGTGTCTGCATATTCTAAACAGACTCTCGTTCTACCTTCCCACAAGACCACAATTGTGCACCATCAATAGCATCTTGGGGAGTGGGTGCTACAGAAATTTAAAGCATAATTTCCACTAGAGTGTGTGCTGAATATTATCCCAAGCTACCCATAAACCTCAGTTCATTCTGTATTGAAAATCTTGTGCTCCAGAGTCTATGAAGAATGTGTTAGGTGGGTGAGAACAATACACCACCAAGACTGAGCTAAAGGCAGGAGTCAGCAAACCGTTTAGCCAGTGGGCAATATTGAGTGATTTTCCAGGTGTCACAGATATCCCCAAATAAAAAAAATGTTAAAATCCCTAACTTTTAAAAAATTAATTGTTATTGAAGGAACTTTTTACAAAGTAAAAAATATATATAATACAGATTTAAAGAAAAAAAGAAAGTAAAGTAAAAGAAAACTGATATGTAAATAGAAAAGAAATGAAAAAAGACAAAGAAAGAAAAAGGAAAAAGGTATAAGGAAGTGGCTTTATCCTCTCTCTTACAGCTCCCTTCTTTCCATATTCTACCCTTTCTAATCATCAAACCCATAGATCACAAGTTCATTTTTCTCCATTTTCAGCAAAAAGTCCATAAAGGGTTTCCAGTCACTGACAAATGTAGTTATTGTCCTTTCTCTAATCAAACAGGTCAATTTTGCCATCTCAGCAAATTCTGTCATCTTCACCAACCATTTCTCCATTGTGGATATTTCAGAGTCTGTCTATCTTTGTGCATATAATAATCTTGCCGCAGTTGCCATGTACAAAAATAATTGTCCATAAGTCTTTTCTAGTTGTCTGTCCATTAGACTCAGCAAGAAAAGTTCTGTTTTCAGTTGAATATTGATCTTTAAAATTCTTTGTATCATTGTGTATATGTGAACCTAAACTTTTCTAGCTTTATTCAAGTCCACCAAACATAAAAAATCCCTAATCTTTTTTTTTAAATTAAAAATACAAAAAACACACACATACACATGGAATTTCATGTGAGATCTTGTGATCTTTGGCTCATCTAGTGAAATTTTTTGCTATAATTGATTGTAAAAATAATTAATTCTTTAAAAATAATTCAATGGGAACATTAATTCTGACCCTCTCCATTATACACCCATTGGGGGAGATGGGTGGCATACAAATTTGAAAAATAAATAAATAAATAAATACACAAATAACATAATTGGTTAAGAGTCATCTTTCTGAGCCACAAGCTATTCCGAACGAAGAGGATGCGTGATTTCCTCCCACTTTAACAGGCATCTGGTCATATGTAAATACGTTGCAGTTTGTATTTATTGCACAATAATTTTCTGAGTCCTGTTTCTCAAAGCATTAAATGTATTAAAGTACATTCATGTTCATTGTCTCGTAATATCTATTCTGAACATAAATTGAGATCAAATGAAACTGATGATTTTTACATGCCAAATTGGGAAAGCTATTTCACATGAAAAATACAATTTAATGGTGGAAATAGAACTATGATTTGTATTTATCTTTTACTCTATATTACCTATAGTTTTCCCTATATAAATTAGATACCTTGTACTATTACTTCGTCACATTTGCTGATTATTCATACTTTTATGTCATAGGTGTGGTTTTCAAGCTGTATTATAGCTCAGAAGTTTTTCAAGGATTATCTAGGCAAGCTTTCCTTAAAAGTTACTTCTTCTATCCTACTATTACCGATCCTTCCTTTAGTGTCCTGCCATGTAATAATACTGCCATGTAATAATACATCACAACTGGCTATGCTAGTGGGGCTGTTGAGTGTAGTTCAAACAAATATGGAAGTCTAGAGGACCCATTCTACCAAAGTAACAGCAACAAGAGCAACTACCACAAAAATAAAAATAACTCCCAGTCAGCTTGCTGGCTGATAGTTCTGGAAATGAAATCTAACACATTTAAAGAAGGCCAGGATGGGCAAGCCTAATATAAATCCTCTGAACACATGATGGTTTAACTGATCTCTGATCTCTGACAGTGAATGGTAATAGATGGCAAACATTTAATTTGGCTATCCTGCAGATTAAAGCAGATATGGATGAGAATGATTCTGATTCCTTTCCTAACTGCTATATCTCAGCTGAAAATGAAGCAATGGGTCCTCATCAATGCAGCTACATGCTTCATTTGGCAGAAAAATCTATTCCTGCTTGGCAATATGTTAAAATGGCAAGGAAAGGTCAAGCCTGCTTCCCTTATGTTTTATTATATTTGTTTTTGTAAGAAGCAGGCAGTATTTGAGGGGAGCAGCATCTGTTGTACTTGCATTGCCATCTGGTGAGCAACTTTTACAAAGCAAGCTAGTACAGTTAAAGACTGTAATTTAAATTCACTGGAAATATAAAAGACAAAGCATTATAGAAATATCGGGAAAACACAGAGCCAAGGAGACAGATTCTATGGCTCTTCTGAGTAAGAAGTATGGAAAATCTGAATATGGCAAGTTAAAAAAGTTAGTCAAAAAAGTAACTGAACAATTACTCCAGGATTGTCAGATTGTTATCTGGTAACAATTACAAAGTATTCTTATAATCTATTAAAATTGTTACAATATTTCAATATTATTGATTCAGTTATTTTGGTTATGAAATGCTGAGGGACTGCCCAGGTGGTGCATTAATACTTCTGAAAGAATTGTAAATATTTATGTCCAGTGTAATGTTTGGCATCTATATTTCAATCTTCTAAAATCTTTTATAGCTCCAGCCTGTAAGAGATTAAGATAAAAGGCAGCAGTACATCTTCTGAGTTTGTCCATTGTAGCTTTTCATAAGAATGAGGGTGGACAATCCACAGGCTGTAAAAACTGCAGGCTGTGTAACTCTTGACTCAGAGGAAACAGGTGATAGGAACTATAGAAATGATAACTCAGAAGAACTAATAACAACAGAACCAGTACAGTCAGCACTGAAAAAACCTATGAACTAACTCTCTGACAAGAAGAATTAAAGGAGAAAAATATGGCATATTCACAATTACCAGTAGAAAGACAAAGATTGCCAGCAATTAAAGTAGTGCCCAAAAAAGACCTCGCATCTATAATGAAGATTGTGAATAAGGCACTTGCAACAATTAAAATAATTGTTAAATAATTGTTAAATAATTGTACATCTCTTGAACAGACCAATCAGCTTCCCTACAGTACAGCAGTGGTGGTTACAGAAGAACTAGGTATTGAAATTAAAAAACCAAAAGCAAAATCATATTCAATCCCAAAGTGGAAGATCAGGCTGGAAGCCAAGATAAAGAAATTTAGAGCAGATGCAAGTAATATAAAGTACATGAAAGAGCAAAAATTGAAGAATGTAAGGATCAAGACAAGCCTAATTAAAAAATATTGGCTCAGCACCAGAAAAAACTGAAGAAGCTTTGGAAAACATAAAGCAACAAATAACAGCAATAGCTGGGAAAATTTAATGCTGTGAAGCACGAATTACTCAACTGAAGCTATTCTAATCAGACCAGAGGTGATTCTATCAAAGTATAAATAGCAACTGAAATTTTAAAAATGGAAAACCAAAAAAGAAAAAGAAACAATCCAGTTTTGGAAAGATCTGTGGGAAACTCAGAAAGATTATAATAAAAATGCTGGATGGATAAAAGAATTTGAAGATCAATTTAGTAAAAATCAGATGGAGGAACTAATAATAACACAGAAATGGTTAAAAATCAAATGAAAAGGATTAAAAACTGGACTTCTTCTGGAAATGATCAATTGTATGACTTTGGGCTCATATTTCTGACTAGCTTAATTCAATTATAGCTAAACAGCTTAATGAAGTATTTCATAAAGGAAACATCAGTGACTAGTTAATAACTGGAAAAACTTACCTGATTCAAAAAGACCCAGCAAAAGGGACAACACCAGGAAACTATAGGCCAATGACATGCTTGCCTACAATGTTTAAATTACTCACTGGCAGAATAACGAACAACATCCAAAATTATTTGGAAGAAAATAACATCCTTCCAGTAGAACCAAAAGCAAATAAAAGGAAAAGCAGAGGTACAAAAGATCAACTTCTGATTGATAAAATGGTTTTGGAGAATTACAAAAGCCAAAACAAAACAAAAATTTACATATAGTCTGGATTGATTATAAAAAGGTATTTGATTCATTAGCACACAGTTGTATCATCAAATGTTTGGAAACAACTGGTGTCAGTAAAAACATTAGAATCTTTATCAAAAAATAATGAAGCAGTGGAAGACAGAATTGGTGGTTGGAAATGAAAATTATGGGCTTATCAACATTAGGAGGGGCCTCTTCCAGGGTGACTCATTATCACCCTTAATATTTGTCATTGCTATGATCTCACTCTCAGTGATTTTGAAAAAAACAAACAAAGAAACAAACCTTTGGTGCCAAACAGCAAAAATTGCTAATAAAATCTCACATTTGCTTTATATGGATGATCTGAAGCTTTATGGAAAATCAGAAATTGAAATCCAGTCATTGACAAATATTGTAAGAATTTTTAGCACAGATATAGCAATGGAATTTGGCCTAGAAAAATGTGTTACTATAGCAATAAATTGGGTAAAATCACAAACAGTAATAGAATTGAAATACTGAATGGCCAAACCATCAGGAGCCATCAGGATGAAGCCTACAAGTAGCTGGGCATTTTACAGTTGGATAACATCAAGCATGGACAAGTTAAAACTCTTATCAGTAAAGAATACATCCAAAGAGTAAGAAAATTGTTAAAGACAAAATTGAATGGTGGAAACACCATCAAAGCCATCAATACCTGGGCCATATCTATTATATGATACATTGCTAGAATTATTAACTGGACACAAGCTGAACTGGACAGTTTGGACCGAAAAACAAGAAAACTATTCACTATGCATTGCCTCCCTGTAGTGATATTGATAGATTATACCTGCCCCACAGAAACGGAGGCAAAGGTTTACTTCAAGTCAAACAAGTTGTCGAAGAAGAACAGCATGCATTGGCTGATTATGTAAAAGACACTCAAGAATAAGCACTGATGCAAGTTAAAAATTGGAACTTATTGAATGTACAGGAAACAAAACATGAATATTGGAATAATGTAATAAAAACCCAAACAGAATGCTGGCAAGGACAAGCATTACATGGTCAATTTCTACAAAAGATGGAGGGTAAAGTGGATAAAGATAAAATCTGGCAATGGCTTATAACTGTAACATTAAAAAAAGAAACTGAAGGCTTGATTTTGGCTGCTGAAGAGCAAGCTATACGAACTAATGCAATCAAGGCCAGAACTGAAAAATCATCAAAGGATTCCACGTGCAGATTGTGCAAAGAAGCAGAAGAAACAGTATGTCATATACTCAGCTCATGCAAGAAGATTGCACAAACTGGCTATAGACAATGACATAACACAGTTGCCAAAATAATTCACTGGGACATCTGTAAAAATTATCATCTGTCAGTAATGAAAAATTGGTGGGAACATATTGTTGAAAAAGTAGTTGAAAATGAGCAGGTAAAAATACCGTGAATACTTTCTGAATACAAGCTGATAAAGTTTTGGTGCATAACACAGTAGATTTAACTGTGGTTGATAAAGTTTTGGTGCAAAACACAGTAGATTTAACTGTGGTTGAAAAGAAGAAAGTGTGGATGTGGCACAATACCAGGGGATAGTAGAATAGAAGACAAAGAATTGGAGAAGATCATAAAGTGTCAAGATCCGAAAACTGAAGGCAGGCTTCCAGGGACAGTAATGGTGGGCTGAAGACATCTCCACTTTCACAGAGCTAATGACCGCAGCAAAAAGAGGAGCCGGTGAAGGGATTGGCTCCTCAGAACCCCTCTCCAGATAAAGGAGAGCACAAGGAGCATCTGCTAGTTTGCTCCATACAGAATCTCTCTGCAAAGAGATCACAAAATAGTGATCTCCAGCAGGTTTGAGAGTTCTGGGAGCTGAGGGAAAAACATCCTGCCTAAGCTGCAGTTTGGCACCCTTTAAGGGGACCCTTCCTGGCAAATAGAAGGGGTAGAAATGGAAGCAGTAACAGACTTCATTTATTTGGGCTCCAAGATCACTGCAGATGGAGACTGCAGCCATGAAATTAAAAGACGTTTGCTCCTTGGGAGGAAAGCTATGGCAAACCTAGACAGCATATTAAAAAGCAGAGACAACACCTTGCCGACAAAGATCTGCATAATCAAAGCTATGGTTTTTCCAGTAGTAATGTATGGCTGTGAGAGCTGGACCATAAAGAAGGCTGAGCACCGAAAAATTGATTCCTTTGAACTGTGGTGCTGGAGAAGACTCTTAAGAGTCCCCTGGACTGCTAGGAGGTCAAACCAGTCAATCTTAAAGGAAATCAACCCTGACTGCTCATTGGAAGGATTGATAATGAAGCTCAAGCTCAGATACTTTGGTCACCTAATGCGAAGAGAGGACTCTTTGGAAAAGATCCTGATGCTGGGAAAGATTGAAGGCAAAAGGAGAAGAGGACGGCAGAGGATGAGATGGTTAGATAGCATCACTGAAGCAATGAGCATGAAACTGAGCAAACTCAGGGAGGCAGTGAAGGACAGGAAGGCCTGGCGTGATATGGTTCGTGGGGTCACGAAGAGTCGGACACAACTTAACGACTGAACAACAACAAAGGGAACCCTAGGTTCGCCTTCTTCCTCTCTTAACTGCTTTAGAAAGTTGCTTTTTATGGATTATTTAGAAGTTAAGAAACTTCTGAAGGACAAGTTTTATTATCAGTTATCAGGGGGAGATGGGTGGAGATAAATCAGATAATAAATTAATAAGTAAGTAAATAAATAAATAAATATGTAAGTAAGTAAGTAAGTAAGTAAGTAAGTAAGTAAGTAACACCAGGAATCTCCTACTACTTTGGATGAAAGAAGTTACATGTAAGTCTAAGGATTAAAAAGAAAATATTTATTTTTTGAATAGCAAAAGGGTTTGAAAAGTTAAGAGGCTAGATGGACTTGAAAGAATGTTTCCTGTGGGGTGTTTAAAAATTTCTAAAATATGTATATATGAAGATTTTGAAATTAATCATAAGAAATCCTCCTGTGGGAAAGTTTTGTTGTCTGGAAAATAAACAGATGATAGGGGGACTTGACTGAGGGAACCAGAGAGAACAACCAATTACATTTAAAGGGAAAGAAACCCGTTAATACAATGGAGCAATACTATTTGACTATAGAAGAGTTTAAGTCGGTTTGGGAGTAATATATCCAGAAATGGACTGAAAAAACTGTCTGACAGTTTAATAGAGGTTATAGAAGAACAGATTTCACTGGAGAAAACAGAGACTGAGGATGATTTGAATGTGGATTTGGAGTTAAAAAAAATGCTGGATTATAAAAGTGATTTAGAAAAAGATGTTGTGGATGTGAAAATGGAAAAAGATGCTAAAATGGATTTACAGATGAAAAGGGATATACAAATAATAAACCAGAAAAGTGATTTGGAAAGCCTTTTCATTATGGTTTTACAAAGGGATGTGTTAAATAAACAAAGCTGTTCCTGAGAAGAGACGAAGAGAAACTATTGAGGTTGTTCCTGAAAGAAGACAAAGAGAAAATGACAAGGAATCATTTGTGGGACATTATTTGTCAGGATTAAAGATTAAACTTTTTAAAAGTAAAAAGAAGGTTTATAAAGCGAATCTATACAACTATGGTTAAAATATAAGATGTGGTTTCTGGTAGTTACCAATGGGATTTCTTTTTTACCAGGATGAAGGACGAGGTTTTTAGGATTTGTGTATAAGTGGGGAGGGATTTTTTTTGCTTTACTTTTTAGAAAAAGTGACAAATTGAAATATCAAATGGATTTCTTTGATTAAGGTTAAAACACATATGTTTCTATTTTGGGTAGCTTAAATGGGCTTTTGCTGATTAGGATTGAAAGATGAATTTTTACAATTTGATTATTGATAAGAGACGAGATATGGGAGGAAGAGAATTCTTTTATGAAATATTAGAGAATGTGTTATATTACTGAAACTGTTTATACTTGTCTAGAGGGAGGGAGAAGTCATCTTTTACCTTTCTTTCTTTCTTTCTTTCTTTCTTTCTTTCTTTCTTTCTTTCTTTCTTTCTTTCTTTCTTTCTCTTTTCTATAGCTTTTTGCACTTCTCTTTCTTCTTCTTTTACTCTTTATAATTTCCTTAGTTTGTATCTTTGTATTTGAAAACACTAATAAAAATTATTATTAAAAAAAGTTGTGAAAACCGCAGTTGAAAGTTTATGGCATAAACCAGCAGTGGTAGTCCCAGTGGTCAATGGCATACTGGATGCCATACCCAAAAAAACCTTAGACAGCACTTAGAAAATCTGCACATTGACAAAATTTCCATCTGTCAATTATAAAAGGCCACACTGCTTGGATCCACACATGTACTACACCAATATGTTATGACATCCTAAATTCTTGGGAAGAATTTGATGTGAATGAAGGCCAACACCAGCTTAAGAACTGGCAGCTGTGATTTCACATTCCTGTGTATATACTACTACTACTACTACTACTACTACTACTAATAATAATAATAATAATGGCCAGAGCATTAGCTATTTCATACCCTAAGATGAAATTTATTTGACCTTGGAGAATTAAACAGTTCAGTTAAATATGTTTTCCCTACTAATGTTTCTATGGATTTGAAGTTCCAATCCTGAATTCTTCCTGCATCATTCATCCTGCATCCTGTTTCAGTCCTGCCTTCTGTCAGGTTCGGTCAGCACGGGGCTTCGGGGAAGCTCGCAGCCAGACCACGCGAACTCCACCGGCGGTAGCTAGCGAGGAAAAGAGGAACTGAAAGCGCCGCTAATTAATGGGCCACCTGCGCCCAGCCAAACAGGAAAACCGCAGCGGAAGCTTTAACTATACACTGATAACGGCGCGAGCCAACAATGAACGGGGCCGCAGGCAGCGAAACAAGATCGCCGCGCAGCACAGAACCCTCGGGCTTGCACGTAACGGGGAGGGACCAACCCAAGCTGGAGGGGACTGCCAATCAAGGACAATGGACCCTGACCGAACCTGCCATAATGAACAATCAAGAGGAATTATTGGGGGGCCGATAATCCGCAGCGGTAACGCGATCGCGGGGCGGAAAAAAGCGCGGGAAGGGGGGAATATAACGAGGGATGCAATTGTACCAAGCCAGTCCTGGCTTTGCTTGTGACTGCTACGTTACGCATGAGTAAACCTCTTTTGTGAACCACACGTGTCACGGGAGTTTCTCTGTCGAACGGGGCAAACCTTACATAAAGCCAGGACTCACCGTTAGCGCTACCCGGTGCCACCGAGGAGCGTTTCCCTTTCTAATACAGGCATGACCAGCGATGAGGAATCCGTGGGTCAGCTGGAGCATGAGGAACCCAGGCTTGAGGAGGGACGGTCAGAGCCACCCGGGAGCGATGGGACAGCGGCCAGGGCCGGGTACCCTCCAACCGAGCGGTGGTCGATGTGCATGAACCAAGGGCCAGACAGCTCAGGCGTCACGATGACCCGGGGTTCGGGGCCCCGAAACCGCGAGTGGGACGAGAAGTTCGCCCGACTAGAGGAGAGGGTCGAGCGGCGCCTAGACGCCGTGGAGGCGATGCTCCAGACCTTGCTACAGAGAGTGAGACCATTGGCGGTGAGCGATGGCACAAGCAACAGGGGTGGCAGTCCGGCACCCCAGCCAGCACTGCCCACGATGCCCTGGTCAGTAGACCGACGGGCGGCGGACGCCCTGAGACTTCAAGGCATCACCGGGAAGTTCTCAGGGGACCCTGAACAGCTGCCGCACTTTTTGATGCACATCAGGGGTTTTATACAGAGGGGTGGTCACCTATTCGCTAGGGACGAGGATAGAGTATCCTATGTGGCCGAGCTGTTAGACGGCCAAGCGGCTAGCTGGGTGATCGGACTATACAACGCCAATGCGGCGGAACTGCGGAGTTTCCCGGACTTCATGCAGGCGCTCTGGGACAGATTCGAGGACACATTGAGCGCCAAGCGGGCTGAGGACGACATCCTGCAGTTCAGACAGCGGGACAAGTCGGTATTCGAGTACGCCCTGGAGTTCCGGAGGTTGGTAGAGAAGCTCACGGACTGGCCGGAGTCCCTGAGGGTGAAGTATTTTAAGAGGGGGCTCAATCCAGAGATCCTGGAGCGGGCACTGGGGCGGGATGACCCGTCCACAGTGAAAGATTGGATCTGGCTGGCCGGAACGGCGGAATCGGCGTGGCGGCAGATTCAACAAAGCACGAGGCGACGGGACCAGACGAGGGACCGGCCGAGGGAGAGACCCCCAGAGGAAAGGCGGAGCAGTCAGCGGCAGTCCACCGGGGGGCGAGAGGCGACCAGAACCCCGAACCTGTGCTTCCGGTGCGGAGGCAGAGGCCACCAAGTGGCGCAGTGCCCGACGGAGCGGGAAGGAGCCTCACCACGGCCCGAAGTCAAGCCCCAGCGTCCTACCGGGAAAAGGGCCGGCGACCGACCGCGGAAGAGTGCAGTGGCGGCGGTGACCGAAAGAGGACGGAGGGGGTGGTCGACCCCGGAGACGGCATCCTCCGGAGAGGACTCGGAGCCGGCAGGAAACGAGGCGCGCTCGCACTGAACAGCGTCCCAGTGCGAGCAGGGGAACCGAGGCGCGCGGACCCAATCGGGGATGAGGACTGCCCTCCGTTCCGGGTGAGAATACACATCCGGGGGGTGAGATCCAGAGGGGAGGCACAGCTGCGGGCACTGCTGGATTCAGGCTGCACCCACTGCTTGATGCACCCAGCTGTGGTCTCGGGACTCGGACTACAGCTGAGGTGCCTCCGGGAGCCCATTGCATTCAGCCAGCTAGACGGCACGCTGGCAGGGGGGGGGCCAGCTCAGTATTACACCGAGCCGGTCCAGATGACAATCGGGAGTCACCGGGAAGAACTAAGATTTGTGGTGGTCCCGGTGGCCGACTACGCGGTGGTGCTCGGCTTGGCATGGCTGTGGCGACGGAACCCACGGGTTGACTGGACGGCGGAGGCAGTGCGATTCGGGGTCGACAGGCCGGCAGAGTGTGAGAGCAGAGGGGACCGGGCCGTGGCAACGGGCGCGACCGCAACCACAGACGGGCAAGTGGAGGATCCGAGGCACAGGGAGGCGGGGCAAGAGCAGACGGAGCCCGAGACCCGGGCGGCAACAGCAGCAACAGCAGCGCCGGAACCCCGGAGACTCGAACGATCCTGAGGCGTGGGGAGGCAGCGGCCACTGGCGGAACAACTGCAAAATGAGAGACAGAGTCCGGGGAACCCACGACGAGCGGCGGAATCCCGAGGCAATATTGAGACCTGGCGGCGGCGTTCAGGGAGAAGGAGTCCAACCAGCTCCCTCCACACCGACCCAGTGATTGCGCCATCGAGTTAGAGCCAGGGGCAATGCTGCCCAAACCGAAAATGTACTCCCTGTCAATGAGGGAGATGGGGGCTCTGCGGGAGTTCATAGACAAGAACCTAGCGCGGGGATTCATCCAACCCGCGAAGTCACCATTAGCGGCCCTGGTACTATTCCGGGAGAAGAAGGATGGCTCGCTCCGGATGTGCATGGACTACCAGGGGCTGAACGCAATCAGCACCGAGTACAAATACCCCCTCCCCCTGATGAAGGAATTAATGTCGCACCTATCTAAGGGGATGGTGTTCACAAAACTGGACTTGCGCGAAGCTTACTTTAGGGTCAGGATCCACGCTAAAGATGAGTGGAAAACGGTGTTCAACACACCGCTCGGAAGCTACCAGTTTTCCGTGATGCCGTTCAGATTAAAAGGGGCCCCGGGGGTGTTTATGCAGCTAATAAATGAGGTACTGCACGACCTACTCTACCGGGGCGTCCTGGTCTACCTGGACGACATCCTCATCTACACCGTAACCCTGGCGGAGCACATGAGCCTGGTGCGCACGGTGCTCCAGAGACTGCTGAAGGCGCAGCTGTACGCGAAGCTATCAAAATGCGAGTTTCATTGGGAGCAGCTGGACTACCTCGGCTACCGGATATCCAGTCGGGGAATTGAGATGGACCCGGCGAAAGTAAAGGATGTTCTGGGCTGGGAAGCGCCGCGAACCCGGAGGCAACTTCAAAGCTTCTTGGCATTTGCGAACTTCTACAGACAGTTTATCCCGAACTTCGCCCAAATCGCCCTTCCCCTAACAGACTTGCTAAAAACCAAGGGCACTGGAAAACCCCCCAAGCCCAGCATGACACTTGCGTGGACTGCAGAATGCCAGGGGGCATTTGAGGAGCTAAAATGGCGGTTCACAGAGGAGCTGATCCTGCGCCATCCCGACCCAGATCGGCGGTTTATCATCCAAGTAGATGCGTCAGACGTGGCAACGGGGGCGGTCCTGCTCCAGCCCAGTCCGGAGGGGGCCATCCACCCATGCGCCTATGCCTCCCGCAAATTCACAGAGACAGACAGAAGGTGGATGGTGTGGGAGAAAGAGGCGTACGCCGTCAAGTGGGCGCTAGCCACGTGGAGGCATCTATTGGAGGGGGCAGCTGAACCATTCGAGGTGTGGATGGACCACAAGAACCTCGAGGCCCTGAAGGCCCCGCGTAAGCTATCCCCCAAACAGGCGCGGTGGTCCCAATACTTCGGGAGGTTCAGATTCACCCTAAAACACATCCCCGGGAAGCGCAACTTCCTAGCAGACGGGTTGTCTCGCATGCCCCAGCACGCCAGCCTATGAGAGGAGATCGTGGACTCCATCATCCCTGCCAGCAGGCTGGCTGCAAAGGCGGTGACCCGGAGCCAGACCAAGAGGGAACGACGGGACGTAGCGCCTGAGGTAAAGCAAGGGTTCGCAGAGGCGGCAGAGCGGGACGCTTGGCTCAAGCAAAACTGAGAAGCGCTAACGAGCCAAGAGGGTTTGTGGTGGCACGAAGGGAAGTTGTACATGCCCGAGGGGTGCTGACGGGAGGTCATGGAAAGAGCCCACGACAGCCGGAACGCGGGGCATTACGGCTTCGTGAAGATGCTCCACTTAATCCGGCGGCAGTTCTGGTGGCCAACGCTCCGGAAGGACGTGGAGGCATACTCGGGGGGTTGCCCGGTGTGCGCGACGGCGAAAGGGGCCAAAGGCAAGCCTAGGGGGTTACTCCAGTCGGTAGCGGAGCCCGACGGCCCATGGCAAGAGATCGCCATGGACTTCATAGTAAAGCTCCCGGAGAGTAAGGGGAAGACCGCCATTTGGGTGGTCACGGACTTATTCTGCAAACAAGCGCACTTTGTAGCGTGCCGGCGAGTCCCCACGGCAGAGAGGTTGGCGAGGCTGTTCGTGCAACATATTTACCGGCTGCACGGCGCGCCCCGACGGGTCGTCAGCAATCGGGGTGGCAACTTCATCGCGCGGTTCTGGAGGGATTTCCTGAAGCGGGTGGGGACGAAGCAATCCCTTTCCTCCGCGGCGCATCCGCAGATGGACGGAGCCACAGAACGCCTGAATGGGGGGCTCGAACAGTACCTGCACTGCTACATGGGGCACCAACAGGACGATTGGGCGGAGCTACTGCCATTCGCGGAAGTAGCATACAATAACGCCGTCCACAAGAGTACCGGCTTTTCTCCATTCAAAGTAGCCACCGGGAGAGACTTTGTCCCCATGCCGGAGTTGCCTCAGCCGGAATCCCAAATCAACTCCCTGGACGCCTGGTTCGCCCAAATCGACGCCACCCGGCGAGCGGCGCACGCGGCATTGCAAAGAGCCAAAGCCGATTACAAAAAACATGCGGACTGCAAGAGACTCCCCGAGGGGCAGTGGAAAGTGGGGGACCAGGTGTATTTGTCAACCAAAAACCTAAAGATGCACCAGACATCGAAAAAACTCAGCCCGAGGTTTGTGGGGCCGTTCCCCATTGCAGAGGTCATCAATCCAGTAACCATCAGGCTGACGCTCCCAAAAAGCCTCAGGAAGATCCACCCAGTGTTCCATTGCAGCCTGCTAAAGCTGCACCAGCCGGGGAACGCCTGGCACAAGGCAGAGGGGGTGCCACCACCCATCATGGTCGGTGGGGAGCAGCATTTCGAGATCAACCAGATACTGGACGCCAGGAGGCACAAGGGGCAGGTCCAGCTCCTAGTGCAATGGAAACATTTTCCCAAGTCCCACAGTGAATGGGTAAGCAAAACCCACATAAGAGCGCCGGACCTAGTGCGGGACTTTTACAATAAATACCCCGGGAAACCAAAATAAAGTTGGGGGGGGAATTGTCTTCAGGGGGGCGGTATGTCAGGTTCGGTCAGCACGGGGCTTCGGGGAAGCTCGCAGCCAGACCACGCGAACTCCACCGGTGGTAGCTAGCGAGGAAAAGAGGAACTGAAAGCGCCGCTAATTAATGGGCCACCTGCGCCCAGCCAAACAGGAAAACCGCAGCGGAAGCTTTAACTATACACTGATAATGGCGCGAGCCAACAATGAACGGGGCCGCAGGCAGCGAAACAAGATCGCCGCACAGCACAGAACCCTCGGGCTTGCACGTAACGGGGAGGGACCAACCCAAGCCGGAGGGGACTGCCAATCAAGGACAATGGACTCTGACTGAACCTGCCATCATGGACAATCAAGAGGGATTATTGGGGGGCCGATAATCCGCAGCGGTAACGTGATCGCGGGGCGGAAAAAAGCGCGGGAAGGGGGGAATGTAACGAGTGATGCAATTGTACCAAGCCAGTCCTGGCTTTGCTTGTGACTGCTACGTTACGCATGAGTAAACCTCTTTTGTGAACCACACGTGTCACGGGAGTTTCTCTGTCAAACGGGGCAAATCTTACACCTTCTTCATCCTGCATTTCACACCCTCTAGTGCAGTAGCTACTTTCTTGTTGGAGGACACCAAACCAAATGTGAAATTAAGTAGTTTTTCCTTTCCTTTGATATCTTAAGCACTTGTACTCTTTGCTGAATGAATGATTTACTGAACCTTTTTTTCTTTTTTTTTCTTTCTTTTTTATAATATTTTATTGAAATTTTAAAGTTACAAATTTAAAAGTTAGAAATGAAAAAGAAAATTGGAAATACAAAATATAAAGAAAAGGAAAAGGAAAAGAAAAAGTGAGATAAAGTAAAAGAAAAAAAAAGATATGAAAAATAGATAACTTCCAATCTATCTCTGGTCTTAGGAATAATAAGGCTATCATAAGCCTTATTATTAAAAACATCCTAGTTTTTAATATATTAAGTAGGAATAATTCTTTGTCTAAACATATCCCATTACATTTATAATCTAATCATCAAATCCCCATGTAAGCTTCACCCCACCTGCATTTTGCAAATAGTCCATCAGTGGTTTCCATTCTTTAAGATAATAGTTATTTGAGTTTTCTTTTAATAAGCAAGTCAGTTTATCATTTTCTGCCATTTCCATCAGTTTTAACAACGATTCTTGTATTGTTGGTAGTGTCTGGGTTTTCCAAAATTGTGCATAAAGAAGTCTTGCTGTGGTAATCATGTATTGAGTAATTCTAATAAGATGTTTTCCTATTTGAAAGTCCATTATCCCCAACAGGAATAGTTCTGGTTTAAATGGAATCTGTATTTGTAGTGTGCTCTGCATCAAGGTTTGTATTTAAGTCCAAAAGTTCTTTGCAATTTTACATGTCC
Organism: Python bivittatus; assembly: GCF_059951505.1. NCBI lineage: Eukaryota > Metazoa > Chordata > Lepidosauria > Squamata > Pythonidae > Python > Python bivittatus. The sequence goes on along the minus strand of NW_028277125.1, from coordinate 33,251,250 downwards.
ACCACATATGGTAAAACGACCCCTCTTGTTGGTTACATTTCCAACAAATGTTGGAAATTGTCCCATACATCTTTGATAGTCTTTGGGGTCTTGGGGTGTCATATACCATCGATACATCATTTTATAAAAATTTTCTTTCAAATTATAGCATAAAGTAAATTTTAATCCTTTAGACCACATATTTTCCCATTGCTGCATATGTATATTATGTCCAATATTTTTTGCCCATTTAATCATGCATTCTTTAACTTGTTCTTCAACCATTTCTTCTCTCAACAATCATTTATACATTTTTGCTATTACGTGTTCATCTGTTTCACATAATTGAATTTCAAATTCCGATTTATTCTGTTCAAATACACATTCTTTTTTATCAATTTTAAATTTTTCTTTATATTGCGTATAAGAAAGCCATTGAAACGTATGTACTTCTAAAACCAATTGCTCTTTTGATTTGATTTTATATTCTCCTTGTTCTTTTTCTAATAAGTCCTTGTATCTCATCCATTTATTTTTATCTCTTGTTTCAGTTCTATAGAAGGCTTCTTGTATAGAGGTCCACATCGGCATCTTAGGGCATAAAAGTGGTCTGCATTTAGTCCAAACTTTTAATACAGATCTTCTGATATAGTGGTTTTTAAAGTCCACATTAACTTTAACTTTATCATACCACAAATATCCATGCCATCCAAATCTCAAATTATGACCTTCCAAGTTTAATAATTTTTCATTTCTCAAGGTGATCCATTTTTTAAGCCATACTAAACAGCAAGCTACATAGTACAACTTCAAATCAGGAAGACCCAAACCACCTCTTTCTTTCACGTCTTGTAAAACTTTATATTTTATTCTTGGTTTTTTCTCTTGCCATATAAACTTAGAAATGTCATGTTGCCATTGTTTAAAGGGTGCTTCTGAAGTCAATATTGGAATTGTCTGGAAAAGATATAGAATTTGCGGCAAGATATTCATTTTAATCATTGATATTCTTCCTAGTAGTGACAATTATAACTTTTCCCATCGGTCTAAGTGTTTTTTAATATCTGTCCAGAATGGAACATAATTATTCTGAAATAAACCAGCATTCTTTGATGTCAAATATACACCCAGATATTTTATTTTTTCCTCTATTGTAAATCCAGTTAATTCATTCAGTTTCTTCTGTTGATAAAAATCCATATTTTTAGTTAAAACTGTTGTTTTTTGTATGTTTACTTTGAACCCTGCTAGTGACCCAAAGTCACTCAATTTTTGCATCAACGATTCAATCCCCTCCAATGGGTTTTCTAAAGTAATGACTAGGTCATCAGCAAAGGCTCTTAACTTATATTCTTCTTTTTTAACTCTTATTCCCAAAATGTTGAAATCTTGTCTAATATCTCTAAGTAATACTTCTAAAACCAATATAAATAATAATGGAGACAAGGGGGATCCTTGTCTAGTACCTTTTTGAATTTCACATGGTTTAGTAAAATCTCCATTAACAATTATTTTTGTGGTTTGTGGTATATATATTGATTTAATCCATTTAACAAAGTTTTCCCCAAATTTCATAAAATCCAAAACTTTAAACATAAAAGGCCAATTTAAATTATCAAAGGCTTTTTCAGCATCCAAAAATATCAAAGCTGCTTGTTTTTCATAATGTAGTTCCAGGTATTCTAATATATCCAAAACATTTCGGAAGTTATCTCTAATTTGTCTTTTTGGTAGAAATCCTGCTTGATCCTGATGGATAAATTTTACAAGAATATTCTTCATTCTTTCTGCTAGAATTGTTGTGAATATCTTATAATCATTATTCAATAGAGATATTGGTCTATAATTCTTTGTCAAGGTCAAATCCTGTTGATCTTTTGGAATCAGGATAATATGGGCTTCTTTCCAAGTTTCTGGCATTACACCTGTGTCCAAAATTGAATTCATAGTCATTTGTAAAGGAAGGCAAAGCTCCTCCTCAAAATATTTATAGTAGGCTGCTGATAAACCATCTGGGCCAGGTGCTTTTCCACAATTAATTTTCTTAAAGGCAGTTGACATTTCCTCTAATGTTATGGAATCATTAAGTAATTTTCTCTGTTGATCAGTAAGAATAGGTAATTTTTGTTTAGACAGATATTTATTAATATCATCTGAATGAACATCTTGTTTTTTATATAATGATGAGTAATAACAAAAAAAGGCCTCTTGAATGCCTGCGTTATCCATTAAAGTCTTCCCATTGTGTTGTATTTTAGAAATTAATCTTTTCTGTCTTTGTTTACACAATTTATAAGGTAGCCATCTACCTGGTTTATTCACAAATTCAAAATATTTCTGTTTCATGAATTTCAATTGAGTTTCTAATTCCTGTATCATTAACATTGACATTTGTTTTTGTAAAAAATTAATTTGTGTATTCAAAGTCTCATCCAATGGATTGTTTCTCATCTCAATCTCTTTATTTTTAATTTCATCTAAAATCAATTGCATCTTCTCTTGTTTTTTTCTCTTCACTGGGCATTATATTGAATGAAATAACCTCTCATATAAGCCTTACTAGCATCCCAAACAGTCTGTGTATTAGTGCCTTTGTACATATTCAATTGAAAAAACTCTCTTATCTTTTTTTTACAGTATCAACTATTTCATTTTTCCGTAGAATTGTCTCATTTAATCTCTATCGAAATGTACTCTTTTTCCCTTTAATAGTCAACTTAACAGGATTATGGTCTGAAAAGGTCTTAGGTAATATTTCAACTTTAGTAACATCCATCATCAGAGTTTTAGAAATCAAAAATATATCTATTCGAGAGAAGGATTTAAATCTCTCAGAAAAATATGTGTATTCCTTAGAATTTCCATTTAAAAATCTCCAAATATCTTGTAAATCCAACAAGTCTTTCAAATCAAAGAATGTTTGGGGTAGTTTTCCTTGTTTAAGTCTCAGCCCCTTTGGGGACTGTTTATCTTCCATTGAAGAAATCGCCCCATTCCAATCACCCATAAGGCACCAATTCTCATATTGTAAGTCCATCAATTTGTCCATTAAGTTTTTATAAAATATCCGTTTATCAACATTTGGAGCATACAGTCCAACAACTAGTGTTTTAACCCCTTGTATACTAATTTCAACTGCCACATATCTTCCTCCATCATCAGTCAAGATCAGTTGTGGATTCAATTTTGATTGTATGTACAAAACAACTCCTTTAGTCTTTTTTGGTCCAGCCGATATGAATTCTTCTCCAATTTGTTTCCAAACCAAGTACTTAATGTCCTTTTTACAAATATGTGTCTCCTGCAGACAGATTATATCCAAATTCAGTTTCTTTAAAAAGTGAAAAATTTTCTTTCTTTTTTGAGGAGCATTTGCTCTGTTTATATTCCAAGTTAAGCATTTGTAATCCATAAGTATATTTGTATTAGAGTCTTTTATAATCCACTCCAGAAGCCCCAAGTTTTGTTAAATCCACACTGGTCTCAATATATTCTGTAGTCTTTTCTTTTTCTTTGTCTTCTATTTCTTTATGGGTATTGCAAAAGTCTGCCTTATATTTTTCCAAAAAGGCTTCTGCCTTTAAAATAGAATTTATTCTAAATCTTTGCTCTTTATACATAAAAGATACTCCTTCTAGTCTCTCCCATCTGAAAGAAATACCGTGTTGCTTTAATTTATCTGTAAAGAAGGAGTAATCCTTCCTTTTCTCAAGATTCTTAAAGGTATTTCTTTTAAAATAATCACCTTTTTGCCTGCGATACTCAGTCCATCATTATAGTGTTTTTTCAAGATTTGTTCTCTTGTGACCTTCCGTACAAAATGAATTAGTATGTCTCTTGGGACCTTTTTTTCTCTAGCATAACGTGAATTGACTCTATAAACTTTGTCTATTTCAGAATCTAGATCTTGTTCCTCTATCTCCAAAAATTGTGCTAATGCGGTAATAATGGATTGTCTTACATCTTCCCCAAGATTTTCTGTTATTGACCTCAATCTCAATACAAATTCTTTCTCCCTCATTTCTGCTAATGCAATAGCATCCAAATTTCGATCAATATCCTTAGTGACTGCTTCTGACTTAATTTCTAACAACTGTACCTGTCCTTGAGTATTCTTGAGATCAGTTAACAAATTATCAACCACATCCTTCACTTTCTGGACCTCATTTCTAAATTCTTGAGTCAATTCCTTCTTTAAATTATCTATTTTTTCATTCATTTTTATATCTCTTTGGTCCATCTGGTGGCTTAATGCAGCAATTGCATCTAGTACTTTTTTCATATCTCCACCCCCCTCAGCTGGTTCTATAGAAGTTCTTGTTGATTCTCTTTCCTTTTCCTTATCCTTCTTCCCTCTTGAAGCCATTGTAGACAGTGCGAAGTTCAATATCTTCAAAGAACAACAGTTATAATCCAATAGCAACAGCTTTCTTCCAAGTTCTCTAACAACACAGCAGTTATAATCCTAGCTATAGAAAGCTGTCTCTTATTGTTCCCAAATATAGATAATAAAATATATAAACAATTCTCAGTTCTCAAGCTTTTAAGTTCAACATGAAAAAAAAAGGAAAACTCAGCTATAGAAATCCAACAGCAGATTTGTAGTCCAATATAAGTTTATAAGCCAGAAAAAAAAAGAAAAAAGAAAAAAGAAAGATTTATAATCCCATAAAAAAGGCAAACCATTAACAATTTATAAAATCCATAGAAAATTTCCATATTGTAGTAAAGTCCATTTGTCAGTTTCCACCCATTACATTCCATGACAGAGAATAAAAAAGTAACTCACCAGCATCTGGAAGTGTAGTCCAGAGATAGATCTTCGATATTAATAAAAAGAAAAAAGAAAGAAAAAAAAAGTAATCCAAAGAGGAGGAGAGTAGAGAAAAAAACCCTTCCTCTTCTAAAGTGATCTAAGACACCAGACTGTAGCGCTAATGTCTCTCATTCATGAGGCTCTCTGCATTTGTAAAGCACGATGTTTCCCAGCCACCTTCGCTATTCTACTCACTGGCTTTCCTGTGGTGGAAGCCAGGAAAGGCAGGAGGAACACCGTCCGCGCTCTTGTGGTTAATCTTCCCTGGTGGAAGTCTTTTTTTTTTCCCCAATATATCTGGAGAAGCTCTTTTGGTTGATTGTGGCATCCTTCAGCAACTTCACCTCATTCTGAGTGTTAAGCTTTTTGACACATCTCTAGAATTTCAGGCTACCTCTGTGTATTCTTAGTTGCTGAGATGTCCCAGTTTCCCCACCTTTTTCATTTCATTTTTGTTTTTAGATCTTGATTAAGCTTTTAGGTATCTCCACTGGCTTTTTCTGCTGCCTTTTTTTCCTCAATACATTGTTTTCAATGATCTTCTCTTTTAGGAACTCCAATCCATCTTACCTTCCTGTTTCATTAGCCCCTCCTGCCATAGAATACTACTTATGGTTGCTCTGAGTTTATTAAGCCTTTTTTTTCCTGAAGCACTTTTGACTCCACTCATTTTTTCTTTCTGTTAAAATCAAGCATTATAATTGCTTTCACCTACCTCCTTTCTCTCAACTAAATCCTTCCAATTAGTTGGGTGATTCAAAAATAGAACAGAAATGCAGCACAACTACTCTTTCAGCAAAGGAGTCTCAACCTAGTAGGTTATATTGTTGCTAAACCATGACCTATCTTGACTCAGAAGGCTTTCTGCCCTTTTCCATTGGCTGTCCCCCCCCCGCCATTGGCTCTCCAAGCTTCTTGAAGTAGAAGATCTCAAAGGCTTTCCTATCCACCCTCTTCCCACACTGAAAAATGCATAAAGGAAGCTAAACCTGAAGCTTCACCAATCCTTTGCTTTTTCCTACTGGGAAAAACTGAACGGACAAAGGTGGCTCATCAAGAGTGTTTCAAGGTACTACGTGCATCAGTTGCAGAACTTCACCTGCCTATCTTTTCCATCAGGCAAGTGTCAAACTGAGCATCTTTACAAAGAAGTAAATATTTAAGAGATTCCCTTCCACAGATGTGCTATTCCAGAAAATTTAGATTGTTGTTATTTCTCATACATTTGTGGCTTGTTCGGGGAATAAACTGTACTTTTTTTATTAAAAGTCCTGTTTTCTGAAATGAACACTAGATGGTGCTTTAAACCATACTTTATTTTTTTAAAAAAGTAAAAAAATATTCTGAGTTAATGCTTCAGCTATCTCTGAAACTCCATAGAGGGAGTTCTCTTATGCTATTTTCTTGTAAGCTCTTCCTATAGCCATTAGACTATTTATGGTCATCCCATAAGAAAGAAAGATTTACTGTGAACCTCAGTCTTACTATTATTCTTATGAATACTGAACAAGATTAAAAAAAAAAACAATTTTCTAACTGGAGGAAAAATGTAATCTACAAAATTCAAGAGAGAAAAAAAATAACAGGTACACCTTGTTATAAAGAAGTTTAAGCATTATGCCTGATTCATTTATTTTTATTTGATTGATTACAGATATATCTATATGATCCAGTTCAAAATGACAAAACACAAAATATAAAGTCCAAATATAAAGTCCAAAATATAAAATAAAAAGTCCAGGAAAATTAGCATAAAACATATCCAAATACCAGAATAGATAAGTGCCCATGCAATCATCCTCCAACGTCCAACCCTAAATTTCCAGCTTACAGAAGGCTAATAGGAAGGATGCCAGACACATCTCTGGGGCAAAACATTTCATTAGATGGGGGCCACACCAAAAATGGATTGTCTACGGGCTCACGTCCACTTCTATTCAGGTGCAGACAAGAGCCTGAGAAATATATTTATTAACTTGATTAGATTTATTTATTTATGTATTGCATTTGGAAGCTGCTCAACTCCATAAGGGCTCTGGGTTGCTTATAACTTAAAATAGAAAAGCAATAAAAAGGAACTAGGCATCCAGATAACAATATCCCACATAACAGAACATTAATGGGGCTCCATAACTGCCCTACCTGACAGCCTGGGAGAACAACCATGTTTTTAAAGACCTCTGGAATATCATTAGGGTGGGAGCAATATGGATTTCTGGGATGATATCATTCCAGAGGCCACTATGATGAATTTCTGTGGTTTTTGAAAGGTCTGCCAGTTTTCAGAAAGAAATTTAAATCAAGGAAAGCTTCAGTTTTTAAAATTGTATTTATACTCATTCTGTACAAAACATAAGACAACAAAACATATAATAAAAGCTAACTTTATTCAAAGGCAAAAGGTATAGTCTTGAAAGATGGACAGATGTTTTAATTATATCTAACCTTGCCTTAGAGTGATAAAAATTGAACAATATTTTGCTACTTTTTTGAGGTTTCTAAGGATTCATGTGCTAATAAAAATGTATTCTTATAAAGGAAGCTCCTTTTATATTACCAGAAATAGAAATAGTTGAGAATGAGGATTTATGTTTGGTTTTCTTTTTTGTTTGTAAGAGATTTGTGTCTTCTTTATTATACTAAGTTCAACATATTCAAAAAATTCAAGATGTTAGTGCTTGAAATAAACTCAGAAACATCCCTGCTTTTAAAATAGCTATACACCACCTGTTCTTAGTGGTAAACAATAACTGTCAAATTTTAACAATAACTCCACCAAATTTTAGAGGGAAACAGGAGGGGGTTATGAAGTTACAAAATGCCATCATAACAGCCAGATGCAGCTTGTGAGTAGCACGTTAGAGAAAGAAGTGAAAGAGAATGTACAGACCGCCCTTCTCTCATGACAGTTTACACCATTTTAAACCAAACAGAAAGTGCAGTTAGCAAATCTGTAGTGAAATAATCTCCCAATGACAAGTTGGATAATTGCCACAAGGAAGATGGTCCCTCCCCTTGATAGTATCAGGGAAGAGAGGGCAAGCGCTCCTGTATGAACATTGAAACTGTTAACAGAGAACAAGGGCAACTGTAACAGTCCCACTTTAAAGATTTACAGAACTCAGAAATCTGATGCTTATCTTTTAGATTCCCACCTTCCTTGTTTTTCCAAAATGCCTTGACCTTAACCATGATAAGTACTTTTGAATTTAAAGAACTCAGGTACTCTTGCCTGGACAGGAAACTCTCAGAAACAGGGGAATGAAGACAGTAAAATTTGTGAGAAAATTAATCTAATTGTTTTTTTTAAAAAAACCACTAGTTGAGTGTTTCCTAAAATATAGAACAGGGGACACTTATGTAACACAAACCATTCAATTTTTAAAAAGTGAAATCAAAGACAAGCTCACAAATAAAAAGGAGTTCTGACTTAAAGTATTGTTTACTTAACAAAGAAAGTATTACTTTAATTTAAACCTTTACTATTTACTTAAAAATAACAGAAAATGAGGCAAGCTGATCTTGGTGTTGCAAGGATATTACAATGCTAAAAGAGCCTTTTTAAGTTCTAATCAATTGAACATGCCATTAATGAGAGATAAAAATAATGCTACCATAGCTTACAAAACAGGCAAGTTGATGTAGGAAAAACTAAATCTGGAAACAGAAGATTTAAGACTTTCAAGGATAAAAATATAAGAACAATCCAGATTATAAATCAATTTACTTGCATTATTTAGTTCAATATTATATGGATTGATGTATATTTTTGGTATGCATTAAATAACAGAAACTGTTATTGGTGTTAAGGTTTTTTTTTTTTTAATGGTATCACTATTTATTTGTTATGTAATGAGTTACTGTTAATACAAACTTGAAAGAAAGTAGCATATAAATAAATGAATGCTAAACGCTGATCAAAGCAGCCTGAATTTTTATTTCAAATTATAACTCTTTTTTTAACTAGGAATATCTCTATTCTGTTTGCTTTAAACTTTAGTTTGTCATTTCTCTAACACATAATCTGATGTACCCTAATTCGGTACATCAGCAATTTTTAAGAATTGGTAGAGATATTAGAGCAAACAACATATCTTCATCATATTAGAAAAAATTATCACATCAAACATTTAACAATATTTGTTCATTATTGACCCCCTATACCATAACTACCAATGAATAAAACAGGAATATTGCAATACTAACTTTTGATGTTAAACACCAAAGGCAGACCAGATCCTTGTCCAAGGAAATGCTGCTGAAATGTCTACGAGAGTTAACATTATTTTTGTCTAATTCTCAATGTAGATAAACAACCTAATTATTTGAAACAAGTAACTAAAACCGTAGGAGCATTAGCTAAGCCATATTGGTTTCATCATCTTGTATTATTCTTGATATATGCACCTACTTTATTTATTGCAAGAAAAAAAAAAGTACAAACTAAAGCAAATTGATCTTATGGGTCTGTAAAGACTGACTGCAATTTGATTTGCATTTTATTTTTAAATGTTGCAATTATACTTATTTAAACTCTGTAGGTTGATGCCTTGACTCTTTTGTACCTTCTTCCAAGAAGTTGCTTCTTAAGTACTATTTTTTTTTCCAATAAACTGTTAGAATTGTTAGCCCTCAAATTATTTAAAAATCAAGGCTATGTGTGCCAATAAAATACCAATGGTATTTACATTGATTTTTTTTCTTACAAAGTGTAAGAAAACTATATTTAAGCTAGTGCTTTGACTTTTTATCAGGATGAGACAAATTAATGATTTAGGAGAGTAATATTTTGGCACAAGAAAGAAAGTAGTTTTTGTACATCAATATATGATGAGTACCTTCACTAGGGAATATATGGAAACATATGAATTACTTATACATTAAGTCAAATCAGGTCTATCTAATCTTAGCCATTGATTTTGATGAAGTGCTTTAGGAGGAGATGCAATTATGGATCAGACCTCCCATTTGCTAAGGCCAGTCACTAGTGGTTATGCTGACATAAGGAGTTAGGATTGTCCTGTATATTTCCTTTGTTCTCCAATTATTTTTTATAAATAACCATGATCTAAAAACTTTGCACACACAATAGGCCCTCTACAAGCAGTGAAACATTCTAAATCTGTAGTGTACAATCAATGTATATACAGTATATGCAATGTAAAATTTTACAGAACACAAACTCTGTATCCATTATCACTTTTCCAAAGTGTCTATCATGAGATCAGCATATATGACTCTAATTGTTGAAATGCTTGCTTAATTAAAAAAAAAAAGCTTCATAGAAACTTTCCTTTCAATCTAATATCATTACATTATGTACATATGTACATTATGTACATATTACTTTATTACTATTACCTTATATACATATATATACATTATGTACATATTACTATATGTTTATATTTTGCTGTCTTTCATAATTCATAAGATATCATTTTAAGTGCAAAAATTAAATATACATCATCTATTTTTATTGTCCTCAGATAGCATGGTTAAGGTGGCCAGGTTATCTCGTGGATAAAAGCAATACTTAATGCAATGATTTTTTGTTTAAATTTTTGAATTGCCCTATTCTTATTTTTTTGTTTTGCAAATGTGGACATCCCCAAATACTAATTAAATGAAGAATTATGGGGGGAGGAGGAGGAGGGAGAAGGAGGAGGAAGAGGAGGAGGAGATGATCTTTTCCCTTACAGTAAGTTTTCTATCTGTTATATAGTCATTGTAAAGTAAACATATTCTTTGTGATAAGGAATTCTCAAACATTGCCTTATATACTGCACTGTTATTGTACAAATCTATATACTTTGTGAAGCTTCTTGGATTGTTTGTACTTCGTTTGATTTAAAAGATTTTTGATAGAAGAGAAAGGGCTCACTGTAAGCATTATAAGGTCCATCATGTTAAAATCATGTATAATTTACACAGTAAAGTTGTAAAAATAAGTCTGTCACCTCTCATTTAACTACATAAAACTATTCTCATGCTTGACAGCTTAGGTAACACATGCCACTTTCTCTACTGCTTCACAAAACTTGTTTTACCTTCCTTGTGTAATTTTGAACTTCTTTACTTCATCCATCAGCAAATGAATTACTTAATGCAAAATTGTTGGTAAAGACATGTTTACTTGATTAGCAATACCTCATGTTGTTGGCTAGGTTATTCTGAATCAAAAATATGTCAACAGTTACAAAGAATAAGTCAATGTCTGACTTATATACTGTGATGGAATCAGAAATACAACTTCTGCTAAATATCACTGTTTCAATATGAGCTTATTGGGTTCTGGCCTTGCAAAGAAATATTCTATTGACTTTCTATATATAGAGCTAGTATAATGCATTAGTTAAGGTGGTTAACTGAGATTGGGTAATCAAGGGCCCATTGAGTGACTTTGCATTATTCATGCTTTCTCGGCCAAACTGTAACTCACACAGTTACGGTTGAAAGATAAAACTTTGTTCACTTGGCAGTGCAGCTGGAAGAAATGCAAGAATTTGGTTCTCTCTGTGTGTTTATGAATAGTACAAAGAGATCTCATATATGTAGTGGTATCAGAACACCTAGGATAGCAGACATTGTCAAGAATGCTAATTGTTAGGTCAATAGTAGATAAAGTAGGCATAGACCAAATAAACAGCATTGAGGATTTCCACATATACAGTACATAGTAACTATGAATTACAGTAATGTCTTTCTATAATTGTAAGAAAACCTTACTGAAGTCCTGAATTATTCTTCTCTTCCACATTCTCCTAAGCAAATTAAATTAATTTTAATCTCAGTTATTGTAACATTATTTTTCTGCTTTTCATGTTTTTCATTTATTCTCTGGCTTCTGCTACTTTTTAATGGTATATTCTGCTGCTTATGTGATTATATTCTTAGATATGAAAGTATGGAATTAGATCTGCTGGTTTGACCCTCGTCATCTACATATTTTGTTGTGGGTCTGACACAATTCATTCATAAACAACTGTACGTGTAAATGGAAACTCTGCTGTTGGCTTTGTGGAGTATATGTTTACTCATCTATGTTTTATTCCATCTTTACACTGAATGAATGAAGACTGGGGACAGGATTAGTAAGCATTATCCACAACCATCGAATATAGGGATAAACAAAACTGTGGAAGATGTGAATATAAAATATTTCTGGAGCATGATGTCAAGCATGTTTGATTAGAATTAACAATACTGAATCTAATGATATTTATTCCACAAAAGTACTCAGGATTGCAGTTAGTAATAATTTATCCAGCCATCCCTGTGCCAGTTTAATGAATTAAGCTTTGTGTTCCTTATTGAACTGTATAGGTTGTCAATAGTAATTTACCAACACATTTCTATCAATAATTTAGTATCTCAGTAAATGGAAATTTTCACTAATGAATAAGGAAGGCATTGTTCCATCAACCCATTTATATAAGTTAAGCAAACTAATATGCTTGGCTAAATTGTGGTACTATTTTTGCTCCACCCATGGGTATGTTTTTATTTATTATGGATCCAGTAAATATACTATGGAAACTATAACTCATGTGTTATTAGCATTTAAATAGAGTAGTATCTACTTAAATGGTTATATCAAAGTATGATCTACTTGACCATATTTTGTTTTTGTTTCTTTTTCCAGTATGCAGTTGCCGATGAACAATGAACTAAATTATTTAGGTGAGTTTAAGTAATCCCACTTATTAAAAAGATTCAAGAATACATGTTAGCATATAATATATTAATGGGAAGTTTGAATTTCTACAACTCTAATGATGTTTAAATAATTTTTGGTATTTTTTATTCCATGTTTGCTAGCTCAAGGGATAAAATTAATAGCATTCAGGATCATAGAAGCTAGTTCTGAATGCTATTAATTTTATCTGTTCTGAAAGCCAGCATGGGCAGTCTTCTGAATTATAATTTTACAGATTCAATTTAATTTATTTATTTTGCTGTATTTCTCTTTCTCTTCGTTTGAACATAGTCCTATGGTGCTTGTGCTTTGCCATATCACTTTGCCACATAACAAGAAAGTTGAGCTGCATCAAGATAGCATTGCTTTCCTTAGCCAAGACAGTGTGCACAGGAGTGTGCATGTGTCTGTACATCCTTGTGAACTCAAGCATTCCATCACAGGAGTTTATCTCAAGGTGACATGTTACCTTCTCAGATTCAGTGATAGGCAGAAATTACTATATAAAATGAACAACATGTGCACACATTGCAGCTTAATTTCTTTTGTTGACTATAAATGCCCAAACTGCATAAACTGTATATGCAGCTTAGAATGATAAATCAGCAAGCTTATCAAGAGGAAAAGATTCAGTTTTATAAAAATGTAGCCTATCTGATTTGTCAGTATTGCAACAAGATAAGCTATGGATGGATAGATGATAGATGCATGGATGGATGGATAAATAAACAACTATTTAAATAAATAATCTGATTTAGCAATATTGCAAATAAGAGAAATTTTGTGGATACATTTACATAACACCATAATACCATATGTGTTTAACAACAACACTCATTTACAACAAATGTCATACACCGAAATATTCAATCTTAAAACTTCTATAATTGTGACATTAATGACGATGTCCTTTTTATTCATATCAAGGTAGCTAAAGAAGGCAGAAACTGAAACATTTTGCTTTTAAAATTTAAGCTTTATGTTTTATTAACCATTTTAATATACACACTCAATACAAATCTGTTCACATCAAAGGAAGAAAGTCCCATTGAGTTTGCTGAGATTTAGGGTCAAATAAGGGTCATTCAGTGCCAATCATTTAGCATCTTTTAAAAATCCAGTCCAATTTTTTAACACAGAGATAGAAAAAAGGGAGAATAATTATCATGTGCTATTTGGTGCTATAGGATTTCTATAGTATAGTGTTTTTAGAATCTATAAGTATCTGTTGATATGAATACATTCTTTCAGAATTATGTACACAGAACTAATTCCAATTTTATTTTATTTTTTCAAACAGTGTGCCTGTAATATATGAGAAGAGTAGGTTTATTATGAATCTTGATGTACATCATACTGTGCCAAAAGCAAATTTCAAATACTCTCAAATTTGATGTAGCCCACCTTGACATATGTGCAAAAATGAAAAACTGAAGAAGCTGAAACTGATAGATTCACCCAAACCTACTACATACATTGCCTGAAGTATGAATGGCAAACATATGTATAAATTATGGAGTTACAATTTAAAATGCAAGTTAACACAAAATAAAGGGAAAATTTGCAACTGCCTACTGCTGTGCAAGACTACTAAACCTGTAACATAGCCATATTCTTAATCTCAGAAATCAGAATTTGCTTTGTATTGCATTTCAACTTCTGAGGAATATCTGGGGGAAATTATAGGTAGGGTAGACAGGTTGATGAGGTTTTGTGCAAATGGAAGATGTAGTGACATGATGACTCTTCCTGAATGTAGAGGGCTGTCAGGATGGGAAGATTATAAAAGCTTAAATATAGTATGTTGTCTTATCTACAATCAGCTAAATAAAGTACAAATTCTGTTGTTACTTTTCTGGACAGAAGATGGAAGACAAAAACAAAAAAAATCTTCAATGATTTCTCTCTCAAGTTCTCTCTACTTTACCCTGCAGGACACTGTGTTTGGAACAATAGGTTGTAGTCTCATTATAAGGGTCATAATTTGAAAACAGAATTCAATACTTCCCCTCCCACATCCCTCCTCACAAAGGCTTTTGGAAAGAACAAGCATCGGAAGGTTGCTAAACTACATCTCAGAGCTTCTTAGAGGAGTTTGAATTAGGGACAGGTTAAATTAAATCAGTCAAAAGTGTCTCAGGTAAATAAAAAATCTACCTGAATTGTCCCAGTCCTCTTGGGATTGAAGATATGCATTAAGTTGGACTCAGCCTAATTCAATACATATGTATTTTTTAATACTTGCACTTCTGATTTTGGCTAGCTTTCCTCTTATCTGACAAATTATCTGAGATAAGAGAATTTAGTCAATCTGTACATCTTTACTTTCTCACAATTCTACTTCCCTGACAGCTGGAGAAACATTTTTAAAATACAAACACTGTATAGAGTGTGTTTCTTTGTGGTTACAATGGGCTAAGCTATAGTGTGGGAAATGTAATACTTCATATATTCTCACTCAGTTGGACTTGACAGTGTTTTGACTGATCTTGGAGTTCAGTCTGGAAAACATTTTCCTACTTTTCAACACATGACTTTCTTACTAGAGCATTGGCTATTCAACATCTGTATTATGATGCCCTGGAAATAAAATAGTGTTCTTTCTACTAAAAGATTTGACTTTTGAAACTGTAAATAACAGGCGAATATTTTGCCTGATGTTAAACAAGCAAACATGTATATTTTAAAATAAATTCTATGTAAGTATTTGCAAACAGAAAATCCAACGTCTGCAAGCTGGTGGGTTTTAAACATACAAATACAACCTTAAAAAAAAAGGAACAGTTAATCTGAGGAGATCATTGTTTGCTTGTCACATTTCTGGTAAACAATTTCCTCTGAGTGAGAACTAAACTACCTCCTAAATGAATCAGCTAGACATAAAATGATTTTAGGACATGTTAAGTCTTGCCTTTTACATCTTTTCTTATGGTGTAAAATGTTCTCCTTAACGGCATAAACTCTCTATGAGAACAATGGGTTTATGAAACTAAGGAGAACACTTTCCACATTAAGAGACATAAGCCAAACAAATGGATATATTGAGAATGTGAAATGATAAATGTATACAGAGCTCAGTATATAGTGAAGTAGTCATATATCAGTTTCACCATATGTCCAGTGTGTAACTAAGACTATATTTATTGTATGTTTCTCAGTATATTTTGGGCAACAGTTGTTCAACATATCTTTGCCAACTTTGGATAGCAGATTTATATGTGGGCTGTGTTATTAGCTGCAGGGTGGGGTTAGACAGAATGGATCGGGTGAAAGAAAACTGTTGATAATTGCAGTGTTCACACATTGTATAAGTCAAGGTTTTTAAAAGGTTGACTGACAATCAATCAATGTGGCCTGGTTCTTATATAATTAGAGTGGGGAGGGGAAGGCAATAACATCATGGTGGTGGTGGGTAGAGGGAGATATGGTATAAGACAGAAGGTGGGCTGGTCTCAGGGAAGGTAGTTTCGGTTCTTATACTGATTCCACATTCCAGCCCCCTAGGCTATGCTCCAGTGTCCTGTCATCAGAGCTTTAGTGACCCAGGTCTCCTTCTGTTGCCACTGAATGCCAGGCCAGCCTGTAATAAGGTCTCCATTTTCCAGGATCTAATCATGGATGAGAGAGCCAACCTAGGCTGTTTAGCTGAGAACTGGGTGTGCACCTCTCAGAGACGCACTTATTTGGTTTCCAAATATGGCACCAGCTGTGACCAGGGTGGTGGTTTGGCTATAGTCATTTAGGAGACTGTTGTGGGTTTCAGAGACACTGCTGTTCTGATAACCAGATGTGAGAACATGATTGTGAAGCTGAGCTCTACAGAACAGATTGGATTGCTGCTACTGTGCCAGCTTCCCTTAAGTATAACCGCTTCCCTGTCTCAGCTGCTCAACTCTGGAAACAGAGTGGCGATGGCATTTCCCCAGCTTATGGTACTAGGAGACTTCAGCTTGCCTTCTCAAAGTGTGGAGCTGAGGCAGTGTGGGAGCTCATTGCCACCAAGACAACCATGGACCTGACCCTGATTATCAAGGTCCTGATACACTGTGGAGGTTGCATGTTAGATCTGAGTTTTGTCTTGGAGCAGTGGTGACATGATCTGGAGGTGGGGCTGTTACTTTTTGCCCCTTGTAATGGACAAGCATTGTACGGGGAGAGCTGTGCTACTTTATAACAGCCGAAGCATCCTTTCTTACTAACACATTTTTATTAAAAGGCATAAGCTTGTGTGAGTTTCAGCTCACTTCATCAGATGCATAGAGTGACTAAACTGATGTAGGATTCAAATTAGGATAGGGAGAAGGGAAGAAAAGACAGGTTGATTATACAGATGCAGGTTACATGTTGGACAGATTGCAAGTATCTTATCAATTAACAATTATAAACCCATTGTGTTTGTTGAGACACTTTGAGATAGCCTGAAACCTTTTGATGTGAGTTCAATTGTCTCTCACTCAGTCATGCCTCAATCTTGCTGTTCATTTATTTTTTCTTCAAAATGTTTACTTTCAGATCTGCAATAGAATGTTCTCGGAGGTTCAGATGTTCTGATATTATTTTGTCCTTGTTTTGAGTCCTGGTGTCATTCATTTTTTCTGTGCAAAGTTTGTCCCATTCATCCCATTAGAAGCTGGAGGACATTCCTGGAAGATGATGGAAGGTATCACATTAGAAGAAGAGTATGTGAAGGCCACTCTAATCTTGTCTGTGTACTTGTTGGGGTCTGTGTTGATACTGTTGGTGTAAATGTGAGGACAAAGTAGACATTTGGGTTTGTTGCAGGATCTGGTTCCCATGTTATTGTCCTGCTGTTGCTTGTGAGAATTTGCTTCAGGCTGGGGGCCTATAAGCAAGTATGGGCCTGCCACCAGTGCCTGAAAAAGTGCAGTGTCATTGTCCAGTATGTACTGAAGTTTATTAATAATGTGCTTGAATGTTTTGAGTTGTGAGCCGTAGGTGACAACCAGTGGTGTTCTGTTGTTCTGTTTTGTGGTTACTCTTTTAACAGGTATTCTCTGGAAATCAATCTGGCTGTATTGATTTGTTTATTGATATCATTGAGTGTTCTGCCCTCTGAATGCCTGGTTGAATACCACCAGTCTCAGGTGCCAGAACAAATGTGGTTGTAGTAGGGTGGAGCCTAGCTATAGATGATAGATGTGGTAGTCTGTTCTAGATGGAAGCCAGCAGCATATAGGCATGCATGGTGAACTGTAGGTTTGGCGTGTAGGTATGTTAACTTACTTGCTTATGTGCCCATTGTGTAGTTTTATAATGACATCAAGGAAGTGGACTTGTTCTGTAGATAGATCTAGGTTGAGGGTGATGGTGGGATGAAAGTTGTTGAAGTCATGATGGAATTTGATGAGAGATTCATTGTCATGGGTCCAGTTGATGAAAATGATATTAATGAATCTCAAGTAAAGGAGGGATTCCAGGGGTAAGAGTTGAGAAAGTGTTGTTCTAAGTCATCCATAAAGATGTTGGTTCATTGTGGAGCTATGTACTATATGTGCCAATAGCTGGGTCACTGATTTGCAGCTATATGTTATTATAATTTTTTAATAATAATTTTATTAGACATTACAACTGAAAAGATAAAAACTAATACAAACTGAAAGAAAATAAAAGAATAGAAAGAAAGAAAAGAAAAGAAAAGAAAAGAAAAGAAAAGAAAAGAAAGTGCAGGAAAGAAAAGAAAAAAAGAATAAAAAGAAAAATAGAAAAATAGAAAAGCTAGAGAAAACAAGAATATAGTAAAGAAAAGGAAAATAAACACACACATACACACATATATATATATGTAAAATTCCCCTTACACCACAAGCATAAACAATGCTAGTAACTTATCACCTTCTCTTAAAATACAGCAAATGATCTCTTCTTCCCATATCCCATCTCTTATCTATAAACAAAATCTTAAAGCCTCATTGGTCATTCCTGGTCAGCAAAAGCCCATTAAGTGTTACCAGAGATAGCTACCTATCTATGTTAACCTTGATCAAATAAACCAACTTTATATTCCTTTCCTATACTTTTAACAATCTTGGTCTTTGATCCCTTTAAACAATGTCCTATAACTTGATTTTTTTTTTCATTTTTTCTTTGTCCTGTCTCATAAAATACTTCAAAACTTTTGTTGTTGTTCAGTTGTTAAGTTGTGTCTGACTCTTCGTGACCCCATAAACCATATCGTGCCAGGCCTTCCTGTCCTTCACTACCTCCCTCAGTTTGCTCAGTTTCATGCTCATTGCTTCAGTGATGCTATCTAACCATCTCATCCTCTGCCATCTCCTTCTCCTTTTGCCTTCTGGTTTGACCTCCTAGCAGTCCAGGGGACTTTCAAGAGTCTTCTCCAGCACCACAGTTCAAAGGCATCAATTCTTCGGCGCTCAGCCTTCTTTATGGTCCAGCTCTCACAGCCATACATTACTACTGGAAAAACCATAGCTTTGACTATGCGGATCTTTGTCAGCAAGGTGACGTCTCTGCTTTTTAATATGCTATCTAGGCTTGCCATAGCTTTCCTCCCAAGGAGCAAGCGTCTTTTAATTTCATGGCTGCAGTCTCCGTCTGCGGTGATCTTGGAGCCTAAATAAATGAAGTCTGTTACTGCTTCCATTTCTACCCCTTCTATTTGCCAGGAATTGATGGGTCCAGATGCCATGATCTTAGTTTTTTGAATGTTGAGTTTCAAGCCAGCTTTTGTACTCTTCTCTTTCACCCTCATCAAGGGGCTCTTTAGTTCTTCTTCACTTTCTGCCATTAGGATGGTATCATCTGCATATCTGAGGTTGTTCATGTTTGTCCCTGCAATCTTAATTCCAGCCTGTGATTCTTCCAGCCTGGCATTTCTCATGATGTACTCTGCATATAAGTTAAATAAGCAGTAACTTATGTCGTACTCCTTTCCCTATTTTGAACTAATCGATTGTTCCATGACCGGTTGCTTCTTGGCCCGCATACAGATTTCTCAGGAGACAGGTAAGGCGGTCTGGTACCCCCATCTCTTTAAGAATTTACCACAGTTTGTTGTGATCCACACAAATGAAGGCTTTTGCATAGTCAATGAAGCAGAAGTAGATGTTTTTCTGGAACTCTTGTGCTTTCTCTATGATCCAGCGAATGTTGGCAATTTGATCTCTAGTTCCTCTGCCTCTTTGAGACCCAGCTTGTACATCCAGTAGTTCTCAGTTCACATACTGCTGAAGCCTAGCTTGTAGGATTTTGAGCATAACTTTCACATTGCTAGCATGTGAAATGAGTGCAATTGTGCGATAGTTTGAACATTCTTTGGCATCACCCTTCTTTGGAATTGGAACGTAAACTGACCTTTTCCAATCCCGTGGCCACTGTTGCATTTTCCAAACTTGTTGGCATATTGAGTGCAGCACTTTAACAGCATCATCTTTTAGTATTTTAAATATTTCAGCTAGAATACTGTCATCCCTACTAGCTTTGTTGTTAGTAATGCTTCCGAAGGCCATTTGACTTTGCTTTCTAGGATGTCTGGCTCAAGGTCAGTGACCACACCAGCATGGACATCAGGGACATTAAGATCTTTCTTGTATAGTTCTTCTGTGTATTCTTGCCACCTCTTCTTAATCTCTTCTGCTTCAAAACTTTAACAGGTCTCTTTTGTAAATCCAGTATGGGAAAATTATCCAAATCACTCTTCTGGTTTATTATTTGTATGTCCCTTTTAATTATTAAGACATCAACCCATTTCATTTGTATATCCAGCTATAATCTTTTTCCATATTGTTCTTGTAACCAGTCATTTTAAAATCCACTTTCAGCTCAATTTTAGTTTTGTCCAGTAGGACTTGTTCCTATTCCAAAACATTGTTTATACAGTCTATCTGTAATAAGAGACATTCTTACAATTAACTTCTGAGTCCACTGTTCACAAATATCCCTCAATAAATCCAATGTTAAAGTAGTTTGCTCTAGTCTATGTTAGTGAGTCAAGTTTAAGTGTTCTTTTCCTTTAATTGTAATCTTTAGTTCCTTCTAGTTCCTTCTAGTGTTGAACCTTCAAAGTCCCATCCTATTATGCTTTTCTTTTAAGAATTCTAAACAACAGCAGTTTCCCATGGGAAGGATTCTTATAATTAATTTCAAAATCTTATTTCAAATCCATCTGGACCATTCCATTTATAACTTTCCAAATCAACACTTCAATAAGCCTTTTGCTGTTTATTCCAAGACAAATTTTTTTTCTAAGTCCTTAAACTCATACTTAAAACTTCGTTTGTTAAGAATTGAAGGAAATTCACCCAGTGAATGCCATAAAGCTTGCCATTCTGCAGATTCATAATATTTGAAAAACAGTAAAAAGGTAATTCCAGAAGTGATTAAGAAATTAGGCTCAGCCAAACTTTATGTTCATGTAGGCTATGTCACAACTGTGAGGTTAGCTGGAATCCCTCAGCACCCAGCCACTCGACTCATAAGCCAACTGCAAAAATCTTGGTTCTTGCAGTCTAGTTGGTTCCTGCAGTCTACTCAAGAGAAGCAGATGTCCAGAGAACATGTGAGTGATCTCACAATCTCACTGTAACATTGTCCCTGCTCCTCCAGAGATGTCCAGTTTGCCATTCGTCACCAGAAGTCATCCACAGCTATATGTTATTATCAAAGGTAAAGTAATTATCAGTGAGCAAGAAGTCATACTGTCTGATAGCAAGGTGTGGGAGATGTTGGTATATAGCGCCTCAACTTTCACAGTGCCTAAATGGAGTTGTTAAGATTACCAATAGATTTCAGTCTTTTTTATGTCTGTGGTGTCTCTTATATTACAAGGAGTGCAAGTTGCATAAGCTGATGCTCCAGCTGTGATGGTGTCAATCCTGGAGACAATAGGACAGCTTTGGTTGCCTGGTTTATGTATTTTGGTAAGTAGGTAGAAGACCCTGCTCCTAGTGTCTCCATGTAGATATGGTGTTGCATATACTTAGGAAATTATTTCATCAGATATTTATAATGACAACTGTCCCTCCTCATTGTAATCAAACAAGTTGACAAAAAAAGGTCAGTTGTCATTATGAATAAGTGGATTAATTTGTTAGAGGTTTTACAATTTCCTTACTCCACCCCTAACCGTTTTCTCCACCTGTAACACACATTATGAATGGACCACTATATCAAGGAGGTCTTTTTATAGCTGCCTTCATTTGATTAATGCACAGAAACCTTTTCACATGAATATTAAGTGCAGGAGTTATAATGTCTTCTGTTTCAGGTATTACTTACTTACTGTATTCATTATGCAAAGTGGACATAAAGCATCCGTAAGCCAAAGACTTCCTGTAAGTTATCATGGTCTATGTTTTTTATGCTTTTGGGATAGTGAAGGACTCACAAAGAAACTTCCATGGGTGAAGATGGCTTCAGGACATGTCTCCCCTCTCCCATCTTAACAATTGTAGCTAGGGAAAAAGTGTTTTCTGTTTTCAGATATCTTTCAGATAAGTTATTCTCAAACTGCTCAATTGCAACAATTCTTCCTTCTTTGAATGCTACTAAGTTTTCATATTATTGCATACTGTTTCCCAAGTTAACTTACATAAAATATTGGTGTGAATGACTATCTTATAGCAAGGATGCTTCAAACAATGAAACATTGGATCTATTTGCTATACCAGGCTATTCTAGCTTGTTATAAGCATTTTCCCTCTACCAGGTTGTATGTAAGTCCTAATGGCTTCAATGATTTTTCTAAAATAACCTGCACCATATTTTTCATAAATGTGGTGCCTGCTGCATATAGCATATCTATCATGTTTATTATCCTTCCCTCAGTTATTGGCTGCAGTCCTGCTGTACATAGTTAGTTGGTTTAAGTCCCAATGAGATTTAAGCAGCTTTAGTACACAGATGATTTCAACATTGCTTCCTTTCTTTCTTTCTTTCTTTCTTTCTTTCTTTCTTTCTTTCTTTCTTTCTTTCTTTCTCTCTCTCTCTCTCTCTCTCTTCTTTCTTTCTTTCTTTCTTTCTTTCTTTCTCTCTCTCTCTCTCTCTTTCTTTCTTTCTTAACAATACGTTATTATTATTATAGTTATTTCAAATTGTACACATTACGTACAAAATTTTTTATCCATGTAACGTGAAATAATGAAGAATTTCTCTTTCCTTTGCTATCCCTAATCTTTTCCGCATGGCACTGTAAGGATTTTACATATACTCTGATGACTGGCAATTTCTTCTCAGATGAGAAGCAATGTAAAGTAAAGATGGAGCATAATTTTATTAAATTTTAGATACAACTTCCACTCATTTATTTTCAAAGTAACAATTCTCTAATCAGGGTTCCATGACTAAAATGAATGTCTCCATTTTGGCCTTGTATATCACTTCATTAACCATAGGAACCTGGAGAAAAGCTTCTTATAAATGATCTTAAGGCTCCTAGGTATGCAGGGAAGTGACTCTTCAGGTAAATTAAATATTAATACAAGCATTTTGAATTGCTCAAGAAAATAGACTGAAAGACTTGCAAAACATTGGCCTGATATAAATCTATTGACCATTTCCCTGTTAAGAGTTGATCCTATTTTGTACCACCTGAAATTTCTGGAGTATTTTCAACTAAACCACATGTATAATGCATTGCATAAAACCAAACAGGAGATTACAACAACAAAATGTGGAATATAAATGTTATAAATAAATACATAAATTTATTTCAATGAGAACTAAATTCAACTCATTGAATTAGATCCATTTTTGTTTAGGGGAAAGCATTGCCACATGATTCAGTTTAGACACTGATTAAGCATAGTTCACTTGATCACCTCTGCAAATCAACCAATGGCTATGCATTTTTCAATTTACATACAATGTTGATGCATATTTCATAAACAATAAATCATGCCATAAATAAAAAAACACCAGCTTTTGGGGGTTTTATTGAGCCTCAATACAGTTTTATTTGCTTAGTTGGTTTGATTTAATGGAATTATTTGTTTTTATTTGTGTTTGCCACCCAGAGTTTCTTGGACAGGTGGGTAAATAAATAAATAAATGACCAAATAAATAAATTGGGTAGAGGTGGGGAGGTGTATGAGTCTGTGTGTTTTGTGCATTTTTCTTCTTTTTTCTTTAATGGGGAGGTTTTTGTTTTAATTGCAAGTTGGAATGACATTTGCAGGCAATTATTGCCCTTTTTAAACAAATTACACCTGCTAATTGCATGATGAAGCAGTTTGGAACTTCTTGCTAAAGAGCAACATTTATAGTTCTATGGCTTCCAGAGGAAGATGTGTTTGTTGGGGCTGTGCAAGACATCCAGAAGGAATGTTTTTATTTACAAAGCACGTGGGCATGAGTGAAGCACCACTCCTGGAAGTGTTAAAACAGCCATGTTGCCCAAAAAGCTCAATGTGGCAGCTTCCAGTATACATGTTTATGTGGATGCACAGACACTTTGCTTTGAAAGTGGCGCCAGTCATCGTGTTGTAAATGTGCATGCAGTGCTATCCATATCTCTATGGACTTATACTGTTTGCTAATTAATGCAAAATACCATTAAACCTGAAGAGAGGATGTTGATATTATGCCCAAATTAAACTTTTATGAGTATACTATATCTTAGGCACAATTGTTGGTATTGCTAACAGCTGATGAGATTTCGTTCATTCACTTCTTGATAAAAGGAGTTGTGCATGGTGTGATCACATAAACTAAACAGGATCAATTTAGGATGATTTAAAACCAAATACACATTTGTATAGAATGCGGTCTCCAGGGCGCTGCAGCAAACTCATGACAGTTCCATTTATTAAGTAGTAAAATATCTCACAGTGCCCCTGTCAGTTTGCTGTGATGCCCTGGGGTACCATGGCACACAGTTTGGGAACTGCAGTATTATGTAATACTACCAGACTTACAAAGGATGACTATATTATAAATTAACACTTAATAGAATGCTAATATTATAAATTAAGCAGTTAAATAGGTTATTTATTTATTTATTTTCTTGCTTGTTTTATAAGGCTGCCCAATTTAAACTATGTGGCTCTGGGCGGCATAAAACATGAAAACAAACAATAAACCAAAACCAAACCAAACTTCAAACCATATAACATTAAAACATGTACAATGTATACATACAAAATACAAAATGGCAACAAAGTATCATAACATAACAACCAAAAGGGGACTCCATCCAACTAATGCCTGAAGGAAGAGTCTGGTCTTAAGGCTTTCTTAAAAGTGAGTAGAGTTGTGGCCTGTCATAAAATTATATGGGCATGTCCATAATTTCACCAGGAATACAGATCAGTTTGATGGAGACTTTATTTTTGCCTTCATATAAAATATGCATTTTTTAAAAAAATGTAACTACCTCTTATTTACATCATGCACAATCTTTAATTTGAAATCAACTCAATCAATTTCTTTACATGCAAGATTACTTGCAGAAATAGTAACTGATATTCAAATGAAGTGCAACCCAGCTCGTAAAGATCTATTTCCACATTTCCCATTGTTCATTCTCTTAATAAAAAACAAAGATATTGTTTTCACCCCAAGCTACCTCCAGCCATGAAAAAAATGTCCCAAGATGATATGTTTTGTCTTACCTCTAGCTACTATTCCAGGAGTTGTGGAAACATGATTAGCACCTTGCACTCACCCAATGTCAGAAGACTAAGGAGAGACATAAAAGGATTCTGTAAGGAAGATGGCCAGGAACTGTTTTCCATTGCCACATAAACTAGATCCAGAGATCATGGGTTTAAGTTGCAGCTACCTAGATTTCATTGAAATATAAAGGGGGGGGGGGAACTGGTGGTAAGATTTGTACAATATTGGATCAGTCTCCCTGCAAAGGTTGGGGGTTCTCCCTTTCTGTAGTTTCTTAAGAGGCTGGATGGCCATTTTTCAGGGAAAGTTTAATTTGATTTCCTGCACATTGCTGATGGCTGTACTAGATAATCCTTCCAATTCCATAATTTTAAGATTCCATGATAAACTGGAGATTTATAGGAAATTAAATGAAAAGATTGAAGATGATGCCACAACTATTTTAAAGCTGGATAACTTAACTCCATCCATCAAAGATGTATTTGTTACTTACTGTATCTGTATTTGGCCAGACCTTTCTTGCCTTCTTTAATTAGGTAAGATGTAGATTATTTTATAATACAAAGAATTCTGCCCATATTATCTGGCCCTAATTAAATTACAACACTTCGATTACAACAGGACAAAACTCAGAGAATATTTATGATAAACATGGGCTCAAAGTTAGAGCAGATAAAAGTAACTTTCTCTACAAAGTATCTAGAAGAACATTACAGTGGGCAACAGGTTTCTTCAAATTTGACCAGTCCTTCCTGTAACACATTTTTCACAAATAACTCTGCTGAATAACTCCGTATTGATCCAGTGGTAATACAAATTTTATTTTAAAAAATCAGTTGAAGGAAGGTCTTAGGAACAATTGGATCAAATGTTTGGATCGCTTCCCTGTCCCATGGATTAACCAGCTTCAACAAACCAGCTAGAAGTAGGTCCCCAGAGCACTCAGGAAAGCTGGTTCCACAAGCAGATTTTCAAGGGATCGGAAGGTCATCTAACAATGCTTGTTGGGAAAGCTTCAGCAGTGCCTTGATTGAAACACTGCCTTAAGGTATCAGGAGCATGTTTAAATGGCAATTTGTTTGTCTGTGTCATCTTTTCAGTCACCCCTTGCTTTTCTAAATTGGGAAAGTGAGAGATGAGTGAATTCAGTTCTGATATCCAGAGACTCGACTCCTTTAACCATTTTTGAAAGAGCAGAATGGGGAGAAGCTCACTGCAGATGTCTCCAATTTCAGTGGGATGACCTGACAAAACAAGCCATTCCCCACCTCTGCTGTAAGATATTCAAGCATTTCCAAACTTAATATTAAAAAATGCTTTGGATAAGGAATATTTTCAGTGAGGTCTGAACCCATGATCAAGTGATGCTGCCTGGGCAGCACTGCAAAATCTACCAAAGCAAATAAAGTTTTATTTAGAAGAAATGACTTCAAACGGAATTGTGAAAAGTTAATGTACTTCACAGTTTATGCACAGACATTAGGTTGTTTTCTATAGTTAGTATGTAAATATTCCTTCCTTGAAGATCAATGCTGTTCCCAAGCAATGCTGAAATCAGGAGAAATGTCTTCAGAGGAAAGAGGGGAAAGAACACCCCCCCCCCCTCAGAATTATTACAGATAAAGTTTTGCTGCTTGGATATGTTATTGTATGTATTCCTCATTGATTATGTACCCTCATTCTGAAGTTCTACTACCCATACAGCTCTTACCGTACAACAATACCAATATTGTTTATTTGGTCAATGGCTAGCACAATTTGAAAAAATGCAACACTGAAGTAAAATTAAGCAGATGTGATAAAGTACTAACATAACAAAGATTAAAAAACAGATAAAAATATAACATACACCACTGAAATGGAGTGTTGATTGCCTGTGCAAGTGTAAGTCTCATATATTACAATCTATGAAGTAAAAAAATATATAGCCTAAATCAAGATAGTCAGCATGTATTAAACCTGAAATGATAAATAAAACAGAAGTGGTTATTTCTGTGACCAGTTATGCCTTATTTTCATCATGGCAACACAGAATTTGGCCTACCATACCGTATGTATGTTTTACTGTAACTGACCTCATTTTCATATCTATGACTTCAAGAGGCTTTGCTGGTAATTTGGGCAGCAAAAAGATGTGGCTTCTTGCATGTGGGATTACATTCCTTGCATATTTCCTGATAGGACAGTTTGCCTTTTGAAAACTGTAAACTTGCTCTGATTACACACAAGGTTTTTATATTCTCCAGACTGAATTCAGATAGTGAAAATATCAGCCAGACAAAAATTTAATTGCATTGAAGTGTCTTTTGGGATCCTTATTTATGGAGTCTAAATGTCTGTGGCATTTCTCTCTTTTGGCAGGATACAGAGGTTTTTAAACCTACCATCACCTGACCATAAGCCACCCAATGCTATGCTCTGTGACCTCCTAAAATTAGTGGAGCTGGCAGTCTGCCCTGCTCCTGGTGTTCCAATAGAAACAGTAAGCACATTGAGTCAAGAATCACAAAAACGACACAGTCAGAACAAACATCTGGGCCTTATTCTTGTCTGGTTGTTGCTTTCTGTATGGAAAGAGTTCTGAGAGAACAAAAGGTGAGGTGAGATACACAATTGTGGCAATAAAGAATGCTCAAAAACATCAAAATTTCAAATACACATAGTCAGTGTTAGCCCAAGCCATATTGCTGAATAAGATGTCATGTCCTTTACCATTTTAGTACAGAAGCTAAATGGAATGTTACTGTCATCTTACCACAGAATGCATGAAGCACAGCCTTTGGGGCACAGTTGCCAGGTACTGGAATAGGCAAAGGAGGACACAGACAATTGGAAAGGAGGACAAATGGGGTCCAAAGGAGGACACACTGTTTAATATGTATATCTACATTCATAGGAGAGGAAGAGATTATAAGTGAATAAACAGGCACACAATGGGGAATATACATTGAGAGGAATGGCTAGCACTAGCTGTTGCAAAAGCCTTCAGTGGGTAATCCGATTGAGGTCTTCTCAATTTCAGGTGGAGCTTGTTCTTGCGGTTAGCACTTATTACTACAGAAGTGTGGAAAAAGGTTGCTCAGTTAGATACTGAAAAAGCTGGACAATATTTTATTTTAAGGCTATGCCTGTCAGATGGAGCACAAGAGGATCAAAAGGAAGACGTGCCCTCCTTTTGCTGGATGTCTGGGGGCACTTGGGAGAAGTTGTAGGCAATGGAAGGATTCTTTCAGGAGAAGTTCAGAATAGGAGAGATGAAAACTGGCAAAAAGAAAATAAAGAATGGACAATCCAGAGTAGATGGTGGAGAAGAGGAAAGTACTTTTCCAATCTTATATAGCCCACCAGGAGCATTTTCACAGCATGGAATGAGTGGAGGAATGCATTTCATATCTTAGATTCACACCTATTTCTGGTGTGGTATAATAATTTCTGCAGAAAATTCTGAGCTTTCTACTGTTGAGCAGAAGTTTCTTATTAATTACCTAATTAATTGAATATTTACCTAACTATTGAATATTTACAATCATTTCCACTTGGCCTAATAGTTTGCTACAAACAAACATCTTACTGCATTTGCCATAGGCTGCCCTAATTCCTAAGGGTTTTGTTTATTTGTTTGTTTGTTTTTACCCAAGGGCAGGAAAAGGTACAAACAGTGCCTTTTGCTGCATGAATTATCCTGAATTCACTCAAGTTCTTTTCTTCTAGTGTGAAGAATTGTGAACTCCTCTCATAAAAGTGAACACTTGATAAGATACCTCTGGTAAATGAAGCTGCCAAAACACAGTGATGAGTCTAGGAATAGAAGGCAAATGCCCAGTTTTGTTTTCTGGTTTGTATGTCCCTGAAAGCTTTTCTTCTGTTACTTTTCAATATAATGAGCAAACCATTACAGGCAAGAAGTGTCAGCAAAACACAGATAGCTAAATATATTTCCTTTTCCCCTCTGATTTCTGAAGTTAATAATGAAAGAAACCTCCTTAAGGACAACTGGTTACATTTATGACATTTATCTTTAAATTGTTATAATTATACAAAATTAGAATGCTTGGAAACTGTCCCAGTTCAGCACTAGAAGGCAAGAAGGTGAAATAAAGTTGCAAAAGGAAATGACCACAGTCAAAATAAATCAATGTAAATAAAGACTGTTAGCAATGGCTGATCCAAACAAATAGAAAAAAGAAAGACAAATACGTACTATTTTATGGAGTTCAAAGGTAAACATACAAAATGCCTTTGAGAAGAGTGTAGCCTTTTGCTCAGTAGCTATTAAGAGACCAAGTACAAGACACCATTACTGATTATTTCGAAAAAGCCAATATACTCATACATTAATCATCTCATTGGCTCAGTCCAAGATGCTCTCGCCTTTTTACTGAGAGAAGAAATGATTTTCTACATAGTTGCCTGTCTTTGTGAATGGAAAGGGCAATGTCCATTTCTGGCTGTCTTTTATATAGCTTTTCCACTTCTTGTTTCCAGAAACAACAGGGGCAATATTGTGGCAATATTGGCAGTAATACAATGCAAAGAATTGCAGAGTTAGTTTTGCACACCCTTGGACTGGTGTTTGACTTCTTTTTGAAACTAGTGACTTTCAAAGGCTGCTTATGAAGTAGAACTGAACCCTGCTGTTGAGGACAAGTCAGAAGCGTTTTGCTGCTTGATGTGAAGGGATGATTCCCTTCCTTCCCCCTTCCTACTATACACGTAAGCCATGACTGAAAGCTTAAAATTAAATATTGGGAACTGATATTCCCCCAAGGGTAGCTTGGGGGAGAGGGATCTGATGGCTCCACAGCTCTAACACCTTATTATGCTCTCCCCCACCCCCGTCTTTACCATCTTCAGTGTGATGCTAAAGTGTAAGGCCAATCGCTTCTCTGATTCAACAACTAGCTACCTTCATTTGCAAAAAAGGATAGTACATCTTGCTAAAAGGCTGTAATTTTTGCAATGAGAAAAAATACTTTGATCTTTATTTAAATTAAGATGAATTTGGAATGCTGAAATATCGGTTAGCTCACATCACAAACAAGAACTGCAGAAAACATATTTGAAACTAACTGAAGTCAGGTATCATAAACTGGAGATAAGCAAAATCCCATCCCTTTCTTGGAAGTTATGGAGGAAGGGACCATGCTTGCAGCTACTGAAGGGAAAAACACACAGAAGCTTGATAAAGTTTTGCCACATCTCCTTCCTTATTGCTGAGATAAACTGGAGGCCATGCCCACCTCTGCAGTCTTATTGATAGCAGAATGAATAATTTCTTGCTCTATGCAAGCAAAGCATTAAGGATAGTTATGCTCCACAGTGTGAGGTATACCATAAAAGGGAAAAGCAATAAAGAATTGGCAGTGATAGGATTATCTCAGTGGCTGAATTTTAGATTTGGACTTTTGTGACCTGATCTGTGAGGTCTCGGGGGTGGACTTTGCTGTGGTATCATTGACTTTGTTTGACTCTCCCTTCTTTAAAAAAAATATCTAAAATGTACAGTTAGAGCATGTGTGAATAGTTAGGAAACTGTCCTGATCCTTTAACATGCAGTTTACTGGATCAAGTTAAAAATTTGCACTGTTCTAAAATTTGATTGACCTCTTTTAGCAATCTCTGTTTTTGAAAAGGAGGGTCAGACAAACTCTTCAATATAGAGAGATAGTGACTGTAGTACATCAATGGCTACAATAATTACCTTTCTTTTGGGATCCATATATCGTAGCTTCTGCTGTGATTTTCTTTTTTTCTTTCTTTTTTATTTGGTATGACCAAAAGTAGGATTTGAACATAGTAGGAGTCAAAATTTATGAACTGGAACCTCAGGAAGGTGAAGCGGGAAATGGGATTCATTTCAGTATTGACTAGGAAGCTTATAGTTCCTTACTTCTGCCATATTTGCTTGCAGTGAAGGCTCAAATCGTTCCTTCTTTCCTTCTTTCCTTACTTCCATCCATCCATCCATCCATCCCATGTCCAGGTTGCTGAAGTACTATTTTCCTATAATACCAAGGCATGTTAGAATGGTGAAGTAGTTTCCTAAAAAAATAGTTTCCTTTTAAAAAGTTTCATGCCTGCCCACAAAAGAGGGGAAAAAACCTGCATATGAAAAGTAATGAAGTTGGGAAACTTTGAAGTTTGTGGGCTATTTTAAGCAAGCAATTATTCTTCAGTTTTACAGACAATAATAATTCATGATAAGGAAATGGGGATTAAAATGAGGAATCTTTCAGACTTTATGCTTGGAAGAATCATGACTCCTTTTCCTCCTTTGCTGCTGACTAGATCGTTTTTCTTTCCTTTTCATATGGATTGAAATAGATGCCTTTCCCTCTCTTCTCTCCTTCATCCAACTTTTTCTTAACAGTCCTTAAGTGTCCATCTCCAGAAACATTCCCTCCACTCTTCCCCTGGCTCCAAACACCCAGTGTGATTCATGTTCTTCTCCGTTTTTCTGGAGCTTTGGGCCAGAACAGATTAAAGCTAGCACACTTGGGAACAAAATTCAACTGAATTCAATGACACTTTCTTCTAAATAAATGTGCCTAGGAGTAGATTCTACATTTTGAAATATATTTGTATAATCAGAAATAAGCAGGACTGAACTCAATAGGGTTTCCTATTATTTAAACATTCATAAGATGATAGATCATCCATATGCTCAATCTAGAAAAGGGAGTTGGTCTTATGATTTATTTTTTAAAAATTCTACTTTTGTTTCCTCAATTTTTAAATTTATGATTGCAGCAGGAGGAAAAAGAGATCAATAGTAAGACTACATTAATCTGCCCTAAGGTTCTACAAAACAAGTAATTTGCATTGTTACATGAAAACAATGGGCCAACATTAAACATATCACCATGATGGAACTTCAATTTTACTATCATATATCTCAGTAACATGTTGTCTCCACCAGATACTGCCTGACACAGCTATGTGTTAAAAGTCAGAAATTTTACCACAAAACAAAATGACAGCTCAGTAAAATGCAACAGCCTAACAATCATAATTTTTCCAGCAAAGGGTAACAATCCAAGAGGCATGAATTCACGTGAAGCAGTATAAAACTCTGAATTCTGTATCTTATCCTACAGCTCTACATTCTTGTGTGACATCATCACCATATTTTTCTTTGCTTTTGACATAATAATCCTGTAAGATTAATTGTGATGTCCAAAACAAGTATCTTAAAATATTAATATTTTCCCTCAGCCATGTTTAAATTTGTCAGCTGAATTTCTGGAACAGATTAAAGCCATATTCTATTTACATTCACAGTATTTTTTCTGAAGAATATGAATGGATTTAGGTATGTTTATGTATTTTTTTTCCAAATGTATGTTCTGCAACAGATTGCATTCCTTCAGAGAATATGAATTTCAGATGAAACCTGACACTGGAGTTATTTTTTTCTACTTTATATAATATCACATTGCTCTCCCATTTCTTCTGTCCTTTTGATGAAGAAACCATGTGATCTAAACAAAATATAGAGCACATGCTAATCCTAGGATAGCTTCTATGACAAACTTTCAAGAGAACTATTTCAAACAGACAGTATAATTCATTGTATATATTTTTTAAAAAATCAAACACGTTAATTATTTAAGCCCTTTATAACTACTAATACAATAGACTGCCAATTTATTTGTCTAAAGTAAACTTTTTACTCAAGCCAATAGCTCTTGCAAATGTAGCATACCTTTGAGAAGAGACATTGTTGATCAAAGGTAGGCCACCTATGAGAACTGAATAAATAAGTGGGAAAGAAATATATAATGCTACAAAGTTGCTTTCTGCATTTCTAAGGCTACTTAATACTTTGCCAGGGTCATAAGTGTGGGTTCTTTCTTCTTCTTCTTCTTCTTCTTCTTCTTCTTCTTCTTCTTCTTCTTCTTCTTCTTCTTCTTCTTCTTCTTCTTCTTCTTCTTCTTCTTCTTCTTCTTCTTCTCCTCCTCCTCCTCCTCCTCCTCCTCCTCCTCCTCCTCCTCCTCCTCCTCCTCCTCCTCCTCCTTCTTCTTCTTTAGAGGTAAGCAAACTTTGGAAGGTCAGTGCCACAATACAATTTCTCAAAGCCTGCTAGAAAGAATGGACTTTGCTACAATTTGAAATATGATTGCATTTGTTCACTTCCCCTTCCACCTCTTCCTTTTCTTGTGAATGGTAAAGTATTTGATTATTTAGCAATGTTGAAATATAAGCATCTGTACTGATATCAGACCAAGAGTGTAATTTTAACAGATAATATTTCTTAAGATTATTAATTGGTGCCATTTGTGAAATAGTAGCATTACTTTACATCACAAAATGTTTTGTAGTTCATGAATAGAAAAAGCAGGAGACCCAGAAGAGTAACTAGAGTGAGTGTATTATTGTCCTAATAAATGGAAGTTAACAAGTACCTGTATAATGCATAAGAGTTGTTTCTTTATTAACATTGTCTCATTTGTTTTCTCTCTCCCTTCTCCTATAGCTGGATCAGCTCTTCTTTGGCTTTTTTTAATGGCAATTTGAATTTTGTTTTTGTTTTCTACATTACCTTTTCTGTCATAGTAGCTTTGTTTAGTCTGCTGTTCCAAAGTTATGTTCCAAATTTATTTATACTAATTATTTTACTTATGCATGCTGCTTTTCAATTCTTTTTTTTAATTAATTGAATCACTGAGTATTTCTTTTATTAAACATTATGGGCTGGCTCTGACTGGAAGCAGTTTCCACACAAAGAAGTAAATGCATTCATTCTAAAACCCTTTTTCTGTTTTTTCTATATTATCTATTTAATATCGTTTCTAATGTTTTTCCTTGAAAGTAGGAGAAACATTTTAGTTGAATTGTCTACCTTTATATATTTCAGACAATCTCATGCATGTAAATACTAATAGAAGAAGCAAGGAAGCTTTTGTCATTTAAAAGTATGTAAACTTACTAATAAGGATGACATAGGAACTTAACTATAAATGATATGATACTCTGTATTTTCAGCAGCACTTGGTAGACCTTTGTTGATTTCAAAAAGCTAAGCAGGAATTGACTGATTAGAACTTGGATGGGATCCAGGGAAAAATCTGAGGACTGAACTGGGAATTGAAATAAACAGTCTGAAAAGAGGCAATGTAACTCATTTGCATACTGTTTCCAAGAATTTCACACCAACTTCAGCATAAAGTCACCAAGACTGAGCTCAACGTAAAGACGACATGATCTCTTGTATCAGGTGGAATACCCTGGAAGTTGGACGCTGATGTTGTGTCCACAGATAGAACTACAAGTCCACCAAGATAACTATTACAAATGGCAGCTATCCTCATTGTGTAATATATAATTAGTTGTGTTATATAATTCCCCATACAAGGTGTTGCTGGTATAAGATGGAGAGAAGAGTTACAGGGAAGGAAGCCTCATTCATTCATTCATTCATTCATTCATGCAACAGTTACAGGGAAGGAAGCCTTATTGTATGTATGTATATATGTGTGCAATTTATATGGCTGCGCAACTCACTCACAGTGACTCCGGGTGGCTTACAAGAATAAAAATCCCAATACAAAACCCACTCCACCCTGCACTCCCCTGGCGACAACAATACATTTGTGCTAGCATTTGATGTGCTCTGGGTTGATCTGGGATCTGCAGGCCCGCTGGCAAAACCATGTCTTCAGGGCCTTGCGGAAAAGCATCAAGGTGGGGGCCAGTCTTATTTCTGCGGGATGATGTTCCACAGGGAGGGACCCACGACAGAGAAGGCCCTTCTTCTCAGTCCCACTAGATGGACTTCCTTAATGGGGGGACCTGTAACATACCCTGCTTCCCCAATCTGGTGGGTCAGGCAGATAAAACTGGGAAAAGGTGGTCCTTTGAATAACCTGGCCCCAAGCCATGTAGGACTTTAAAGGTGTCAGCCAGCACTTTGGACTTGGAAGCAAATTGGCACCCAATGCAGCTCCTGCAAGAGAGGTGACGTGTGCAAATCTAGGCGTGCATACAACTATGCGGGCCCTGCATTCTGAACCAACTAAAGGTTCCAGATATTTTTTAAGGGCAGCCCCATGTAGAGCACATTATTGTAGTCAAGGTGGGAGGTGACTAGGGTGTGGGTGACTGTGAGCAGGGCCTATCGTTCCAGGAAAGGGCATCATTAGCGCACAACCCGCAGTTGTGCAAAGGCCGTTCTGGCCACGACTGCCACCTGTATCTTGAACAGGGGTCGTGAGTCCAGGAGAACCCCCAGAATATGCACTGGGTCCATCTGGGGCAGTGCAACCCCATCCAAGACCAAAGATGGCAATTCTCCAGGGCCAGAGGACCCCAAACTCAGAGCCATTCTGTCTTGCCATGGTTCGGTTTCAACCCATTGCTCCCCATCCAGACCTTAACAGCCTCTAGGCACTGTGAGAGGGAGGCCATGGCATCATTAAATTATTTGGTGGTCTCTATCTAGGATAATTCTATCTATTGGTTAGACAGTTTTCTCAGAACTCAGAAGAGTTCTCTAAATTTCTGGATTTTTTAAATAAAAGTATAAATAACAATGGTATTGTAGCGGCTATCAATACCATTCACTCCAAGTTATAAGTAAGGTTGGAAATAATCTACATATTGTATACTCCTGTTCTAATTTTTCTCGACAGAGAACTAAATGCACCTGAAATTTAAAAAAAAAATAAAAAAAATTAAATGTTTTGCTAAATAAAATATATCCAGTAAGCATTAAAATAACCCTGGGTCATGTAAGTCATATTACTAACTATTTAGCTAGAAGAAAAGTTTATTCCATGCCAAGATAAAG
Organism: Python bivittatus; assembly: GCF_059951505.1. Lineage (NCBI taxonomy): Eukaryota > Metazoa > Chordata > Lepidosauria > Squamata > Pythonidae > Python > Python bivittatus. Next base: position 33,215,376 of record NW_028277125.1, on the reverse strand, counting down.
AAAATTCTATCTCCTAACAGAAGATTGCAGTGTGCCAAGTGTGAAGATTGCTGCACTGAGATCTGAAACAAAATCTGACATTAGAGAAACAGCTGTGAACAATAACATCAGTCAAGATGTTGGTGAAATAAATTTGCTTCATTTAATTCACACTTCTCAAATAACTTTCAACTTCCGCATTTCTCTAAATTCTTTAATTCAATTGTCTGATCAAAAAATGTCCCCAACAATGCTTAGAGAAAGTTTTAAGGGGAAAAAAAAAGTGAAAATAGGACAGAACTTGTGCTTGAAAAAGAATGCAAATGTTATAAGCAGTAGAAAGCAAAATCATGCAACTACATCTATCAGTAAACTCTGTACTCTTCTCTATGTAGTGGGACCTGTATCATGAAGGGTACTGGAAGTGGATGTCTGACACAGAGAACTATGCCAAAGAAAACAGGATGAAGTCAGAAGTGAACAAAGGGAGTAGACAGACGTTACTAGTAGTTAAATTGTTTGTATGACTGAAGCAGAGGATTTTTATGCCATAAAAGATGTTTTGTAACCTATTTTCTATAAATCAGGTATTTTTAGTTCTACTAATTTCTGTCCCTTGGGAAAGCATCTGTATGAAAGATACTGCAACAGAAATGCTCAAATAGAGAAAAAAATGAACTACTAAGTGGTTTATTATAATATGTGTGCAAATAACTTAGAACAGGGAAGGAAGGAAACATAATACACCAATAGTCATTTGGACAGTAGAGTTTATTAGAAATATCTTCATTCTTCGGTGAATTCACATTAAAATATGCTGAAGGCAGCTCTATCAACATTTGATATCCTGCCATTACAACAACTTCCAGTTAAAAACTAGATAATGATCAGGCAGAGAACTGTGAATGTAGCAGGAAAAAAACCCCTAAAAATAAAAGCAGTTCCCTTAAAAAATAAGTTGATCCTGATAAATGAACACACATTGTAAGCAGAGGAGAAAAAGATGTAAGAACAAAAAAATTCCACTCTATTCTGGAGAGAGAAATTCTAAATGTGATACTCAAAAGTTTGACAAGATAAACAAAACACTATAAGGTTATACATTATTGTCCCTTGCAAGCTTTAAAACAAGATGTCTATAGGCTAATTTTGCCTGCTACCGGAACCATGTTGCCTCTCCAAGGGATGTTTGATAGACATTTGAGGGAATGGGGTCTGCAGGAGAGGTGGGGGGTGGGAGGCAAACAATAAAACATGTTGCAATGTAAATCCTGCCCTTTATGTACTTGTGTGTGATGTCATGACAACACGTGTTTTGCCATTTTGGCATTATCATGGTTAGAAACAGATACCTATGTGAGAGAATGAGATATTCACATAAAGTTATGCACAAATGTATGGGCAAATGTATATGAACATGTGGAAAACTTATCTAGGCCTTGGATGTTCACGTGGGAAGGTGGCACACAGTTCTGGCAGAGGGCATGGCTAACTTCTTTGCTCTGGAATCTTTCCATGTATGCATGAAATGGGTTAATTCAAGCCCTTTTATGCCATAGGCACAGTAAAGGAAATCTGGTATTTGGAACTCAAAAAGTAAAGAAAATAAAATAATGTGGTCAAGAATAAAAAAGCAGCATGATATTTGACAAAATAAAATAGGTCTGAACCAGGATACCTGAACATGAACTAATATTTAGCTTAATCAGTCATAAGTTAAATTGGGAAAGACTGATTTGAGCAAATTCCATCCTACTGAGAAAATAAGACCAAAAACACCATTTAAGAAAGTCAGCTAACTTAACTAATTTGCACATTGAGCTGAGTTGCTTTGGAAAACAAGATCAACTACCTTGTTCAATAAAGTAAGTTAAAATATGGCAGGTGGTATATTATACCAAGAGCATTATTTTCTGAAAGGCTGAGCACCTAAATGTAAGAGGCCACAATCTTGCAGTTCCACTGCGGCTCTTATGTTCCATATGCCAAGGATCCCCCATGTCTTCCTATGATGCACACTAGAATGTGATGTGTTCCCCAGAGCATTTTCCTTCCAAAATGAGAATAAACAGATCCCATGAATAAGGAACTTTGCATCATAATTGATATTATAAGAACTCTAATTATTTGGCATATTATCTTCCAGAGTTTTGAGAAACACCAACAGTGATTATTTCTTTTACATGTTGATACTGTGACCTATACAAAAGAATATTCTTGCATGAACACTGCTTTGAGGAGTTATATTCGCATCTCTTGCACATCTGGTACACATCCAACATCAGGTCTAGCCTAACACACATTTCACATTTGGCTCTTACTTGTGAAAACAAGCTTTGGATTTTGTATAACGAGGCCGCGTAACAGTATAGGCAACAATTATTCTACAGAAAGAACTAAATCAATTCATTTTTTTCACATTTTTTAGTAGTCTCCATAATCTTCTGCCATGGTTGATTTTTAAAAATGTAAAAAAAAATTAAATAACACTCAAAATATCCACCATGAAGATTTATATTCTGATGTAAACAATTTCTACCATTTAGAGATCTAGAATCATATTACTGATATTGTAAATAATTTTTCAGGGACTGAGGCAAAGGTAGAGTTTCTATATCATGCAGGCGTTCTCTTCCCAGAGCAAAGCGAATTGATCTTCGACACAGATCCATTAAAGGTAGAGGTTCAGCTGAAAGCGAAACAGAAACATAGTATCAACATTTTTCTTTATTATCGTCATTGATCATAAAACTGTAATAGGAAATATATAATATGCCATTTTTAAAGTAGAATCTTTTAAATAAATGCATTAAGTATGAACTGATCATAGTGGGAGGAATATGCTAAAGACACTGGCCCCAATTCCTACCAAATGGACAAGTATTATGTTCTATTTCTTGGAGCATTACAATTATAACGTTTTAAATCAATTAAAGAAAACCTGTACAAGTGATCAGGAATTTCAACTTAGATAGAAATCCCTTGAAATACAATATTTTCTGCAGTTAGACTGAGAGATGCCTGACCTTTAAATGTTATATCTGTTCCCATTTAGGAAAAGAAACTAAAAAGTAATTGAACATCTAAAGGAACCCTCTTAGTACAGTATGACTTTCCATTGAGGTACTGAAGTAAACAGAAGCAGGACTTTCTCTCTGACATCTCAGGTAATAAACAGATTTTGTTCCTTCACTTTAAAGACATTTTTTTTCTTAAATATTTTCTTAAATAGCTTTAAAACAATCACATGAGTATTAGAGACAAAAGCGTTCAATACTTGAACCATAATTTTGTTTTAAGGCTTGTTTTCATTTCAATAACCCTCCCCCCCCCAACGTTTTTTAGCTTTCACACACAAGGTTTCAAAGCATGCTGCAGAGAATATAACTGCCCTCACTTTGCTTCTGGAGACTTTGAGACTATCCTCTACTGAAGCTATTGACTGCTGAGGATTGCAGGTGGTTCTGTAAGAGCATATGGCTAACTGGCCTGGGTATGCATTCTCACCTCAAACACTGTGTCTCTTGTGTGTGGAAGTTGAATGTAAAAGCTTAAGATATTTATGCTTCTGGAGTTAAAAGACATTTTTCTCTACAGGCAAACGTTTAAGAGCTATAAAAAGTTCTATTATGCTTAAAGACAAAACACAGAGAAAACATTTCATTAACGTGGGGGGGGGATATGACAGGGTACACACTGCACTTTCAGCATTCTGGGACAGAAAAGTTCAATTAAAATGTCAAAATGTTCTGGACATATAAAGCTCTTTCATACCCATCGTAGGTAACAGTTCAGTACTTAATGTTGTGCCAACCATTGTCCCAGAAATGCTGAACTGCCTCCTCAGAAATTAAAACCAAGATTAAATACAGACAAGTATTAAATTTTGCCAGTCTCAGAATGTTAAGTAAGTAGTAACTCCAAAATTAGCAAATTCACATATGTAGTGACTGTTTATGATTATCTTGTAACATTGTTAGTCGGTCCTTATAAAGTTGTTCACATATAAACACACGCACACACACAAACCAACCAACCAAAGCAGTTCTCAAAAGGAGAAATTAAAAGGATTAGTGATTACTTGCAGCACCTTTAACCATTACCTCTCAAATATGTTTTTCTAAGTTGAAATTTTAACACCTCCTTTCTTCCCCAGGCATTGCACATTTAAAACCAAACAAAAAGAGTTACGTAAGTGTCAGCCACAATTAGGTGCAACATTTATGTAGGTTTATGTAAAGTACATTAAAAAAACAAACTAGGTAGAGAAGAAAACTACGGGGGATGCTAATGTCACAACTATATTTCTATATTTTATGTACATTGGGAAATTTGTATAGATCCTAGATTAGTGAGTTGATGCAATGGTGGTCTGAATAAAGAGTACTGTTCTACTTTGCTTTTAGCTTTCATTGCTATTCCAGCTACAGACATCTCTGGACACTGAAAGACTTAATTATTGTAATGTGCTTTTATTTGAGGTTGTCCTTACATGTGATCCAAAAGGTACAGAGAGTAGGACTTCTGGGGAAGAAATGGTGAACTGAAGACCGCTCTACTAAAAGTGGAGCCGATGACTGCGGTGGAATGAAGATCCAGCAAATAGACCAGCTCTTCATAATTCCTCTCCAGGCAAGGAGAGGACTTGAGATTGGCCACAAGTTGGTCCTTATGAGGAGACCACAAGACAGCAGTCTTTGGCGAGTTTAGACCTCTGGGAGATGAGGAATAGCCATCTTTGTTCAAACAACAAAGACCTTCATGGACATTGGGTTCACATACTTCCTTTTCTAATCACTTTTGGAAATTGCTTGTTAACTGCTTTTCAGCTATTAGGAACCTTTGGACTGACAACACTGGGTGAGTTTCCTTCAATTCTTAGTGAAAGAAGTTTTAAATACAAGTTTAAGGATTTTTTTGTGGGGGGGGAATAAACAGCAAAAGGATGATTAGAACTTTGATTTTGGAAAGTTACAAATGGACTAAGGGACCAGATGGATTTGAAATAAGATTTTGGAATTAATTATGAGAATCCTTCCTGTGGGAAAATGCTTTTGTTTTGAATTCTTTAAAAAAAAAAACATGATAGGTTGGGACTTTGAAGACTGGACATTAGAGGGAGCCAGAAGGAACTAAAGATTACAATTAAAGGAGAAGAACACTTAAATTTGACTTACTAATACAGGATGGAACAAATTATTTTAACATTGGACACACTGAAGGATATTTTTGAACAATGGACTCAGAAGTTAAGAGTATCTGCCTCTATAGATAGACTGTGTTTAAAATATGTTATGGAAGAGGAACAAGTTTTACTGGATAAGACTGAGACTGATCTGAAAGTGGATTTAAAAATGACAGGCTACAAGAGTGATATGGAAAAAAATGCTACACTAGACATACAGTACAAAAAAAACCAGCTGATGTCTTAATAATTAAAAGGAATATACAAATAACAAACCACGTCAGTGACCTGGATAATTTTCCTATATTGGATTTACAAAAGAGGCTTGTTAAAGCTTTGAAGAATTTTGTGAGAAGAGACAAAGAAAAAAGAAAAGAAATAAAGTTCTAGGACATTATATGAAGGGACTAAAGATCAAGAATGTTAAAAATAAAAGGAAGGAATATAAAGTTGGTTTATTTGTTCAAGGTTAAAATAGATATGTTGTTATCTCTGGTAACCCTTAATGGACTTTTGCTGATGTCAGGTCTGAAATGACAAGACTTTAAGGATTTGTTTAAAGAGATGGGGTATGGGAAGAAAAGATCATCTGTTGTATTTTAAGAGAAGGTGATAAGTTTTTTTTTTACATTTTTTTTAGTTTGTATTAATTTTTTTTTATCATTGTACGTGTAATTTTTAATAAAATTACTATTAAAAAAAGCAAAAGGTACAGAGAGTACAAAATGCAATAGCAGCATTACCTCTATATGGTGCACCTCACCACTGCCACTGTGTAACACTATTTTTGAAAAAACTACACCAGCCAAGGTTTAAGATTTGGCATTTATTTTAAATCTTGAATAACTGGGATCATGATATCTAAAAGAATACCTTATTCCACTGACATCTTCCTGAGCATTCTGAACCTCATTAGAAGGCCTCTTGGCGGTACCACATCTTGAGATGTTAATCTGATATGAACCAGGAAGAGGGACTGCTTTGTGTATAGTTACAACCCTTTCTTTGGATTTTATTTATGTTTAAAATGCTTTATGGCTGCCCATCTTAAAAAATAACTGGGTGGCTCACAATCCAAAAGAATAAAAACAGAATAAATACAATGACAATGTATATATGATAAACACAGACTACAAAATACAAAATGGACCACCACCCCCTTTCAAAAATAAAGCCTCACTGATTCTCCTGCAATTTAGGAGTATGCAAAAAATGTATGTATTTACCCTGGCATCTGAGATTCCACAGTAGTGCTACTATATTAATTTTAGCTATTATTGCAATGTGCATTTTAAAATTGTTTTGAAATACATTTCTAATTTTGTTCACTGCCTAGTGCATGATACAGTGCATGAGAGGTGGTATAAATACGTTAAATATATTATCATTTGTTGTCTATTGTCCCAGGATGTAAAATAAGGAATGAGAGTATTATCATTGTTGTTATTGGAAATATTTTATGTTGCAGAAAATAGATAACTCTCAGTCCAGGATGTACTGAATGGGACTGCTACAATGAACAGAGAAATGCCCTTTTTAATCTTCTAATTCTATGAAAACCTTTACATACTGAGGAGTGTAGGCAGGGTTTGGGAATGATTGGAATACACTGAATACAACCTGCCTATATTTCAGAATATTTATTTAAATCTTAGACCAAAAATATACCTTAAAGATAGTCTATGTTTAGCAACAGAATTTTTTTTTCTTCACACTTATTACTCTGTAATTCTTGTTTATTAATTATCACAAAATTTCTCCCAATATAACACATTTCCAGCTTCCAGAAGGTTAGATGTATTAATTCAATGAAGCAAAACAAAAGTCTCATTTATCTCAAACTATAATCCCTAGCCATTGAGTTAAAAATGGATCAATAGGGCCACATTGGTTCCCAATCTTAATTAACAAAAAAAAAAAAAAAAGCTCAGAACAGAATATAACAGAATACTGGGCAGACATTACAATTCCCATGCAAAACCACTGAAGTGTATGATCAGTCATCTATGCATTCTGGCTGTAGGCTTGGATGGTAGATCTGTACTTCTTTATAGAAAGCCAGTCAGCCTAAAACAGCTATGAACTAGAAGAGCAACAACAAACTAGGTAAGAACCAACTCTTATGGCAAACCCAGTTGCTATTTTTTTCTCTTTCTACCTTGATGGGACCTAATGCAGCAGCACTATTCCACATTCCAAATGTACGTGTTAGTTGCTGGTGGCAATATATATATATATATTCTTGGAACTATACAACTTCAAATTTCAAATTTATTTTGCACAGAAAGCAGTTGTCATATTTTAAATAAAAATTCTGGATATTCCAAAGGAGGAAAATGAGAATGAAATAGATTTCTCCTCATGATCTATGCAGAAAATATTTCTGTAATGATAGCTTAATGGAAAACTTGAATAAGTGGCAGAGTTATATTACTACTAGCAGTGCTACCAGATTCATGGACTAATGGTCAAGTTATAGAATATCACCACTTTCCGGTGAAAAAGGTCAGTGAGAATCCATATTTATTTGGGATGGAATACATACAGAATTTTAATTTTTTTATTACAATGAATATATACAAAGTAAAAGATTTCCTCTAGATATTTAAGTATGGTCTACAGTTTACAACAAATTGGTTTTAATTGTTTGTTCTGTCCTTCACCCTTCTGTTGGTCAAGGCCTTTCAATTTTGCTCTTTCTTTAGCTACTGAATTTTGAATCCTGATGAGTTCTCAAGCCAATACCTTCTAATCTACAGGAAGACTAGTTTAACTTGTCCAAAAGAAGAACCAGTAAATGTTCTAACAAAACTATGCCAGCACATCTGGACAGTCGTCAACAAAGTGGAAGAAGTCAGTTTACATATCAGTAGCAAAGAAAGAAGACTTAACAGGGCGTGCAAACTATTATACAATATTCTTAATTTCACATGCTAGCAACATAAGGCTTAGGATCATCCAATGCAGGATGGAAATGTGAAGCTAGTTTTAGAAGAGGCAACGGAGCAAGAGACATTATTGCTGGTTAGTTGAAAAAGCTAAAGAATACTAAAAAGAAGTCCATATGCACTTCACTTGCTATAGAAAGGCACTCACTGTGTCAAGCATGTCAAACAATAGAATTTCCTTAGGAAAATGGGAATCCAAGAATTTCTCACTGTCCATATATAAAATCTATACACAACATAAAGTCACCATGCAGTGTGAGACTAGGCTGAAGCTGCCATAACCTAAAGATGAAGCAGGCATGTAAGCAGAGAGGACAAAAGCCAGGAATCTTATCTATGAGATCCCTTCAGGGAGGTAGATAAGAAGGAAGCAAGTTGTAAGGAAAAAACAAAAGGACCTGAACCAGAAAGAGGAAGTTGGGCCTGAGCACATGGAAGCCCTCACCCCAATCCCATCAACTTGTACTTTTGGGGATTAAAGGGGTCCCAAAGCGTCTTGGTCATCTGAGTCATCCAGACTTGGCAGCTTCCGTCCCTCTAGCTAGTGCCTGGCAGCCTAGTTGGGAAGGACGTGGGTGTGTGTGTGTGTATGAGGAAGAGCAAATGTACCTTACAACCAGTAAAGTTTTACTGTTACTTTAAATTCACTGGGTCTCCGTGTATTACAAAGAACCTCTTGTGCCTCAGTGTTCGGTTGAAAGTGATTGTGTGTATCCCCAATTATTTCCCCGCTGTTGACCAGGGCTTTGTGTCTGTATGCTCCAGCCGCACCTATCTGGAAAACCCAGGTAGAAAGCAAGGGGGGCTGACAAGATCCGCGTGCCTCAACAGGCTGTGAGTGTGTGAGTGAGTGACCATAAGCCGAACCTGGGAGGAGCGTGTGTAACACCGGACAAAACATGCTAAAACAGACTGGCTCCAGGCTGACTAAGGAATGAGACAAAGTGGTATATTCTCTCCTTATTTATTCTTATATACTGAATATATCTTGATGGAAGCTGGATTGGAAGAATATGAGTGTAATTTTAAAACTGAAGGAAAAAAAAACTTCAATAACTTGCTGATGACACTAGCTCTAGTCATGAAAGTCAGGGAGCACAATGAAAAAATGGAACTATATTTATATATCAAGCTAATGGCAACAAGTGCTTGCAACTGGTCTTACTACTGCTAATGAAGATGTCAAAGTAGTGGAGAGCTTCTGCCTTTTAGAATTAATTATCAAGAGTAAGGATAAGCAGTCAAGAAACACACCGCAGACTATTACTTGGTAGTGTAGCAATGAAGTCCTTGGAAAAGATATTCAGATTCATGGTGGGAAAAGTGAAAGAAAAGAGAAGACAATCAGCAGCAAGGTAGATGGATCTGATTGCAGTGATGATGGCTACACCATAGGGAAATCTGAAGGGCTGGGTTGGGGACAGGTCATCCTGGAGAAAATGTATCTATATGGTTGCTAGGAGTTCACACTGACTTTGCAGCTCTTAATCAGTTTTTAAAATTAGAAAAACTATTTAGAAATAACAAAAATAAATAATTTCCACTTTATATATATATTAAATACTGGGTATACTAAATAAGCACATTACCACATGATCCACAACTGAATGTATATTTGCAGTATGTGTATGCAACTATACGTGGAACATAAAATGTTAAGTGACTGACTTGATATGCCAAAAATGTTCTCGTAGGGTGATATTTATATAATTATTGCAATGAATCATTCCAACTTCTTGACTCTACTGCAATCTCTCTTTTCTCTAAATGTGAAGCATCTATTATCTTCTTTTTACACATGTCACCACCATATCCTGCTACCTGATAAATATACAAAATTTTGATTATTTTCAGAACTGAAAATAACAACATTAAGGGTGCTGCTGAATCATCTGGGATAAGGTCAGGTGTGCTGGCATTTATTTACTTACAGATAAATAAATAAATAAGATTCCCAGTCAACTCCTTGTTTCATTCATCTAGTAGATAGTATACTGCTTTTTTGCCCATTCTAAAAATCTCCCTTGTGTTTGCTGTGTTTATTATATATTTTTCCCTGAACACAAGTAGCTTGCCAGCCACATTTTTCTAATCACATAAAAACATTAAAGTAATTCTTAATCAAGTTCTGACCTCATGCATAATCAATCTTCATACAGGTTGCTCTTTTTCTGTATAACTTTTAAACATACTATCCTCCTCATCTAGATTTTTCCCTTAAAGGGGGGGGGGTTAGAAACCAGGTCATATGTTGCACAGTTATGAATATCCTATAATCTAATGTTCAAATTGACATTCTGTTAATATTACTTTCTCTAGCACAGAAGAAAAAAAAACCTGGTAGCTTAAATGGTTAATTTGAATGCACACACATGGGTTATATACCTGAGCAGAGTCAATCTGGATACTCCAGAGCTTACAGAATTGTTTGGCAGATTCTTCCTTCCTTCCCCCAATGTGTGTAGCTCTCACCAACCCCATGAGTCCTAAGATCAGAGAAAATGTGAGGTTATCTAAGACTAAACAGGGTAGAAGATAGTATGAATTCACAGGGTTTAATTGACTGAGGGGAGAGAGAGACTGAGAGAGAACAGGACATATGGGCCTGGAACTCAGATATGCTTCAACGGGTGGTCATTGAAAAGAAAAAAGTTCTAAGGGTAAGAAAAAGAAATTTGTAATAGCTATCATCAGTCCAAGGCAAGATTAGACAACAGAATTTGAGAAGGATATGGAGTAGAAGGCTAATACAAGTAATGCCATTTTTCACTATAGGTGGGCTGTTCCAGGGAATATGATCGAGACAATGACGATCTGCCCTAAAAGAGTGGGACAATATATCATGAGGGAAGGGAGGTGGAAGAAGATAAGCATGCTTTTATAACTGGAGGAAGAAACATCAATAACCTGCACTATGCTGATGACACTACTGATAACTGAAAATGCAAATGTCTACAAATTCTAGTAATGAAGGTCAAGGAGGACAGTGAAAAAAATGGGACTAAGATTAAATGTAAAGAAGATCAAACTAATGACAATAAGTACAGCAACTAGATTTAGAGTTGAGAATGAAGACAATGAAGTAGTGGGTAGTTTCTGTCTTTTAGGATCAACTATCAACAGTAAAGGAACAAGAAGTCAACAAACATGCCACAAACTAGCACTTGGTACAGTAACCATGAAGACCTTGGAAAAGATATTCAGATGTCATGCCATGTGTATACCTACAAAGATCAGAACTGTGTAGGCAAAGGTTTTCCCTGTTACAATTTATGAAGTGAAAATGTGGACTTTGAAGAAGCAGGATAGAAAGAGTATTGATATTTTTGAATTCTGCTTCTGAAAATATGAACAAACGAATCATTGAACAAAATAACCCAGAGTTCTCACTGAAGGCACAAATGATCAGACTGAAATTCTCATACTGTGGACAGATTACATGATGACCTAGCTCTCTGGGGAGATTTGTAATGCTGGGAAAAGTGGAAAGAAAGAAAAGAAGAGAATAACTAGTAGCAAGGACTCAGTTACAGCAGTGCTGGAAGACCAAGTTGGGAATAGTGCCTCCTGGAGAAAAACAACCTATGTGGTTGCTAAGAATTGACACCAACTTGATGGCACATCATCACCATCATAATCATCAATACTGGAGCTGTAGTACCAAAGTTGGGAAAGTCAAAGTGGATGGAAACCAAAGGCTGCTGAAGACAGAATTGGGGATCTTCATCTTTTTCATATTTCTTTTTGAAAACCAGTTGGAATCGGGTGCAGCATGTCTCTTGAAGGCTTTGAACACTTAATAGCATTTACATTGATGCTGATAATGGCACAGCAGAGGCCTGAGGATCTTTGACAGGAGAAAATTCAATCTATCTCTCAACAAGATGAAAGAGCCACCAGATAATTTTTGAAATATGGTACAAGGCCCATAAAAAAACTACAATATGTCTGCAGCTCTTAGAGCTTGCTCATAGTGGGTGGCTTGCAGATGAGAATAATATTTATAACAAGCCTGTTTAGTAAATGCCTAGTAGCATATATAAGTGGCCTTGGTCACCTTCACTAAGACAAAAAATGGGTCCTGTACAGCCTTAATATGGGATACCTATGATTAGAAGAGAAGGTAATCTGTTGAACATTAAAAAGTTTTGAAGACAAGCGAAGTTTAAAGAAAATGAAAGTGAAAAAAAAGTATAGCCAATTCAAAGACAAATGTACTAATACTATGGCAGCCAAAAACAGTGTTCAACAAGAGCCATATCTAGTCACATAGCTGGAGATTGGCTTTCAATTAACAATTCTGAAGGTCTAAAAGTTTTGAAATAATGCTTACGCTGACTTCTAACCCATTTGTGAATTATGCTCATGAGTAAGAAAATAAATATTCAGAAAATGCTACGAATGTTATTATGGCATTTAAACCTAGGACACAAAAAGTTTCATTACTTAATCCATAGTTTAATTCACTAAAATTCTAATTTAAATTCCGTTATAATCTACCTTCCCAAGATATAAGAAATGGGTAAAAATTGTGTAATGGGTAAGAATATGTTGAACCCACTCTCTGTTCACAGGGAAACTAAAAACAATTCATTGGAAAGATAAGAACAATTTACTGAGGTACCATACAAATTTTTCATAAGTTGCTGTTCTTGGATTACTACTAGATGTGAGCGGATCCTTCCAGTTATCATGCTAAAATTCACTCCCCTCAGTTCTATTTCACTTACTGCAATCATCTTGAGTAATTGAAAAAGAATTAAATGAAGCAAAATCAGTTCAAGCAACTTAATTCCTAACCTGTTTAAAAAAAACCAAAACCAAAAACTGAAGTCCCAGATTTTCTAAATTACATAATTATAGATACAGATATTGCATTTGTGCAAACAAAAGTAAGAATATGCAAATACAAATTTAGATAGCTATTCCTTGGAAATTCAATAAAACCACATTTTACTTGACTAAATGGGGGGGGGAGAGGAGTTTCCATTATTAATGATTAATCTATTACACTGGAAAGTATACAAATGATATAAATTATGTCAGCATATATGCATTATAAATATAAAGTTGAATAACAATAGGACACACATTATTCAGAATTAGCATAGTAAGACACTTTTTTTCCAGACAATAGAAATATCAGCTATTAATAAATGGAAATATTTCAATTAAAGGGACAATCCTTAAAAGCATCACTCACACATGCTTAGCTAATGTTAATTAAAATCATGATCATAAGTTTAATAAGAATATGCCATGCCTTTTTCAAAAACATGCTTCTATAAGCAACCCCCCCCCCCCCAACCCTATCAATTTGATGTTACAAAGAAAAACAACAGCAAGGATATGGAAAATCACAGGATTAAAACTCATATATACCCACACTAAATATACTTCTAAAATTACATGTAAATTCCATGTTTTTCTTGAACAAAAGCAATATACATTATAAAACAAATCATGAAAAAAGCATTCAGTGATAACAAAAAAAAAAAAAAAAACCCACAAAAAACAAAACCCAAGCCATAACCTTAAGAGTGAAATGTGAACTTGTAATGTTAATCTATATAACTGGCCACCCCCACTTCCCTCCTAGGCTCTCCCATATCACAGCGGGAAGCTACTATGATGCCTTCTTAAAAATACAAATGATAAGATCTTATCATCAGCTAACATCAATAAGGCAGAACTTTAGCCTCTAGACAACTTAGGGCAGATGAAATGTTATTGTAAAAGTCATATATATAACTTTTTTTCCTTTCAAATTATCCCGGTTTCCACACATCCATTAACTACTTTATATATTACCTTTTGTTCTTAAACTTCTCACCTCTTCCCATTCACTTTTCCTTCCTTCCTTTATTCTGCAATTTGATCCTCATTGATTTTGTCTATAGGACTAAATCACTCAATGCACTTCATTCAATACCCTTCATTCAGCACCCATTCAATCTTCACTCTGATTTTTTCTTATTTTCCTACAGACACATACTTCTTAATTACCCTTTCCCACTGCATTCAACATACTTTTTTATTTGTTTTTATTTTACCTATACTTCGAATTTAGATACTGCCCATCTCACAAGGAAAGAGATTTATGTTTCTTCTAGCATATACAAGTTTCATCTTCATCATACTTGTTTGGCTTGTGGTCATCCAGATCCTTTTCACATGTACCAGCTCTCCCCACTCCTTCCTATATTTGTATTTTTAATTTTCCTACCCAAACATAGGATGCTACTTTAAAAAAAAAAATTCTGCATTTTCTCAGTTGTGTGTGTGTGTGTGTGTATTCCATATGGAATACCTGGTTCTTAATTAGGCTCATAGTGCAAACATCAAGTATTTCTGGTGAAATAGTTATGTCCTATGGCTTTGGTTTTCTTTCCTTCTCTTCTTATCCCTACTACAGCAGTGTGACGGGGAGGTAAAGGTGCCTCCATGCAGTTTTCTTGGCAGAGGTATGGAAGTGATTTACCACTGTTCTTTTAGGAGGTTTTTTTTACTTTCCTGTCTAGCCCATATGGTTAGGCCCATTTAATTAGTTTCATAACCTGCCAAATATGATCTCTACTGAAATGGAAAGAAACATGTTTTATGCCAAAATGAAAAGGTTAATTATTGGATAAAATTCTGGAGAAGCATGCAGATGACAGATAAGCTATAAAAACAATGCTAAAGATATAAGATTACTAGTACCGTAATGACTTCACAAAAGTTCATGATTCAACACACTTGTAATATTATGCATAAGTGTGGATGTTACAGCCAGAAGATAGGATGCTTGTGTTTAGTAACCTAGGCCATTGATCCATCCAGCCCAGTTTGGGATTTTCTAATTTGGGAGAAAAATGATTTTTTTTTTTTAACACTGAAGACCAAATAAATAAATGGCAGGGGGAGGTATGATAAACATATATAATTAATCACAGTGCAGGGACAGAAAAAAATATTCTTCCTTCTCCTAATAAATTAACATGAGATTTGATAAGGTGCAACTGTGGGACAAAAAAAGACCTTATTTAATAATTAAGACAATATTTATTTCCTTAGTGCATAGTCCAGCTATGGAATTCAGTGCTACAAATAATGGCGGATGCAACCAGAATGGCTTTGAATGGTGATTAGACACCTATCCAGAGAAAAAGATGATGTTACTTCCAGGATGAGAGGCAGCGTGTTTTTGAATATCAGTTATTGCACAAGCAGCAGGCTAATCATGTACTGACCATTTTAATTGCTACTGATTTGGATTAACATATTATTTTAACTGAAAAAAATGATTTCAGTAAGTCACAGTTTTGTCACCCAAGCTCAAAACAAGCTTTTGTCACAAGATTCCCAATTGTATGTAATTTTATACAGTAAGAGGGTTCACCTAAGCGCATTTGCAGCCATAATTCAACATCAGGACATGTGGGGATAACCTTGGGCATACTCCAGAATTTTCAAATACAGTTTGGGCCTGTCACATACCAGGCAAATGCTTACATACGGTAACAGTCATATCTTTCAGTTTTTTATTTTTTCAGACTAAATATTATAATAATTTCTCATGTATTGACAAAAGCCAGCAAGCATGTAGCATGCCAATTTTCTCTATAAAATTTCTTCTTTCATACAATGTTATCTTGTGAAATATTAAAAGTTTGGTTTATCTGAAAAGTCTTAGAATCTCAGTGACAACGTTGCCTATACATTTACTCAATATTTTTGAAATCTCCCAGTTGTCCCATCCTCTCTTCTGCATTCTCCTCCAGACTGCAGTGGTTTAAATGTCACTCTCTTTCTTGATGAGTCATGCCTCTCTGTGGGGAGCTGTTTTGTAGACTGACTGGCTCAGACTGTGCTCAGAGAAGCAAAGAAGAGAGAATTTCTATTGCAGTCACTGACTTTTCGGAAGAGAAATGTATCCTATTTTTGTTTGTTTTTTTAAAACTTCTTAAAATTCAAAATAACAGGATATCTGCAACCATACAGTGATTTTGTACAGCTGAGTTGAAAATTAAGCCCAGTCAACGCACAAATTAGTCTAACATTCCTCTCTCTCTCTCTCTTGTATTGTCAAAGTAGTTTTTGCTTTATGGCTAACTCAGACACCAAACTTCTCCTTCATTCTCTTCAGTTCTTCCCATTCCTTTCTGTTTCAAAGCTAAAGGTTAGACACACCCCAATGTTTTTGCTTGCCATGGTTTACAAGCTGACTTTTAAACATGGCTGAGTATGATTGTTTTGTTGATAGCAGTGGAGGCTGTTTTGAAACCTCTTTGCAGAGCAGGGGACACTTAGGTATACTGTTGCTGGGAAATATCAAGGGGACAGAATTGCTCCTATGCAAGCATGACATAATTGTTTGGAACTTCTTCTACCCTTCTTTCAAGACAAGAAACACTGGGACGGGGTTGGGGAGGAGAATGGAACATTGTGTGCATGCCCTTGTCACTGCTTTTAACCATCATTTCATTTGGATGAATACATAAATGGGGCAAATGAAATCTGAGATACTTTTAAGTGTCAAGCCAAGCAGTTAAATATAAAAAGTCAACATTCATTATTTTCAAAGTCTGAATTAAAATTCTGTTGATATACTTGCAAATTGTGTCCTAATTTTTTAGAACAACCTTAGGATGACAATTAAGTCCCAAAGCAGGGATCTATTCAGTATGGTATAGCACATCACACTTACACCTTCCAAGTTGAGATGAAGTTTGAATTATTCATCTGCCTCTCCCCTTGATCCTGAAAAAGGTCAAGTGTTTCATACAATTTACTTTATTGATGTACTTTCTACATACACAAGCAAGACCATGCATTATTAATTACTGCCCTCCATATGTCTGACAAGATCAATATCTGCTTCTAACCCTTTGGGGGGACTTTGAACGATAAAGCTAATCTATAGAAATAAAATAATTTTTCTATATAATGATGTATATGGTTTTTTCCTTTTATCTCTTAGACTCTTTAGCAAATGTTTTCCTAATATTAAAGACATAGGCACAAAACCCTATATACACACAGCCAGCTGTTCATTTTCTGCCTTAACAACTCTGTTTCAAATTATAGTTGCATGCAAAAAATCTGGCACCCTTTGTCTAATTGTATGTTTTCATACATCTCTCAGCTGAAAAGAGGTTGGATATTTCAGCAAGACAATGATCAGAAACATACCTCCAAATCAAATATTTCTTAGAGGAAAGGGAGATTAAAGATTTGGAATGGCTTTCATTGTTCCCAGACTTGAATATTATTTAAAATCTGTGGACAGATATCAAATACGCAGTGCATACAAGGAGATGCAGAATCCTTCTCAGCTACAAGAGTTTTGCAAGGAAGAGTGGGGAAAAATTCTGAAAAAAGGAATAGAAAGACCCTTAGCTGGCATAACTCACAGGCTGTTATTTTTACCAAAGGAGGTTTTACAAAATATTGACTGAGAGGGTGTGCAAACATCTGCACCTGCTTTATTCTCTGTTTTATTATTTTGAATCTATAAACAATTGAACATAAATAGCAAGTTTGCATTCAAATTTGTGAAAACGTCCTGTTTAATGTTGTGGCATTTATGTCAGCTTCTTTTCACTAGGTATTCACTGAAATATATAATTTGACCAGATAGGAATAAATGTTTGCATGCCACTCTGTATGACATCAGGGCACAAAGATGAGATTATGTTAAAACCCTGTAAGCCAACACAACTGTGTTCTAATTCATGCCTACAGACCAATAGTTGTTCCCAGAACTAAACTAAGTAGAAAAACTAGGGAAATCAAATATGACAAATCAGTTGAACTAGAAATCAGAATGTTAACCTTCAATTCCATTCATTCTGACAGTACAACATTGTTAGCTTATCCAAAATGCAAATAAAGATATAAATTGATTCAAAATACAAGTGATTGGTATCACATTGCAAAATGTGAATCTAATCACAAATCCATAAGAGTACATTGGACTTCACAATGTACTCACTGCTCAATGTACCCAGCATATCCTTTAATGTTTCTAAAAATGTTGACAAACCTGACTGGAGAAAAAGATAATCCAATGAAGATTGTCTAAGTGTTGGGATGTTATTGCAAAAGGAGAGAGAGAGAAAAAAAAGTCCCTCCATAGTGTAACAGTATCCATTTGTCAAAAGTCTGTGACAAATAAGAAAGCAGTGCATAAGACTATTAACACCCACCTCAAGATAAACCAGCAGAATTAACGTTCTAAGATAGACCATTCTCTTTAACTTATACAGATCAACGCAGTACTTTGTACTTCATTATTTTTGAGTAAGAAGGCTTTTAAATTAATATTTTACAGGAATAGGTACAATCTATTCATTATCATATTTTGAAATATTTAAAAAACAAAACACAATGAAGAACCACACAATCTGATTTAACAGTTGAGGAACACAAGGAATATGAAGTAGTTTCCCTGTTTCCTCTCCTTTGATTCCTGCTAATCTGGTCTTCTGTACATTTTTCTAGACAGCCTTTAGGTGGGGACTTACTTTGTTCTCCCAACTATGCTCAAGACATTTCTCAATATACTGTATCTTTGTTTGACTTATTTCTTTCACAGGAAAATATCCATGCTTAAATGAAATGTTTATTTCATTTCTCCTCCCATTTCCCTTATCAGCTCTAAATGTAATCTCTTACACTGCTTAAAATTTACATTCAGTGGTTGCTTATTGTGTCCATGTTACTAGGAAAAGCATTACCAATTTTCCTGCTTCCTTTTTTACCAACTGTAACTTTTGCACAACCACTATTCCCTTTGGCTCATTATTTCTTGACCAAATATGTTCACATGATAATTGACAGTTCACGTTTAATTGGGTTAAATTAAGTTTTTCATGGTATACTAAAGCCACATACAGTATGTTTGAATTTTGTGCATATTCTGTAAAAGAACATGTACGTCTTTAATTAACTACTGATCTGTATTCCTTAGCTAATATTCCCTTGGTATAAAGTATATAACACAAACTCTCTGTAGTGTATCTGAAGACGAGGCCCAATATCTGTACCACTTCATTAGAATTAAAAAGTAGCGTCTCCCTTGAGTCAAGTTCAATTCATCCATACTATTCCTTGGCAACAATAGAGAAGTCGTTTGCCATTGCCTTTTTACATGATGATTTTTAAACTTTTATTTTCTCATGGTCTCCATCCAAGTGCTAACTAGGGACAACCTTAGTAAACTTTTTTAGAATCAGTTAGGGGCTGCCACCTGTTGTGACCTGTTACACATAAGCATTTGTGTATCAATATAATGTGAGATCCAGAACACAGTTCTATTCTCAGGGGCCTATCGAATTCTAAAGACACAAGATTGAATGCTTCTGTGTAGTATTCTTATTGCTTCTATTAAGCAGGTGTGCTTTTAAATACTCTAAGAGTTTCATAACAGAATTATAAAGTCCAAGTGGTCACCAGCTAGTAATTTACTGCCAATATCTTCCATATCCAATGAAAATGCAGAATTTCCTTTAAAAAAAGCCACCTATGTCAAAAATCCAATACCTGTAGAAATTCAACTCCTCACACTGTGCAATCATTATCTACTGCCAAGATTATGAAGGTAATGTGCAAGCCATTGTAAAAAAGGTGACCTTTATGCGAGAATGAATTCCATTAAAGCTGTTTTCACAAGACAGGGAAACCTTTTAAGCTGCCACAGGAAGAATGTTCAGAGTTTGACTGAAAGTAAATTTGTTCATTTAAAATAATATGTCAGTGGTAGAAATCCACAGGAATCCAAACATCTCTTTTGTACAATATTCTCAGTTCTGTTTTTTTTTTTAATTTGCCTTTACTTAATTAAGCAAAACAAAGAAAAAATAACAGAAAAGAAACAGCAAAAATATATAGATATCTTATACACATATCTATGTAAAGTTTTATATAACAGTTTCAATACAAGGTGACCATATTTAATTATAATCATCCATATATAATCTCTGTTAGTAAAGTACAGTCGCCCTTTGGGGGAGATGGGCAGCATATAAATTTAATGAATAAATAAATAAAAATAAAGTAGTAAGCAACTTGGTCACAAGTTTCAGGTAACATCAGGTCTTCAATCCATTAAGTAATTGGCACCATAAATTTATCTTTGCAATGTTGAAGGACTAGTTTCTTAGCAATAAGTATGCGGAGAATCAATTTCTGTTTTGACAATATCCATATAATCGGCATGTAATTCAAAGTATGGGCAATTTAGAGATCCAAATTCTCTCTCAAAGTCATATTAATATATGTAACAGTTTCTTCCCAGAACCTGACAATTTTAGGACATTGCAAAGGCATGTGTTTTAATGAAGCATAATTCTCATTACATCTCCAATAATATAATTTACTTGTTCTTTTCTACACAAATGCAATGGGAACCATAAGTCTGAAACGTATGTACCAAAAATGTCAAAAAGACCTTAAGAAAAGCTAGTGACAAACAAAAATTAATATATCATTTCTGGTTAATTATATTGAACACTGTACAGCCAAAAGAAAGTGTGTTTTCTTGTTGTTGTTTGTTTTTTAGGATGGCCTGGGAAATATGATTCTTTCTATGTTGGAGGTTTTTATTGTTGTTAATGGAGTTGTTGCTTTGGTAGTTCTTGGAGATGGAAGCTGGAACTGTTGCTTAGAAGAAAATGGGAGAACAAAGCTAAGGGCTACAGCAAACGTGGGTAAAATATTGCATCAATGGAAAATTGTACTGGCAAGACTGGACTGAAAAAGGAGTGGACAAGAAACTGAAGGTGTTTGGTGGAGAGAAGAATTACCATGGATAGAGGTTGTGTAATTATTTAGGAGACTTGATCTCTGGATGGAAAAAATTAGAAGGTGATGATGGAAGGAGGAGAAGATGGAGGTTTAGAGACAGAGGAAGAGTCAAAATAATGGAACATCGGGGAAGTGTTGAGAATGAATGAGTGGAGCATGCAGCAGAGAGCCAACTCCAGCAATGAATTGTGCCTCTCTGAAGCAATGGGTAGCTTGGCAGAAGTAGAGCAGAAGCTGCTAGGGTTCTGTGGTGATTGTAGGAAATGCTGTTGTAAGAGCTGCAGTGAGCCAGGCAAAGGAAAATTAAGCAAAGGTTAGCTGTCAGGCCAAAGTTTTCTTGGGGCTGGCATGGCTAAGGGAAGGCACTGTGGTTCTAGAGCCACAGTGTGGTTTGTTTATTTATTTAACAACAACAACAAAAATCAACATGCTCCAAAACAAATGAGCTCTGGGTGATGTGAAGGGACCGCTGCTGGAGGCTGATCAGGTACTATTCCACATCTACCTGTGGCTGTTAGAATATTGGATCTGGTAAAGCTGTGGCTCACTATCTGGGTGAGAGACAGGGAAGGAAGGAAAGCAAGCCTCTCTCCTGGAAAAAAATGGGAAGTGATGATCCCTCTTTTAAGCATGTACGTATATATGTATGTGTGTATTTATTTGAATGTATTAGCCACCCAACTCCAAAGGACTCAAAATAGGTCTTTTTGGGAAGAAAAGAAGATAAAAGGACAGGGTCCATGTACTCATGCTACATAACTCTATATCTATTGTCCTTAGTGGGGCAGAAAGCTGGTACATGCAAAACTGAACACAGACAACGTGAGATCTGTGCAGGCCAGGAGGCCTGTCCTATCATGCAGTTTGGAGGTGCAAACAATCCTCCCTGAGCTGCTGCACAGAGCAATATAAACTAAAAGAGAAGAACTTTACTGCAGGAATGAAATAGAGAAGAAAAAGATGTTTATTTAAAATTTATTAAACCAATTTATATAGCCGCCCATCTCACCACAGGCGACTCTGGGTGGCATACAACAAAGCTAAAAACAAACACGTTGCATGGATTTGAATGATATTCGGGCTAAGTAAGGTATCATCCCTTTTAATATTCTTTCACCTGTGTCGTTCACATTAAAATTTGCTTTTTACTAAATATAAATAGATAACTGGCACCAGGTATTTTAAACGCATTGTGCTTGCACAAAAAACATAAACACCATCATGCAGAATAAAAGCTCTGGCAAAAACTGATTGTTTACTTCTGACAAGTGAGCCCTGCTATTGTTCCGACAGCTCAATGACACTCCATTATAGGGACAGCACTTCAAACATAACCACTGTCAATTCCATTGCATCACTGCAAGTGATGCAAGTCCACATACTACTTTCACTGTCTGCTCAGGATTTTAATCATCCCATATGGGCCGATGTATTGACATATTTCACGGATGGCTCTTTTAACAAAACTGAAATCTTCATTACTTTTTACTACTTATCTGTTCAGGAAGGATTTTCAAGACAGATTAGGCACCAAGCACCTTGACCTGAAGTGGTAAACGGATGAAATCTAGGCTAAAGGACTACATAATCCTGCTCAAGTAGTAGCACAGCACAACGCTGAAAGCAAACACAGACTTTGAAAAGAAATTGTCGTATTTTCTCATCTCCTTCCACAAGCCTTGTCCTGCTTCTAGCTCTGCCTGAGTAAGGGGCGTAAATATAACTATACAAGTCTATGTAACATAAGTCAATTTAAAAGTGCTTCCTTAGATATGGTTTGGCCATGTCACCAACCATATACCACAGATTTCAAGTATTTGCTGGTGTTCTTTACCTAGCATGCTGGGTGAATGCCAAGTTGCAATTAACATTTCAAAAAAAAAAAATGGCACAGAGAAAATGTTGTATTTGGAGGGCTATATCCGGGCAGAATGGTAATAATGTTTATTACAGTATTATTACTATTATTATTATAGTATACAGTATGCTAGAGTTATTGCAGCATTAGTTATCTTGTGTCTCCTATGGATAGAAAGGTAGAATATAAATCAAAGGAGTTGATCTCATTTTAGTTTGTAGGATTAGACTTATTAATTTGCTTACAAATTATACCTTATACCTAGTTGATTCATTTAGCTTAGTATATTTGACACAGACTAACAGGTGTTCACTCTAATAGTTTCAGGCAGGACTACATGTAGATACTGGGGATTAAACCTGAGAAGATGAGCACCGCCTTTCCTTGACACAGGTGAAATGCTAAGTGAGAGAAGTGTGATTAGGAGCTTACTTTTTATGCTTTCACCCAGCAGAAAGATGTACTATAAAGGCTAACAAAGAGCGTTTCACAACCCATAGCTGCTGAGTTCATGTAACATAATAAATTATATTACGATTGATTGGTTTGGTTTGGAGTGTTGTGTAAACCCTGCTTGTAAATGTATAGATCCTGTTCTGTCTAGGAATTTTCATCAGCAGAAGTGAAGTCATAGACAGCATTCTGAAGAAAGACTTGCCACATATACCTGCTATACATTTAGGCTGCAATTACTGCAGAATACAAAAACCAAAATTAAATAATTAAATAGATTTTTTTTTCTAAATGTGAGAAATCAGAACATACTCCAAGGGACATGGGGAATTAATCTATAACATATACCAGATCCAAAGTTAATTAAATATGAGCATCAATGGGTACTTAGATAATGTAATCTAACAGACTACTGCAAAAATGATCCTTGTACAATAAAATCTGATTCATTTGCAACGCTAATCCTAACCTTTGAGATAAAGTCCTTAAAAACGTCAAGTTACTTATTTATATCACTGATAGTAATATAATTCCAAGAACACCTAGTTACTTTCACCGATCTTAAAAATCATCTATGCAATGTAAGCTCCTCAAAGTAGTCCAGCTATTCAGAGTACTGAAGCTGGAGTATGGCAAAGGCATCTCCTTTGAGACTGCAGCACAGTAATTGTACTAATTTCAATTCAGTTAGTTCAATTGCATGATAAAGAAACCTGGAGCATTAGACTTCCTCTTCTTTAGCTGCTAGAAAGGAAACTTAACAGTAACTAAAGCTGTTTAAAACGAAACTTAAGGTGGTAGTAGCAAAGAGATTTAATAATAGAGAGAGCCTATTTGGTGTCATGGCTAAGGGGCTGGGCTACAAACAGGGAGACCATGAGTTCTAGTCCTCCCTTAGGCATGAAAGTCAGCTGGGTAACTTTAGGCCAGTCACACTCTCTCAGCTCAGCCCACCTGACAGGGCTGCTGCTGTGAGGAAAACAGAAGGCAGGAGGATTAGGTACATATGCTGCTTTGAGTTGACCAAAAATAAAGGTGGGATAAAAACAAATTAATATAGCCAATATATATTAGGAAGGAAAATCTTCTTAATGTATATTGGCTATATTTTTTAGGTTAAAATTAATCTGGTTTGATTGGCATATTTGAAAAATCTGATGTGTGCAGACAGGCAGACCTCAAAAATGAGAAGTCAGCTCTGGAAGAAATGTATAATGTACCATTCCTAAATTGGCTCAAATTTACCTTTTAGATTAGATGATATTAAGACAAACAGTATTTAGAAACCAAAAGTTGGAACAGTCATTGGAGTTTGTTTTCTTCCAGGACAGTTTGAGTTACCATTTGTGATGTCAGCAGTATTTTAAATCAATTACTGGAATCCGATCTCTCCAGACAGGATATATTTACAACAGTGTCTATAGTGCTTTACAATAAAGTGAAGAATGATTCATGCTATTTTCTTAGCCAAAGTCATCTGTAGTCATCTGGAGCCATAATGACAGCAAAATTAATACAATTCTACAGAATTTGCTGCTTCACACAGGACTAAAAGCTCTGACTAAAGTTATTTGGACTGGAAATCTGACGGTTAATATCTGGGTACAGATTATCAAGTATTTCACTGTACTTTCTTGTTCATACCAATTTGTGTTAACCTGCAGTGATGATTTTGTAAGGAACAACTCTTCCATATGTAGAACAATGTGATGGCTTTTCTTAATTTTTTAAAAAAAGAATAACACAAGCATTTTTTTGAACTTGCTATAAAGTCAGTGACTGTTTTACTGCTGCTGATTACATACAATTATTAGATTGCACAGGTACAGTAAGATTCAGATAGCTAACTGGATGGTTTGAGTGGGTCATAATTCTTAATATGCACAAGAGGTAATGCCATAGCAGGGTGAACTCTTATCCTTCTATCTCACTCCCCACCTCTTCCCTTGGCTTTTTGATGATGCTATCCTTTCCTTGACTAGCTACCCATCAAAAGTTATCCAGAGGTATCTTCTTGGTACAGCAATTTTGTCCTTAAGAGTTTCCTTCTCCTTGGCAGAACAGGAAATCCCCTCATCTCTACTAATTTTCACTGTGTGATTAGCTTGGGGGAAAAAATGTGATAGACAGCCCTTACCAGTGATGTGGTCCTCAACGAGCAGTTCAGTCAAATGCATTAAATATGAATTAAATAGTCACAGTCACCCAAAAATAACTATTGGATTTGTCTTTTATGAACTAATCTGAAACAAGTACAAATCATGCTTAACCAAACGTAACTTAATGCATCTGCTTACATACTTTGTATGTGTGTGCCTTAGAGTCAGTCTTGACTCCTGGCACCTGCCTGGACTAGTTCCTGGAGCTTTCTTGGCAGGATTTTTGGAAGTGGTTTGCCACAACCTTCTTCCTACGAGCTGAGAGAGTGACTACCCAAAGTCACCCAGCTGGCTTCGTGACTAAGGCAGCACTGGAACTCACAATCTCTCCTGGTTTCTAGCCTGGTAACTTAACCACTACAACAAACTGGCTCCCTGCCTACATACCATACCTGTTTTAATTTACTACTCCTAATGCTCTTTCCATTCTTTCCTTACCTTATGCAACACTGATAAAGATACTGTCTCTCTCTACTTTCTACCAACAGCCTCAGCTGCTAAGCCCTTTCACTATCTGCTCCTGCCCTGAAGAGAGAGAATTTAAAAGAATGTAACCTTTTACTTGTAGTTGGCCCCTATAGGCAGTATAAGTAGCTAAAACAGAGAACTAAAAAAGCAGCCATTATAAGGCAAACCATATCCATAATCCATTAGCTGACCTCTAAAAGGTAAGTTAGTGAGTATATGAACTTTAACCAAAAAAAGGAAAGACAGAAAAGAAAAGAAAAGAAAAGAAAAGAGAAAAAAGCCTCCATCTCATCCTTAAGGTTAGTCAGACAGCTCAAAGTTTATCCTGACACATGGCCTCCTATTAAAACAGATGTCATTCCGGTATTCATGTATTATTCAGGAACTGCATAGGATTTATGAACCTAAAGCTCTGCTGTTTCTTCTTGGCGCATTATCGACTCAACCATGCAAATCGCTCAGCATTTGGGTTACTACCAACATGAGTTAGGGAGGAAAAAAGCTTCTTCCACTTCAGTAGCTTATTGCGTTAAGGCACCTGGATACAGAGGTTATGCTGGGACCTCTTAATATAATGTACCTACTGCTGTTAGAGTTCCTAGTGAAAAGGACCTATTTCATATGCTTTTAGACAGCTTAAATGTTTTGATTACCAACAACAAATAACACATACTTACACTGTTTTTAAAAAAAAAAAAAAAAAAATCAATAAAAGTGCTTTGATGACATCTTTCTCATAAGGTGCCTAAGTCAAATCTGCTTGCAACCCCTTCTGGTGGAAAGATGCCAGATGCAGAAGCCAATTTGTATATCTCAGGTGGATTATATAATTCTTCCTATTGATTTTAAGAATCTTGGATAAAAAGCAATGTATGGATATAGATATATGAAATGGTATTAGAAATTGTAGAAAAAAGTTGGTGCCTTCATACCACAGACTGCATTTTTCCAAGGGCTGTTTAAAAAAGGAAGAAATAAACTGAAGTTATTTTATTCGTGAATAACTGAAAACAGAGGAACACATGCTAGACAGCCAAAGTCAATTTTGTTTAGTTTGGCCCAATCCCAATATAAGCCTTTTGGCATTTAAAAGAAGAAGAAGGGGGGGGGGACCCTATAGTATTCCTGCTCTCCCCATATTTAAATATTTTAAGAAGTTTTGGCCAGTTAATTTTATGAATAGCTCTGCCAAACTCAAGCAAACAAATTTCCAACTATTCTTATTAAAGGTTTTTCACATACCCACATACACTCTCACGAGCAGTGTATCTGGGGAGAACAAAGAACAGAAACTGGAATATGTGTAACTGAATAATATAGGGAGTTGTAGGTTTACAAGGCAGCTGCTATGCATCTATTATTTGGAAGTACACAGTGTTTCAATGAACATGAGTTCTATTTCTTAATGAGCCAAGTGCAGACTTATGCTGATTCTGCATCATATCAAAAAAAGGTTTTGTAAATCAATGTCTTTTGGCAAAAAGGAACAGTACTGTTAGCAAAGATTCTCTTGGTTTTGCAGTCCATGTGGAGAGTGCTAATGCAGTATAAAAATGGATTGGTGGTGTAATATGAAGCTAAAATCAAGAAAAAATGCAGGATAAGAATAAACTGGAATCACAAAGTTATGCTTCTGAAAACATAATGCATAAATATAAGATTTAAAACTCCATCTCACTATATATACAGTAGCTCCAGTGTTTAGCATTAGTGTTACACTATTGTAAGGATACAGTCGGCTGTGTACAGTACAGTACACAGATCTGCTTACAAAAGAAAAGCTAATAAGACAGTGCAGACATTCGTTCAGCAGTTTGCTTATGGTATCTTCAGTACTGATAAACCTGACTTCTCGTTTTTGGTTCGTTTTTAGTTTCTGTCCTGTGGCTAGGTTATGAGAAACAAATCCACTGTAATTGCTTTCATTCATTCATTCATTCATTCATTCATTCATTCATTCATTCATTCTAGCCGCCCATCTCACTTGCATGTGACTCTGGGCAGCATACACACTTAAAAACTAATCAGTATAATTTATCTATTTAAACCAGTTAAAAACAATTAAAAACAAAAAGACAGGGAAGAACGCAATCAAACTTATACCAGCCATTTAATGGGCTCCACACTTCCATGGGATCCCCAGCCTCATGGTTTCTGCTGGTGGGAGAAGAGTGACTGAGGATCATGTACCAGCATTCTGGCTCCTTTACTGGACTGGTATTCAGTAGGTATAACAGCCTACTTTGCAAAGAGGAAGATGCATTAAATGCACAAAAACCACAAATAAAGTTTTGGGGACAAGACTACTGGCATATTTTATAATTCCTCACGTTGAACCAAACTTTAAAAATCTGCACTAAGTAAGAAGCACAAAATGCGTCCTCTAGCTCACTGTTCCCTGAAACAGTTGCTTATTGCTATTTCAGAACATTGTTCAATATTTTCTATAGTATGTTCCTATAATTAGTATTCTTAACAGTAAATTCCTGTATGTGATTACTTTTAATTACCAATTACAACCCCAGAAAGTACTTAATGTTCTACTGCTTTCAAAGAATCAAACTATTATACTTAAATTAACATCTGAAAATATACAAACTGCCTTTTTGATAGGAGACTGGTCTAGTAAATCAGCTTTCCACCTCTAACATCTTCATGCATCTTTATAGATTAACCAATTCATGTTATTTGCAAAAACATTACACTGTGTTTTCTGAAATTTCTCTCTCTCACACTCTCACAGAAATACACAGTATGTATGTTTAAATAGCTGATCAGCTGAATGAATATTCAATTTTTCAGATGTAAGCGTGGCAATAATAAAAGGTCAGTGATAAAAGGTTTTGGTATTTAGGTCTTGTCCAGCACATTGTGAAGACACATCTGCTGTTATAAGCAGCCATTGATGGTAGCTATAAAGAGCATTAACTTGTTTGTTCCTACATTAAACTACCAATTATGAGGCTATTTTCACAAGAAATGTAAGAGTGGAAAGCTTTTAATGTGGAACGGAGGATCCATGAATATTTTTGACATAGGACAGAATGTATAATGGAAAAGCTCTCCACTGTAAGTCAGTTACATTCTATCTAGTGTTATATTTACATTTATATTTGTATGAAAAGAAATTGAGCAGCTTCAGGTATTTATTGTGCAAAAAACATCTGCTTAGAAGTATTTCTATAATACTTCTGCACTTCAGATGTTCTATAACACAAACCCATTGTTAGAAATATGAGAATAATCTCCGGACCTAAACACTCTTCCCTGATTTACATTTTCAGAAGAACTTCCACATGAACAGGTTTCAGCCTTGCATATGAACAGGCTTTGCAAATGTCTTACCAAAGCTGTAAAGTATGACAATCCTTATTTTCTAGCTTTCATTATTGGGCAATATCCAATTTTTACCTTATATGTGTCCATGCATGTAGACAGACTGATAGATCTCCACATTTAAAAGATGTGTCACAAATGTCAAAATAAGTTGATTGGACTGATGGAACTATCTAAACTATTCTCTTATGCCATCCAAACAAATCTTGAAAACCAACTTGGCATGAAACTGAGATAAAAATATCTACAACCCATAGTATTTGGAGACAGTTATCCCTGAACTTGGGTTGTTCTTTTATCTATCTGCAATAAACTGCAGTTAATCCAGTATAAACCTGAGGCAGAGCTCTCTAAACTAGAAGTCACCCTATCTAGTTGCAAGAAATATATTAAATATATTATTATTAGGCACATAATAAAATTGTCTTGCCTTTTACTCTAGTCTATTTTTCACTAGAAATTCTTAAGAGAGAAGGGCAAGAATATCTATCAAAGTCAGTTTTCAGTGTTATAAATCCCTATCACATCTTTTCATACCCTTGTCTGTACTCTACTAAATAGAACCAACCTTAGGCTGTCTTCATATGGAAGATATCCTATTCAGTTTTGGTTGATATTTTTTCTGCTGATCTTCCCAATCAAACAATATTCTTTCAGAGCTGGTCAAGTATCAGAACTCCACATCAGTGTGGTCTCACCAAAGGTTTACATAAAAGTGTCACAATACTGACAGTTTGATCTGAAGTTTCCCTTCATGACAGCAGATGGCTTCTAATGACAATCCTGCAGAGCAGATCACTGGCAATCACTTCCTGTCTCTTTCACTTTCAGGAACACACCGTTGGTTATCTTGGACCAAATACTGACCAAGTTTCTACTGATTTAGGAGATATTCACTTCAAAACAGTGACAGAGTAAATTAAGATTCTATCCACTGCCTGTTTTTCTTTTACACCACAAAATAAACGATAAAAATATGAAATACAAAGGGTTGTAACAATGTGTGGTGAATGGAGAAGAAATCACTCATTAAAAAGGGTACAATGTCTATTCCAAAAGTTTCACTGGGTAACATTATACTGTAAAATAATATAAAAACAGGAAAATAAAGGAGAACATAAATCCTGTATTAGAATATTATGCTGGTCTATGACTATACAGTGGTACCTCGGGTTACGAACTTAATCCGTTCCGTGACTCTGGTCGCAACCCGAATTGGTCGCAACCCAGAGCAAATTATTCTTGCCAAGCCTGCTCTGCATTTTCTTTGGAGCCATGCTGACAAGCACACCAAAAACCTTCCAAAACGCCACAAAACACACCACAAGCCTCACCGAACGTCTCCTTGCTACTGCGATCTCGCCCACAGGAAGCCGCGACCGCGTGGCAGCAGGGAAAATGGCCGCGTAGGAGGCGGAGTTGGCAAACCGAGATAAATTTTTGCGGCCGGAGCTGGTCGTAACCCGAAAAGTTCGTTAACAGAGGCGTTCGTAACCCGAGGTACC
The DNA here is from genome assembly GCF_059951505.1 of Python bivittatus. Taxonomy (NCBI): domain Eukaryota; kingdom Metazoa; phylum Chordata; class Lepidosauria; order Squamata; family Pythonidae; genus Python; species Python bivittatus. The sequence goes on along the minus strand of NW_028277125.1, from coordinate 33,184,696 downwards.
ACTGTAATTAAGATTTGATTTGACTTATTTCAAAATCCAGAACTACTTGAATGAATAAAAAAGCAATCTGGTGCAGCAACAGATTTATAGTATGGTGCATTAGACATACAAGGAAGTCTCTTGCACAAAAAATTAAAAAAAAAACCCATACAAATCATAGCTTCCATTTTCCATATGTTATGTTGTTTTGGGGTCCTTGGTGCTGTCTAAGTTTGGTTGCTTGCTTGCATTTCATTACCCAATTAGGTAAGATCAGTCCACACTGATGATGTTCACTGATTTAACATCAGTGTACACTGTGCACCAAAGGCTCCACAGTTCAACCCTGAGCTACAGTACATATATTCTCTTTTATGTTGTTTTATCAGAGGAGTCATAGTTGCTGTCTGCCAAATAACTGACCAATCGTCATCCATTTACATACCCAAGGAATGTTTAAGAGGAGGAAAACAAAACAAAACACAGCCCAGAAGTTTACATTGGGAAGATAGGCTAATCTGTTCCCATCAACCTACCTAAAGACAATCATGGCAAGAGTTGAGAGATATACAAGATAGGTGAAAAGGTTTAATAGTCAGATTTCTTAAGCTTTATGTGTTTCAGCAGGGTTAAAATTTTGTTGTTGTTGCTCCAAAGTAGATTGGTATCAGTGATTTACTTGTATGGGATCCGGTTCAATGACTAGCTAAAACACTCTCATTATAGTTTTAATAAAATTTGTCTCTTATCCAATTTTTAGTCTGCAAGTGAAACTGATCACCTGCTTAATTATTCATCAAATCTCATAGTTTGTCCATGTGGGTCAATGAATAAGTTGTGTGAAAGCTGGAAAGACAGGAAACAAGAAGCCCCAGAACTGAACAAACCGTTTTGTAAACAAAAGGCAGGTAGAAGGTCTACGGTCCTTCACAAAAGACCAGGAGAAAGCAGCTGAGAATCTGAAGCCAGGGACTGCATATGAATGCTCTCTTTCTGTAGTTAGATAAGGTATGCTATTACAGAATCAAAGCCAAATCCCAATTTCCTTCAAGAGTGCTTAGTTCCAAAAAGAGGATTATTGCAAAGGGCCAGGGTATAAACTACCTGGTGGGATGAATATCATTTTAAATTTAAACAAAAGGAATTGAATAAACAAATTGTATGATATATTTCCTTCCAATTATTTTACCTTCCAGAATTATGACAAAAACAATTAAAAGAATGCAACAGTTAGGCTTCAATGCAAGACACGCAGGTAATGTGGCCTTCCTTTCAAAATATGACATTACTGCCTCAGCCCTTCTTTTCGTTATTCATAATTGCTCCTTATTCTTTCCATTAATCCTGATCAGTATTACTTGATATTCAGCAGTCTGTCTGGGTGAATCAGTCAGTCACTTTATTCATTGTGTGCCTTTTTCACTGTTAGAGGAAACCAGGCATTACATTTTCACTTTCAAAGAGGCACAGGATAATTTCCCTAAAAATTTGTGACAGCAGACATATGTGTAGAATGTTGATCCTAGAGTTACTAGCAACAGTATTTAACAGATTTCAACTCATTCAACAGTTTTAAAATAACCAGTTAGCCTTTTCCTTTTGATAATTATCTCTCCCCTACCTCAGTGTTCACCAATAAAATGCAAAGTATTAATTAGGGATGTGATACATGTTTAGCACTTTAGATGGCCTTTTAAAGGTTTTGCGCCTGAAACAAAAATAATGTTTTCTGAGAGTTTTATTTTGAGGTTGGAACAAAAGTTGGCTGTTTCATTCTAATGCTGAAACAAAGCTTGGTTGTACTGAGCAGTGACATTTTGAGTCTATATGCAGCAACTTTGAAATGAGCTGTTCAGCCTTGAAGGGGAGTGTTTCAAGTGTTTTGATAACAAAGCAAAAGGTACTTGTTTGAAGGCTGGATTTTTCAAGCTGTTTTGAATTTTCTTCTGATGTAACACAGCCAACTGTGTTTGACACCAACCTTGAAACAATGCATATGGTTCCTCCAAAATCATGTACCTTTCCTTTTGAAAGTTAGTTAAGAGAGGATCTCCTAAACATTCTTACTGGTTCATTTGAACATAATCCAAAAGACACTCTTAAACTTGCTTGCCATACCAAAAGTATTTTGGAATTTTTTTTTCACAAAATATCAGTTTGAATAAATCTTTCCCTATTAAAATAAAGCCTATGTACCTAGAGAACTCCTTGGATTACATACACAAGGTAATAAAAGCTGTAATTAAATACATTTATTAGGTTTAAGAAGAGTCCATGGAAATTAATTCTAAACTACATGTTGGAGAAACTGATGGAGTACATTTTTTCCCCACCTGATTACAAGCTACTTTACAGAGACTCTTATTTACTATAACAAAAAAATACAACAAAACCAAGAAAATTACAAAAGCTATAAACGTTATTCTCTCAATATATTGTCTATATATTTGCTCTGTTCTGCTCTGTGCATTTTCTCAGTATTACAGATACACTTAAGTCTGCTGAATCTACAGAGGGAGAGGCCAACTGACTTCCTTTTTGCAGAATTCCTAGCCAAGAATGTAAAGAATGTAAAATGAACTGAAAAAGCAAAGTGTGTAAAAATTATGTTGTAAGACATGTAGTTATTTTATAAACATGCTATGAGCAAATATAGGGCACTATCTTTCACAAACATCCATGAGTGCATGAAGTCAGACAACAGAACAACATGGTGGACAAAAAAACCCCAAACCCAAACCCAAAATCAAAATCAAAACCAAACCAAAAAAAACCCAAAAACACAGGCTTGACTTCAAGCAAAGAATTTTTTTTTTCACTGACACCTCTCCCTTAATAGGAAATTCCTATCCAATTAGTTTAGTCAGATTTCACTTACAAGCAATGACTACAAATAATGCCATATCTTAGCAAAGCAGGATATTACAAATTGTGAACAAAACACGCACATCACACCTAAAAAGAAAGAAAGAAGTTGTGAGTCCTTTCATCTTCCAATTTATTAATCTAATCTTTACAACTGTCATCTGCAATTGGGTTTAGCCCTGCTGGTTTTTATGCTGGCATTTCCAAGAGTGAGGTGTGAATAAGAATCACTCAAAACTGAACACTCAGGAATGTATACAAAAGATTTAAAGCACGTGAATATGTGCCCATCATTCATGTGTTATCTGTTTATTGATGGAAACTATACAAGTACATAAATTACACTGGCAGAGTCACAGCAAACAACAGCAATATAAAACATTTTTTCAAGGTCTAATATTTCTGTCTATTTAGATTAATTAACATATTTAATGTGAAGGCTATTTGAAGAATGATTTGGGAGATCAATATTGTTTTGGTATGTCAAGAGGTTGAACCCTAAAATGCATTCCAATTGTTAGCAACATGCTGAGTTTATAAAGCACGCAGACAGTAAACACATACACACACACACAAAATAAAGATACCAAAAAACCTATGGATTTTGCTTATCATATACAGTACATCAGTTAAGAAGACTTGTTTCCTCAAGGATGCCTTTTGGGAGATGTCACTACTATTAAGAAGGAAGGGGAGATATGGAATATCAATTATGATAGCACTGAAGTCTGAAAAAAAGACATACATTTCTTCCTTCAGAATTATCTTAGTTTTGCTTCTGAAACCATAACATTGACACCTCCAAACATGATTCAAGGACAGCATTTCATCTGAGTCATGGAAGGGCTTAGTGACTGATTTTATAAAGATCACATAATTATCTGATATTCTGCAACAGTAAGCCCAGTTAATTGTAATTTATTCAATTAACCATGGTTAAGCAAATCACAGCTTACTGCAATGTGTGACCACAGTCATAAGCTCTATCTTCAGTGTCTCTGCATGCGTGGCTATTTTCTTGAGTTTTGCATGTTTGAACTGAAGCTACAAAAGTGATTCCATAGACCCATTCAACCAAATGCACTTAACAGATCAACAGCCCTGATAAGATGGCTTTGTAATCACAAGAGTTCTATAAGTACTGTATGTTTAGTGACATGCACAAGAATAGAGAAGGCAGCCAGATGTACAGGGACGCTGTAATTTAGAGATGACTTCTCTACCTTTGTTCCCACTCTGCTTTTACGCATACTTGTGTGCAGGTAAGTGCCTTATATATGTCTTCTGCACCTGGGGTTACTGGTGGATCTCAGGTTCAGTAAAAACAACCTAAACAAAGATTACACATACCTGAAGCCAGCTTTCTGCCAGTTTAATAAAGCAAGATTTACTCAAGCTAAACTTTTTGTTATAAAATTTGAACCATAATAATAAAAAAAGTTAAAGATGTCCTCAAATCATGTTCAATTCCAGGTGATTTCATGGACATCAATGTAGTTTTCTTGGCAACAGTACAGAAATGAAGCACTATCTTCTTCCATGATGCTTTTTTTGACTTTCCAGTTCAGCCAACCACCCTGAAGTTCCTTGAGGGATCACCCAAGTAATATCCAGGACTGACCAAACTTAACTTCTAAACCCAGACAAGGTTGGCCAGTTCCTGCTACCTGATGAGACACAATCATAAAACTGGCAAAATATATCCCATACCACCATTACTACAATTTTCATTAGAGGTCAATAATTTATACACAGATGTGAATAATGAAATGTTAGAAACTTTCTTCAAGTTACAGATATCCCTTATATTTCACTTTCCCTTCCCACTGAAGTAGACATGAAAGAAAGATGCATGTCTAGTAACTAGGTACAGCAGTCAAAGGCAAAAGTAGTTTGAAACTGCATCAGAACAGCAGAGAAGCTGACCTTCACTGAAGAATTTGCAAAGGATGCCCTGACAAGCTGTGCTATTAATTTGCTGTCTACAAAGACAATGATTTCATCCATTAATTTGGTAGGCTGGCTGAGAAATAGAAAGCAAACAGATTATCCCAATCTGCATTTACATTTTTCAGCAACTAATTGGGACGTTATGGACATTCAAAGGTCAGTATGGTCATCAATAAATTACTAAGATGATTATTCCTGTCTTCCACTGAAATGGCCTTTTGCTTTTAATGACTATTTTTTCTGAGAACACCAAACAAATTTTATTGGGCAAACCAAATCTCACATGATGCATTAATCTTTCTTTTCAGTTAAACCGCACTTCATGCTCACACTGAAGCGAAGTAACATTACAATACAGACAATACAAATCACAAAGAGAATTACAGGTAGTCCTCACTTAACTATGGTAATTGGACTGGCAGCTTGATCCTTATTGCATATCAATCGTTGCATCTAAATTCTGCATCCATTTGGTCATACAGTCTTTAACTTGTTTAAAGGAACTGTAAAAACAAGGGGGAACACTTAAAGACTTGACTGAATTTGAAAACTTTGTAACACAATATTTGGAGAATTTGCTGGGGCATTCTTTATAAACTGTTGGTGAACTATGAAGCCCCAAAAGGCGCTGCTTTTAACAGCTGAATAGACAGGCCAGCAGCAGAATCTTCAAACTCATGTACAATGGGAAGACTATTCTAAATGCAGTATAAATAAGAAAATCTTAAATCTCATTTGGGTTATTTATTTATTTATTTATTTTAAACTGCCTTTTTTTCCCTTTCATCTTCTAACTTTGGTCCAGTCAGTGTCTCTCAGGATTAATAAACCCACCACCCAGGATTAATAAATGCTTTATTTCCAAATCAAGACTTTTGCGGGGGCGGGGGGGGGACAAACAAAAATCAGCAGTAGCTGCAGCCCGGTGCTTGCTTGGGAAGGCTGACCATCTGCCCAGAAAAAAAAGTTGTTATTAAGCTTAGGCAGCAAAGGAAGGCAGGGGGTGTGTGGAATTAAGTGTGATGGGAAGAAAACACCTTCACTAAACATCTGCTTCATGACAGCCACATTCTCAAGATTCTAAATAATCCCACACACCCAAAATTTTTGGGGGGGTCCATAACACAGGCACCATCTTTCTCAGAATCTGGCTATTACGGTTGTGCAGTGTTTTGTATCTTAAGACAAAAGGATACTTTGGAGTATGCAAAATATCTCCCACAGCACCTGTCTATAACTTGATAAAATAACTCATTTGATGCCATCACATGGTTGCCCACTGCAGCTGGCAACCACAGCTAGAAAATTAAACATTTGGTTTAAGACTTGCAGACAGATATTATGTGTCCCATACACAACAAAGCAGATTTGCCTTCATATATGAACTGTTGTACATTCCTAGTAATGGACTAGTTTGGTGTAGTGGTTAAGGCACTAGGCTAGAAACTGGGAGACCCTGAGCTCTAGTCCCGCCTTAGGCACAAAGCCAGCTGGGTGAATTTGGGCCAGTCATTCTCTCTTAGCCCTAGGAGGAAGGCAATGGCAAACCACTTCTGAAAAACCTTGCCACGAAAACTGCAGGGACTTGTCCAGGCAGTCACCAGGAGTTAACACTGACTCAAAGGCACAAAATAAATAAGCATTCCAAGTGCCTACCATACAAAACATTTGTCAGTTCTCTTGATTTTAGGGTAGATAAATATTTCATTATAAGATCAACTCCAAAAAAAGAGTTTGCAGAGCTTTTTTGTAAATTTAATTGCTTAGCTGAAGATAAAAGCCTTAACAAGGACTGAATATATTCATGGTTCCTAGGTTTGTCATAAACCTTCCTTGCTTGGAGACCAGATACAAATGGTCACCCTATATTTTCCTATCCTTCCTTACTTCTCGAGAACTCTCCAGACGAGTGCAGAGCACAGATTTGCTCCAGTAGACTAACTAGGAGAGTCAGTTTGGTGTAGTGGTTAAGGTACTGGGCTAGAAACCAGGAGACTGTGAGTTCTAGTCCCGCCTTAGGCACAAAGCCAGCTGGGTGACCTTGGGCCAGGTACTTCCTCTCAGCCCTAGGAAGGAGGCAATGGCAAACCACTTCCAAAATCTTGCCAGTCACCAGGAGTCAAGACTGACTTGGTGCACACACACACACACACACACACACACAGAGACAAGACTAATTAGATGTCAGAGTTTGATCAAGCTTGTAGAATAGCAGAAATATTTCTTACAAAAAATTAAGTCTCTTGTATCTCATATAGTTCAATAAGCCACTATACAAGCAAAGCAAAATGAATTTTCACTCTTAGTCTGAAGCCAATGTTAAAATGTAAAATTATTTTCCTGTCTAAGGATTTCCTTGCTTAAGTAAAGCACCTCAGAAAATCCAGGACATAAATCCAGTTGTTATATCACATGCTAGTGAAAGTTTTGAATGAATGAGCTGGGGTGGGGGAACATGATTTGCCTGTAAAACTAATTGTATTCTTTTGTCTCTGAATGCAACACTGCTTGGGGTCATTTCCGTTTTTATTCAGTCAACTTTTGTCAGCTTCCCAAAGAAATGTCAACCATTTTTATACCTTAAGTCAAAACAGATATTCTCCCATTTAAATGCAATGGCTGTAAAGCTTTTGTTCTTTCCATCTCCCTTTTTTAAAAATTATCATTTTCATGTAAAAATATAATAACCATGTGCTGTCTAAAATTGAACTCATGAAACTCCTAATGGAAAAGAGGTAAGATGGAGGTGCTAAAAAGGATAAAGTTCAAGCTTTTCCAATCCTTAAAACAGCTTGTGAAAAAATAGAAAAAGCTGATGAGAACAGATCCTATGCAAGGTTAAAAGGGGGGGGGGGGGACAGTGACGGGTCAAACTACAACTTACATTAAATATGTGGTGTGTAGCTGACCTTCTTTAGTCTTAATTCTAAAGCAAGCCTTTTGAGCCCCAATGTGGATAAGAACCATTACTCACAGGTAAAAGTGATTTATTCCTCCTGCCCCAGCTGCTTGTTTCCTAATTTCTCCCCTGGCTTAGCAGGGTTAGGAAACCACCACAACAAAAAACCTAGACCTTTGCAGCATTTGAGAGTCTTTTCATCTCTCACATAGAGGGATGGTTTAGGAACACAAGTAAATAGGTGCAGAAAGGAAGAGGAGGAGTAGTTTTAAATCTTCCCCTGATTTGAATTGTATAAAGTTTGTGGGATTCTGATTTAAAATCGGGAGAGAGGATTTAAAAGTCAGCTATAGATTACATATTTAATATAACATTTGGTTTAACTAGAGGCATCGTTCACTTTGAAGCTTTCCTCTTTTTTCCTGTTACTTTGTTTCAGCCAGATTATCCCATGCAGGCTTATCGGGTTAAGAAAAAAAGTTAAGCGATTAGAAGCTTATTAATGCAAGGTGTTTTGAACCTTCAGGGTTTGGTCCAGAAACGTGGAATGAAACCTGAAATAATCTATGCAGAACGCTCACAATCAATTTGCGTGAATGTCTAGTTAAACAGATAAATTCCAGGTACATTTAAATCATAGTAGCTTACAGGCTGTGTATGTGTAAAGGTAAAACAAGCATATGTGGATTTATGGCATCTCAAACATACTGTACATGTAAACACAAACTTCTTTAGTGAGTTAAGAACAGAATATATTTTAGAGAGTTCTACCTTTGTAGTCACGCAAAGCAACTACCGATGTGGCTTCTGTTTTAGGATTCACTAACAGCTAAAATGAAGGGTTGGAAAAAATCTTTTCATTTTATTACCTTGGATAACTTAATGACGCTGCTGTTTCAAATTAAAACAGCTATGTTTTTTAATGTTTTAATTTTGTATTATTGTAATTGTTTTTATTTTTTAAGGTTTGTTTGCCACACAGAGTCACTTGGTGAGATGGGTGGCCACAAAAAATAAACAAACAGATAATGTAAATAAATAAATGAAAGTTGAGGCTGTTTTACTAAACTAAATTGCCCCAAGTTCTTCCAAACACTCCACAGATAAAAATGCCCCACAGCAATACATATATCAGTATAACTTTTAAAATAAAAGAACAAGACATATCCTGTAAAAATGATGTCTTCTCTTGCTAAATGAATATTTCTCACACAAAATTAAATTGTATTTGTTTCTATAATAATAGCTTTCTGCTTCATCTGTCTGAACATGCTGCCATTCAGTGACATTTGGCCCCATCAAGCAACCTCCGAGGTAAGTTTGGAAACCCCTGGATTAGAGTGATGGAATTGCACATGATGATCTCTCCCGTTTGCTCACCTGCATGTGCCTCTCAATGTAGGAGATCTGAAATTGAGGAGATATATGCACTCACAGAATACATAGCAGCAGGGGCCAGCATGAATTGCTTATCAGTTTAATCCAGTATTCCTCAACTTTGGCAACTTTAAGATGTCTGGACTTCAACTTCCAGAATTCCCCAGCCAGCATGCTTATTTAGAAACACTGAGAAACACTGGTTTAATCCATTTGAAATCTTTGAGCATTTAGGCAAATACCTGAACAGGACTCAAGATGGGTTTGCAATTCTCAGTTATACCAAGAAATTATTTCAGAAATGTATAATATTCAGCATTGGAACAGCTCAATAGCTGCAAAGGAATATACTGCATTTAGTTCCTACCTTATAAAAGTGGGGGGGAAACTTCCTCTAAAATCAGGGACAAAATAAAGCATACTCTGCTATTCCGGCTGGTGCCATTCCAGCATAAAACTGAAGATATCAAAAGTGCAAATGAGACCTTGAATCTATGGTAAATGTGGGAGCTTACTGTTGTTTGTCTTTCTTCCAGGACTACTTTTTCCCTTTCTGTCCCACAGTAATCTTCTCTGCAACATACCTCTCTCTATTTGCTTCTCCTTTTCTTCCTTCAGAGGCAGCAGATCTGGCTGCAGCAGCCCAGTTGCATGATTACATGTGACTTTTTCATGACAGCTGATTTTCTGAGCTGGTGATGGAGGGAGTCGCCCTCCTCACGTCAAATGGCTCATGCTGGCTTCTCTGTTCTGTGCAACTCTTTCACTATTGCAGTGAGCGGCCTCCTGATCACACTGCTGAATACTCATGCTGCTCACAGGCCACTCGCAACTTGTTCCAATGACGGCATGGTGTTTGTATTGGAGTAGAACTTTTTCTTTTGAAGTCTTTGAAGATTCAAAAGAAAGAAAGAGCACTTCCAACACCACTATCACCACAAACCTTGAAGGCCTCAGAGAAAAGAGGACAACACCAACCTCAAGCACCATTCAGTCACTTCAATGAGCTCAGAGGCCTCATGGGATCCTAGTGCTGCTTGCAGAGCCTTTGTGGCAATCTTTTAATCAGGCCACTAGGTGGGTTTCATAGGCACTCTTGTGGAGCCTGCAGATGGCTTATAGTTCACTCTGCCGTGAGTGATTAGTAGGAACCGCTAACATGCAGTGATACAACTGAGGGGCTCCTCAATCCAGACTATGAAGGAATTGTATCCCGTGGAGAAAACAGCATGAGTCACATGACACAAATGGAACGACTCCCTGCCTCCCCGCTCAGCAAGCAGCTCTGAAGAAGGCCAGCTGCTATGAGGAAGTCACATGGAGCCTCACAATTGGGCTGACCCAATAAGATCCAATACAAGCATGCAAGGAGAAGGTGAAGGAAGTACAAGCACACTGTGAGCACAATTATTAGGCAAGTGAGTATTTTGACCATATCATCATTTTTATGCATATTTTCCACCTCCAAGCTGTATAAACCTGAATGCTTATTGGATATAAGGTGATGTATATTTGTGTAATGAGGGAGGGTGTGGCCTAAAGAGAGCAACACCCTATATCAAGGTGTGCATAATTATTAGGCAGCTTCTTTTCCTCAGGCAAAATGGACCAAAAAAGAGATGTAACTGACTCTGAAAAGTCAAAAATTGTAAAAAGTCTTTCAGAGGGATGCAGCACTCTTGAAATTGCTAAGATATTGGGGCGTGACCACAGAACCATCAAACGTTTTGTTGCAAATAGTCAACAGGGTCGCAAGAAACGTATTGAGAAAAAAAGACGCAAATTAACTGCCAAAGATTTGAGAAGAATCAAATGCGAAGCTACCAGGAACCCATTATCCTCCAGTGCTGTCATATTCCAGAACTGCAACCTACCTGGAGTGCCCAGAAGTACAAGGTGTGCAGTGCTCAGAGATATGGCCAAGGTAAGAAAGGCTGAAACTCGACCACCACTGAACAAGACACATAAGTTGAAACGGCAAGACTGGGCCAAGAAATATCTGAAGACAGATTTTTCAAAGGTTTTACGGACTGATGAGATGAGAGTGACTCTTGATGGACCAGATGGATGGGCCCATGGCTGGATCAGTAACGGGCACAGAGCTCCACCGACTCAGACGCCAGCAAGGTGGAGGTGGGGTACTGGTATGGGCTGGTATTATTACAGATGAGCTAGTTGGACCTTTTTGGGTTGAAGATGGACTCAAAATCAACTCCCAAACCTACTGCCAGTTTTTAGAAGACACTTTCTTCAAGCAGTGGTACAGGAAAAAATCTGCATCTTTCAAGAAGACCATGATGTTTATGCAGGACAATGCTTCATCGCATGCATCGAAGTACTCCACTGTGTGGCTAGCCTGTAAAGGCCTCAAAGATGAAAGAATAATGACATGGCCCCCTTCCTCACCTGACCTAAACACTATTGAGAACTTGTGGGCCCTTCCCAAACGGGAGATTTACGGTGAAGGAAAACAGTTCACCTCTCTGAACAGTGTCTGGGAGGCTGTGGTTGCTGCTGCACAAAAAGTTGATCGTCAACAGATCAAGAAACTGACAGACTCCATGAATGGAAGGCTTATGACTGTTATTGCAAAGAAGGGTAGCTATATTGGTCACTGATTTTTTGTTTGAAATGTCAATTTGTAAATTTTGAGTTTGTTCATTATTCTCACTTTAACAGATGAAAATAAAAGAGCGAGATGGGGGAATTTTAGTTTTTCATTTAGTTGCATAATAATTCTGCACACTAATAGTTGCCCAATAATTGTGCACACATAGATATGCTCCTAAGAAAGCCAAAACCTCACTTTTACTGTCTTAGATATTCAGGTTTGAAGTTTATTAACATTTTGGATTGACTGAGAGCACTGTAGTTGTTCAATAATGAAATTCATCCTCAAAAATACAACTTGCCTAATAATTGTGCACGCAGTGTATATTGCAGACACTTAACTCTTACAAAACCCACCCCCACTGTCTACCATTTTTTGTGTGTGTAAAGTAAAAAGAAAGTAAGGCAAAGCCACAGATGCAACATAACCTTTAAGCATATACTTAGGAGTGGTTCTCGAAAGCTTCCTGAATCAATCAATCTAGTTCTTAAGTTTGAATCCCAAAGATAGATATAATTTTTCAAAGCCATTTACTCTGGGATATCAACAGGATTTGTGTTACAATTTTTCATAATATTTAATATTGCAGAATTCTTCAAAGAAACTAAAGACAGAACATATTCATTCTATTTTGGCTCCTTAGATGAGTCACACATACATACTAAAGAGAAAACAGCAAAAACTAGTTCCTATTTTCCCGCAGCTGAAAGTGCAGCTATCAACACAACCATCAACCCTGGAAATACTTTGTCAGAAGGATATAGAATAGCAGGTGCACTTTTGCCTTGTCAGTCCATTTAATTTGGAGACAAAGTCAGCCTGGCAACGTAACAAGTACCTTTACATATTCTGAAAAGAATAAAAATGCTAATGAAACACTTACGATCAAGCCCGTTGATATATCTCATTGTTATTTCACAGTGCCCCCACACCGCACTGACTATAGGATACAGTTTTTTCCCTTTTAAGCCCCTGAAGGCCACTCCAAGGTATTGTCCATCCACGATGAAGCTAAGGGTTCCTTCATCCATATCCAAAACCACCAATAAGGAATCTGGAAGTACAAAAGACTCATCTGGTTCCAAAAACACAGGATAGGTCACTCCAGGCTGGTTTTTGCAGTTGTGATAAAGTTTGTTCCGTCCAAGGTCCCAGCCCCATGATTCACTATTGCTACCAACCAATGATGTATATCCTACAGAATGCAAAGGAGCTTCTGCTGTTGAGACCCCAACTACAGCATGTGTTCCTCGTTGCCTGGTGGGCCAGTGAATCTGCCAAACATGCAGTCCCCTTGTATAGCCAACTTTTCCTCTGATGCAATCTGTGCTTTGGGCAACCGGGTGTCTATGAAAGGTTAATCTGTCATCTTCCTTCACAAATATATTTAAGGATCGATCTTCATTGTTCCAAGCATGTTTGTACTGGACCTCCAAGTGGGCTGGGGGCATATCCAGCAACATATCCAATCGTGCAGGCTTGCAGAAATCTGGTCCCCTCAGTTCTCGTTTAACTGGTCTATAAGGGGGATCCCGAACATCCACAGACTTTATGCTCCCTGAGATTTTTTGGCCCATCGCTCAGCTGCAGATTGCTTGGCTGCAGGGAATGTAGGGTGACTGTGGGCCCAGTGTCAAGTCATGAAAGCACTTTCAAGCTGAGCCAATGACTCACTATGCACCAACTTGATTTACTTCTTTCTGGACTCTTTCAGAGCCAATGTTTTCTGAAAACACACTTCTGAAATAAAGCAGAAAGTTACCAGTTAAAAAGTAGCCAAATTATAAACCACATAACTATTCTTTAAAAAGAAAAACAGAAAGGAAAAGGGGGAGAAAAAGAAGAAAGGGAATTTGTACGGCCAGTGCCAAGTTACTTTAAAATTAAGAACTAACCATTCTCAGCTTCATGGCCTTTGTACTTCAATGCTTGTTAACCAGACTGTCAGCTGGATATATTGAGTCTACAGTTTAAAAGCACAGACGGTCATTTCCTTTTTTCCATAATAGACAGAGACATTCCACACCTTTTGCCCTTCCACCCATAGTCTAGTCAAGAGGGATGTCACATTGTACAAACAGCTTGTCTCCTGTTATCAGGTATGCACAAGAGTATGCCCAATTTCACTTCTAATTCTTTATTTTACCTTAAAGAAATTCTTTATGCAAACAGTCACTTTTACCTTTTTCTCTTATTATTCCAAGGAAATGCAGACAAGCATGCTCATATGATAGCGAAAAAATGTGGAACTTGATACATCATATTTTAAAACACCATGCCCCCTATAAAAACATGTAAGGCTAATCTCGTTCTACAATTCATGTTGAGCTCTCAATAGAGAAGTAGGGAAGAGAGAACTTTAAGTAGGTGTTTTTTTATTAGCAAACCCTATTAACTGTTTTTAAAATTACAAGTAGATCTATTAAGTAGAGCTGCTACTATACTGAGCAACTTACTCAGTTATATCACACTGGACCCCAACATTACATGGGTTTGGTATAATGCCTTTGTTATCTAATATACTCCTTAATGTTCAACTTTGTTAATCATATTACTGGATAAAAAGCACATAATTTCATTGATATCTCCTATACAAAGAATAATGCATCATGATTTGTATGGTAGAGCTCTTCTGTATGTAAACTAAGAAAACTCTCAGATTAAAACTACAAAATACACAATTCAGATGAATGTTTCTAGAGTCCAGTTAATGTAGTTAATAAAAGTAGTCTTCGAATTATGATGGTAACTGGGACCAGAATTTCCAATGTTGAGCAATGTGGTCATTAGGTGAAACATCACGTGACTGCATCGCTTAGTGACGGTAATCCCAGCACGCAGCATTGACATCATTAACTGCATCCCACTGGTTGTTAGGCAAGGATCCACCTGATCCAAGCCACTCCCAGCTTGATCTCTCCCAGCCCTGAGCCTCAGTAAGGTAAGGGACTGTCTCCTCTTCAGCTCCCACCACCACAAGCCTATCTCCTACCCCTTTCTGCCCTTTTGGTCACCCTGCACAGCGGTATTCTACAGCAGCAGTGGCAGCGCCAGTAGTGCTGGGGCTGAAGTAGAGGCCCAGGGTTTTCAGCAGTCTTAGCTAACCACCACTGTCCCCAGGCCTCAACTTTAGCCTCAGTGCCACCACTGAGAGAGCCTCAAGCCCTGCATCGCAGCCAGCCACCACAGCACCACAGCGCAGCCCCTGCCATCCTGCACTCTGCAGGACCTACTGCATCCAGCTGATGGCGTGCCCAGGCTGGCCCTATGCAAGGCAGCTGCTGGCTGCACCAGGCCTTCTTCCCGAGGCCACTTGCACTGTTGTCCAAATAGTGCACCCCTTTCTTGTGATGCTTTGGAAGTCCTCAGAACCTTTCTGAAGGCTTTCTAAAGCATCATGAGAACAGGGCATGCTATTTGGAGAATAGCAGGTACGCCGTTCTCATGATGCTCTAGAAAGCCTCAGCTTCTGAATAGCATGCCCTGTTCTCATGGCCAGCAGCAGAAGGCCTGGTGTGGCCAGCAGCTGCCTCACATAGGGCCAGACCAGGCTTGCCTCATGACCAGCGGGAGGAAGACGGCTAAGGTCAGCTGGGTGCGGCAGGGCCTGTGGAGGCTTAAGTCTCCAGGCCTCTACTTCAGCCTCAGAACCGCCACCGAGGATAGCCGCTGTGCAAGGCAATCAAAAAGGCAGAGATGGGGGGAGATAGGCAGGTGGAGGGAGTTGAAGCGCCCTTACAGTCGTAAGTGCAGGCAGGCTACCAAGCACCCGAATTTTGATCACATGACTGTGGGCATGCTGCAATGGCTGTAACTTCCAGGATTGGGCGTAAGTACCATTCATTCAGCACCACTGTAACTTCAAATGGTCGCTGAACAAATGGCCAGAACTCAAAGACTACCTGTACAACAACAGTAAAATCTAGGAATTTTTAAAAATATAATTATGAATGTCCGTATTCAGTTGTTCTTCTACAGTACACCTTACAGTACATCTTTCTACTCATATGGTCTTATCAAGGCTATCTAGTGCAAACAGAGATCCCCTTCAGATCTTCCTGCTGAATGAGAGATTGGGCAGAGGTGCATTAATATCCCAATTCTCTACCCAGCTTGAAGCTCTCAAAGGCATCTCTTTTACCCAGATGAATGCTTGAAGGAGACTTATAGGCTTCTTCAGATCTCAGTCTTGTAATTTCTTACTGTTCAACCTGTAGACATGTTTATAGATGATTAAGCTATAAAAGTAATTCAGGAAAATCAAAGTTATATCAAACTATTTTGACTATATAGTGTTTAACCACTGGCTTTGAAATAAATTATACAATGCAATTCATATGATTGCAAAAATATATTCGTGAGCATACATAATATTTATATACTGCTTCATTGGCACAGTAGTATTTTTTCCTAAGCTACTTGTAACTATCTGCAGCTGAGATCATGAAGAATTCCCCTACATTACATGACAAACTGTTATGTTTAAGATTCACATTTGCCCTGTAATTAATTCATGTCACATCTGAAGGCCTATATCTCTATTAAAATGTTATCTAATATTTTTTGTTTAGCTCTTAGTGAATTACTGGAAGAAAAAAAAAGTTGTTGAAATTACTACTATAGGAGGCAGGAATATTTTTGTGGTTTCACATGTATACCCTACATAACGGAGAATGTTCAGGTTAACAGCCCTGTTTGCACACAGCAGAGAGCAATTCAAATTGAAGCAGGAAAAAGAGTGTTAGTTTCACTTCCTAGTGTTTTTCATGGAACAGCCAAGATATTAAAGAGCATTATTGTCAGCACCAATAGTGAAAGTAGAACCTTGCAAAAATTAAGTTAGGCAGATGGTATTCCACTGTTGAAAATGCATCCTATGTGACAAGATAAAAACAAGAGACAGAATACACTGAAAGCAATTTATAAACTTCTAGTGAGATTATCATTTTTAATTGTTGTAAGATCTGACTACAAAAATAGTGACAAAACTAAATAATATCACAAGGAATCCATAATGAAACAAGGGTCAATAATATAGCTCTGTCCTCATCTGCACAGGTTTTAAGTCCAATTCCATTCTACTGATTTTTATGAACCAAAAAACACTTAGAAAATGTAATTTTTGTCCTTTCTAACTTTCTGAGAGAGAGAGAGAGAGAGAGAGAGATTTTTAATGCAGCTTTCCAAAATGTATGCTCATTTTCTTAAAAAAGTAACCAATCTAGATAGAGAAATAGACAGACAGACAGACAGACATTTGGTCATAAGTATTAAGAAACAGTATTCATTTGTGGGAAAAGCCTTTAACATTTGCAAATTAAAATCTGTGGCACATTTCTTTTACATTCCAAAGTACTACTATACAGACCTTGTTTTCTCCTTTCAAGTAAGCAACTGCTACTTCTCTACTAGAATTGTATATAATTATTTTAGAACAAATTAACTATAATTGCAAAAATTGTTTCCACACATACACAATCATCCAATAAGTATATTCCATTTGTCAACATAAATACTTATTAAGGTGTTCTTGCCTAAAAGCTTACCTTACAATAACTATCACCTTTTGCCTATCTGGGATTAATATTAAACTGTAATGGGAATATTCTCCTTGTCCAGAAGAATTGAATTTATGGTCTCTTACCAGTCCTACTCTGCAAGCAACTCCAAAAGATTATCACAGGAGACGTCTCTGAGAGGCCAGCTGCACACCTACCTATGTAGTGAATCTGGAAAACATTGTGCCAGCCAACATCACTGTTCCTATAGACAACTTGCTTTTCACTTGCCAAGCTTTCTGCTCTACCTAATTCTTCAAACGCATTCATAAATGAGCCTGCATGCTGAAAAGAAAAATACACATGCTACTAGTGTGATCTTTATTTACAAGCATGACTCTGAGTCCTGCATAAGTCCCAGAGGCAATTCTAGAAAACAAAGAAATAAATGTATGTTCATAGTCCACTGTCATTCTTTGCTGGTGTATCCACTTGTCCAGTAAAAAAGACCCTCCCCCAAAGAGGTTGCTGGAAGAGAGTGTCCTGCATGGATATTTGGAATAACTTCAGTGGTGTTTTTTGACTATCCATATTCATAATGTCAGCCACCTTCTCAGCAGGCAAAGTCTTCCTTTTTGACAGCCATTTTGTGAGAGCACCATAACATGCTTCTAAATCTCTAAATATGCTCACCTGCTCCAAATGTTTGCTACCCATTTTAACCCATTTACAGATAGTTACGACTGATCATATAAGCAAACAGTATATGTGAACTGCCCAGTGTCTATTAAAAGCAGGGTACAATAATGTATTATTCTAAATTTAGAGGCAAGAAGTTGAAAACAGCTTAAAGATGGAGAAGGGATTTCAGGCAAGAGCCAGTGTACTACCAAAATTATTTAAGAAGGAAAGCTTCACTGAAGCAATCAGAACAACATTCATCGGTGCATTTTATTGCTCTCAAATGAAGAACTATCATAATCTAGTCTTATGGCTCTTTCAGAATAGATGTCAAAAATGGCTCTTTGTAAGGAATGAGTCAATGGTACTAAAAATATCAAACACAGTGGTGCACATTTAATAGTTGTTAGGTTACAAAAGTATCTGGACAACCTCTAGATGGCAGTAAAAGAGACAAAGCTAACTATAGTGTTTCCCTGGGCTTCTGCAGCCCAAATATGATAACCCTATATTTGTTCAACATTTGTTATGTGGATCCTGATTGTCCTTATTTTGTGACATTCTGTTTCAGGATGGGTACTATTATAAAGATGAATAAGGCTTAATAAAGTGGCAAATTATTTATTATGGTCAATGGATTTTTTTTTTCCTGCCAATGAAAGGGAAGTTGCCAAAATAACCTAGCAATCTTGAACATTATGCAGTGGGGAGGGGACAAAAGAAGCACAAGGGTAGAGAAGGGCTTGGCTGAAATGTTTTGGCCTGCTTTTTCTTGTTATTTTTTTTTCCAGAGATGGGGAGTAACTATGGGGAATGGAAGGCTTCTGAGAGGAAAACCACTATTACTCCTACACTTAAACCACCAAAACACACTGAAAAATGGTCTGAAATTATACTAGTAAAATTCCATTTTATTTCCAAATTTCAGTATTGTAATCTCAGCATGTAATGTCTACATGCAACCCGCAGGCTGTCCACCCCTAGGGAATAAAATGAAAAACCCAATGGATAAAATGAAACTGGCATGTACTAATGGCTACAGGTGTTCTATCTATCTATCTATCTATCTATCTATCTATCTATCTATCTATCTATCTATCTATCTATCTCTTTATCCCTTTATTATTTTATAAATAATTCAAAGTGGCAAACATGCCTAAAACTCCTTCCTCCTCCTATTTTCCCCATGACAACAACCCTCAGAGAGTTGGGCTGAGAGTGACTGGCCCAAAGTCACCCAGCCAGCTTTCATGCCCAAGGTGGACTAGAACTCACAGTCCCCTGGTTTCTAGCCTGATGCCTTAACCACTAGACCAAACTGGCTCTTTCTTTACTGCCATCAGTTAACTCAAAGTGAAATCTCTGGTCATCTGTGGAGCTGAGTGACTCTGAATTGGTCACGGCAGTTTCAATCAGGTACCTGTATCTGTACACAAACAAAAAGTGGTAAGAACCCATCCTCTAAGTCATCCTTTAGGTAGAGCAATTTCTGAAGAAATAGATATGTCATGGGATTCTCTGGGACTGTGATTGATAAATAAATAAAATGTGTATGCCCAAACAAATGAACAAACAAAAGTGACTCTGGATGGCTTTATATTTCTAAAAATTGCAGAAAATGTACAGAGGGATATTCATCTCATGTCTGCTAAGTGGGTAGGAAATTCCCCCTGAGTAAACAGTTAGAAATAGGATCAAATGTATCAAGGAGGCTCTGGCTTAACATATTCACTGACAAATAAGTACTGTATATTCACATATTCACTTCCCAATATTCTGTAATCTAACTCCTTGTTCCTTGAAGAAAGAGACGACTTCGTGAGAACATAGCTTTCTTGATTGTGTGCTGCTGTTAGGGGTGAGGTAAACTATTCAGCCAGAACCTGCACTAGGTTTAATTGGAATAAATCTTATTGTCCCATGTTCTTCTTTTTCTAATCAGCCAAGTGACCTCTTTGTTCATGAATATGGACATGAAGGTATTTTTATATATAATTTTATTGTGACTTGTTATAAGTTGAAACTTGCTTCAATCTCTTTTTATAGAAAACTATTTTTTAATTTCTAGCAGACCACTGTCATCTTGTGGTCTGCTCAGAGCACCGCATTTCCGTTTATAAGTTTAAGCAGCTGTTCTCCCAGGACCTGAACAGCTTTTGTGGTTTATTTCCTTTACCAGGGACGTCTGCATTTCAATATTTAAAGTTTAAAAGGGCTTTATATTTTGTACTTTATGTTTTTCCCAATAAAGTTTGATTTTGTTTATCTCCCATTAGATTGGTCTAACTTGCAAAGAAGGACTGAATCTTCTAGCTACACCTCTATACTATAGGGACATAAAGAAACACTGTAAAAGTATTTCAACTCTTTGTAATTTGACATTTTAATTACAAGAAAGGCAGCAAAGAGTGTGAGAGTCCTATCTTTCTCACACAGGTTTAGGGGCCGGATGCCAGGTGAAGCTTCCCTGGAAGACAAATGGTGGCAGTAGAAATTACCAGGCTGCTGCTCCAAAGCAGGAGGCAATGCCAGAGTGAGGACCCAGAGAACTTCTGGATTGGAGGTTTAAGACTTCCAAACTTTCCCCCAACAGACTTAGCCATCCATTACAGCACAGTTTATGTACTAGAGCAAAGATAAGCTGTGCTTAATGGATGGCTAAGTGTGTTGGGGGGAAATTTGGAAGTCTTACAAACTGACTACTGTTTCAGGCTTACAAGCATCCACAGAAATTGATTTCAGTATATATTAATACATGGACTATGCAGGCAGTTGTGGCACATTATCAGACAAAAGGGGCAAGAGGAGAAATAAGTGTAGACAGTCAGGGCTGACATAACTATAATGTATAGTTTTACTGTTATATTGGACAAAAGGCCTATTTTATATTATCATATGTATTGTATGTAAATATGATAATATTTGTATGTAAAATAAACATACTTTCATTCAACAAAGCATCTATAGTAGGATGATTACTAAAAAAAAAGGTAAAATACCTAACTATAAAATACATTTTTTTAAAAAAGAAAAGTTATATTAATCCATATTAGGGGAAGAACAAAAGCATCCACCAAACATTGAAAAGAAAACAATATTGGCAATAGGTGCTATAGAGATAAAATAAACAGAAACAAACAAACCCAAAACTTCCAAGATTTTTAAATGTTCTTTCTGAATATCGGTTTTCCCTGAAGAAACTGGCACATACATGTAAGCAAGCCATGAAATGTGCTAATACTTCTACCAGTTCTATCCTGAAGCCACCCTTGTAGAAGCCATTAAGAAGTACTTGGGGGAAGGCTGGGCAGGAATTCATAGCACACCAGTGAAATACACTATTAAAATATTTTAGGAGCTGACATTAGGACTGAAGACATCTGGAATTTTAGTTGCAAGTCATGAGGTGGAGGGAAAAAAATCACTATTCAGATTCAAAGAGGTAAAAAAGCATATTACTTAAAGAGGTAAAAAAGCATATTACCTAAAAGCATATTTTTAAGACAATCCAATTAATTAATGAAATCTTCTGATGTACATGGCAATTGCAACAACAGAAAGAATAGAAAATGCTGGACAGTAATGTAATAATTTTAATTAGGGTAATAGTACATGCACCTTAATTATGAGAGCTCTTGATGTACCTATTGCTCTTGACTTGCCGTCAGGCCACCATGATTCAACTATGAATAATTAAGATGATTATTGGGTCACAGATGCACAGAGCAAAAGTGAACATGCAGAAATGTAAGATATTTTCCACCTTCCTCAAGCCTTGCAGCTTCTTTTACTATTTGTCAATCCTGAGCCTGTTCTCAGTATTTGAACTTGTCTCAGCTTTCTAAGATAGCAAAACTAGAGTAAACTTACAAGCACAAGCCAAGTGAAATCAGCATGATCTTAAAAATCTTTATTCTTAGATATCGACTGTCTAATCCATCTAACATTACACTGCTGTACCACAGTTCCTACATCTCACAAGAAAGCTTGACCCATTGTTAAATGTGTGAATATTAATATTAATATTAATTAATATTAAACGTGTGGGTGAAACACACCTACAATGTTTGCTGATACCCAGAAAAATAAGAGAGATACCAAAATTATGGATACTTTAATACTACATCAATATAGTATACATTTCAACTTAATGAAAGAAAGATTGGTCTTCTTTAAACTCTTGATATAATTTATTTTTCTTTACAAGGCATTTCAAAAAAAAAAACTACACAAACTTGATTTTAATATGTCTCCATTGTTTTCATTGTATCTTGATTAATTTATCAGGTAATTTGAAAATGTAATTTCATTTTTCAGGAACCAAAACATAATTTTGCATGAACTTTCAGAAATGTATAAAGTGTTTAAAACAGTATAAAAGATTGCATCATTTACCTCCAGTCTGGGAAAGGCTAATATTTTAATTATGGCAACACATGAATAAACACAACTACATAACGTAAAATCCTTGCCCATTTCTTGTACTTCATCATGAATAACATAAATAAAACTCTGAGAATAACTTGCAGTCCATCCTAGTTGAGGATCTTACTTTCTCGCATCTGTTTAAATACTTTCAACTCAACTTCCAAGTATCACAGATGGGCAAGTAGAAGTTCCTCGAGATCTTACCTTTATCAACAACAACAACAACAACAACAAAAAGTATAGGAAAAAAAGTGAACAATATGTTTTCATTAGGGAGAGATACTATAACATTGAGGAGAGCTGTCAATTGTATTAAAAAAAAAAGATTAAGGGATTACAGGATACTCCCTTGGAGAAAGACCTTTCTGGTGGAATTTTGAGGAAGTATTCAGCTAAGCACTCAATGTGAGGTTGATTGGTTTGCCAATGACAAAAGGCAAGAATACACCCCACTGAGAACAGGCATTCTTTACTTTCAAACTTCTACTACTATCTGTTGATTATGCAACAATGGCTTTCAACAATGCAACAGCTGAAAAGACTTTGGTGGTAAAGGAGACTGGCAGACTGAAGATCTCTTTATGCTATGTAGTGACACTGTTAGAGAATTTCAATTATAAGAACATGAATAGAACCTGAATGAATACTATATATCAGCTGTTGTTGGGGATTTGCAGCTTAGTATAATCTTTCTTAGAAGTTTCAAATCTTTGAATACTTTCCAAAAAGCACTACTGTTTGGGAGAAAACTTTAAAAATCAGAATATTAAGAACCATAATCACAGATCGTAGTAACTTCCATCCCTTCCTGATTGTTTAGTGATTATCTTTTTCCTCGGGAAAAGAATAAACTAAAATGTTAAGTAATTTATAATCAAGCCAGTTTAAATTTTTTAAATGCTGCAAGACAAAGGTATGAAATATATTTACCCAAACTAATTTCTCTATTATATGATAAAATGTAGAACAGGGATAGGAAAACTGTATGTAACTTCACCATTCCCCAGAAATAATAAAGCATAGCAGGAGTTATAATTCAGCCACATATTACCCATCCCTGACCTACAGAATGGTAAAATAACCGAAAGCCACAATGCAGTAATCTTATGCAGATTTACTTCAAGAATTACTGGTTCAGAATTCCAAATTTGAACAAATAATTCCGTGGGACTGGAATTTCTAACTTTTGAGGCCAAATTAGGAGAGGCACAGAATCCAGTTTTAATTAGCAACTGCAATTAAATTGAGTGTTACAGAAACTCTTAAGAGTATTTTAACAAAAAAACATTTTTGATTTGTTTTGTTTTGCAAAATAGTATCCTTACTGGCTATAGCCTTTCGTCTTACTTGTTACATATAGAACATAAATTCTGGGTCTTGCCATTGTTACTGGAAATAACTATTTATCAAAACAACTTGTACAGAACTTAATGTCACATTCTGTATAACATTCCACTTAATGAAGCAGAAATAAAATACCAACAGTGCCAAGAGGTACCACTGGTAAATAGGAAATTGGGCGACTGCAGTTTGGCTAATTCTGGACATGGTTGCAAGCCTCTAATGGTGCAAGTCCTGGGGGTCAAAAGATAAAACAAGCAAGATGGTAAAATGCAGCATCATGGTGGAAGCTCCGACTGTTTGTATGTGTGCACATCAACATGTGAACAAAAGAGGTGGGGCTTCCATCATCTGAAAGGGAGAAGTAAAGCAGGACAAGCAAAAAAAATGACCATTGTGTTGCAAATTTGGCTCATTTATACATCTGTCATGATGTCACATACATAAGGGGCAATGCTTCTATCACCAGATCTGGACAGTTTAGGAGGATTTGCAGCTGGCCCAGTGGCCCTAGTGATGCAATGTCCTTGCCACAGCTTTCACCTATAAATCCAGTGATAGTGGAGCAGCCCTAGACCATGGACCTCATAGCTACTCTTACCTTCCTTACATTTCAATTTGACTACTACCATGCGTACAACTTAAGGTTACACTTAAAAAGTGCCTGGCTGCTACACAATGCAAAGTGCCAGGCTCCTATGAAGCCAGTACTGAAAGATCTGCCCAGCTTGCTGGTTGCACTCATATTTACTTTTAAAGCACTAAATGGCTTAAGATCTGACTATCTAGGAGGCTACCTCTCTCTCTCTCTCTTTTTTCTGGGCGTTAAGATCTAAATGAAAGAATAAAATCATCAAATCATGCAGCTGAAAGGGCTCTTTAAACCACTGAGTCCAATTTGTGCAGGAATATAGATTAAAATACTTGAGATAGCTGTCTTGATTTTACTTGAACATATTACCCAGCATGCAGACAAGGGCTTTCTCTTGTGTTGCTCCCACACTATGGAATGCACATTTTCTGGAACTGTTTTTGTCTGTTGCTATCTTGGTGCTTAGAAAACATACAAAGATACCTGTTTTTGCTTTAGTTAATTTTAGTATCCAATTTAAAGTATGTTTTATTGTCAAATACTTGTTTAAGTAAAAAGCCAAGAGTATAAACTGAATAAGGAAAACTAAATAAGTAAAGAAACCATAATTTGCAACTAAATCAAACACGGTTTAGTACAGGTAGGTGTAGCTCTTCAGATAAAACATCCTGGATGAAAACTAGACTTACAGTTTGGCAGAAAAAACTCTCTCCATCATCTTTGGGAGGAGAAAGGAAATTTTGAGGGTTTTTGGGGGGGGGAGGGAGGGAGGAATTTGTTTTTATTCTCCCCTTTCTCCAAGTAGTTCTGAGTGATACACTAGGTTCCAATTCTTGTAAATATTATTCTCAGAAATGTTTACCAGAAACTAACTGGTTCAAATGCCACTGGGTCAATCATGGTTTACAGAAAAAGATGATTCAGTCAAGCTGATTGAGAGAATATCAGTACTGGCATAAAGAATATGAAAACTAGGAAAGGTATGTCCCCCTATTTAAGTTCCTGTTCCATAATAATGTAAGCTTATTAAATCTGGAGTAAAAACAATCAGTGGTGCAATGGCAGCAGGCCTAAACATTAAGGATATGCAGACTTCAAAAATGATTCGGAAGAAATGCTTTAGAACTATGCAAGTAAAGCACTTCTCTGCTATTCATTAAAGCCCAGCCTTTTCTTTCAGCTTCTGTGTAAGTTTGAAAAAAGACGCCAAAGCTTTAAGAGTCATAATTAACTTTAATAAATGGATTTCTTGAAGCAGCATCTACTGAAAATGTTGGACTCCTTTAATGAAAGTGGAGAGGTGCTATGTTTGAGCAAGGTCTGAAGCTCTTCCTCCAAATCATTTTGAAACATTCTGAACATATTGACTACAAATAAAACCCAGTGAACTCCATGGATTTTAATGTCAAATAAAGATGGGATTGTGTGGATTATTCACTGAATGTATTGTAAAACATACCAACTGTGGTCATTTTAGTGTTAACTAGTCAGATGTTTCTGAATGACAAGCATTCTTCTCCATCTCTTGCCATTGGCTAAGCTGGCTGAGAGTGATGAGATTGAAATCCAAAATGTTTGAGGAACAAGATATTCCTTATCCCTTGTCTAAAATGACACATACAT
Organism: Python bivittatus; assembly: GCF_059951505.1. NCBI lineage: Eukaryota > Metazoa > Chordata > Lepidosauria > Squamata > Pythonidae > Python > Python bivittatus. The sequence goes on along the minus strand of NW_028277125.1, from coordinate 33,158,852 downwards.
TCCTGGAGGAGTGTAGTCCAGACAAGGTAGTCCAGACAGGAAACCAACACCATAAGTACCTTTATCGTAAGGTTACAGGAACAGAATCTTGCATGTCTGAAAGTACTTCCCCCCTCTCATGCCTTTACTTTCCAGAGAACTAGGGAAGGTCTCTTCTGAGATGCTTACTCCACCCCCATTCCTCCTTTGGACTCAAATTTCATTTTTCAGACCACTGTCTAGGCTGTGGGTCTTCCTCTTGTCTCCCAAGGTTATTCTTATGGACCACTACAGTAGCAGACAAAGTTTGATAGATATAGGAATCTGTTATAATAATACAACTATATATGCACAAAAGATCTGTACATCAATAAATTAGAGCATATCCAGATGAGAGTGACCAAGAGGCTAGTGAGCTGGGGGGGGAGGGGGAGGAGGGACTGTTTGAAAGATTGGATATGTTTAGGTGGAGAAAACTGTTGGGAGGCATGATAGCTGTCTTCAAGTATCTAAAGGGCTATCGTGAAAAAGGGCAGAAATGGTCCAGAAGATAGGACAATAAATAAAGAGCTTAAATGAGAAGGAAGTAGATTTCAGTTAGACATTGGGAAAAAAACACCTTGAGAGATGGTGAACTGTTCTTCATAGAGAGTTTCAACAGAAACCAGATGGCCTTCTGCCAGGGATGCATAATTACTGGATTCCTATGTTGGGCAGGAAGTTGGGCCTAGATGATAGCCAACACCCATTCTAACCCTTCCACTCTATGAATATTTCAAATAAAATATGAACACTTTAAAATAGATTCTAGAAAAAAAAATCCATGTTGATCTACTACATCTGGGCTGCAAAAGTCTGGATGATCACTAGATAGCAACAAAAAGTTGTACTTTTCTGTATCTCTTTGTTGCCATCTCATAGTCACCAAGATTTTTGCAGCTCACATATGTAGCCCTACAACTCTGCTTGATAGCTATATGAAATGCTTCTGTAATTTAAGAAGAGAATGTATGGAAATGACATCTATCAAACTTTCAATTTCATACAGAATGGTTTTATTTCATCATGAGAGTATGTAAGAGATAGATATCACTTTGATGATCTGAAAAATTTAAATATCTGACACTGCTATCACAAACTATAATCTCTTAGCCAAATACTGTAAAAAAAGACTTAAGAAAATAAAAACAAATTACAATGAGATGTATTTCAGCCAGGGTATCAGCAATCAAATCTTACCAGCTTTAACAAACTCTACTGTCTTTACCACAAATACTTCATACTTGCCCAAAAGTGATCCTACTCTCTGCTTTCAGTTAAAATTGTACAAGAAACACAATCTGTCAAAATCTGGAACCTTTCATACCTGGAAGTAAGCCCACTAAATTTAACGTGTCTTAATTCTGAAGAGGAAAGTACAAGATTTAACTGCCAGGGTTGAACACAATTATGAGTCTCCTACTGGATAAAGTTTTGCAAAACATGTATATGTTGCTTAATGCAATATCCAAAAGATATGGAATTGCCCTCATGAAACAGATGCTTTGTTTTACTTGTGAGGAAGGAGGGGAAGAGGAGATTCCAAGTTTTTGAATAAATATTATGTTGCAATTTGCTTTCTGAGAGACTAGTCCAAAAGAAATTAGTACCAAACTGGATTGATCTCAAGCTTCCTAATTAAGAAGGGGCTTTCCATTTTTATTGTGACAGACCAGCCTGTGATAAGTGTAGAATAGAAATAAACCCCAAGAATTCAATCTAATGTCTTCATCTGAATAAGGTCTCTATTTGGATTGGTTATAAAAGGAAGATGTACTTCAAGTTCCTTGATTTCCTTCCAGGCAATGTTCTAGAATCCACTGAGCTGGCAGCTGATCCTCATCACAGAATGTCAGTTCTTTTACAGCGCTGAGGTATCTGGGCTTCATACTGCTCTTGATTCTTAATTATTCAGGTGCCTGAATAGATTTCTCAAAATAGACATTATATTCTGTACTAAATTCCATTTGGTAAGGGGGGGAAAAAAACCCCACTGCCTAGTCAGTAACTATTACATTAATAGGAGCAAACAGGAAATCTATTGCCCCCAAGGATAGGAACAGAATCAATACATTAGAACTACAAGGATGTAGCTTCAGGCTAGACATCAGAAGAAACTTTCTGACATTAAGAGCTATTAGCCAGTAGACAAGGAACAGGCTGCCACATGAAGTGGTGAATTCTCCTTTGCTGAAGGTCTTCAGAGAGGGACTGGGTGGACTTCTGTTGGAGATATGCCAGTGGATCCTGAATGGAGTAGGAGGTTGGATTAGATGATGTTAAAAATCTCTTCAAACTGTATGATTCTATTATTAACTATTATCAACATACCAGTCCCTGAATCAGGCAAAAAAAATCCAGTTACAATATAACTGAATTCATGGATTACACTAAACCATGATTGGCTGAATAAGCCATTATTAGCTTAATTCATACAGCACACTAAGCCATCAACCATGGTCTACAACCTACAATGACTGGGTTCAGACACCATGCCAAGATCTCATGTTTTGGTTTAATGTGTTAGGTAAAATCAGTCTATTCATGTGTTTGTTTGTTTAAAATAAAGATACGTTTTCAGAAAAGTTAATATCAATAAGCAGAGAATTACTGAAGTAGTATAATTAATGCTCAATTTAACATTAATAAAAAATAAATCACACCAAGCAAAGTACATTGTATTGTTTTTATAATTAAAAAAGGGGTATAATTTGGTGGGTGGCTGAATTAGTTTACAGTGGATACTTACAAGAAACACTGTGGTTCCAAGTTGTATTTTATAAGGGTTCAAGTTGTATTTCATAAGGGTTTTATAAGGGTTATAAGATGTGTTCACTCATCAGTCAAGCTAAGCCATAATGGAGTTTGGCTTTGGTTTACTATTGTGTAACTGGCTGAGGGGGTTGGGAGTGGGCATCACTGTTCTGTGGTGGTTCTCCTCTTTCCTCTGAGATCAGTTCCAGTGGTGTTGGGGTGGGGGGAGCACTGAAGCCCTAGGCTCCCGCTTTGTAGAGTGCCTCAGGGTTTGACCCTCTCTCCCCTCCTTTAAATATCTACATGAAGCCACTTGGGGAAATCATCTATCAGTATGGGGTGAGGTATCATCAATATGTGAATGATACCCAGTTATACATCTCTGTTCCTGGCCATCCCAGTGAAACTGTCAAGGTTCTTTTCCAGTGTCCAGATGGGGAAGAACAGGTTGCAGCTCAACCCTGCCAACACTGAGTAGCTATGGATTTTGGCCCCCCCCAGAACTGGGAGCTGCAGAATTTCCATCTTTGGTTCTGGATGATGTGGCACTACTCTGTTCAGACTTGATGTATAATCTTGGGGGTCTCCTGGATTTGTAGTTTCTGCTTGAGCAGCAGATGACAACTGAGATGGGGGGGTACTCTTTGCATAGCTGTGTCCTGTGCACCAGTTGTGCCCATTCCTACAGCAGGAGGCCCTGCTCATGGTCACTTACACCTTGGTCACCTCCTGATTGGATTACTGCTATTTGCTCTAGTTGGGGCTGCCTTTGAAGATCATCCAGAAGCTTTAGTTATTCCAGAACGCAGCAGTGCAAGTAGCTGCAGGCACATCTTATTATGCCCATGGAACACCACCACTCTGCAAGCTGCACTGGTTTTAAATAGGCTTCCAGGTATGATTCAAGGTGCTGGTTATCACCTTTAAAGCCCTACATGGCATAGGACTGGGTTACTTGAGGGACTGCCTTCTTCTGAGAACATCTGCATGTCCCACATGCTCTCACAGAGACAGTTCATCCAAGTGGCTTCTTTTAAATCTTGTCATCTTATGGCGCTTGAGAAGCATGCCTTTTCTGTAGCTGCCCCTGTTCTCTGGAATGATCTCCCCCTGATATATGACAGGCCCCAACTCTTCTAACCTTTAAGAAAGCTGTTAAGACCTGGCTTTTCCCCCAGACATTCAGAGCCAGCTGAGTGGAGTCCCCCTTTGGTTGTTTTGTTTTAGTGCTTGGTTGCCATTTTATATTGTCCATTTGTTAATGCTATATGGTTTGGTTCATTTTTGGGGGAGAGGTTGTTTTTTTGTGTTTCAGGCTCCCCAGAGTTACACTGTTGTGTTGGGTGGCCTTATAAATCTAGTTAATACATAAATAAATATGTCCATTTGTAACTTATTCCATAAACTATATTTAAGAAAAACATGGCTTAGCATCTCCATGCTGAGGGTGATGGGATTATAGCCCACCATATCTGGAGACCACTATATTGGGGAAGGCTGTGTTAACTATTAAAGTACACTGATTAGGTTTGTAATCATATGCTAAGCTATGATTTGTTTCAATACTACACTATAAACGTAAAACTACAAATTATCAGATGTTGCACTAAGCTAAGACTAAACAAACAACATTTTGACTTAACATGTAAACTGATTCAGACTATGTAGTATGCTCAATATATTTTGCACTTGACATTAACTTCTGAGTTGTTAAATTCTACTGCAATTTTGTTGATTTATGTGGGTTTTAATTTTAGGGAGAAATTGACTTTTTGTCTAACTTGAACTGCAATACATAAAATTACACACTCTGGATTTCCCAGCAATATAAACTTGCAGCTACATCTACAGGTTTCAATTTACCATAATCTTCCCCAGCCAGATATTTTTCCAACACTTGAACTTCAGGCTCCATAGTCCCCTAACCAGGAAGATTATTGGCAATGATGCATGAAGAATTTGTCCAACACATCTGGACAATAGCAGGTCTGGGAAGGCTGATTTACCATGTAGCTTTACCTTGTAGTAAGAACTGTAGTGGTCATGCCTCCATGTGGGAAATATCATTTTTTGTATCTGCAAATGGAACTTTACTGTGCATCCACAGTCCATTAGCAAAAGACTGTACTGATGAAGATAAGGCCAATCTATGCACTGTAGTTGAAATAGTCACGTTATCTCAAACGTACAAAGCACTGTTCATATAGTCTAGTAGAAGCCATGATGACATTATGTTGCACACAATGTCACTTGCCCCTCATACATACAAACTCATACATAGTTAGTGTTTTATTTAGTTATTCTGTTTTACACCAAAATTTCTAGCTGATCAATAAATACATATTCTCTCTCTTTCCAAGATCTATTAGCTTAGAATAAGAATATTCTTGCACCTTTCCATCACTATCCTTTAGTTTATATCTATTTTCTCCCTAAGACAGAGATAAAAGTGTTTTTCCTATATCAAATAGACAGACAGATAGGCTTTTCTTCTGCTTCTCCATCCACAGTACAATCTGAAAGACAGCTTTGATTTTAAAGACGAAGAGTGATTTCAAATGCAGACAAAAATACAAAAAGGCAAAACAACGGGAAAGTGCTGGCCACACATTCTGGGAACAGACTGTTTACCTTGGAATAATCTTAGCAAACCAACACCAAGAAAAGCAACAGATGTACAAGATTCAACTAGAGGACAAGAAGCAGTGTAAGCTGGAATGGAGAAATCTATGATAGAGAAATCATGTTCAGATAAATTGCAAAGAACACATTCATGAATGAAGCTGCTCATTCTACATAAATCAAAGGTGACAGAAATATGTGTCCATGTAATATAAGAAATATACTTTTAAAAGTGTCAGTAGGCCAAGCCATCTTCAACCTAGCATTGATAGTTACTGGATTAAGTAATTAATTATATACCATCAGGTCAGCATCAACTGTTAGCAACCACATAAGTAGGCCTTCTCCAGGATTACCTGTACCTAGGCTGACCCTTCAGAACTTCAAACTGTGCACCTATCACTGCTGTAATTGAATACCTCCACGTTGCTTCTGGCTATCCTCTTCTCTAATACTGACATTCTAAATTTTTAATAGTCTTTCTACAAAATATATCATGGGCTTGCTCCTGTTCAATGATCATAGTATGGTTTGCTTTTACATTACAAGATGAGGCCATATACCCCCAAGGAATAGGATCCACTGCTGGTTCCATATTCTATTGGCCCAAGGCTTGGGATTTACATGTTCCAATAGTATTTGAAAATTGATGAAACTCCAGCAATTACTCAGTTTCCTTCAAGTACATAACAAGTATGTTATCCTCAGATGGTTACGACTGAAGCTTGGGGATCTTACTTATAGTTTCAAAGCATTTTTACTGAAGTAATATTGCTGTCCTGGAAGAATGCTGTAAATAAAGGATGTATGAAAAACAGTAGTACCAGCTGGAATTAGCACTTTCAAAATCAGAAGAGAAAAGAAAGGGAAGCTACTTAAAAATATAACTTCTTTTAAAAAATGCACTAGATCCTGACCTAGTAAAAAGTGTTTAAAAATCCATGTGTTAGATAGATCTCAGAGGGAGGGAGGGAGAAAATGCACACCTACCGTACAAGCCAACTATTATTCCAAGGAAAATATGAGAAAAAGTAGCCTTTTAATTTCAGTCCTTACTAGCAGATTCAGCCTTGCTGTGTTCTGTATGCTGTTCTAGCAAAATAATGGGTATGTCCAGGAATAACAAATACAATTTTCAGCTTTGGACTGTGACAAACCCTATTTTGCCTGCCAATGGCAAACCAGTCAGTCAGGGATGTAAGTGGAATAAATATGCAATAAATTCTTTGAGAGAACTGAGCATGGGAACAGAGATGCTGAATGAACAGGAAAATAAATTCCTGTTCCTCAAGACATCATCAACCAGCAGATGGAACACCAGTAAACAGGACACGAAAGACTGACTGTGACAAATGTTTCACTTCAAAGAGAGTTAGACAGTGACCTACACACAGAACTGGGACAAACAGTATCTAGGGAGGAAGGGAGACAGGAATAGTTGTCTACTCTTGGTACACGGAAAATCCATTATGCTAAGCTTACACTACCACAAGAAGTCTGGAGACTTAATGAGTATTGCCACAAAGCAGCAGGAGACAGTTTTCACTCAGCAGGCTTTGTGCTACATGAGGCTATTTATTTTGGAAGCTAACAAGGATCTGCAATGAAAAGTTTTCCTTGGAAGTCTAAAATATTTGCCCCCTTATCTATCCAATAACCATGATCAGTGGGACCAACTGAGTTGGATCCAGTCTATGGCAGTTCCTTTGAAAGTACTACGGCTTATGACCTATGTGTCCCACTGGTTTTACTGGGACTGAAATGGCTTACATGGCTTAACTGCACTGCAGTTACTCCAAGTTTCGGTTTTTTTACAGGTTGATGTATACACCTATGTGACCTGGTAAGGACACTCCTTTCAAGTCTGCTAGCTATTTGCAAACTAGGGGTATGCCCAGGATATAAATGAAGGTACCCTTTCACGATCTTTTTCTTTACAGTTCTATACAAAACAGTTCCTAATAGGATCATTGCTTGTAAAACTACCATGAAATAATGGGTTTCATTAGAACTGCTGCCTTAAACAGTGGACTCCCAGTCTAATCCATTGTTTCTCACAGTTACTACAGAAATCTGGTGTTTCATTTCACAGCTTCCAATGCATACTCTGTTTTTCTTCTTCAGCAGTGTCTTGAGAAACTCAAGAGTGTCTCAAATGCATCAATAAATTAAGCTTCAGTGCCCTTGCCAGAAAGGAAAGTATTACTTTTCCCCTAAGTGCAAGTGATGAAACTGAGCAAAGAGGGGTTGTGCTAGGTCAAGTAACAAGACACAAATAGAAGAATGGCTTCCATTCTTGCATTTTAGGTCTTGGGAAGCTCTCTTCACCCACGCTACCTCTACAGTTATTGCTGCTGGAGTAAATATTTACTGCCCCCCATACATAATTCCATTTTGCCGTTTACAAAATTAATTAAATATATCACCATAAACAGCTACAGACCAGTTTTGTTTCAGAGACAGGGCCATGGAGCATCCACAATGCCTCAAGATATATTGACCAATCAAATGTAAACAGCCAGAAGCTGAAAGATAACTAGCTGAGTGCTGCCTCTTCCCAGCCCTAGGTCTAAAGCATGCAAACGCATGTCTCGGATGAGTTATTTCACAATGCAACCTTATCTTGCAGTGAACAGTTTCTACCACCCGGGACAAGGAGTACTGTGGAAAGGGGGGAATGGGAAGGCAAGAGACAAAGCTTGTAAGCAAAGCTGTGATTAAGGCAATAATTATCTTTGGACACAGAACTTCTGGACTGTTTTCCTCTGGCGTACATAAAATGCACATGCAACCCCAGGACTCGCTGTGGTACTCCCCCCCCCCTTTTTTTTTCCCCTATAATAAATTAGTTATTGGTGGTTAAAAATCCAGTAAGTTTCATGTGAAATGCCAGATTATGGAAAAGAACTCAGGCTTTCTGGGAAGCATCTTTAGCATGAACACGTGACATTTATTGTAAAACCTACATTAGTTTTTACAAGGCTCAGCACATGCAGACCCCTACCATCAAAGTTCTGCGTTAAAGAAGCTTTGATCACAGGTAAATTATTCTTGCATCTCTCAGAACAAGCGAGCCTGGTAAATTAAACCTCGTCTCCGCTCCGCTCCGTTTATAACAGCCTAGCAAAATATAATGGTTTCAGTCACTGTATGTAACCTACCACACGCTCATTTGTTCTCGGACAATCAGCCACTTATTTATCATACGAACAAGTCAAGCTTGGACAGACTTTAAATCTGCATCTACAACAGGCCGGTGAAGTTCTACACAGCTGTTTAATCGCCGAGCCAAGCATTGTTTCGCTTAAACGTTACACTTTTTGAGACACAGTTAAATGTTGACGTGTTATAAGCCAGCTGAGTAAATCATTCCCGATTAGCGGTCACTTTTTCCAGACACTTACCATAAAAACAAGGAAGCATCTCGTCGTCGATCCCGCATGACCTGGATTTACAGTAAAAAGACCTGGTTCTTTTTAACATCTACGTAAAATTCATAGAGAAGGACAAGCCGCTTGGAAGCAGAGCCAGCAGCAGAGAATCTTGGGACGTTACGAGAAGGTTTCCTTCAACAGGGAAAACGTCCACACCCCACTACTGCTCACCCCAACGGCTGATTTTGCTACGCTATTCCCGCTCCGGGGGGGGGACTCAGAAAAGTTGGAGCTCAACGCCGTGGAAGAGCCTCATCACGGCGTGGTGATAGGGGCTGGGGGCGCTGGCGGCAAAAGTCGGCAGAAATAGCCCGTCGCCCCCCGCTCCCCGCCCGGCGCCGGTTTCTTGACTTCGCGTGGTCCACGCGTTCGCAGGAGACAATCGAGGCGAGCCGCACCGACAGGAAACTCCCCGCTGTAAACTCTCGGCAGAAGGAAAAGTGCCTCTGGGCAGCCTGCCCTTTGCCGCCCCGGCTGCCTCGCTGTTGTTTCTTCAAAGATTCTTCCAGCTTTTATGCCTCGGCTTTCTTCTCTCTCTGCCCAGCCTCTCCCCCGCCCCTTTCCTCCTCTCCCCTTTTATGACACAGACAGCCCAGATGGGAAGAGCCTGCAGCTAAAGCCAGTCCAGCACCCCATCCTGAAAGCTGATCTTGCTGATCTCATCACCGAGGGCTACTAATCCAATGACCGGAGAATTAACAACAGATGGTGACGCCCCTTCTCTCTCCCCCCCCCCCCAACTCGCATCACCGCTTAGCATACAAGCGAAGAAGAAGAAGAAAAAAAAAGCCCGCCCGCGAGCGACGGAGGGCGCGCACGCGCGCGCGCGAACGCCCACACGAACACGAAGTGCGAGTCCACCAACAGACTGCAGAAGGGCAACAGAACTGGTCTCCCGGTGGCCCAGACTGCATTTCCTGTCTGTATACACACTTCTCTGCCAGAGTTTCACAGGCGGGAGCTGCATTATTTAACTCCTCGTGCATAATTAGTACTTTACAGTCAGGAAAGAAGTTCCTTGATGTCTGCGATTTTGAGAAACGGGTTCATAACAAGCATGCTTTCGTTGTTTCCAAAAGATGCTAACTCTTTTTCAAAATTGTTAGTGATACCCAAGCATCCAGCTCTTTCTTTTGAATCGATTGAATGTCATGCAGATGGCTTTATTCCAAGCATTAATGCTCCCACCCCACCCCCTTTTTTAAAAAAGAAAAGTTGTTAATATAAAAATGAAGGCTCCTCTTTTGATGGGTAAATAAACAGAATGTTGATCCTGAAGGAAAACAAAAAATCCCAAATCTCGTGCAGTGAATGAGAATTCAACAGGTAGGATTAAATTTGCATCTGAAGCCTATTTGCATTTTTGGTTCTGGGCAGTCTCAAAGTCTTTCATTGAAATAATGCTTCTCTTGCAAAATTACCACATTTTATCAGTATAAGCACCATTCTAACTCGGGTATAACTTTTTTTTTTACCCAACAAGTACTTTCTGTTGTTAAGACATGCAAATGGACAGAACAATGAACTAAGAACACTTGAGGGCTCAACCTTCATGCAATCTGGGATTCTCCTCCCTTCATGCCCTCCAGCAGCTGGTTTGAAGAGGCCTACAGCTTGTTATAATGACAGTATTTAAAACCACTGATAAGTCTTATTTTCGTAATTTTTTTTAAAGTGGTGGTACCCATGGTGGGCAAACCATCTGCAGATGAATTCCATAATATAACTGAAAAAATAATTTCTTTTATATGTGCCTGAATCTAGAACTGTTTAACAGATACATATGCTCTTCAAGCCCAAAAGCACTACAGTTTACAAATTACTATACTGTAATTATTATATTGTTACATATTGTAACAATAAAATTCAACCTACCAATTAAAACCATAAAATATCTAAAACATCTGGTTAAAAATGTTTTAAGACTGCATATAAATCCTTCTGCCACTTCAGCTTTCTCTGTATGATGCATAATTTTATATACTTCAAATGCATCCTTTTTCCTAGACTAAAAAGTTGCTGCTACTGTAACTTCCTCCTAATTGGGTTGTTCCAGTCTTTTGATTTAGTCTAATAAATCAACTGATTCTCTTGAAATGATTTCAAATGTGATTTATATATATATATCCATAGGAAAATATGCTGAAAACTGAAAGCCTCTTATTTTATTTAAATGTTTTTGGATGGTTCATGCATCAACAGTTTTATTTTGTATGGAGAAACTGAGGGTCTATTCTACAGCTATTAACATTCTTTGATCTGAAATATCCAATAGTAGAGTGTTTCTAAAATGCCTTTCATCCATTTTGGATTAGCTCTTCCGCCCCCTCACTTTAAGTATTTTTGAAGATATTTTTATTTCTATGACAGTCTTTGGTGCAATATTTCTGGTCAGGTGGATTTAAAAAGTGCAATAGGTAAAAGCAGCAAGCTTCAGAGTGAATCCTTTGAAAAATTCTTAAGAACTGTTTGAAAGAAAACTGGATGGTTTAAAATACACAAGAGGCCAAAATAGCTGAAAGGACTTTCACCCAATGCTCATTTTGCAAGTAGGCCAGTGGCTCTAAGATGGTCATTCCTCTAAATGTACAAAATCAAGAAAGCTTTGCCCTGTTTTTATTTAGTGCCCCAGAATGTTTAGGCTAGCTACTCATATGTATTCAGTAGGAAAATGCGCTTTATGTACTTGAAACATAATTGCGCATATTACAGGAGCTCCTAATGGAAAGATATAGCATGATTCTGTGTGCACTTCACATGTACCTTTCAAATTTCTTTTGATGGAGGCCAATCTAATTATCTACTATAATGAAAAATCAGAAGGAATCTGGTAGCATCTTTCAGACTACCAAATGTTAGTTAAAGGCATTAGCCGATAGCTTTTTGTTAAAAAAAAAAAAAAAGGCATATGCCTTTTACTAAAATGTATTAGTCTGAAAAAATAGCACCAGTCTCCTCTTGATTTTTTGGCTATCATAGACTAACATGGCTATTTTCCTACAATGTCTACTAGGGATAGATAGATAGATAGATAGATAGATAGATAGATAGATAGATAGATAGATAGATAGATAGATAGCATTTTATGTATCTATCTTTGTCAATATGAGAAATTAAGGGATTTGAAAATACCATTATAGGAAGAGGTAATTTTTTTTCCTGGCAAAACTGCCCCAGTCTACCCATTTACTCTGTCCCAAAGAATTAATGAACAGATCTTGAACTACATTCAAACAAAGCTATGGAGACCAAGATTCCAGATCAAGATTCCATTTGAGCAAGAATATAAAACAGTATTTTGTATTATTGATTCCTTATACAAACCTACTCCCTGAATGTGTGGAGGCAAGAGCAGGGCTCCACCCCATTTCTGATGTGAACAGAATCTAGTACCTACATATTTGGAATAGCGTTCAGAAGAGACTTTCTATTTCAAGTGTGAAGCCAGCAAACACAGCTCCCTTCTACAAATTCATAAAACACAGGACATGACTCTTCTGCACAGATTTCATATCATAGCCATGATTACCTGCTTTGCAAGGTATACAAAATAAGGCAATAAAAATGTTAAAAATCAGTAATAAAAAGTACATCTTTGTTATTTTCTTAAAAAGTAGTACGTGTTTTAAGTAGATCAACCAATACCAACAATGCCAATTTAATCTATTAGTTAGTTACTATACTTGTATCCAATCTTTCTTCTAGATTCAAGGCAGTGTTCATAGCCATCCCACACAGTCTCCCAAGCAGGCATAGATCAGATCTATGCTTTAAGGTCTGGCAAAGTCACAGCATTATTTGCCTGTACAGCACACTCCTTGCATTTGACTATGCAGACTGTGTCATGGCTATGGTCACAGAGGACTCTGGATCTGTGTAAGCTTTCTAATGTATAATGTGTTTTGTACTGAAACTGAAATAAATATTTTGCATAGCTTACTGTACTTGTTGGTAAAATGAAAAGTTCCCATCAGTGTTTCTAAAGTACATAGTGGTTATGGAGGCTTCCTGCCTTGGATGGAGGAGAGGGGTGGCACTGACTTTCCTACCAAGGGCACTCCTGTGCGCTAGATGAGTGCTCACCCATAGTTTCAGTTTGCAATCTTCTTCATACCTGCCCTCTTTTCATTTTTCTTTGTTTTCTTTGTATACTAGTACAGGAGTCATTCCAATATCCCCTCTTGCCACAAAGTAGAAAGTAAGTGTAAGGGTAGTTCCATCCCTTTTTCAGACTACAGGGGTGAAATCTTCTCCCTGGCTGGATTGCTTCCTAAACTCGAGGTGAGAAATCTTTGGTACCGTACCAGTACATTAATTTGCAGTTAATAATAGATGCTTATAAAAGTGATTTTTTTTTCAAATGAAGTTTATTTGGAAACACCCAATTAGTTTCTATATTAAAGCCTGCTACTATAAAGAAATAAATAAAGCCTTTATCTAGGTCTCAAAATAGCACATCAGTATCTACTAAAAGTGGCAAATACATTCACTGAAGTTTATTCTCAACCTGTTAAAAATAACTCTCATCTGTCCTGTTACTGTTTCTTCATAATGCAAGATGTAAGTTCTTCTTACAGTAAGAACTTGTTATATTTCAGCACATATAATATGTTAATATGCTTCCTATATAATTTGCATAATTCTCCTTAAAGGAGGATCAATGTCATAATTTCAATTCTTTAAATTTGATCTTGGCCAAAATGTTTTCTAGCCTTGTTCTTACGTAATTGTAAGAAATGAAGCTTAGGAACCAGAATTTCCCAAGCCAGAAAGTGCCATTATGTCAATATATATCAGGTGCTAGTCCCTTTCAGGCCTGTTTCGAGAATGTCTATTCAAAAGGGCAGGAACAAAAAACCCAGAATTTAAACTCTACAGCATAGATTTATATACACGCTTACTTTCTGTACTACTGAGGCAGATCTCCTGTATGGGTACTGTTTAATTTTTGTATGCAAAACCCTAGTTGTATCTGTGAGACTACTGCCCAGTAACCACTCCCTGAATAAGCCATTAATGTCTGGAGAGCTGAATTTCAGAGTTATACTCATGTGATACTTGAAAGGAATGACTATATACATTAGTGATTAATATGCAGTTCTGTGTTACTACCAATTCCTCTGCAGCTGGACAGAGAAAAAGGAAAGCACTGTCATTTCCTGAATTCATGGCTACAGGAATTTGCTGATTTTAGTAGCTAGGAGTGCTTTTTATTGCCAGTTGCAACTCTATCTGGAGAAAGTAGACCTTGCGTCAGTCATATAAGTATTTGTTGCATCCAGACAAGACTGCTTTAATGTGTAAGTAGATTTATCTTTAAAGACACCCTGGAAATGTCAGCTAATGCAAAACTCAACCATCCAGATGCTAGCGGCTGCTTGGCTGCTTGATCATATCAGTTTTGCAGCTCAGCATTGGTTTGCTGTTCATTTCAACTTCAGTTTAAAGTACTAACGTGAACCTTTAAAGTCCTTGACTGTCTGGGACTAAGGGACTATTTGGGCCCTTATGGATTTGTCTATGTCCTATAATCAAGTTGTAGGTATCAGCCATAGGGCCTTTTAAATGAATGCCCCATGTCTCTGGAATTCCTTATCCAGGAAAGGATAGTTATTGGGAATGCAATGGATAATAAATGGTATTGAATGCATCTTTTATTTCTGAATAACCAGTATCGTTTTTTTTAAGTAAATATTTTTAGAATAAATAAATAAATATTTTTCTCATAACATTGCTTTATTATTGCAAGTTTTATCTGTTTAGTTTGTTCTGTGTTAAGGTAACAATGTATCTGATTTTAAAGTTTTAATATGTTATGATTGAAGTATATTTTGCATTAACAGGTGATATGTATCTGCTGAAAATAATATGTTACAGAATTATGAACCATTCACAAATTGTCTAGAAGACAAAGGTCTTTAAGACCCTCCTAAAGGCCAAAGGTGCCTGTCGCTGGGAAATATTTTAGAGGTGCACAGTTGCAGCCCTGCTCCCCATTCCTGTCCTCATATTGACCAGCTTACAGGTCTCTCTGCTAAGCCATAGAGTAGGACCTCAGATATTATCATAGGCTTGGGCAATTATATGTATTCACATTCAGGCATCTTAAAGCTTTGATGATTAATTCTAGTGCTTAAATTAGATTTAGAAATGAATGGGTAATCAGTATAACAATATAACTTAGACAAAACATGATCAGACTACTACTTTCTGTGTTGTTACTACTATTTCCTGAACCATCCATAAGAGTAGTCCAACATAAACAGGACACATTATAGTAATTGGACATGGATGTAATGATTTCACACATCTCTGAAGTAGTAATTGCTTTCTCAAGATAAAGCCATACATATTTAGAAGATGGGATGATTATTAAATGCTCTTATCTAAGTTTTCTTTTATAACAGGAAACATCTTTCCATCATATTAGCTGATCCTTAAATACCAGATAATTCTTTCATTAGCATGTTAAATACAACCACAGCCTGTATCCCTTCATTAAAATGTATTTATTTCATTAAACATAATGCTCTGTGCTACATAAGCAGCAACATTCATGTTAGTAACAATTCAACACTCTATGTTCTGACATTCACAGTTTGTAACACCTAAACTAATAATGAAGGCATTGTCCATTGTATATTCATATTTATTTTCTCCTCCATTCCAGAGTATCTCAGAAGCATTATGCCCATACTTTTATTTCATTATTTAATCTTTAATTTTGTAGAATTAAGGTTTAGTATGAAACTCTCATTGTAGTGCACAATTTAATAATAATAAAAATAATGTTAATATTTCAATATTCAAAATAGCATTAAAGAAGCAGATGATTTAAAATCAAGACATTCATTAACATCCATAAAATGCTGTAAAATAATACTAGCGATAAAGTCAAGGCAAGAAAAAAAATCTGTTGGAATGAAGGGCTCTGACAGGCTCAAAAACTAACAGTTGTCTTTCTTTTTCAATAATCAAAAATAGCACATAATAATTCATAATAATTTGACAGCATCATACAAACCTCACCATGTAGCTGAATATAATAACTCATTTGAAAATGTACACTGCATTGTAATATGAATTAGGCAAACCAAGTACCTCAAATTTAGAGTAAGCACTAATTTTTACATTTTGCACTCTAATAATTTCAGTGGTATTTAGCCATTCTGTTGTTCACTAGATTCCATCTACAATCTGAGTCTTAATATCAGATTGTGAAAAGAAAACAGAAACTAATACTTTAGAGCATATTTAATTTAATGTTGTATTAAATTGTATTCAATTTAATGAATTGCATTTAATAATGTTTTTGACATAATACTTTAACCTAGTCACGCCATCAAGATTTCAACAAACACAAAATTCTGAAGCAAACCGCCTATCTAGTTTAAATTCCTATAAGTGGCCAATTAGTATAAAAATTCAAAAAACAGTGAATAATCTCTTACACAGTTTGAATACAAAAAAGTATGTGGCTGCAGACAACCATCTGGGGGCTAGGAACACAAAAAGGCTGCTAGTCAGAGTGAAAATATAAAGAAACCTTGGGGATTTGGACGTGTGCAACACAAAGATTCCCCATTGTCTTTTGTTGTGGGTGAAGGTCCTTTTCCCTTAAAAAGAATGCAGGAGCATCTAATCAGCGCTAAACATCAGGGAGGCAGTCCTCAGATGGCAGCCATCAGTTCTCGCTGGGACAGATGGTGAACAAAAGCGAAAAATAAACAATACATGTGGGCCAACTAAGTGAGCCATTCTATCCCTGAATTAAACACTTGTCTTTGGAATTCTGATAACGTACGTCTGGAAGGGAAACATACTTTATGGGATATAAAATTGTAATCTTGCAATCCAAGAAGACAATACTTCATAGGACAACAATGTCAGTGGAGCTATTTACTTTAGGTTAAAGCATGCTTCACCCACCTATAAATTTACTCACTCTTTTCACAACCTGCTTGGAAACGTCCTTAATCTTGAAAACTCTTTGGAAGCTCACTCAGTCCTGTAATCCCTGGTTTTCCTCCATATAGTTGCAAATAAAAGAATCCCACATCAGTGCTAATCACAATTTTAATAGTTACATATGTAGTTATACACAAAATTGAAGCACTCCAGTCAAATTCTATGCTCAGTGAACCCCTTATGAACAGAACTTGACACAGCATTTGCATGGTACAGAGTTAAATGTAACATCTTTCTGCAAATTCAAATGTACAATTACTATTTACATGCAGTTATTTTCAGATATAAAATAAGAAAATAATGAGTATGGCAGGTGTTTGGATAACCTTCAGTACTTTGTAATGTCTCTTTTTCCCTTTGGTGCCTTTGAGTCAGTG
This sequence comes from Python bivittatus, assembly GCF_059951505.1. Classification (NCBI taxonomy): domain Eukaryota; kingdom Metazoa; phylum Chordata; class Lepidosauria; order Squamata; family Pythonidae; genus Python; species Python bivittatus. Next base: position 33,141,679 of record NW_028277125.1, on the reverse strand, counting down.
TTGACTCCTGGTGGCTACCTCTGCAGTTTTCTTGGCAAGATTTGGAAGTGGTTTGCCATTGCCTACTTCCTAGGGCAGAGAGAGAATGACTAGTCCAAAGTCACCCAGCTGGCTTTGTGCTTAAGGTGGGACTAGAACTCACAGTCTCCTGGTTTCTAGCTTGTTGTCTTAATAAAAACTTCCAAATGCTTCCTGGAGCCAGCTAAGATAACCTTTATACTTCCTTTTCAAAGCTTTCACCACTCTGTTTTGCTGACCTCTTCTAGCTCAGAAATGTTCCTAAGTCTCCTTGGACAGGATCTTGAAGATCATAAGCTGTAGATACTGGGTGGAATATTCCATCAAGAACTGTTGTCCCATCAAAACCATGTAGATAAGCAAAGCCAGGCCTTCCTGAAATTCTGCTGCTATTGGACTCTGATGATAATCCTTAAATGGTTTAAAGCTTTTTCTGTAATGTCTTCATCCTGCATGGTTGAAGAACAGGAGAAGCTCTAGAAAGTCATCCTGAGAACTTAAGTATGAATGGAAGACTATATCATCAGACTGGGAAGATTTAGAAGGATGTTCTCCCTGAGAGAATCTTCCTGTGGGTGATACTGACTCCCCAGACAGGATACATGTTAAGAAACCCAATATATGGGATTCTAGTGACTTCCTTACCCAAGCAGAAAACAAATTGCTAAAGAACTGATTTATGAGTAAATCAATTCACTGATCTTTAATAATTTTTTAAATGTTAAATATATGAAGAATGTCTAGATTTGTGAGTCAAAAATACAAAAACAAAAGATGAGGATGGTTTATTGGCCTTGTTTGCAAATATTGATAAAATGTGATGGCTATTAATTTTGGCTTATCATTTCAGAGCAGTACAATTGTGCATGTCCCTCACCCTGCTTGTTGGCAGGAGAGGCTAATTAAATCCGGAAGTCCCAACACTTCATTTCATGTTACAAATGAATGAGGATTCCTAGTGTGTTGCTCCCAAGCAAGCTAAGAATCTGAAGTTAAGAACAAATCCTAACTTCAAATTCTGACTTCTTGTGTCGCTAATAGAGAAAAAAACAGACTACTGCACTGCTGCTTTCATTTACAACAAACACCCCAAATTTTTAAAATCCTCTTATAATATGATCCTTCAACTATTATTTCCCACCCCCATTGAAAAGCCAACTTTCAAATTAAAAATAGTCCACCAAATGTCATTCTCCATCTAATGTCTTTTTGTCCATATATATGCTCAAAACCCCTGAAGGCAAGTAGTCTATTGTTTGATTTTGTCTACTGTAGAAGAAAACTGAAACATGAATATACATTGCCTCTGTAGTCCATCTGCCTTCACAAGAGCAGCATCTGCTCCCATTAAAGATAAGGAGACTAAAGAGGGCAGAGCTCCCACCTACAGGGTCTGTATATCCTGTGGTCCTGCTTTATAGAGAAAGCAAAAGGAACAATGTACGCACTGGAGTAACATGATATGTGATAGGGGTCCTTCAAAGATGATTTAAGACATACAGATTTGCAAGTTGACTCTGGTACTACAGTAGTTATGAAAACTATTCAATACACAGAGATGTCATCAATCCTTAAGAGTTGGCATTTCTACTGTTTACATAATGATATGACTTTCTCATAAAGGTAGTCTGTCTTTCATATAAAATTAAGTACTAATGGGTTGTTACTCAGGCTAAAAGGTAGAGCCTTGTCAGCCCTGCAAGTAGGCAAGGTCAGGAAACAGGAGTTGCTAGGAGTCTTAAAATGTACTTTAATGCAGCTAAGGTATTGTAATAGAAATTGAAAGCCTGTCAAAGCCCCCCCCCCTCCCCGCCATTTCAACTTACGTCTGACACAATCAAGGAAAGTTGTTTTGAGTTTCTTTCTCATACTTTCTACTATCCCAGGACTTAGATATATATTTTTGTAATGGCTCAATGGTCTCCTCCCCTGTCCCTGAGTTAAACTCACATTACTTCATCGCTCTTGGTATGCCTACTTGCCCTAGCAGGAACATTATGGTATCTGTTTAAGCTCTTACAGAGGGGAAGAAGCAGTCATGCCAGCTCTATCAACTTGGACTATTCCTCCCAACAATTCCTAAGGCATGTGGAATCCTCCAACACAGTCATCTGCCAGGCTTTAAATGCTGCTTAGCAGAATGTACTTGCTTTCTGCAAGACCTCCAATTATTAGCTCTTGCAGCATAATCAATAATATTCTTGCTATTATGGAAGCAGAATCACTGTTCTTCTCACCACCCACCACCGCTCCCCAAAGTTGGCTGTTCTGTTACTTTTAGGTACCTTTCTGCTGGGTGAAGTTAGCTTGTGAGATAGGTCTGTCGACCACCATGTTCAGTACTCATTCCATCAGTTACAATGTAATATCTTGGTGCCTTTCACAATTTTAGCTATACCATCTGACAGGGGAATTGAAGTTTGGCAAGTCTGGAGAGCACCACATTGGAGAAAGTCCATATAGCAAGGTGGCACTTTAAGCCTTCATACACTGATTTTCCTCATAGCAATCTACACTTACTATGTTTTTAGTATATACTTTTCACTTTCTTTGTCAGAGCCCAGGTAAATTATAAATTCAGGGACCTAAAATGTAACAGTTCCTCTTGGCATAGAATACTGACATGGGAACAGGGCACAGTATAATTTATTTCTATACAATGTAGAATTTCTGGCATTACCTGAGAAGCACAGGCCAGCATTATGCTGCAGCTTCTTAAAGTAATATTTGGGAACATACTTAAAGATGTCCAATAGACTTGTTCAATACATGGGAGACTAAAAGCAGTTTTATGCCATTTATTAGTAACTCAGATAATCTGTGGGCCTGATTTTTTAAAAACCTTTAGGAAATTTCTTTAAAAAACAAAATGAATGAATCCAACTTTTAATGCAATTGGCATGAATTACAACATTTGCTCTTAAGAGAATCAATTGTTTTATTTATTCCAAGCTCAGATACAAAGGAAGTTTAGAAAAGCTGACGAAGTATTTACTGTACTTTGTTTTACAGTTTAGTTCTAGCTCCCTTTTGTATGGGAGGGGAGACTAGGTTTAATGGCAGAAGACTCAAATATCATGATCAAAGTGAAGAGACAGAAAACAAACATCTTTTGGGAAGCTGGAAAAGCTGAGATTTAATAGAAAACCCTAACCCTAACCCTAACCCTCACCCTAACCCTAATCCCTTTACTATCTGAACTCTGCAGAAACTATTACAATCAGAACTGCAAGAATCTTTAAAAAGGTTTGTTTTGAATACATACTAGTTTTATTGGGATGTTTTTAAATGTATTTTTCCTACTGAAGAAAAAGGGAAAAGGAAAAGGGAAGAGAGATGTCTGTGTCCTTGCAGAATTTATTCTGATCTAATTACTCCCTAAGACACAAAGGATTAGCTAAAACAATTATATCTTTGCATTCAATATGTTACAACCAAATCTACCCCAGTTCACTCCCCCTGCTGAATATGTCAGGGATTCTGCCAGAATTCCTGATACAATTTTCTTGCAAATCACAGTCTGAGTTTGGCCTCAAATCCTGGATTTTATCCCAGGAAAATTCACACCTCAATAAAAAACTGCTAAATACTCTGTTTTGTTTTTTGTTTTTTTGGTCAAATATAGCAAATAGCATTATTTCCTTCAGACTTGTTGCTAAAAAGACCCATTTATTTATAAGGTTTGTATACTGCTGATCAGACAAAGTTTCACAACAGAAAATTAAGTAAAATATTAATAGCAGAAACAATGTCTATAAAATGATAGGCATAATTCACAGCAACTAAACAGAGAAAGAGGAAAGGTGGGATAGCTAACTTTGAGTAGAAATATTTATCAGTACAGAGCAATTCGCTGTTTGAAGCATCAAGATGTGTGCAAACAGATCTTATTCTCAACTAGAGTTCCAAGCTGTCCTTTTATCAGAAAGATCCTTATGTATTTTACTGAAAGTATTGTGACTAAGCGGGGTAGGATGATGAAGTCGTATATGCTGGTATCATCACCTTTCTTTGCCAACTTTGCTCATCTTCCCCTTCCACCTCCTGAAAGATCCTTATATTCAGTGGGAAGGAATGAAGAGGTGTTCTACATGCATTTGTTCAACTGCAAGTGCAGAACTCAATTGTGGCCCTGATTTATTAGGATTTTCAATCACACTATTTGACTTTAACTGAATTTGTGTACAGTGCCTCCTCATATTCCTTCCTGAATACAAGTCTAAAGAAAGGAAGGTACAAGGCAGCAGGAGAATGAAAATATGGGGCCAACATTTCCAATCTTTTCTTCCTACTCAATTTAGCCCACATTCAGTAACATATCTGAAGACTATCATGTCACTGCTGTCAGAGAGAAGCCAAAAACCAAGAGTAGGACCAAGAAATCAGAAGCTAAGCATAAAAAGGCTACTGTGACTCTAATACCTCTTATAGCCATTCTTCTCTAGGAAGGTCAAATGGATTACCTGATCAGAAGAGAGCAGTCCCAACTTTGACAACACTTTATTGATCTAGAAGAGGAGTGAGTAAACTATTGCGGTGATGCATGTGGCCCCAAATCTCCTTTTGGAATCATGAAGCCCCTTCAACCACAGTTGCTAAAACTGATAGTGGAATTCCCTGCTATTTTAAAGCAGGAAATGCACTAAAACTTTAGTATTAAGCCCAAGAATGGGTTCACATAAGAAAAAATAAAACTCTCAGAAAAAAATAAATCATGTTCCTATCTACCTGCATGATACATGTCCATTTGTTCTATATCATCCTCTTGACTGCTGTGGATTCTACTATCCTCTCAGTGTAGTACTTACAGACAAAAAAGTTGTCAATTCCTGTCCTAGAAGATGCTCCAGAAAGAAGTGCTTGAGCTTTGCAACACAAAGTAGCTACATATCTGAGAGTTCTAGATCTTAGGCCTTTCAAGAGTGAGTCTGATGGGAACTGCAGTTAAATGCTTGTGGGGGAGGGGATACAAGTAAATATATTCATTTTAAAACATTGATTAAACATTTCAAAAACTGAACTTCTTGTTCTTTGAGATGCAATTCTTCCAAAGTTGATAAAAATAAGGTTTGAAAAACCTATAATCTGAACTGATCAAGGTTCCCACTTCCAGATTTCTGTTTCTTTTCTTAAATTGTATGTTTTTCAGTTTTGATGTGATCTCCTTGTATATTTGCAGGTCCAGGATAATTGCTCCAGGTAGTGGGCAAGCCTCTTCCCATAGAAAATGATAAACATTTCTTGGAAGACTTGTAGGAGTCAACCTCAGTCTGTTTTCTATAAACTGTATATTCCTAGACATTTAATGAGTTTGGTCTGACTGTAAGCAATATACAGATGACATAATATGTGGCTCTTTTACTTCAAACAGTTAAATCAAATTAACATCCCATATAAATCAATTAATTGCATTGCCTGTAAATGTGCCAGAGATGAGAGTTAGCAGCTAGCAATTACAGCTAGATAATAAAACGACATGAGACCAAATTCCATAGAGAAACTGGGTTTTCCTTAGAAAGCAAATGTTAGAAGAGACAATGGAGAAGAACATTGTTGCAGGGATAGAACTCTCAGGAAATGTGGCAGCAGCTGTAATGATACTGGTAATTCAGGAGAAGCCAGGCAAGTGGAGAGGGGGCAGGGAATAGCTTAAACTTTTATTTCCACAATTTCAGCTGCATGGAGATTGCTGGGGAGGAGGCTTTGTGTTTTGTGTGCGTAGTCCGATGGACTAGCCAGCACTGTATCTGGTGCTTTTGTTACTGGGAGTTGGGGAGGGAGAGGAGAAGGAGGGGGGGAAATTGCAAGGCACTCTCTACAAAACTTAAATATGAGAATAATTGTTCATTACATATCTGGATTTGCAAATCAATCAACTAACCTAAACTATGCAAAGAGGTATTTGTTAAAAATTCTGTAGCATTCTGATAAAATGTTCTTGAAAAGTATTACAGAAAAAAAAAACTATTTCCAAAAACTTGCATTAAATAACTTAAATTTGGAAGATTTTCTCCCTCCCTGCTTCCTTCTTCAAGGATTATAATAGTTCAAGCCTATGTACATTTTTTTTCAAATTTGAAAACTACATATCTTACAAATACATACTGAGAATATAAACTTACCAGAAACTATTGGGTAGAAATTATAACTGTAAGCATTGTGCTTACTGATACATTTCTGCTCCATCCAAGATTTTTACGTTGAAGAACTTAAATTTTTTAATTAAAAAAGCTGGCATGGTGCAGAGCAAAGAACGAATCTTCAGCATTTTTATAAAATTAAAATGGTAGATAGTTGCAGCCCAGTACATTGCTTGAAAGGATATTGCTTTTCCCAGAAAAAAAGATAAACTGGAGAGATAAATAGCAGGAAGTAATCTCATAAATTTGCCATCTGGTAAATGAATATCCCCATCCCCTCTACATTTGACCCAATTAGGCTTAGATCACACACTGTGGTTCTGTCTTTTCAGTAATGCTTATTAATTATTTTATGGTACAATTTATTATTACCATTAGATTATTTCTCCTTGAGCTATTTGTTTACTTATTTACTAAAATGTGTAGCCCACCCATTCCAAGACTCTGGGAACCACTGTGATATAAATGGCTTTTGAAATTTTGTCTCATGCTTGAATCTGATTTTGTAGAGGCTCACTATTATGTAACTTTATTGTGCAGAATGTTTTGATTTGTTAAAAAATGTACATAAATAAAAAAAGTTTGGGGAACAGGCAATCCATTGGAGCAGTATTTTATGAATAGGTAAGACCCTACAATAAACATTTTGTTAAAATAATTTTATTAAAGATTATAATTGCAATAGTAAAAACTAACACAAACTAAAATAAAGAAGAGTAGAAGGAAAGTAAAAAGTGCAAAGGAAAAGAAAAAAAAGGAAAAGGAAAGAAAAGAATATAATAAAGAAAAACAATATAAATATATAAAGAAGTGACTTCCACAAGTATAAACACTCCTCCTCTTAATTTACAATCAATGATCTCTTCATCCCATGTCCCATCTCTTATCAAATCCATAAAGCACCGTCATTTCAGTCCTGCATTAAGGACTGAAAAAGTGCATTAAGGGTTGCCAGAAATAACAACATATCTATTTTAACCTTGATCAAATAAACCAACTTTATATTCCTTCCCTTTACTTCTAACAATCTTAATCTTTAGCTCCTTCGAGTAATGTCTTAGAAGTTGATTTCTTTTATACCCCTTCTCACAATTTTCATCCAACCTCTTTTGTAAATCTAGTATAAAAGAATTATCCAGGTCACTCTCTTGGTTATTTGTAATTCAACCAATTTCTTATGTATGTCCAATGAAACATATTTTTCCATGTCATTCTTGTAGCCTGTCATTTGTAGATCCACTTTCAATGTCATCACTGTCTTGTCAGATAAAACATGTTCCTCCTTTTCCAAAGCATCTTTTGGACACAGTCTATCCATAGAAGCAAACGTCACTATTGACATTGTTGATATTAACTTCTAATTCCATTTTTGAAAGTGTCCTTCAGTATTTCCAATGTTATAATATTTTGTGTCATTCTGTAGCTGTTAATCAGGTTTATGTATTCTTCTCCTTTAAAATCTTTAGTTCCCTCTAGTGTCCAATTTTTGAAATTGTTTATCTCTTTTATGTTCAAAACAAATCAACTTTCCCACAGGAAGGATTTTTTATAATTAATTCCAAAATCTTATTTCAAATTTATCTGAACCCTTAATCTATTTATGACTTTCTAAAATCAAAGTCTTAATTAGCTTTTTGCTATTTATTTCATTTCCTTTTTTTTTTTTTTAGGTTCTTAACCTTGTAGTCAATATTTTATTTCATTAAGGATTGAAGGCAGACTCACCTGGTGTTTTCAGACTTGTCGATCCAAAGGTTTCTAACAGCTGAAAAGTAGTTAACATGCAATTTCCAAATATGATTAGAAAAAGAAGTATGTGAACTAAGTGTTCTTTTTAAAGTGCCAACCATGGTTTGAGCAAGATGGCTATTCTCTCATCTCCCAGTGCTCAAAACGCACTGGAGACCACTGTCCTGCAGTCTCCTCACAAGGAGCAACTGTCTGGAGTACTTGTGGGCAATCTCCCATCATTTCTTTTTCTGGAGAGATTCGGAGAGCCAGTCTACTCACCAGCTCTTCGTTCTTCGCTGTAACCGTCAGCTCCGCTTTTTGCCATTTCTTCCTCTGGAAGTCCCTATGGTAACCATTTTGTGAAAGTGATCACGTTATTCTCAACATTCCAAATGTATCCACTAAAAATAAAATACCTGGCTTAAAAATACCTGGTGAACCTCTGTGATATAACTGGGAATGCCCAACTAGAAATTTTGATTGAATGCTTTCGAAGACTCTGGAAAAAATACTGAATAGTCTTTCATAACGAACCTGGGGTTAGTTTATTGTCTGTATTTCCTAATGCTGATAAGAAAATGATTAAGTTAGTTGCAAGGACTGTTATTGCAAAACACTGGAAAACCAAATACAATGAAATTTAAATGGTTTTGATTGCAACAAAGGCTTTGGAAAACTACCCAGTGAAGAGCAAATTGAATCAAATTTGGTCACCATTTATTAGCCACATTAATAACATTCTTCCTAATTATTTTCACGTGTATAGCCAGTCCATTATAATATGATATATTCCATTCACAAATATATGTTTGAGTCTTTTCATATTTCATAATAACTTCTAAAATTTGAATCCATAACAGTCATTCTATAAAAGGAGGACCTACTTGTATTTAGTGATATTTCTATCGTATTAACTGAACATTATTGACTGATTTGTCTTCAGCCTTCTGGATCACCTTCTACACTTCTTTGCAGTATCTTCCAAAATTTGGGGAATCTGGGATGAGAAGGGGAAGTGATGGTCATGAACACATCTGAATCCCCACCGTTTTCTGCAAGAATCATGATATCATGGCTTTTCTGGATTTGGCCCAATGATTCTGGCTTTTATAAGTTCTTCTAAGTTCTAAATGTTCATGTTTCTATTTGTCATAAATAAAATTGTGTGTGTGTGGGGGGAGAACTAATCTGTTTTGATGCAAACATTAAATAACACAATATTGAATATTTATGTTTAATATAGTGCCATCAACAGTTATGACAGTTTACAGTGCTTTAAAAGGAGGGGCATCAAACTTTATCACAATAGGAGCCATATACTAGAAAAGAAATAAGAATTAAGCACTGAAGTTGAAGGCTTAGCAGAAGGCTTACTTCTAAAAAGAAAAATGGAATGAAGATTAATAAAATATTTATATCTTCTCACATGAAGGGAGAATTATTTTAGCAATGGGAAGCATAGGTATGCTTTTAGCCCTTATCCCTGAATCAATCCTGCCATTTGCAGACTTGACCAATGGTTCTACTAGCTTCTTGATAGCATCAGAAGTTCAAGGCAACCTAGAACCAGATTATCATTGTTTTTCTTTGGGAGGCAGTGAATCCAGCAGCCTTGAAAGAAGCACTTGTACACTCCCTGCTTAAAAGGATCTCCTAAAATACTTAAAAGTATTTTATAATTATCACCCAGTCTCTAACCTTTCCTTTTGGGAGAAGGTTGTTGAGCACCTGGCGGTTATTTGGTTGCAAAACAATCCAGAGAAAAGTGGTTAGCTGGACTCTTTTCAGTCAGGATTTAGTCCTGGAGTGTGGGACAAAGACAGCACTGGTCATTTAGTGAATGGCTTTAGTTGGGACCTAGCTGGGGGTAGGTATACCTGTCTTGGTCCTATGTACCCTTTTGGTAGTTTTTCATACCATTAGCCATAATATTCTTCTGGGCTGCCTATAAGAGGCTGTGCCCTGGGGTCACTGTGTTATAGAGGTTCTGTTTCTAACTAAATGGGCAGTTTCAGTCAGTGGTAGTGAGACAGGCAAGGTTGGCCTGTAGCTAGTTGCTTGTGGAGTGCCACAGGGGTCAGCTTTATTCATTCATTTTTATGCAGATTTAAAACTTCCCCAACTCCCAATGACTCTGGCAGTTTAAACCATAAAAAGCTAGAACAATACAATAAAAGATCAAAGAGTTCTTTTCCCCTCTCTTTATTCAATCAAATTAAGATTGAATAAAGAAATTTAGAAAGAAAAGAAACACACTTTCTGGCAGTTACATGACACTGTGGCACCAATGGCATCTTGATCCGTTCAGTTAAGAGATTTCATAACTGGAATTTTTAATTTCCAAAATACAGTTTACTACTGAAGCAAAAAGTCTTATCCTCTGTTTATAGAAGGTAAAAAGGCTTCTGTTTCTTCAGAGATCCACATGAGTGGTGGACACTACTAGAGCAGAGCCAGTAGAATATAAATATTAGAATATGTAGAGGCTTCAAAAATTAGGACAAAAAAACTGCTCATAAGCACAGCACCTCTCTGCTATTTGTTAAAGCAGCCTACTTTTTCACAGGCTTTTGCTTTAGCAGTCACATGAATTGGCTTAGTGTAACTAGGCAAGGATGGCATCCATAAAAACTAAAAGGACACATTGTCATCTACAAATTATACCCCCCCAAAAAAAATGTTCTAGGAAGTATACTTTCAAAAAAAATTCTATGCATGCAGAGAGTTACATCTCTCTACCCTGCCCCACTTTTTTATTCTATATTTGGCAAATAACTTATTTACAAATTAAACATACTATCTTATTTACTTTCTAATATAAGCCTACGCAAAACATTTTTTGTAACTGTGCAACTATGCAGTCCAATCCTATTCTTGTTGTAAATCACTGATCTGCAGTTCTCTGGACAATATCTCTGGAATAGAGGCACTGAAGGATTTCTTTTGAATAAACCAACACAGGATTACAAAGTCTTATGCGCAACATTTTAAATTAACTGTACCCCATCATTATCACATATTTTCTTGAGCACTTGAAAATACCTAAGATTTTTCAAACAGTTAAGTGATCCTGAAAATTATGGAAAAGTCATTCAACTACTCTATATGCATGTTATTCTTTGGATATCAAAGTATTTGGGAAAAGATTGAGATCTGCTTCCTGAAATATAGGAAGTTCTTTGTCAAAATGCTGCCAATTTCTATTTCTTTAGATTTTTATAAGATACATTTTAGTCCATTAGAAAGTCGAGTTCCTTTGAGTCAAGTTTAACTCCAGGTGAATTCATGAAGACATCCATGTATTTCTTATAGTTCAAGCATGTGCGTTAAAAATATGCTTTTAAACAGAAACCCCCAACTCTACACCAGCAAAATGGGGGGATTAGGGGTGGGGGCAATGACTCCTGGATTACTTGATAGTTTCATGCTACTGCTTGAAATAAGTGATACACAAAATTTCCCAAAGACTTGTAAGATTCAGTGTGAGAATGATGAAGAAAATCATTAAGTTTTATTACATTGTACCAAGTCATAATGTGGGTAAGGAATCTTAAAAAAATTCTCTTGTATGAAACTGAATGGGAACTGGTAGAAAGTACACAGGATAATTTCTGGGCATGACTTTAGCTTCTTTATAATGATTTACAATAGTTTTGGCAGGGGATCAAACATCTATGAAGAAGATATTCAAGTTAATCAGAACCATTCACAGAATATTCAGATTTTTTATCATTTCCACCAAGAACCAGGATCAATCATTATTTCACAAATAGAAGGAAAACTGCATTATCCGGAGTAGCATTCTGGAATTATTTTCAGATGCAAATACATCATGTTAAACTTGAATGAGCAAAGAGAAACAGTTCTGCTGTACTGTATATAATGAAACCAGCATATCATACACTTCCTATACTGGAATGTGTTCCTAGCTCTTTTAGGAATATTGGTGATTTGACCCTTCTTGGATCAGAATTTAGCTGTATTGCTAATTATAGCTATACAGGAGAAAAAAATTGCCTTGAAATTAGCATGGCCATTTAAAAAAAAATCTACCTGTTGCAACTTGTGAGATACCATCAGTCAAAGGAAGGGAGACACATAATTCCCTTATAAATGGGATATTCTGACTTCTAGGGAAGAAATGGCAAACTAAAACTTCACTGGGAGCGAAGCTGATGACCACAGTGGAATGAAGAATTGGCGACTGTACCAGCTCTTCAGGACTTTTCTCTGGACAAGGAGAGGACTTGAAACCACCCACAAGCGTCCAGACAGTTGCCCCTTGCAAGGAGACCATAAGACAACAGTCTCCTGTGGTCTTAGAGTTCTGAGAGATGAGGGAATGTCATCTTTGCCCAAACCACAATTGGCACCTTTATGGATGCAGAGTTCACATGCTTCCTTTTTAAATCACTTTTGGAAATTGCTTATTAACTGCTTTTCAGCTATTAGGATCCTTTGGAATGACAAGTTTTACAGCATCAGGTGAGTTTCCTTTAATCCTTAGTGAAAGAAGTTTTAGATATAAGTTTAAGGACCAGCTCTTTTTCTTTTGGAATAAACAGCAAAAGGGTAATTAGAACTTTGATTTTGGAAAGTTACAAATGGACTAAGGGTCCAGATGGATTTGAAATAAGATTTTTAAATTAATTATAAGAATCCTTCCTTTGGGAAAATGCTGTTGTTTTGAATTATTCAAAACAAAACAAAACAAAACAAAACATGGTCAGATGAGACTTTAAAGGTTGGACAGAAGGAACCAGAAGGAACTAAAGCTTACAACTGAAGGAAAAGAACACTTAAATTTGACTTACTAATACAGAATGGAGCAAAATATTTTAACACATGGACACATTCAAGAGTATTTGTGAACAACGGACCCAGAAGTTAATTTTAAGAGTGTCTGCCATTATAGATAGACTGTGTTTAAAAGATATTATGGAAGAGGAACAAGATGTACTGGACAAGACTGAGACTGATTTGAAAGGGGATTTTAAAATGACAAGCTAACAAGAATGACATAGAAAAAGATACTACACTGGATATACAAGTGAAACTGGTTGATGTCTTATTAATTTAAAAAGATATACAAATAACAAACCAGAAGAGTGACTTGTTGGCCTTGTGGAGTAAACCAGGTAGGAATCACAACCAGATGAGCTAACTCTACTTTATTATAAAGCTACATTGACAGAATCTTGAAAGTCTGAAAGTACAATTCTCCCCCACCCCCATCTCCTTTACAGCCAAAGAAATTAGGGAGGGTCTCTTTTGAGCCTCTTGCTCCACCCACTACCCAGTTGCATGCTATGCTGTCTCTTATCTGACCATTCCCTTGGCAGTCTCTCTTTCCCCAGTCTCCCAAGGTCTTTCCCACATACCATTACAGACTTGGATAACTTTCCTATATTGGATTTACAAGAGACTTCTTAAAGTTTTGAAGAATTTTGTGAGAAGGGACAAAAAAAAAAAAAAAGGAAAAAATCAAGGTCTAGGACATTATTTGACAGGATTGAAGATCAAGATAGTTAAAAGTAAAAGGAAGGAATTTATAGTTGGTTTATCTGAACAAGGTTAAAATAGATTATGTTGTTATCTCTGGTAACCTTTAATGGACTTTTGCTGATCAGGACTGAACTACGAGGTTTTAAGGATTTATTTATAGATAAGAGATTAGTTATGGGAAGAAGAGATCATTTGCTGTATTTTTAGAAAAGATGATAAGTTACTAAAATTGTTTATACTTGTGATGAAGGGGGAAGTCATTTCTTTATGTATTTCTTTTCTTTACTATATTCTTACTTTTTCTTTCTTTTCTATTTTTCTTTCTATTTTTTTCTTTTCTTTCTATTTTTTCTTTTTATTCTTTTATTTTTCTTAGTTTGTATTAGTTTTTATCTTTTTAATTGTAATGTTTAATAAAATTATGCACACACACACACACACACAACTTTTTATAAAACAAAGAACTTCATTCTTATTTCTATAAACTATTCTATTTGTTTCCTAACTTCTATGTTTTCTATTTTATCTTCTGCTTTACTTAAACTACACTTTTACAGTCTATAACTCTGTATTCTGTAGTTCAGCTTATTCCTATATTTTATCCTTCCATAACATTGACCCAACTGGAACTTCTGGCCTGGCTCCACACTGTCCTGATCCTTTGGAATATTGTGCCCAGAATTTTCACAAAGAGAAACTATTGAGCTGAGATTAGAGGTTTGTGGGAATAAGAAGAGGAATATGTTGAATAAGGATTACCTGCAGCAAATGTTAGATTTTTACTGACTTTAGAATAGTGATATGATGCCAACTAATTTAAAACTCTGCAAACATGATAACCCACTCCCAGCTTTTTGTGCAGGTAACCGGGAGGAAGAGACAGACAAGCAGACTTGCTGAGTCTTTAGACCAAAGAACAGATGTGTTCCCACTGTCTTAAACTGAACATGGATAAGACAGTAATGACTGTATTCTATCCTAGCTCATCCCTTTTTTTCCTGTTTCTTCCATTAGTTTTCAAGGCTACCAACTGCAGGTCTCCTTGGTTGTGAGGAATCTGGGAGTCCACTTCAATGGCTTTCATCATAAAACTGTTAAGATCTGAACATTTCATTTAATGAGGGTTCATATGGCCTGTCATTTCCTAATTATCAAGATGGCTAAATAGGTGGTTCATGAGCTGATTGCATTGTGCTTGGATTATTGTAGCAGCCTTTAGGTTCGGTTATCCAAGACCTCACTCTGGCCCTAGATTTGTGTCCAGAATGCTGTTGTTCATACTATTATGAATCTTATTTTACCACTAGCTCTTTTTATTCCCAATTCTTACTTTGGCTGGGTATCTGTGAAATATACTGGTGTAAATTGCTGGTATTGACACATAGTGCCCTGTGTATGGGTGTTCTCAGCTATTTGAAAGTTTTATTGGTGGCTGATGGGCCAGGGCATTTGATCTGATTACTATGCCAGCATTGATTCTTCTTTTTCTTGATCACTGTGAACCCATCAACATTTTTCTTTTTCTTTACTTATTAATGCACAGATGTTGATTTTATCCTTCAGAGGCTTATTTTATATTACAATTTTATACTTGACTGCAGTACATTATAGTACTATTATTTTTGTCCTATGTTTGTTTTATCCTTGGTTATAGGTTCATGATAAAGACAAGAACTTCTAATACTATTAGAAACAACAAACAAAAGCAACTTATGGACAGTCAACTAGAAAAGGCTCATGGACGATTGCTTTTATATAGGATAACTGCAGCGAGGAAGCACAGAGATGGAAGACTACAGAAACACGAATAATGGAGGAACGGATTGTGAAGATGGCTGAATTTGCAGAAATGGCTAAATTGACTTGTTTGATTAAGGAGGGAACTACAACTATTTTTAAAAAAGACCGAAAACTCTTTATGGACTTTTTGCTGAAAATGGATAAAAAATGAACTGGTGATTTTGGGATTTACTGCTTGATTAGGTTTGTCTAGGGGAAGGAGGGACCATGATATGCAATATGGGAGGGTGAAGATGGTAACTGCTGTGTTTGTAACTGCTGCAAAGAAGATCGGAAGTCACTTTTTCCCCTTCTTTTTTTGTTATCCTTCACTTTTCATTTTACCCTTTTACTATTTATTTCTTTTTCTACTTCTTTTATGTTTAGGTTTTTAAATCTTTGTAAAATTGGACTTCCGGGGGAGGCATGGTGAGCTAAGCATGTCTCCGGAATTGTGGAGATGACTGCAGCAAAGACCGAAGAACCAGTGAGTAGACCGGTTCTTCAGAACCTCCCTGGACAAGGAGAGCATGAGAGATTGCCCACACATGTTCCAGATGGCTGCTCCTCACTTGGAGACCACAAGACAGCAGTCTCCCATGAGTTTGAGGGCCAGGAGACAAAGAGATCAGTCATCAAGCTCAAAACTGCGGCAGAGCCTTTTAAAGGTCACTAAGCACTAACCTTGCTTTCTAATCACTTTCAGAAATTGCTCATTTAACCATCTTAACACTATTAGAGATCTTCAGAACAAGTATGAAAAGCCACCTGGTGAGTCTATCTTCATTTCTGAACAAAACAAAAATTAACTGTAAGTTTAAGAACTTAAAGAATTTGAAATAAATGGCAAAAAGCTAAATAAGATTTTGAACTAAGAAAGTTATAAATAAATTAAGGGTCCAGACAAATTTGGAACATTGAAACTTTTACTATAAGATTTTGGAACTAACTATATAAAATAAACAGTTTTTTGTGAGAACCAAAATTATTTTGTCTACTGTTAAGTCATAACAGAGGTTAAAGACTTTATTATTTAAATTGGATACTAGATAGGACTAAAGATTCCAGGCAAGTACACCAGCTTTTGGTTTTGATCAGTATTGGAATTTATGAAATGACACAAAATGCTACAACATTTGAAATATTACAGGAGATCTTCAAAGAATGAGGCCAAAAATTAGAAGTCACAATATCAACAATATCAGTAACAATGTCTGCTTCTATGGATAAACTATGTTCAAAAGATGTTAATGAAGGAATTATAGATGTGATACAAATCTTTCTTGATGCAGAAATAATAGAATCAGAAATATTGTATTAAAAAGTGTGAATTACAAGACAGAGAAGGCATTTAAAGTGGAAATACAAGTGACAGGCCAAGAGAATGACCCGGATAAGGACTCTACTGGATATAAAAAATAAGCTGGCTGAAGTTTTAAAAATGAAAGGGGAAATACAAATGATAAACCAAGAGAATGACCTGGATGTCTTTTTATTGGATTTACAAAAGAGGCTTCTTAAAGACTCAAAGAAGCCTTTGTGATGGGATAAAGAAGAATTGAAGAGAGATCAAATCCTACAACACTATTTGAATGAATTAAATATTAAAATTTTCAGAAGTAAAAGGAAGGAATATAAATTTGGTTTATTTGATCAAGGTTAAAATAAGACATGTTTTTATGAAGTTCTGTCAACTCTTTATGGACTTTTTGCTGACTACAGGATTGAAAAGTTGATGCCTTATGGATTTGCTTATAGATAAGGGATGGTTTATGGAAAGAAGAGATACCTGTTTGTAACCTTATAGAGGGTGAAGAATTACCAAATTTGTTTATACTTGTGATGAAGATTAGAAGTCACTTCTCTATATATTTTTCTTTTTCTTTATCTCACTCTTTCCTTTTCCCTTTTCCCTTCTTTGTAGTTTTTACTCTCTCTTTTTACTTTCCTTTCTTTCTCTGGGTTTAGTTTGTATTAGTTTGTATTATTGTAATTAAAATCTTCAATAAAAATTATGTATAATCTTTGTTAGATGGTCTTTTAATAAAAGTTATTTAAAAAAAGAAAGAAGAAACAAAAGCTTTTCTTCCTTTTCAGAAATGCATTGCAGATGGCTGGCTTTCCTCCTGAGATTAGTACTGTGAAAGGCTATCATGCTAATCAGCTAGCCAACAAGGAAAAAATGTAGCTGGTTTACCCATCCATGATTTAGATTAATCTAATGTGACTATGTCTCAGCTCTCATTGATTTTTCTCTTTTACTAATATATCCTATTTCTGAATATCATCAGAGACTCCCTGAATATATAGTAATATCCACCTGGACAGTCAAGATACTTATATAAGGCAAATACTTATACAATGTGCAATACGTTAAATTGATATTCATGTTGATTAAATTTCTCAATGTTTAAGAAAGGTGAATTGGTCTTCCAAAATTTAGGACACATTGTTGGAACAGAACTGTAATTAAAAGTATATTGTTGCATTTTTCTTGTAAACGTGTGGTCCTAAATTACATATTGTACTTACAAATTGTATTTGTACATTTTATATATTGATGTAAAATGTCAATAAGTAAAATATTTATGTATATGTTATAATGTATTAGCACAAGGTCAGATTAAAGGTCAAAGGTGTGTGAATGCAGTTTTCCCCTTGATAAATATTGAATTGTAACAAATAAAAAACTAGCACAGCTACATTTGAATTTTAGTGCTTGTTCCAGAAGCCAGTGGACTGGAAGACATTTAGTCTTTAGCCTCCTTGTTTCCTACATCAGAAGACACATAATAATCCCTCTAGGAAAGTATTGCCTGTCACATTTTATTATTGAAATAATGATAGGCAGATAAGTATTTGGTGGAAGACACAGTGCTCTATCTGTAATCAGTTCAAAGGCTTTTCTAATGATTTGACTCAAAGTTATATCCATTCAGTTTAATAGCAGCTTTGTTATTCTTGTTACTCTTAATGTAACCCTCTGCCCAGGAAACATAATCATGCATGTCCTTATAATACTACAAATACCACTGACATTGAACATGTCAAGAAGACAGCAAAACCTGGCAACTAAATATATTAAAACATTACAATAGAATATGCATTTCAATTCTTAGCTGTCAAGAGCTGGCATTTCAAGAGATCTAATAAACCAAAGAACTTCAAGTTGCTTCCTGTGAAAGAAGAACTTATTCTCAGACTGAACTTTTGCCAGATATTTCTATTTAACCATCCTTGATCAACATAATCTTCTCTGCTCATCTTTTACTGATCATGTTCTTTATTTTCTAGATCCTAACATTCACTATAAGTTTTCCTCATTATAACCAGCCCATAGATAATAAACCTATGATCCCAAGCTAGGATTCTAGATCTAAACCTGAAGCCAAATGTTGACATTGGCCATGGACACATCTGTCCTGCAAAATTAGTAATATATCAAAATTCAAACCATGCTTCTTTCTTTATTAATACATAGAACAGATAGGAGAGAAGCACCTGTGATTAATGAATATTTGTATTCCAAATGCCAATATACAATTGCTATTGCATAGTGAAGGAAAAATTACAGGCCAGCATTTTGAAGCATAGCAGAAAAGACACACTGCATTTGCATTTCAGAAGACACAGTTAACAAACAAACTCTAAACTCTGAAAATCGGTCTGTTTGAGAATTATTGCTGGGAAATTCATGTATGAAAGTAGTTTGCTACAATTATCATGTAAATTGTCACTGAAGTGGCTTCATTTTCTATTTAACTACATATAAACAGCCCTGACTTGTCCCTGCATAAGACATTTGGAATCCCCATTCCTTTGAAACACCAGCCATATCAACGCTGCTTCACAAAAAGGGCTATCATAGTCTATATTTCCTTCACTAAATTTTACAGACAACACAAGACAAGTATAGCTGGAGCAAAAGGATTCCTTCATTCTTGGAAGACAGATCAAAGTACTCTGTTTTCTTTGCATTATTACTTCCTCCTCAAATTTGTTAGGAGTGGCCCAGGTCCCTTCCAATGACAATCTTTCTTGCTGAATTAAACAGCCAGGTGGTGTTAAGTAACATGCTCTTCTGGCTGAGGGATGATTCTCAGCATCTTTTTAGGAGTTATCTCAAAAAGCTAGTTGCTTCTCTGTGTTTGTTTGCCTTCTGTCTGTCCCTCCATCCTTCCTTGTTTTCACTCTGTATTTGACTCTTCCTTCAGGCTTTTTCTGAGGATGCCATAAATCTCTCACCCCAACAAGCCACAGGTAAGGCTCCTTTTCTTTGAGTAGTAGAAAGGTGCATTTACTATATGCAGCTGCTTATACCTTAGGATACTGCAACATAAAGTAAGCAAACCTTGTCTTCATATTAATTAAACTGGGTTGCAATTTTAGCAGCATATTTCTGCTTATTTCTAACACCCGCACACTCTCTCAGAAATTTCTGTAGTTTTAAAATCTATTTGCCCTTTCAGTTTATTCCCTTAACAATTCCTTATTCTTGAAAATGAAAGATTTCTGCAATTATGGTGCCTGGTAAGGAGAAAAATAACTGCACTTTCCTTTTCACATATTGTAAAAGAGCTAAGCCAATCTTTTTGCCTGATATATATTGCCCAGCAATATTTTATGTATTTAGTTAAACATTACCATTAAAAAACAGCCTTCTTAATGACAGAACAAATTAGAAAATATTTTAATTATTCTACAAAGCTGGCCAAGAAAATCACCAGGAAATACCAAAGGCTGTACACATATCAACTTAAAATGATGAGACCTAAGGCTGTAAACCTTGCATCTAATTTCCCTATGTGCCTTATTGATATTCTAGAATGGTGTTTTTCAAACTTGGCAACTTTAAGATGTATGGACTTCAACTCCCAGAATTCCCCAGCCAGCTGTTCTGGATTTCAGGAGAAAGCTAAGAAGAGCCTTCCCCTGCAACATAGGCTAAAATGTTTCCAGGTTGGGTGGCTTTGGCAAACATTGCATCATGTAGCATGTACAGAATGCAGCCAGCCTAGAAGACCTTTGGCCAGAACTGCTGGAAAAGTCTTCAACATTGGCCCAAGGGGATTGAAGCAGTATGAATTCCTTTGAGAAGGTGAATCAGGTTGCTTATTTACTTTGGTGAAGAAAATCACATTATCTCCATGTTGTAAATCCATTAACAGATCAATTTTAAATCACCTTGCACAGGCCTAATCATTAGTATACAAGTGATGGAATGCTGCTGGAAGATCAGGACTAGATAAAGTGCAAGGACAGAGAACTAATACTTTATATAGAACATACACCTATAAACATTCTTAATGTTATATTTTCTGCTCAAGTCTTCATAGAATAGCATTCACTAAGTTTTGTTATTATCTATACACTTCCATATTTTGCATCTCAAAGTAGCATAATACACCTTTATATGCTTTATTGCTCCTGAACAAGTACCATGTTAACTTGAATTCATTGCTATCTTAGTAAGTCAAAGTTGGTAAAAAGACTGCTGAAATGAAATAGTCTCTGTATCAAAGGTAAATAATAGTTCTGAGTCTAGAAGCAATGCTTTATAATTTTTTTTTTCTGGTCAAGGGGTCTGAATAGACAAGGCTACATAATAGAAAAGGATAGAAACATGATTTTCTAGGTTTTTCTTCCACCACCACCCCAATTGTGTGTGTGTGTGTGTGTGTGTGTGTGTGTGTATGTATGTTTTTTGTTTTTGTTTTTGTCTGCGCTCAGTCATTGCTGACCCTGCAGTGACTGCTTGGATGAGTCCTTGCAGTTTTCAAGGCAACTGTTTTTCGGAAGTGGTTTGCCAGAGCCTCCTTCCTAGGGCAGAGCCCAGCTGGTGAGCACAGGAGGCGGGGTTTCCGTTGCTTCGCGCCCTTTTCGGGCGCGCACGGTTTTTCACGCTTACCGGCAACTGCTCCCAACTCCTTTTTTGCAAGGCGCCGCCAGCATTTTTCCTCCCACCGGAGTGAGAGTACCCATTTATCTACTCACATAAGTTTTCGAACTGTTGGGTTGACAGGAACTGGGGAGGAAACAGGAGCTCACCCTGTTTAATGCGAAGGCTGGTCTCGAACCGCTGAAGCGTCGACCATTTCTGGCCGGCAACTATATATATATATAGTATATATATATAAAAATATAAATAAATTGGTCATTTCACTCTTGTAGCCACGTCCTGATACTTGTCACTTTGTTGCTGCACTGCAGTGATAGAGATAATCCATTTGATAGTCTATTAAAGGCCATACAAAAGGAAGTCCAGGAACCTCATGTGGCCCATGAGCTATAACTGCCCATCCATTCTCCACAGCACAAACTAATCTTCCCCAAACTGCTGTCATTCAGATGTGTTGGAAGTACAATTCTCAGAATTACCAGCTAGCATATAGAATCAACAAGCTTGCAAAATTCAAACGTTAACACAGAGCTACCCAGCAGCAAGAACTTCTTTTTCTGCTACAAGTAGTGCTCAGGTTACAATGGCAATTGGGACCAGGATTACCATCACTAAGTGATGCGGTCATAAATTGTGATGTCACATGACTGCATAGCTTAACAATGGCAATCCTGGCAGTCCCAGTTACTATCATAACTCCAGGTTATGATTAACAACGCAGGTTGTTAAGCAGGAAAAGGCGGGAGACCCAGGCAAGGAGTGCAGGGATGGGGGTGCCGCAGATGGGTACTAGGAAGCGTGGGCGGGCTGGTGAGACCTATATATCCCACGCTACGGTGTGTGGACAAGCTGAGGGATGCTATGGAATACAAGATTCCTGGGAACCTGTACTCTGTAGTGGGGATCCTTGGGAGAAAATGCGGCGGGAGCAACTTGCGATCTTCCCTGCCAGCTTCCCATTGACTTTGCTTGTGGAAAGCTGGCAGGGAACATCACAAGTGACAATCATATTTCTGAAGGTTCTACAGACCTTTAGTGAATGGAACAATCATGGATTTGGAAATAACAACCCCCATGTCTATAACAGTACGATTATTTAAGCTTGCTGAAGGAAAATACTTAATAATTCAGAAGAAAGGAAGAGACACTGACCCAGTAACAAACTAAGGTAGCTGAAGCTTTTTAAAAACTGCTTTATGTTGTCATGCAATCCACAAAGGCTTTTAAAAGAAACCCATTTCTTTTAAATTAATGCATCACAAGGATTGTATTATTGGGTTACATATTTTTTATCATACATAGTGTTAGTTATATTTCTAAAGAAAAGGCTTAATGTTTTTGTTCATACAAACCCTACGCAGAGAGAGAGGGAGGGAGAGAGAGAGAGAGAGACTGATTCAATTTTATTATGACCTTCCATTTGATTATAGTTCCTGAAACAGTCATTTCAGATGTCCCTGGTACCTTGTTATACATTAATATAATTTCAAAAAAGTTGGTGCTTGTTGTTTTTGGCAGTACTGGAAGTGATGTACAATATAACTCAAATTAACTGTCAGAGGACATGTAAAATTATTTCAATATTATATTAAAAGGGCTTTTTCAGACAAACCCAATTTTTTCTTCCTGCTTTGTTACAATATATACCATAACTTGTCCCCAATGACTATAAAGCTTACAAAAAGAGAGCACACTGGAAAACCAACAGATTTTATTGCTCAGATCTTGAAAAATATGTAGCTGACATTTTCCCCCCCAAAAAGCTTATATAGAAAATATAGCTGGCTTAAAGGCCCTTACCATTCTTCATACAAAGACAACATAGGAATAAAAAAAAATGGTATGATAACATGTGTGCTTTTCTGGTATAGCTATAACAAATGGTCCCTTTTGAGTTTAGGAATTAACTCATTCAAGTACACTATTGTATTGTGACAATACTACATAGGCCTTTTTTACATTAAATCAGGCATGGTAGCTGGTTTCATATATAATATTTTGGGGAGAATGAGAGAATGCAGTAAAGATAGTAATGATAAAAAAGTGATGGGTTTGGAGGGGAGAATTTTGAGGAAGGAATATTGTCTATTTTAAGGCAAACACTACAGGTTTTCTATAGTTCTGTTGAAGTAGACTCCAAGAGCCATAAAAAATAGCTTGTGTTTGAATTGTTTATGAATATTGAAAGTTCTTGTAAGTCTACATTATCTAGCCCAATAATGCCAACACAAATGTTGTCTCCTTAGGGTCTCAGAGAAAATATGTGTTACATAAACTGTTTTAATCAAGAATATCAGTGGCACAACATGCCATTTTTAATAATGAACTATGATTTCCCTGACCATCATCCAAGACCATATTTTCCAAAATTATCAGGGATAATTTCATGAAAATAAAATTACTTACAAGAATTCAAGTCATTTGCATGCATATGTGAAGAAATGCTATTAAAATATAAATGATTTTTCCCTGCAGATTCTATTAAAATTGGGATCAGTGGATCACAAAAGCAGCAATTATTCCATTGTTTATAAACATTCAAAAATAGCAGTTCCTCCGTTAATGGGTATGAAACTGCAAATGTTTTGAACCATTCCAAAGAGTAATAGCTATCAGGTGTCAGTCTGTCATGTTCAGAGAGTTATCCTAGGCATCAATGGAGTGCCAAAAGATCACCAGAAAATGTGCTTGTTTTGATTGCAGTATTTTTTTTTGCAGTATTTGAAAATTCATAGAAATTGTCTTATTCCAATTCAAGCCCATTGTTTTCTCTAGCTCAGTGCTATCCATGTAGACTGGCATAGCTCTTCAAAGTTTCAGCCTGGAATTTCTCCCACCCTGGCTGGAGATGTCAGCAACCTTGTCAGAATGAATACTGAGCTATGGCCCCAACCAAATGAGGAGCAACTGCAGATCAACCAACCCCCTACATGGTCACAGCTGCTTCATGAATCCATGAGTAGCTACAGTATGTAAACATACATTAAGGGCCATATTTACATTTTTGTGGTTCAAGTCATGTTTATGAATGAATTCTTCTAACTGAGATTATTTCTAGTGCCTTCATTATATAATAAACCTCTCAGAAAGGGGCTATAGTTCAGCAGCAAAGCACATGCCTTGTCTACAGAAGGTCCAAGATTCAATCCCACAAATCTGCATCTAAAAGGATCAGCTAGAAATACATTCTCTGAGATCAAGCAACAAGCTGTTCTCACTAAAAACAAACTATACTAGGTAGGCAAACAAACATTCCATTATATACATCCCACTAACCAACATTGACTTGAATTTTTTCCTACACAATTTGACCTGATTCCACAAATATTTGAGAAAAGAATTCATATTTTCCTCAACATTTGGTTTCTCCTTTCTGAGGTGATGACCTCATTATATACATGCAGATGCATGCTGCTTTTCCAAATAGACATCAAAGTGTTCGTGCACTAATCTCATGCAGGATGACTTCCATTACTCATGCAGTTGTTATTACTATATTATTCCCTGTCACTAAGTCTTTCATTCATCTGCCTACATTTAAATCAAGCTTATCAGTGAGTTCTCTGAAGTCCTGATCCTTTACTATTATATCTGTTCTTGACAAACATGGCTTTTAACTCAAATATGGAACAGAAAAAAGTGATTGTAATCCTGTAAAGGATACACATCCTGCACATAAATAACTAATACAGGTAGTCATCATTTAGCAACCATAATAGGGATGGGCAATTTTGTCATTAAGCCAAGCAGTTGCTAAGTGAAACCATAACTGTGCCTATGAACTTACTTCGGCTTTCTTTTGCTTTACAGATCTGCAGAGGTCATAAATGTGACAACTGATTGTAAAGTTACTTTCTTCATCACTGTCATAACTGTGAACTGTTGCTAAATGAGGCAGTCACTAAATGAGAACTACCTATATAACAAACCATTGCTTAGTTCTCTTCCTCACATGCTATTTTTGTGTACAGATGAATTACTAAAATTATTGTTACACAGGAACTATATTCATGTGTATTTTTATGCCATATAAACATTATTCAAATGTCTAATTCAAAGGAAAGAGACTGAAGCTAAGAAGCTTGTCAAGACCAGCTGTTATTGTTTTTTTACATACTTCTATTACTGACTGAATAAAGAAGAGTACAGGTAGTCCTTGAATTATGACGCCAATTGGGACCAAAATTTCCATTGCTAAGCAGTATGATCATAAAGTCCCAGTTGCCGTCATTAATCCCACAGAATCCCACAGTCATTAGGTGAGGCAAATTCCCGCTGGTTTCCCACAACCAAGTCACTGGGAAAGCTGGCAGGAAGTTGCAAGTCCCCAGGTGGCTTGCAGGCAGGCAGGCAGGTGGCTGCTGCCCAGTGGGGGAGGGTGTGAGGCAGTGAGTAAAGGTGTGAGAGACACATGGCAAGGCTTGGACAGGATGCATGGAGGTGCGAGGGAGGCACAGCAAGGCTTGGGAAGGGTGTGTGTGGGTGCAAGGGAAGTGCAGGGAAGCTTGGAGAGGATGCATGGGGGGTGCGAGTGTCAGGCCCAGCCTAAGAACAACAGTGAAACAGTCCAGATGAGTTCAGTTCCTTTATTTGCTTACACCGTATAGACAGAATCTTGCCAGACTAAATCTATACTACTGCAACAAGTGGATATAACCTGGGAGACTTCTGGCTGTCCTGAACCTCTCAGCCTTCCCATGCTACACCTCCAGACTGTGTTGTCTTTTGTCTCCTTTCCCTTCCTGGCATGTACTCCCTCCTTCCTGATAGCCTTCCTCTCTGCTGCAGTCTACCACAGCAAGGGAGGCACAGCAAGGTTCAGAGAGGACCCACAAGGGTGCACAGGGGTGTGAGGGAGCTGCAGTAAGGCTCAGGGAGGATGTGTAAGGGTGCAAAGGAGGTACAGTGATGCTTGGGGAGGTTGAGCGAGAATGCATGGTGCATGAGGGAGGGTGAAAGGGAGGCACATGACACTCAGGGAAGGTGCCCAGGGGTGTGCAAGTGGCTGGCGTGAGTACAGAGGGGCTGGGGGAAAGTATGCAGGTGGGAGAGACATCCCAGTGACTTCCCCAATGACTTTCTGGGGAAGCTGGCAGGGAAGGTCGCAAATGGCAGTCACGTGATTGTGGGGCACTGCAACTGGTCAGTTGTAAGGGCAAGCTGGTTGTCAAGTGCCCAGATTGCGATCATGTGACCACGAGGGTGCTGGGATGGCCAGAACTCCAAGGACCAGTCATAACCACCATTCGTTCAGTACCATAACAACTTCGAATGGTCACTGAATGAAAGGTTGTAAATCAACAACTACTTGTAACTGTTTTTTTCCTTAATGAGTCTAAAGCAGATTTCTGGGAATATATGTCTACCTAGTAATACTTTTCTGATCACAATACTTACCTGATTACGGTTCCACCTTGGAAATTCAGGAGGGAAACATATGAACTGGTGGAGAAAATAGTTGGGCCCTGAAGTCTTACCATTTTTTAAAGAATCAAAGACTTCAAAATATTTGATATTTCTTACTGCCCAGATGAGCCCTTTTATCTTTAGCAACCAATCTGTTGTTCAGGAAATCTGAAAGCAATCAAGACCCTAGAATTAGCCTGAAGTTTCTTTATAATGTTTGGGATGCATTTATTGTTTTTCCCTCTTTAGTCTGCCCCGCCTGGGGTGAAAATCCCGGCAGCTAAAATGCAGGACAAGGCAGGAATTCCTGCCAATAGAAACTTGCCTACTTAGAGGAAGCCCACTTAAATTTGCATGGATTTTATAATATATTTAATAATATACAGTTTATAATTTAAGAACATTTTAAAAGTAAAATCAAACAGTAATTTTTCCTGGGGGTTGGAGGGGAGAGAGTGCTACTCTGCTCTCTCTGCTCTCTACAAAGTCACTGGTGCCCCTTTTACTGACATTACTGAATAACTCAAACAGTAATGTTAGTAATAATTACAAAGGTAAGTGCTTGTGAATGCTTTTGCAGATGACATTGCTCTGATGCTGTCTAAGCCAAATAAGGATATCACTTTAGACATAAAATAAATATTGAAATCTGAGAAGGTAGCAGGTTTAGAATTTTTTTTAAAAAAAAGAAGTTTTATTTATCAGTATCATCCTCAAGTTACAGAAAGGATTAAGGGATAAATATCATTTTAAGATTTGCCATAAACACATAAAATACTTTGGAATTTTAATTCTCCAAATATTTCCAAACTAGGTACATTAAGCTATAATTGTTCAGTCCATAAAATTAAAGATCAATGTTAAGTCATGGCATTCATTTACTCATATTTAATCAATTTATGTAGCCACCCATCTTGCAATTGTGACTCTGTAGGTAGCAAACACAAAATATGTTTCAACTTTTGTTAGAGAGGAGGGTAACCAGGCACTTGAAGTTTACAGATTTATGCAACGGTAGAAAAGATGGTCCTTTGGTATTATATGTTGTCCTTCTGAAACAAATAATCTGCAAGGGAAGACTTTTCATCCTTCACCTAGAGGCCAAGGAACTGCAGGAACAGAAGGAGTTGAAGTATATCGCTAGACAGCACAACATAGCAATATACAATAAGGAAATAAAATGTTACCTTGGAGACAAACACAACCATATGTGCCATACATTTAGAAAAACCTCTGGGTTACGGAAAGGCCAGATGTTAAGACATTACATTGGTAAATGGATCTACAGGTATTCCTCACTTAACTAGAACTTAGATTAGTTGTTAACAATCTAGATTAACAATCGGAATTTAGATTGATAAGCAATGCAGTCATTAAGCAAATCATCACATGACTGGACCCGATTTTATGACATTTTTTGCCGTGGTTGTTAAATGAATTGCCACAATCATTAAATAAATCACATGGTTGTTAAGTGATCAGCAGTCTTTAAGTGAATCACATGGTTCCCCATGGATTTTACTTGCCAGAAGCCGGCCAAGAAGGTTGCAAATGGTGATTACATGACCCTGGGACTCTGCAACTGTCATAAGTGCGAGCTGGCTGCCAAGCACCTGGACCGTGATCATGTGACTGGAGGGGTGCTGCGAGATTTGTAACTTCAGGCACCACTCATAAGTCATTTTTTTTTTAGTGCCGTCATAACTTCGAATGGTCACTAAACAGTCATTAAGCGAGGACTACCTGTACTATAAAGCAAAGGGTCTACTATAAAACATCTACTATAAAGCAAAGGAAGAGGTGATGGTACGATAATACAAATATGTTATAATACCAGTTATATCCTGATAATTTAGAGATGTGAATTATGGTCCCTTCTATAAGGAAAGATGAATCAAAATATCAATATCATCCTGAAATGAGAAAATAGTTGAGACAGTGAAAGTCCAACATAGATGTGATCCCACCATTCTTTTTAGGAATTTTTTTTTTCTCCCTGCACTCAGTCATTACCGACTCTGCAGTGACTGCTTTTGGACGAGTCCTTTGTAGTTTTCAAGGGAAGATGTTTCGGAAGTGGTTTGCCAGTGCCTCCTTCCTAGAGCAGAGCCCAGCTGGCGAGCGCAGAAGGTGGGGTTTCCGTTGCTTTGCCTTTTTCGGGTGAGCATGGTTTCGCGCTATCGGCAACTGCTCCCGACTCCTTTTTGCAAGGCGCAGCCAGCATTTTTCCTCCCACCGGAGTGAGAGTACCCATTTATCTACTCACGTGAGTTTTCAAACTGTTGGGTTGACAGGAACTGGGGGAGGAAGCAGGAGCTCACTCTGCTATGCGAAGGCTGGGCTCGAACCACTGAAGTGTCGACCATTTCTGGCCGCAAACTTTCAGCGTCATTAAGCCGCTGCGCCACCGCGTCTCCTAGGAATGGTTACATACCTAACCATTAAGTAAAGTCTAGTCCCCTGGAGAAATGCTCTCAATAGCCTTTTTGTAGGGAGGATGGAAATCTAACAAAAGTCTGGATATACCTTAGAAATAATAAGATCGTTTGATATGGCATTAGCCGAGAACACATTTAACTCTGAAAAACAATATAAAGTTGTTTTAGTAGCCCACACACCTTGAAGCTCAGACAGATGATTCTTGAATAGTCTGTATGGAGAATCTCAAAGTCAAAACTGGTTGGAACCTTGAGATTAGTGTTTTGGCTCTGCTCTGTGAAGTGCCAATGACAGGAGAGAATATCTGGGTGCAGAACAATTTGCTTTATCTGTTTGCAAGACTGACAACCTTTGTTTCAGACATGAACTGGACCTTTTGAAGGATGGCTTGGCATCTGGTCCTCCATCCAAGTATTGGGTGACAATGTTAAAGAAGGTGTCATTAAGACTAGTAAGACATAGTCACCAAGCTGACAGACATCACAAATCTCACTAGATGTTGGATAGGATTTAGTGATGGTGACCATCTACAATCTTAATGATTTTGAAACAGACAAAGGGATAAAATTCAACTATTCTGATAAACAAGAAAGGAATAAACAAAAATGGTGGAGTCAGTCTTAAGAAAGATTTGTCTCAAGCTCTCCTTCCAAAAATCAACTCCTCTATCTAAAGAGGAGCTGGTGAAGCCTAGACTTGGGGAGTCATCAATGGTGGAACCAGTGGTAGTGGAGCTGTAAAAGGTGGTTGTGGAGAGGAATCTGAGCTTGCTGGAACCATGATCTGGGAAGTGGTAGGGCTTTTATCTCTCTTTTTCATTTTGCCTTGGTTGAATTAAATGAGTTAATCTCCTTGGTATTGTCTGCATGCAGAGGATTCAAACGCTCTCTCAAAGGGAGCCACCAATTATGGAGTCACAGTAGGAGGCTTGGAGGAACACAAGGAAATTAAAACAGTTTCAGTCTGTACCCTAAAAGTCTATTCTCAGAGAATGGCTCACAAATGATAACACTGATTGCAACAAACCTGTTTAAACACCTGGCAGTCCATACAAGGGTCCACTGTGTAGCCTTCGTTGAGAGGAAGGGGGGGAAAAAAAGGAATGGCACAATTTATGCCCATCCAAGGGGAAAGTCTATTCCAACAATGCTTAGAGTTTAGGTTATTGTTACTGGTTTTGTTTCCTTTCCTTTCTTTTCTTTTTTTACAGTATACTATATCAGTTTGTAGAAAATCATAGCTCACTTTTAATAACAATCAATACTGCACTACTATTCTCTGACCAGCCTGACATCCACAAACTTAAGATGTGTTTGATTTATGATATATTATGAGATACGATTCTATTTTTACTGTATTTTATATTGTTTTATTGTATTTTAATATTTATTGCTGTTTTATTGTGAACCGCCCAGAGTCACTTTTTGTGAGATGGGTGGTATCTAAATTTGAAATATAAATAAATAAATAAATAAATAAATAAATAAATAAATAAATGTTCTTCTTCATGTGAAGCATTACACACTGAATCTAATGTCTTAACATCTTAGTTTCAGTAGAGATACATGAGAAAGGACAGCATGGAAGACTGTGTCTTTAAAACCTTGCTTGTAAATCTGTAATGATTAAATAATAGTTATGAACATTTTCAGCGGTGCTTCACCCTTACCCATAATCTCTGCTTGGCTATATGCCATAAAGATAGGCTAGTCATTCATGAATGTCAGGGGATTTATACTTTCTTCTCCTACTTCTCGAGCTAGTGGTACAGCACAGGAAATTAAAGTGGGAACTCTCTAATCTCATGAAAGCTCTCTAGGTCACTTGGGAACAGCACGTATGAATTTTTCATGGTAGCTCTGTGGTTTAGTTTCAATTGCAGCAGCTGAGAACCCTTTCCAAGGTAGCAAGTAAACACAGCAGATAGTCTCTCCACCTGGAGGCAAGAAACTACTGGAAAGGACACTATCATTCTATGCTTTAAGAAAAAGTTGTGTTCTGAAATTGGGTTCATTTTGATTCTCTTTTCAATCCTACCTCTTTGGGTGCTGCAGCTTAATACAAAAATAAATTCTCTATGGGTGATTGCATAAATAATTGAAATATTTACCTGATGCTTATTTGGTAATCAAGCTCCCTTTGAATATCTTTGTATTCCTTCCACATCTAACAATAGGTCTCCCTTTGTAATAGCATATTCTTCCTTTCATTTATTTCACACAGCTTAAAAAATGGACTGAAGGAAATTGATTTTCAATAACTACTGGATTGGAAATCACACCAGCACCAGCTAACAATCTTGTTCCAAGGAAGCATTTGGAAGGTTAATCCCCTAAAATAAAGTTGAACTTGCTACTGAATCAATATGAATATGTAGTACTCCAAACTCTTTTCAGAAAAATGAGACGAATTTAATCCACATCTCCTGTACTACTTTGATGGAAGTAAAGTCTTTAGATTCAGTTACCACAGTGGATAATCTTGCACTTTAATTTACATGAGTCTTAATATGCAGAGCTTTAGCATTCTGGACAAAAATTCTTCATATAGCAAACATTGTGCAGTGCACAATGTCTTTAATTGCTTGATTAGAATGGCTGGTATGCTAAATTTCTCTAGTATTTCTATTTCCTACAGGTATATTTTTAAAAATATTACCAACATGATAAATAACTCAATCCCATGGGCTATAATGTTATGTCATTCCCAGTCCTGATATAGCAGTTCATGTGGCAACATTCCCCCCTAGCTCCTGAACAAATTAGATGTCAACAAATAGTGATCCTTGCCCCAGGTTTGAATACTAGTGGGAAAGAATATCGGTATTTATGAATGATTACAAGATATATCTAAATTGGTCAAGTTTTCAATGGACATTCTTTTTAAACTTTTGACAACACTGTGTTTCATCTAATAGAAAATATTTGGTGCACTTCTGAATTTCAATCTGAGCTCACAAAATTCTAAGCACTATATTAGTAGATCACTTTTGTTTGAGAAAGCAATAATCAGTTAATAGTCTTCTATTTAGTGATTAGTTGGAGAAATAGTTTTCATGCTAAGACTAGAAACCTTCTAATATCATAAGCTTGGGTAGACAAATACTTTAATATAGATAGTTCTCATCCTACGACCATCCGTTCAGTGACTGTTCAAAGTTACTGACTTACAACTGGTCCCCGAAGTTACACCGTTGCAGCACCCTACGGTCACATAATCAAAAGTTGGGTGCTTGGCAACCCACCCAAACCTATGACCACAGGGGCACCAACTCCCCCCACGCACCTATTTTCCCCCATCTACACCCTTTTGGCCCCCTGTATTCCACAGCCCCTGCTTGCCCTAACTGATCTTCACCAACTTCTTGCTCCCACTGCTGACTAAGCACACCCAGTGTTCTTGCTCCCACTGCTGATGAGGCATGCCTGGCCTGGCCCTTCACGAGGCAGCTGCTGGACATGTGAGGCCATCTTCCCTAGGTCTTGTGAGGAAACCTCTGTGCACAACCTTGGGAAGAAAGCCTCACACAGCCATTAGCTGCCTTAGAAAGGCTAGGCTGGGCATGCTTGGTCAGCAGTAGGAGCAAGAAGATGGCAAAGTTTAGCTAGGGCAGCAGGGGCTGCAGAGTATAAGAGGCCAAAAGGGCATAGATAGGGGGAAGTAGGTGGGTGGGGGGAGTTGAAGTGCCCCTGTGGTCATAAGTGTGGGTAGGCTGCCAAGCACCTGAATTTTGATCACCAGACTCCGGGGGCGCTGCAATAGCCATAGTTTTGAAGACAGGTCATAAGTCTCTTCATTCAGCCATAACTTCGAACAGTTGCTGAATGAATGGTCATATGTTGAGGACTACCTGTATTAAAATATTTAGATTTAAGATGATGAGACTCATTGTATTTAGAGACTCATGATATATCTCTAAATCCAATACACAATTTCAGACTGTGGATGGTCAGTTTGGGTGAGTCACACCATACTGCTCAAGTAAAATCTTATGCCAGGCTAAAGTGAATCCAAATGACTCTTTCCTCTAAGCAACATAGGTGCAAAATCCATTATTGACTTTTTTTCAGGCTGCCATATTCTGTGAACCTGGCATAGAAGAAGCTATCAAACCATATGCTGAGATATGAATGAAAACCCCAGCACAAAGTTAACCAATGCATTTCTTCATAATTGAAAACCTTAGAAAATTTTGAGTTATTTTTAATATCTCCCAAAGCCTCTCTATTATATTCTCTTCTTTATAGTGCCAAATAAGGAGTATTCATTTATCCCAATTCAGTGGATAAGTGACCAGAACTAAAATCTTACAGTTTTCACAATAATGGATACTACTCTAATTACTTTTAAATGAATGCAACTAAGCACTTTAAATTGAAAATGCATGAAGGGAAAAAGAAGTCTACATCCTACTTGCCCTACGTTCACTGAAATTTCATGAGACATAAAAATTGGATAATTTAACCATAAAATTATGACATCTACCCACAATTTTCCAATACTTGTATCTTAGATAACTGTAAGATCTTGACTAAAATACCCACATGAGAAAGGTTAATGTGACATACTGATTATAATACACTGGTTCTAGTTTAAAACCAACAGCACCTTCCTAAATTCATGAAGGGTTTAAATAGTCTGGCTGAAATGTATGATTAACTCTCTACAAACTATGAGAGTAAATAAAGGGCCAATCTAAGGAACAAATATTTTATCTGATTTAAATTCCTACTGCCTTTTGTTTGGAATTAGTGTTATACCTGATCCTAAACTATTATGAACTATTATCAGAGACAGTTCCAAACCAGTGGTAAAACTTTAAAAATGCACTAGTATTTACACTGGTTAATATAAGGTGGGCTTGCATGAAATATTAATGGTGGAGAAAGGGGAGAGAATATGTGTTCCCAAAAGGGGATTCCAGGATCCAACATCTGTTTCAAACCTCTAGGCCATAAATTTTATTTCAAAGTCCGCTGAGACAAATATCATTAGCCAGAAGTGTTTCTAATCATAATAAAGTTGAGTGATATAACTATATTGAACAGAAATTAAAACATGAGATACAGTGAGAAAATCCTGGTAGAAATTATGGTGCACTGCTGAAGCCTCCCCTCCCCAGTGCCACAGCAAATCTAAGTCAGTGCTTGTCTTCATGTACTTCTAGAATCAAATTCTATGAAGAACACTTAAAGGGACTGCTAAAAAGAAGACTGAGGGGAAATATGAGAGTTATTTTCAGGTAGGTAACAGATTATGATATACAGAAAGGAACTGACTTGTTGTCTGCTGTCCTTGGTGGCAAGGCCAGAACTAATGGGTTGAAACCCCAGGGAAATAGATTCAGATTAGATATTAGGAGGAATCTTCTGATGGCAAGATATTTCAACTAGTTTCCTCATGAAGTGATATGTTCTCCTTTATTAAAAGTCTTCAAACAGAGGCTAGATAACCATCTGTCCAAAATGCTTCAGTAGATTTCACAATGAGAGTTGGATGGCTGTTTCCAACGCTATGATTCTCAATCTTACTGAAAGCTTTATGTGAAAGCCTTGATTGACCAAAGCATAAGGGGCAACAGTGGTGAATATCATATGTTGTCTATTTGTGAAACAAAAAAGAAAGGGAGGCATGTAACAATGGAGCCGTTACTGGTTGCCCAAATGTTAGTTGATGAATAGCAGCTCTATCTCATAGGATTTCATCTGAGTTGTTTTGTCCCATCCAGTTCTTGACAGCTTCGAGGCACTGGTTCTGGTTTTCCATAGCCCTTCTGCCTTGGATTGGGCTGATGATGTATAGCTGTGTATCACCAGCAGAACGGCAACACCTCACCCCAAATTGACAGGTAACCTCTCTCAGATATTTGATATAAATGTTACATAACATTAGGGTGAACACTAAGCTTTGTAGAACCCCGCATTTGAATAACCAAGGACTCAAGTGTTCTCCCACTGTAATTACTGACTAAAATCACCTGCTCTTATAGAAACAGAACCACTGGTATGGTGCTTCTGAGTTTCAGCCTTTGCAGGTAGTCCAGTTTGCAGTTGGCATGCAAACACAGACAGTTGGAAGACGTTGACTGAAGGACTGTTTCTCTGTATGGAAGATGATAATCCTGGTAGAGGAATCAAGAAATAAACTACCAAGCAGCTGCAGCACCAACAGTCTGTTTAAAAAATCAAAATGAACCTTTGCTGACAAAATGTCTTTAAAAATGTTTTCCTCTATTGTGCTGGCAGCATAATAACTAGCTCTGAAGGAATACCTCCATGATGTTTATCCTTATGAACAGGATAGACCACAGATTCCTTTTCATAATAACCTAGGCCTATGCACTGTTTCAAAGCTTTATCTGTTATCTACCTCTAGCGTTCCTCACAATATTCCAAAAATCAATCAACCCTTATTCCATATGCAAGAAAAGACAATGTGTTAATCCAGCCTATATACTGTATATATTATTTATGTCCACTTTGAACACAGTAATTTTCTGCTCTTATCCCATCTACTCTCTATGCCCTTCTCAAGAATTGGTTTCCACACAACGTTCTTTTAAGCTAAAAAATGTATCTGGAATCTAGAATGTGGAAGACCTGTGATTTTTTTTTTTTTAAATCACTCGGAATATAATACTATGCAGAAATGAATCTAGGTAGCTGCTCTGAAAATAAGCACTTGGTGCAAAGGACAACCCAGCCTACCTATTAAAAAAGTAAAGTCTCTTTTGAATCATGCTTGATGCTAGTGACTGAATGGATGCAGCCATACAGTGGTCTTAGCAATGACAGTGGTTTGTCATTGCCTTGTTCAGGAATGTTTTCAACTTCCCAGAATAGTCTACAGCCCTGGTAGTCCCTGGTGGTCCCTCATCCAAGTACTAGCCAGACCCAGCTTTCTTTAGCTTCCAAATCCAAATAAGACTGGTCTACCATTTGCTAAGGCTTAGCCTATATGTTATCCTAACAGATGTGGCTGAAAAACCTGAAAAGGGGGGCACAGAAGGAGAGAGGGATTTTTAAAGCATTGAAACTATTTCAACAAGTTTGATCTAGTTCACAGGAAAAAAAAAAGAACATATAACTAGTATCTATATAATGAATACAACAAAAAATCAGAATGTTTTTGCATCTCCCTTTTTCAGCTGCTCTGAAACATGATAAAGTAATCTACTCATCTACTTCACAAAAGATAAAAGATACTGTTTTAGTCCTTGGATATCTTTACCCTGTTCAGTTTTCTTGGATACTTTTATTTCACTTACTACCTTTTTCTCTTTTCTATTATGCTTATTTTCCAGTTTCACCATTTTTGCTATTATTTCCTTTCTAGGAAGGGAAATACTGCCCCTTTTTATAGAAAACAAGGAACTGTGAAGTTAAGAGAAAGAGACTTATTACATGTTGCTGTTAAAGCTGATAACTGAAAGTACTCTGATAGCCAGATGTATCTCTACTATTCCTTATTTCACATCATCAAAGCCTGGGAACAGCCAGTTACAGGCAGCCCTAGCTTTATGACCACTCAGTCAGTGTCTGTTTGAAGTTATGACAGCGCTGAACGAGTGGCACTTATGACCAATCCTCGAAGTTCTGGCATAATCATGGTTGTGTGATTGTGATCTGGGCGCTTGGCAAACAACTCCCACTTACAATGGTTGCAGCGTCCCATGATCATGTGATGTGATGGAATGGAATGGAATGGAATTATGAAGGCCAGGCTCAGAGAGATAAACATTTTCTTAGCTCGACGGAGGAGTGTGGGAGATATAAGAGCTTGAGACTGGGACCTCCCTGAGGAATTCACAAGGTTGTGGCTGGCTGACTTGGGAGATGGGGTTTCAGTCTGGGAAGATTCTTGCTAGAGGTTGTAGCTAATAAACATAGCTGAACTGAATTTGCATTGTCTCTTGGAGTTCCTGGGCTAGGCCTGACATGTGATCACCATTTGTGACTTTTCCTGCTGCTTCCCACAAGCAAAGTCAATGGGGAAGCTGGCAGGAAAGGTCACAAGTTGCTCCTGTAAGTCACTGATGCTCCCACCACTTTTTCTCCCAAGGAGCCTGGCTACAGAGTTCAAGATCCTAGGGATCTCATACTCCTCCTGGGGATTTCTGATGCAGCAGCGTGCACCCACCTGCAGCACCTGACCCGGCCTCTCCATAGCACCTGCTTGCCCACCTGGCTGCGCTCGTGGTATGTCACAGTAGCCACCTGCACATCCTCCCACACATAGCAGCAGCCACCCCCCAACTGGACACACTTGTGCTGTGCTGCAGCAGCCACTTACCCACCCGCTGGCCTGCTTGCGAGCCACCCAGGACATGCAACTTCCTGCCAGCTCCCCCATTGATTTTGTCTGTTGGAAGCTGGCAGGAAGTCACAAGGAGGTCCTCGCTTAATGATCCGCGATCCTTACTTAACAACAGCAACCAGGACTGCTGAGATCACCATCTCTAAGCAATGAAGTCATGTGATGTCATGCTTTACAACCGTGTTGCTTAGCAACAGAAATTCCAGTCCCAATTACTGTTGTTAAGCAAGAACTATCTGTAGATTATTTGGCCATATCTGTACTTGGTAAAACTGAAGTGATTGAAGAAAGACTAAAAACATAAAACAGAAGCAACATTTTAAATGCTGGCTTTTTAGCAATAAATGATGTACAGTATAGAGCTGCATAATACAATGGATTTATTCAGTGAAGTGTTGACTATCAATAAAAATGAATACAGAGACACAAAAAACTAGGAAACGGTGATATAAGGATATATCAGTCAACAGCCTACAGACATACATTACCTCTTATCTTGAGTAAAGTTCATTAAAAGGAACAATACATTTTATTGTATTCGCTGGACTTTAATCACAATAAAAAGTGCATAAGATTGCAGCCTCTCTATGTAAACCTGGATTTTTGTTCTTTGTATGTGTGTTCCACAGAGATATCATTATCAGCCCTTCTTTCTAGCAATATGAACTACAAGTAGAAAACAGATCAAACCACTACTCAGTAGCTGAGCTGACTAAAATAAGCCATAGTAAATAGTTTCACACATTATACTAAGCAAAACAAACAAACAAACAAACCATATTATGGCTTAGTGCTATATGTGAACCAAGTCAGTTTCTATGTCTTAATCTGATGAGATTTAAAATCTTTTTAAATGTTTTATGCCACCTGTAGCCTATTTTCTAAAGCAGTTTGAATTGCTGCACAATTTAGATTCCCAAATTGCTGAAAAAAAATGTCCATGACTCAATTTCCTCCAAACAAAATGTGTTTGCTTTTGTTAGATTATTAATGATGTTATAGTAATCTTCTCTATGCTCAAAAATGTACTTGTACTGAGTATTCAATAAAAATGAACCAAGTAAATATGATGCTTATCTTATTTAATATATTTCTTCTTCCCATAAAAAATAAAACATGACTTCAATAAATAACTACAGAAGATTAACAGACCCATAATCAAAACATAGCAAATTGAAAGTTATAGTAAATCACTAGAAGTAGCTGAGGCCAGCAATAAGGAAAACAATAGCTTTACATCCTTGCCAGAAATCATTAAGAACTCACCACTGGAGCAACTAGTAGCCCATCTGGTCCAGCATTCTGAACCACACAATGGCCAACCAAAGGTATTTGGAAACTTTACAGAGCAAATCCCTCATCCTATATTGCTTCCTAGTGGCTCATATTTAAGGGATGCTATCAGTGAATTCAGAGAATAGTGAACAGGTATCTACATTAGCAGCCATTCATACCCCAATCCTCCATTATGAGTTTGTCCAATAATTTTTGTCTGAACTCATGGCCATCATTGTATCTAATGGCTGCAAATTTAGGTTCAACTATATAGGTAAAGAAACAGTTCTTTGTATACATCTCAAGTTTCCTTATATTTTCACTGGAAAACCCCAAATTCCAGCAGTGTAAGGAAAGAAGGAAAACACAGTTTTGGCCACATTTTCCATTTCATGTATGATTTTACACCTATCTCATGACCCACTTTCACTCCAGACCTGAAAGCTCCAAATGCTTCATTCTTTCTTCATAGGAGACACTTAATCATCTTGGTTCCCTTCTGCACCTTTTCCATCCCCACCATTTTTTTCCAGTTTGGTGGCTAGTATTGTATATAACATTCCATAATATTCCAAGTTATTACACTAGCTTTTTAGATTTTCAATTCCTTTTTAATGATTTTAAGGATAGAATTTGCCTGTCAAACAGCCATACAGGATGTTAAAGTTTCACTTAAATTATCCACCATGGTTCCAAGACAGTTGTATTAAATATGAACCTCAAAATTTGGCTTCCATCCAATAAAATAAAGGGATGTCCTACATTTGGCAGCCAGGAAATAACTATGTTCATATAGTGAATTCAATGAGAAGCAAAATAGGGACTAGGTTAGCTGATTTGTTTCCAACCTTCTGCTCCTCCATATCCTGTACATATACAAGAAGTAAATGTGGTCTAAAGTAACTAAATAGCACATGACTCTGGACACCTGAAACCTTGCCACAAAATTATACATTTATTTTCTGAATTTAAAACAATGAAGAAGTCACTTTTGTACAGACACCCAGTTGTCTGAAACATATCAATCCTTATTTATCCATTGTATCTAAATACAATGCAGAACCCCATAACTACTAGATGGCTAGTAGTATAATAATATACAGTGGTACCTCGGGATACGAACGCCTCTACTAACGAACTTTTCGGGTTACGACCAGCTCCGGCTGCAAAAATTTACCTCGATGTGCGAACTCCGCCTCGGGGTACGGTCACACGTGGTCCGTGGCCATTTTCCGCCCGACACGTGGTCCGCGGCCGTTTTCCCGCCGCGCCGTGCCTGGCCGTTCTCCCGCCACGCCGCGCCCGGCTGTTCTCCCGCCGCACCGCGCCATGCCCGGCCATTCTCCCGCCACGCCGCGCAGCGCCCAGCCGTTCTCCCACCCCTGACGCATGGTCCGTGGATGCCAGAATGGATTAATGGTAATTACATTGAACCTTATGGGAAAATTTGCTTCGGGGTGCGACCAAATTCGGAGGGCGGAATGGATTAACTGGATTTACATTGAACCCTATGGGGAAATTTGCGTCGGGTTACGACCAACTCGGGATACACCCAGAGTCACGGAACGCATTAAGTTCGTATCCCGAGGTACCACTGTAATTGCATTTTCCTATCATTGGTAATTCTGGATTTTGTTTTTAAATATAGTAGAGGAAATAACTCTATAGCTGCACATGTCCCTGTGTGTGTGTGTGGGGGTGTATGCGTATATGTACATGTATGTGTGTGTGTGTGTATACACACATACATACTGTACATACACACACATACACACACTACAGAAGATAAACAGGCAATAAAAATTCAGCAAATTATCTATCTATCTATCCCTCCCTCCCTCCCTCCCTCCCTCCCTCCCCAGAGAAGGGAGAGCAAGACCACTCACTTCATTGTGCTTGTCATTTTTAATCTTTTGTTTTGTTTTACTGATTTTATTGTAATTTCTTTGATTGTTGTGAGCTGCCCAGAGTCATTGAGAGTTGGGCAGAATACAAGTTTAAATCATCATCATCATCATCAGACAGGGACATTCCTCAACTATTCTATAGTTATACCTAACAACCAGTGGCTCTGGGAGAAACAGCCTTTTCTAAGGACAAAGGCATCAACCAGTGAAATAAAGTTGTTAGTTTACTGGCAAAAACTGGCTTAGAACCACTGCAGTATGGTCACTCTTTTACTTGTACATATCTTTTTCTTTAAAACGTTTATATCCAGCTTTTTGCATGCATTAACCATTGCCCAGGAGCAATATCCAATCTGCTCACATATTTATGCAAAACAAATATATATATTTCACTGCTGGGAAAAAAAATGTTTTCGATTCAGTGCTAGGACCATTACAGTTGAAAAGTTATTAATCCTCAGTGTATGATAAACCAACCCTTGAATAAATTGTGCTTTTAGTAGCAGATATTAAGCAGTAAAACTGTAAACTGAAAAATAAGTTGTTCCATCTTCCCAGTTTCCATTTAGGATCCTTCATGGTTCCCAGACAGGGGAAAGGAATGTATCCATTTTATGACTTCCTTTCCTCTATTCATTACTCTATTTACTTCTTTTTTCTATAACAACATTCTGTCATCTCCTGCCCTATAAACTGAGCCCTTTTTCTCTCCTCTTAGCTCCAAATATAAAAACTCTTAATATGACAAGCAGTTTTCTGCAACTGCATGAGGACGAAGTAAATATCACAGTACAGTTATCTGCATTTGACGTTAAATGCAGCAACAATAGGGATTAATTTGAAGCTGCTGGCAACATTAATTAATTGTATCTTTAAAATAAATATTCCTCCTAGTCCAGTATTGGCAACAATATAGAAATGATTTGTCACTGTCTTCTTCCAAAATGGCTTGAAATCAGCCACAGAGAGATATGTGTATCCACTTCTGGGCAATTCTGCCTTCCTTTTTCCCTGGTATAATCTGAAGTCTGCAGAAAATGTTTTGCCTGGTAAAGTCCAGTGCACCTTTGAAGCTAGCCAGCCAATTATAGAAGCTTTTTCTTCTGAACATGTTTCCCTCTAGATTTACTGGAGTACAATATGAATTTGCATTTGGGAATTCAGAGAACCATTCGCCCTATCAGCTCAGTATTCTGGGAACTATACATCTGGAGGGACCCAAGATGAGAAAGGCTGCTCCATGTTATCCTCCAACATTTCTGGTACATGCACTTTCTGTTGGTTGGCTTCTTGCCTCTTAAAAACAAAACAAAAACAGCTCTCCCCTAATATTTTTCCCTGTTTCATCTGGCAGCATCTGTTTCTCAAAGCAATGTCTACTCCACACAATAACATTGAGCTTCCCAAAAAAGCTTCTAGCAGCCACTAAGGATGGGGTGGCTTGATGGCAGGAAGATGCCTGTGAAGGTTTGCTTAAGCTTCTCCTTTCTGGACAGATAAAAAGTAAGCTGCTTCTTTCTGGGCAGATTCAGGGACAGAGGCTAACTAAAATGAACAGGCATGGTACTTATTGTGTTAATATTCCCACAGCATCTCTGACAATTCCTGTTTTTAGAAAAAAAGATGCTCTAAAGACCAGGCGGTGTTTAAGAGCTGGCATGTCTAGCCTTTTGCTTTGCCTTGTTGCTACAAAGCAGTATAGTTAGGTGGGATTTACCAGGTAAAATAGGCTGATGGAGGGAGGGGGGAACCAAAGAGGCTGAGGGAAGGCATCAAACGTCTTATGAGGATTCTGCAGCATGTGCCCAAGAACCACCTCAGTAAAAAGCTTTAAAGGAAGGGAAAAAGAAAAACCACTATTGGTTTTCTGATCTGTTTATAGTCACAGATAACCAGTAGTGATTTTGCATAATCATTATATTGTAAAGGTATATAGTGTTTTCAAAGGAAAGTAAACTTTAAGGTAACTGTTTTAAAAGGACATATAAGGTCTTAGTTTCTTGCAATAACCTTGTACCTAAAAAAATCTATGAATAATTAACAATTTATGAAACTTTGCACATTTTATCTAAAGTATGAAATAATTGCATTTTGACAGAACTGACAACAATGCTGAGGCCACCATAACAGGTAAGATTGATAAATATTTCTGTCCTCAGCTCCCAAGTTCACTTGCCATTACATTGCTTTTGAAGGCTCTGGGCCAGCTGTTGCCACTGAATACCAGGTCTGCCTGTAATAAATCTCTCCTCTTCAACAATCTAAACAATTCAGCAAACAACCTCTGTGGACAAGAGGGCAGATCTGGTTGCATCACTGAGATCCGGATGGACTGGGAGGAGAGGAAAGGACATATCCTTCTTAGAAATGTGCCCATCTGATGAAGGAGACAAGAGGCACTAATCACAGATAACAGGATGTGAGACCCTCTCTTTGAAGTTGGCTTTAGGGACAGTTTAGGACTATTGCTGTTGAACCACCTCCATCCCATCCCTTCTGAAAGCTGTGTCTCTGTCTGAATTGCTATGCCTCATCTCAAGCCTATGGTGCTGGGGACAACAACTTGCTTTCCTTGAGATGGAGGTATAGGCCACCCAGGAGTACTTGGCCACATGGGAACCATGGGTCTGTCCTATCACAGTTCCCACTCCCATGGGAAACCACACATTAGATCTGGGTTTCATCTTGGAGCTTGTATGACATGATCTGAAAGTAACAGATATTAACACCTGTCCTTTGTCATGATCAGATCGCTCTCTCAGTGTTACAGAATTGATCAGTACAACCAACCTCTGCAAGGAAGATGGATCGATTTGCCCCAGGCATCTAATGGATCCACTTGGTTTTCAAAGGGTGCTTGGAGTATTTCCCAAGCCCCTAGTGGGCAATTCTGTTGAGGCTTTAGTTACATCCTGGAATACAGAGATAGGCAGCAGCATCTCTGGAAAGTATTGTACCTGAATGGTCTCCCCATTCCCAATTTCAGGTCCTTGAGAAATTAGCCCGTTCCAGTATCTTTTAGCTAAAAGGATTTTAGAGATGGGCTAAAAGACTTTCCGTTCGAAATCCCAGACAGCTGCGTGTCTGTATTGGGCTACACGGACTAAAGATTTAGTTGAATGCAAGAAGCAGCTTTGGACAAGCTCCTGCACTGAATTAGTTGGGAGATGAGACAAGATATATCAGGAAATACTTTATCTCCTAAAAAAAAAACCCAGAAACTTTCCCCAGATGCAGCCCTTCAAACCACAGCCTGTGCAATTCTAGTCTAGTTTCTTGCTAGACAATACAATAGTTTTTTGTACTACTGAGACTATGCCAGGCAGGTGTGTGTGTGTGTGTGTGTGTGTGTGTGTGTTTTAACAGCCTTGTCTCAGAAGTGCTTCTGGGATCCAATGCTTTCATCAAAAGGAAAAGCAGCATCATGCTACATAATGCAAGCTTTGCCCATTTTCTATGTTCCTGCAATTTCATGTCACACATACAAAAGAGGTAAGCTTGAACTGTAATTGCATAACACTCCTTTCATCATTTATCCACTCTGCCTCCTTACCTCTGCATGGATGCCTCTGGCTGATCTAGAGAAGACTGTCAGAAGGTTACAACTTTCCCCTCAAAGCAACAGCTGTAATTTGAAATCAATGGAAGAAGTTGGGCTAAGAAAGTAAAATTACAGTCTGTTGGTATCAACAGGCCGTATGCTGTTCGCATGTTCTTGAAGTAGAAGTACAACATCAAATCTTAAAATGGCTTGTAATTATTTGGGTTATTTAAATTATTATTACATTTGTATCCCATTTTTCCTCCAAGAGCTGAAAAAGTGGAATTCTCCATTTTATTTTCAAAACAAGATCCTATGAGGTAGGTTTAAATGAGGAATCAGGATTAGCCCAAAATTATCCAGTAAATTCCACAGTCAACTTGGCATTTGAACCTATCTATCCCCAGTCAGTCTTATCCTTTATATATTCACTAGCAACCAGTTTCACTTAAAAGGTTTTAGGGTTTTTCTAATTTAAGAATACTAATGTTTTGGTTATCATTATATCTATTCAATGACTAATAAAATAAAACAAAGAATGCCACAAAATTAATAAGCATGCAAGTTTTTTTCCTTTAATGCATTTTTCATACAAGAAAAAAATTATATTCAACATATATGAAGTTGTAGAACACTCAAAAGGCAA
Source organism: Python bivittatus (assembly GCF_059951505.1). Classification (NCBI taxonomy): domain Eukaryota; kingdom Metazoa; phylum Chordata; class Lepidosauria; order Squamata; family Pythonidae; genus Python; species Python bivittatus. Next base: position 33,097,077 of record NW_028277125.1, on the reverse strand, counting down.
TTTGCATATAAACAGTTTGCTTAACTACTCTGGAAGATCACAAATTGTGTATGCAACTAATTAACTCAGCATGATTGGCTACTACACAGAGAGTATTTCGGCTTATGTAAATACAATAAAATATGCATACATATTCTTTAGTTCTTTAGAGAATCACAGTATCTAAAACACATTAGCCTACACTGTACAGTAGATTTTCCACAGCCTGGAACCCACAGAGATCAATGGCCAGGAGGTAGACACTGGTAGTGGGAAAACTTTGGTGAGGCCATACCTAGTCACTCTCAAAGCCAGAAAGGCTTAGAGAGTGAATCTGGAGGCCATCACTGATATGTTTAGGCAACTTAGAAAAATCCTGCTGGTTGAAGTCTGGAACCAAAGCTTCTGATGTTACATAAAACATCAAAAAGAGTATATTTCAAAACAGAAATAGCAATGTAATTATGAAGGGGGGGGGAAGAATACAAATATAAGCTTCCTTATGTCTTTTAATTGAAAACGTTTCCACTCAGTATCCTACTAAATCCTTACAATTCTAATACATTACATTAATGATGAAGACTCTGGCAAATTCACCAGAATCTATTATACTGACTTGTGTAAAGGGGGCACTATCACTTGTTTCTTAATTTAAGTAAATTTGAGTGCCAAAATTTTCATTTCAAAGACAATCAGAATGAAAAACAGAAGACACTGACACTGTCCCACATCCTGTGAACCATAACAGGTTTGCCTGATTTCAGATTAGAGCATTATGTGAACCTAGCCACTGTGGTTGTAAAACACAATTTATGGCTTAGCATATTGTAAAACTCACCCAATTGTGGTTCATTCAATAAACTAGGTTAAGCAAGCCATGGCTTAATATAATGTGTAAATGAATCACTATTTCTTGTACATGATAACAAAGGGGTATATTTGCAGAATATGTGCATTTTCAGAAATAAACTCCTCCAAGAAAAAGCATTTAATTTTCTAAATAAAATTTATTTTCTAAATTTTCTAAATAAAATAATGCTAAATAAAGCATGCTGGGCAAGGATTATTCTTAGGAAGTGCATCAAATTGGAGAAGACTGTGGCAAGTGATATTCATAGGTAACACCTATAGTAGAAGTCAGATGCCTGAATCGTCAAATCAGACAACTTGGAGATGCACATATTTTTATACAATGGGCATCTCATGATGAAAGATCATTGGCATAGAAAGATAATATAGTACAGTTCTATGAAGGTAAATGTTGTTATGAACAAAGACTGCAATAAAAGCTCATGTCTTTGTTTATTACTGCTTTTTATTCTTTATAAAATAAGCTGCCCAGAGTCACTCTGGAGTCAGATAGCTTTAAATCAATCAATCAAATAAATAAATAAACACATGTCCCTAAACAGTCATGTCACTGATGCAGCAAAGAAATGTTAAGTGTTGACAGATGCCCTCTTCTAGTCACTGAAGTGAATTCTTGAGAGAAAGACTGATGATCAGGATTGGTTTATCATTCTTTATATACTTCAGTGCAGAACCTAACCGAAGGAAAGAAATGAGGTAACCAAATGGAAACTTCAATCATTGCCTTATGAAATATTTAGCTGTAATGTTAACCTGAAGAATAGAAAGCAGGGTTGTTGTTTTTAAGTAAAAGATTACCCTTACATTACCTGTTTTCTGATTCCCGTTTATGTTATTGTTTTATTTAAATAATAAGAGACAATATCACATGAAACAACCAAATTTCATAAGTTCTCAGGCAAGAATATTTGGGCATACTTGCATGAGTTCTCAGGGCTGCTTTGCATGATGTTCCTAAAACCTTTTGATATTTGATAACATTGCAAGATTTAAGGCATAAACAAATTAAGAGGCCTACGGAAAGGCTGTCCCCATCCACATGGGGGGAAGGTGAGAGAGGGAGGAGCAAATTATGAGACTCACATCATAACAGAAATATCATAGCATATTGCGTCACATATACAATGTGGAATGCAAATACATAAGGGTGGGATTTGCATCATGACATCACTGCATCCTTATTGTTATTTTGACATAATCTCACTTTTCTGAAGGCACCTGTGTTGTCAACCCAGTGTAGAAAATAGTCTTAGCTATTATGTCATGCATAACAAAGCTGATATGTTTAATTTGCCACCACAGCGTGCATATATGGCCACTAACTGGAATAGCTTTAAACTGGAATAATACAAATTCATAGAGAATAAGTCTATAGTATCAGACACTTTTGCCTCTCAGTTCCACTTGCTGGGGAATATTATAAGAAGATGTTACTGCCTTCATGTCCCAGTTTTGGGCTTTTTGCTAGCATTAACTACAGGCTACAGTAGAACAAATGCTGGATCACAATGGGCTATTAAAAAAAAGATAAGACAAAACTGACATTTAATAAGCAAACTAATATGGGCATTATATTGTATGATGCCCTATAGTTTATATAATTCTCCAATATTACAAGGTCAGTGAATATATAAGCCATAAAAGATCACAACCTTGATATGAACTCATGCACTAGTCATACCTGTAGTGACATATATTTAGAAATAGCATGAATGAAGCCCTACATATGTACAACTGAACCAGATCAGGAATCTTCATTAGCTAATACTCCCTTTCTCATTAAAATTGCAAACATCGCTAATGGAGGTGTGGCTATTAGCCATTTTTTCCTTTCTATCAGATAATCCCAGAATGCATGAAAAGATTAGCATGAGCAACTGTTTTGTATATCAATAACATTAATTTAATAATAGTTATCTTAACATAATACCATACTGAAAGAAAAACAGGATGCTTCACCCTTAATTCCTATGGATGATTCAAACAGCAATTCAATGCATCCAATTATGGAACACTAGAAGTGTATGATGTATTTTGGATTATCTACACTTCAAGCCTAATGAAACAATATGTTTCAGGACTGCTTTCATAAATGCTCATCAGAACTTGACAAAGGAGGAATGGAAGAGAACCTCCTTAGTGCCAGAAGAAACCTGTTTTCCTGTGATCTCAGATTTAGCCATGAATTTAGAGTAGTGCCTTCTACTTCTTTTGAACCTGTTATCCAGATGCCAGAATTCTGAAATAATGGTGAAGAAATACAAGAATCCAGGCTAGGCTTCTTGGGAGAAAAACACTGCTCAAAAGTTAGGGATTTATCCTGACCTGATCATGTTTGATGGGAACTAATAAGGTACAGCTCAGATTGGGTAGAACTTTCTACTGGTTCTGCATATATGCCCTAGCAGAATGTAGATAGTTAATAGCAGGTTAGATGGATACAACCAAAGCAAAAGCTGGGCTGATGAGGAGGCTTAATGAATTGCTGGTTGAGGGGCAATTGGAATTAAGCTGGCTGGCGAAGAGTCTGGAAGCTGTTGGCTGGGCAGTCTGGCAGGAGCATCTAGGATAGATATTTTGGATATATGGAGGAGACACTGAGGATGAGAGGAAACTTGACTGTTTCTGGAGATTGGACTGACAGTGGTTGTTAGATAGAAAAAAAGTGGTTTTGGTTTCCACATGGAAAAATAAGGAGAAACATTTTGAGGGAGAGTATAAGATTGAAGGAGGATCAGAGAGAGGAAGGAAGGAAGGAAGGAAGGAAGGAAGGAAGGAAGGAAGGAAGGAAGGAAGGAAGGAAGGAAGGAAGGAAGGAAGGAAGGAAGGAAGGAAAGGGCATTCATGGATGCAGGGCTAGCTTTAGACACTGGCTTAGGTCACCAAAGCTTAGGTGGTACCAACACCTGCCCTCCTTCTGAATCATTCTAAAAATGCAAATCTTTGCAACAGGAGATGGTGCCATCAGTCAATATGGCCTAGGGGCACCATATACTATTAAGCCAACATTGCTTGGATGGAAGTAACAAGAAAATGTAGGCCCTAGTACAGAAGAAAGAACAAGCTACTGTCAGTAGTAGTCAAAGCCTCAATAAAGGATATGAAATGGTGGGATATATGCCCCATGAAAATAGCAGAAGGGATTGAGAAAAATGGTGGGAGATGGTGCTCAGGCTCAATGAAAGCAGAGAAAATATATCCTGGAATGCAGATGTGTAGAACAAGTACAAAAGATATTAAATGTTTAAAGTTGTGTGTCAATTACCAAGATCCATGGTGGAAAAGAAAAGAGTAATTATGGGAGTTCTGTCATGTGGCTGACATAAAGTGATCCTTGTGGCAGGAAAGGGTTATCATAGTTAAATGTTTACTATTTCAGTGAAGTGGAGAGTTGGCTTCCTCCAGAGCTGTGCAGTTTATAATTCAGGGTTGTGAACATCCTAAAGCATGGATATTGAACAGCACATTTTTGAAATTAAAATGTGGTCAACAGTTCTTTCAACCAAAACTAAGGACAGAGAAATTTAAAAACATCAAACAAGACCCATAAGGGCCATTGTACAGTTCACAAATAAGAACCATTCACAATCTTACATAAGATAATTCATAAAACATTATACACAGCACAATATATTTTTCTGTCAATTAGTTCAGTTTAACTATTTCTAAGCTTAGTACAGAACAGCAACAAGACATTTACCCATTTGACAAGGTATATTTACTTTATCAAAGCCAGAGATGAAATATTCAGCATAGTGGAATAAGAACAAAAGCGGGGCAATAAATTTGATCCTTATACTGTCATTAAAAAGTACATACCATCAATGCCTGTTCCCATTTCACAATCCCATCTCACAAAGGCATACTCTCCATTCCAAAGGAATATTTTTGAATCAACCTCCTACTGTATAACAGCAATGGGGAGAGAAATTGAACAGCAGAATAACTTTTTCTATATTTGGGTTGGTATATGAAGGTAACTGCAGGTAGACCAACATTCTGCCCTTTGCCCCATTTTAATGGAGAACAACTGTGCTTTGACCCTCTGAAAATCAGTATCCAGCAATTGGTTTCTAATTTGTCTTTTTGCCTCCGTACAACCATGACTTGACACATGAAAGAGAGACTGATTGAATTAGCTTTAGAGTTAAGTCCCTTCTGTCAGGCGCTGACATAAGTATCCGTTAACACTAGGGGAAAGTAATTCTTTGTGGCTAAATTTTGGTGTGTGCTGATCCAAAAGTTCAGCATGCATGTCCAAGCTAAAGTATCAGTTGCAGGGAGATCTGCTTCCACTCTCAGTCCAACATTCCTAGCACATCTGCGTAAACTCAAATTAGTGCTCAGAAATGTACACTGGACTTTTCCCATGCTTTTATTCAATCCTAAATACCAAAGTTGAATGCCATGTAGTAATTTAGTGATTACCTTAGCTTTATACACCACCAGAGCTAAGGGGATATATCTTTCTCTTTTGTATTGAAAAACCATATCACAGCTGTTGACAGAGGAGCTCTACTCTGTAAGGCATAATCTCTGTGCCTCACCCAGCTAAGAGATGTTTGGAATATAGTTCTTAAATAGTTAAAAAGTTTCACTTGTTCAATTGGATGCCCATCTGTAGTCCATTTATATCTCTTATGTCCTCCAGAAAAGACTAAAACCTTAGTATTCTCAGAATTTATTGAAAGAGCCTCACATAGAGCCTCACATACAGTATACATATGGGTGGTCCTCACTTAACGTGCATTCATTCATTTGAAGTTACGACAGTGCTAAAAAAAATGGACTTATGACCGTTGCAGCATCTCCTGGTCACATGATAAAAATTTGGGCCTGCCTGCATTTACAACCGCCCCCTGCTGCCGCCACCCCCAGGTCACCTTTCTCCAGGTCCTCCTCCCCAGCGTGATCATCATGTTCTTGCCACATGGCAGGGCTGAAGCTTTGCACCATGGGGCAGCAATGGGGCAGCTTGCTGTGGCACAGGGCTTGAGGCACCATTCTTCAGCAGCAGTGGTGGCAGCACTGGGGCTGAAGTAGAGCCTGAGGGCAGCTTTACACCATGGCACACAGCAGCTTGCCACAGCGAGGGGCTTGAAGCAGCACTTCTCGACGACTTTGGGGCTGGGGAGGGACGAAGCTGGGAATGGATTGGATCAGGGTGAGTCCTTGCCAATGACCGTGTGGGATTTCCTTGGCAACAAAGACTGCCAGAACTGTTGTCGCTAAGTGGGGCAGTCACATGATGTTATGCTTAACTACCACATCACTTAGCAATGGAGTTTCTGGTTCAAATTCTGGTTGTTAAGTGAATGGGTATCTACATATTCTGATTCTGGTTTTCTGATACAATGCTGCATCACAAAATAGAATAGAGATTTCCTTTCCAGCTAATTCTGGAAGGCAATAATTTGGGGGATAGACAATAGGAGCAAAATCATTTATATAAAGATTAAATAAAAGGAGAGCTGACAGTATCCCTCTTTGGCCTCTCTTGTCATCAGAATTGTCTTTGTAAGTGCCCTTCTGGGCTGCAGGGTACTTTTTACAAAGTCCCAATGTAAAGGCTTTTGATCAGAAATAACAGTTCCTTGTCTATAATTTTCCCAGCTTTTCCCCATAGACGTTCATAGAGCCAAATGATTATTTCTGATTGACAAAGATTGTATATGCTTGCCCTTTTAATTTTTTTAAAGCATTTTTCTGCCAAAAGATTAAAAATCAGCCGCATGATCCTTTATGAAGAAGTACAATTATTACCTCTTTCTGACTGCATTGAAGGAGTCCGGTATTAGCAATATGAGACAGCAGGAATGCCATCGTGTAGCCTCCATTCAATATTTATTTTGATATAAAGTCAGGCCCGGGTGCTTTGCTTCCACTGTGTAATGGCTAGGCACCTCTTACTCCTATACTGGATTCCATATTCTGGATTCTTCACTTACTAATTTAGATGTTACTCCTGTCTGTTCCTTGGGTGCAACACTGAAGATAGAGGAAAAAGTGGCACTCCCATACTGTTGCCGAAATGCAGCAATCCTTAATATCATGTGCACATTTCCAGGTTCCTGGAGCAATGTGCCAGAAAGTTTTATTATCATTCTTATATGAGCCTTCTTTCAACTGGGACCAAATTTCTTTCTCTATTGCCTTTTTCTTTGTTGGTATTAAGGTACTCATTTTTAATTGCACATAAAGTGATAATAATTCTCTGTCAAATCAAATCAAATCTTTATAATGGCCATAGATCAGCATAATAATTCTCTGTCATTATTCACCCTGTATTGAATAAAGCAGTTGCTTACTCCTTTTTTAAAAAGGACACATCCAAAGCTCTTTAATGTTTTGGTTTAAGCTAACTCCTTCCTGAACATGCTACTGGCCTTAGGACAGAAGTCTGTGTTGTATATATATAGTAATTCTGGAAACACAGTATGGGTAGTTCTGTAGTAAGGTGATGATGATCAATAAAACTGAAAATATTTACTATAGTTCTTTAAGTGACCAGAGACCATTATGTAGTTCACCACATTACCCCCCTTCATAGAGTTAAAAGTATATTCTCTAAATTCATTGCCTTCCCCACCTTTAAACTATCAACCATGCCTTCAGTTTGAGCTTAGACTGGGTTAGATTGGGTCCTGCATAGTTATCTTTAGATTTCCTATTACTAGTAGGCCATACTTTGACATAATTACCCATAGGGCAATATTCTGAGGTGTAAAAAGTATAATCGCCCACCTATTCTTGCATTAAAAATTGCAACCAAAAAATAAGCAGAGAGATACACCACTTCCAACTCTTCAAGGTAATTTTTAGGCCATCCCATTTTGTTTCTTCCTACCAACTGGTGGATATACACCTATTTTCAGCAATTGTGTGTGTGGCACATCTCAGTGAGCGTTGTTATTGTTAATGAAGCTTGGGGAGGAAGGTATGTGACATTAACATTCAGAGAAGTTATCAAATCAGCCAGACCTGCTTTTGATTGACCTTTCATGCAGTAGTTCACACACACATTTGATCAATGTCAGCAGACCCCTATTCTGGTTTATTGTAACTCTGGAGTGGTCATAGCTCAATGTACAAGGGATGCATGGCTGTTAAGAGGGCATGGGATATTCAGAGCACATGAATAGCTAGTCCTTCTGATAGATAAGTGGAAAAAGGAAGGAAGGAAGGAAGGAAGGAAGGAAGGAAGGAAGGAAGGAAGGAAGGAAGGAAGGAAGGAAGGAAGGCAGGCAGGCAGGCAGGCAGGCAGGCAGGCAGGCAGGCAGGCAGGCAGGCAGGCAGGCAGCCAGCCAGCCAGCCAGCCAGCCAGCCAGCCAGCCAGCCAGCCAGCCAGCCAGCCAGCCAGCCAGTTTTCAACCAGCTGGGTGACTTTGGGCCAGTCACCCTCTCTCAGCCCAACTCACTACACAGGGTTGTTGTTGTAGGGAAAATAGGAGGAGGAAGGAATATTAGGTATGTTTGCAGCCTTGAGTTATTTATAAAAATAAAGGTGGCATTAAAAAATCTTTTAAAAAAATAGCTGTGGAGAAAAAAAATAGACCCTCATTTGTTACTGGTTAAAAGAAATGTTTTGTAGTATTTACTGTGGAAGTTATTTAGACAGTACCAAGAAAAAGCCTGAAAAGCTCTTGATTATTCTGAAGGCATTGGGAAAAAACTGAGGAAAGAAAGTGTGTTTGTGAATGTTTAGAGCATCCTGAGTCATAATTGGTCTACAGATCTTGAGTTGGAAAGCGCATAGTTTGATGGCTCATGGTCAGTAACAAAAATATTTTTGGACAATTTGGAAGTCCTGATCTATGTTCAAAAAATATTGTTATGGAAACCTTGGATTTTAGAATCCATGGTTGTCTTGGTCTTCATAAAGGGGATGAAGAATAGCTATATTTCTATTTAAATTGCATAAAATTGAATAATCCTGAAACATTATTGGAACCTATTTCAGTTGGAATTCCTTTGAACAAACTGGGTGATCTCTAATGAGATACATGTATTCATTCCTGTGTCTTCCTCTAAATATAGATGGGTTCAATTGTCAAGTGCAGATATGAAGACATCTTGGATGCTATATGAGGATTTCAATATTCAAAACACTTTATGGAAAAATTGTAAGATGCATAAGAGTGGGAAATCACTGGAAAAGTTTAATGAAGAGTTTGATTTGGTTTTCTTTAAGGATGGCACCCTTACTCAGTTTGATTCATTTATGTGTACATTTTCCTCTTTACATTTAGGAATAGTTTCCACATGTCTCATGTCTCATTGTGGTTGGGAAGTTCTCCAAGATTACCACAAAGGAAGTCGCAATTTCCCTGTGTGTATTGCTTATGGCAGTGTTGTCCAAACTTGGCCACTTTAAGATGAATGGACTTCAACTCCCAGAATTCCCCAGCCAGCATGGCTGGCTGGGGAATTCTGGGAGTTGAAGTCCACTCATCTTAAAGTGGCCAAGCTTGGACAACACTGGCTTATGAACATGTGACAATTACTGATGAAGCAAAGCAGGTTCTTATGAAGAATTAAAAAAAAATTGGGATCTCTTTAGGTGAAAATATGCACATTATGTTGAACCTTATGATGAACAAACTGATCCAGAAGAATTTTCCAAACATTTGATGGGTGATATACTTACTTCAGCCAATCAAGCTATACCTCCATAGAAGCCTACTAAAAAAAAAAATCAAACTCTGATTCCATAGTGGAGTGCTGAATGTGTTTAAGTGATTCAGGAGCATAATGCTGCATTTAGACAATGTCAGTGAACGTTAGCAGGGGATGATATTTTGGAAAGTAAATGTTTTAAAGCTGTAGTTAGGAAAACCATTGGAAAAGCTGAAGAAATAGTTGGAAACATATTTTTAGAAATCTGTGTGGATATGCCCATAGCTCTGGTCTACAGATGGATAAGGAATGGAATTAGATCTTGGAAGAAAAATATACTTTTACTCATACTAAAAGATTTTTCCATGTATACCACTGATACCAATAAAGCTGAACCCATGGAAAATGTTTTTATGAAAGTTAGCAATTCAGAAATTGGTCAAAAAGTTTTAGGCAATGGACAAAAGCCTTATATTTAAGTTTACAGTGTGTTTTTCTGCATGGCTAATTATCAGGAGATGATGCCTTGAATGTGAAACAAAGAACTGCTTAGATAAATGTAACAATGTCTCCTCAGGTGGGAATTGTATGATGTATGAGATGTTACAATATTTACTTTGGGGTTGCATAGTAAAGCTACTTGAATTATATAATCTGGTTTGAAGGCTAAATAATTCTATATATACAGCTGATTATACTATATGTTAGACATAAGACAGTGGACATAGTTATGAGTGAATTAAATAAAGCTTTAATTGAACTGAAGAATGGGGAGATGCATGCTATTTCTAGTTTTCATTGGCTAAGACCTTTAGTATGACATTTACATGAAAGAAATGTTAAAACTGAATTTTTATAAGCATATGCATCAGTTCCAAAATCTGTAGACTGGGTGTCATTCAAACAAAGGCTTTAAGGCTGATTTGTGGAGCATTTCTTACCCTTCCATGCAGTGTTATGCAAGGACTAATGGGGATGGCTTACATGTCTGGCACAGAAATTGTTGGATCAGGTTCTGAAGGGTAGCTTGAAGTCCAGTCATGAAATTTTAAGAATAAACATATACACAGACTGTTGGGAATTTAATTTCTGAAAGAGGCAGTACATGTTAATTTCTATGTAAGAAGAATTTGTTCTTGGTCTAGTGTTGGTAAAATGGAACTGTAGCTTCCTTATTGGAAGATGGGTTTTTTGTCCCTCCATGGATGCAGAAACTTTCAATGGTGTATAACAGTTTGGAGGAGTGCAGGGGAAGACATTAATCTTTGGTCTTTGGTCTACAGCAGTTCAAACTTGGCAACTTAAAGATGTGTGAACATCAACTCCCAAAATGCTGGCTGGGGAATTCTGGGAGCTGAAATCCATGCATCTTAAAGTTACCAAGTTTGAAAAACACTGGTCTATAGAATCTAAAGCTGAGGTTCTTAAGTATATATGAGCATTGGAGTCAATACTACTCTGAGCTTTGGAATGGATTAGGGAGGTCCAAACTAAAATAATGGTAATAAATTATTTACTAGGATTGATGGCTGTCTCTTATGGAGGAATGGGATGAAAAACAATCTGGTGAATTAAATTAGTTTATGAGCATAGAATTGCTCATAGTAAGTTTCTTATTTCACTTCTCTTTAGCCTAAGAACATGAATATTTTGGGGAAATGAAAAAGTAAAACATGCAGTTAAGGAGGGTTTGGATCACACTGGCAGAGATATTCCTCTCTTTGTTTCTCATTTAGAGATCAAATGCAGGCGTAAACAGATGATTATAAATTAACAGCAGAGACAGTGGGAGTTTAGGCATACAGGAAGAAGAGCTGATTCCATCTCTCCTGGTTTGAATGATTTTTGGGGTTTTAACTATCTGGGACAGATGAAACAAGTTAATCTCTTCAGAGTCCTGTCAGGTGATTGGGCATTAAGAAGAAATATCTTCAGAATCAGAAGGGACACAATGAGACTATGCAATGTTTGGGGAAGAGAGGGAAAAAAAATCCAATCATATCCTTGGAGACTGTCTGCATTAAAATACTGACAGAAGTCCATTGTTAAATATTCCTTTTTTAAAGAAGAATGCTTAGTAGCAGGGTTATTTGAAAAGATGCTTTGCAGCTCTTGCTGATATTGTTGTGGGATTTGTTAATTATTGTGAATGTACAGGTTCTGTCAATAGGTGGTAATAATTGGTCTATAATAGCCTTGCTTTGAAGAACAGAAAAAGGAGTTTGCAGCTTTCCATGTGAGCTTGTCTCTGGTGGATTTTTTATGTGCTTGTTCTTTTTTTTATCTGATAGCGTTTGGATTGGACTTTTCATTATTCTTGCTGTTTTCTCTCTACTCTTCCTGCGTGCATCCTGTGTACCTGAATTTGGCTTGCTAAGCTTCACACTGTGCTTACATCCCTTGGATAGGATATGGTGTCCCAAAACATTCAGAAGCCTAGTAGATGATACATTCTGACCCTGTTCCTGTTTAACATCTACATGAAACCACTGGATGACCATCAGTTTGGGGCCCAGTATATCAATAAGTGGATGATATCCAATTGCACATCTCAACCCTAGGCTGTGCAGGTGAAGCTGTCAATGTACTGACCAAGGGTCTGAAGGTTATTCAGGTACAGTGAGTGTGCTCCAAGTCCCCTTAATTAAATGTTGTCATCTTGTGGGACTGAGGAAGCATGCCTCCTCTGTTGTAGGTCCTGCCCACTGGAATAGCATCTCCCAGAGATAGGTATGGCTCCCCCTCTCCAAGTGTTAAGACCTGCCTCTGCTCCTAGGCCTGGGGTTAGGGTGCTTGTAGAGCCCTGTTGGGCTCTTTTACTGTTACTGTTGTTGTCTTATCCAGGTAATTATGTTTTGTTACCTTGAGTTTTAACGGTGTTTTAATTATATATTTGATATTTTGAAAACCACCCAGAGTCTTTTTGGAATTGGTTGGCCTTAACAAATCTGACAACTTAAATAACGAATACAGTATTTTTGTCCTAATAATATATATTCATGATTTCTGGCGATGACTGCAGAAAGAATTTGAAATGCATGAGCTATTGTAAACTGATTTATCAGATCTACGTCACTCACTCTTCTACAAATTGCAAAACTGGTCTTAGCGATATAAGTAGAGAATTCCTATACAGATTGATCTTCCTATTTGGTGATTTCATATCCAGATGACTTTTTCAAAGCTTTAGGAAAGCCCTTTATTTACTTACAAAAATATAAAACATTTTTAGTGTTAACTACAATATCTGTCTCCAGGATTCTGAAAACACAAACAAACAAAAAAATGAAAAAAACCTCTGCTTTGGAGTAACATAAATTAAACTCCAAAATCCGGGGAAGGACTACAAGGTCATCCACATTCAATATTAATATCCTGATAAGAACTGGACAAGGAAGAACATGTTACTCTATAGGTTTTCTTCATGCAAGATGTTCCCTTTGGCTCATGCGTCTGTGGCTGGTAGCATGATTATTAGTAAAAGGATAGCTTATCTTGATGCCTATTTTTTCTTATTAAATCTATTATTTGCCTGGAGCATACCTCAAGCACAGTATATTTATGTATTCAAAAGAACAGGATATACTTTTCTACTAATGCGATTCTTAAAAGTCCACACAAAATCACTTTAAAAAGGCATTATTTCAGTTAGTGCCATTTCTTACAGGAGGAACTGTTATTCAGTGACAAGGCATGCAATTTGTAGAGAGAACCCTCCAGGCTGTATATCCAGGTAGGGAGAATTTGCCTAACATTTTGCAAAGGGGCTGCTAACACTCTATCCTTCTGTGTTAGTAGTGGCTGCTTTAAGGGTTGCATTAACTCCATTTGGTCTATGACCATATATTTTAATAAACTAAACTGCATTATCTCTGATAAGTGGATTCCTTAAAGCAGCTTAATTTTTTTCAGTCTTGAAAAATGAAAGGCTGCTTTAATGAATAGCAGAAAAGTGCTGGTCTTGCATTTGTGTGAGGTCTGAAGCACATTATTTTTGAAGTATGCCCAGCCCTAGTTTTTAGACTATTTTTTAATTAAATTTATAGGCTGCCCAACTCTGTACCTTCTGGGTAGTATACAAGGCAAGACAGCTAGAAATGTAATAATACAATGATTCTACAAAAATCTCCAAAAATAGAACGCCAACTGTACCAAAATAAACACCCCTTAAAGGGTCCACCAACCACTCTAGCCCAAGGCCTAGCAGAAAAGCCAGTTTTTAAAGATGCATTTAGAGTGGAGGCCATGCAGATCTCTGGGGAGATGCTGCTCCAGAGGGCAGATGCTGCAAAAGAAAAGGCACACTTCCTGGATTTTGTCTTTTTAACTGATGGGACCTGGAGCATGTTGACTCTGCCAGACAGTACAGGGCTGGCAAAAACTACAGAAGACAGATGACCATCACAGTCTGGCCCTATGCCTATGACTAGAGGGAACTGCAGTCAAAACACTTCTAGAGGGCACTAGATCGTAGAAAGCTACCTAGACTAATGATCTGACTTGGCAAAAGGTGGTTTCCTATGTTCCTAAAAGGTTTTGGAAGTTTCACTCATAGATACATGCCCATCACCCTTTCAGTTAAAGAGAGTAGAAAGAAAAAAAAAGGAAAACTTAACTAAGCCTAGTTTATACCAACACAATTCACTATACCACTCCTACCCTTCTCTCCTTGCAAATCAGCCTTTGGCTTTTATTCTTTAAATTTCTTACAATGTTTAGGATTTCATCAATTCCATTCAACCATGATGTTCTTTGTTTTCCCTTTCTTCTCAACTCATTCACTTTAGCGTCCTGTATGAGTCTATTTCCCTAATGTTTATATAAAAAGTTCTCACAATTATAACACTTCAGATTATATATATTACAGCATTTCTGTAGTAGAATAAACAAGTAAGTTGGATTACTACATTGTATTTGAAATATTCTAGGCTATCCATTATACCTATGCTTTAATCTGCAGACCTTTAAGGATTTAGGATTATTTCTTGTATCAGGGACTCCTCCTTCAAAAGGAGAATTTTGACCACAATCACCTCTTGAAAAATCCAGGCCTGTCAGCTTTGTTTTTAATTAAGAATGCTTCCTTATGATCAAACAATAGAAGAAAATAGAAGTGTTTTAGATTTCCTTGCTGCAAATAGAGAAAGAGAACACTCTGGAAATCTAAGTAGTACAAAAAATAGCCATACTATCATCTAGTCCTGCATGTGAGTGAAGTATTAATGAGGATTTATTTTTTAAAAAAAGTGTTCTCCCTATTTTTATTTTTACAAGAAAAAATAAATATTGCATATTAAGAATTCCAAATAAAATAAACAAGTCTGTCTAATTTTGCTTGTTACATATTACCCTAAGAAGGACCTTTGATTTCTGATCCTACAAAGGTGATGGGCTATGTGAGAGCATCTTGAGCTCATTTTATATCTTCTTAAGAAGAATTAGGTTGAGAGCAAAGACTCATACTTAGGGGAAACTGAGATCAGAAACTCAAAATTCTTAAACACTGAGTGCTGTTCTTTCCAATTTCCTCTAATTGTAATACTACTCATCTACTTAGCAGGTCACAAAAACAACCTAGCACTTAAGCCCACTCTATGTGTGTGTGTCTGTGTGTATCCCGCCTTTATTATTTTTATAAATAACTCAAGGTGGCGAACATACTTAAATTCTCCTCCTCCTGTTTTCCCCACAACAACCCTGTGAGGCGAGTTGGGCTGAGAGAAAGTGACTGACCCAAAGCCACCCAGCCAGCTTTCATGCCTAGAACTCACAGTCCCCTGGTTTTTAGCCTGGTGCCTTAACCACTACGCCAAACTGGCTCTATTTGAACTGCAAAAGAGCTCTCCAGTTTTAATTGGGCAAAACACTGTGCTGAGAGTTCCACATTTGAATGCACATTGAGGATATAGTTGAGATTTGGCCAGGGTTGTTAGCCTATGGCTAGTTTACAGACTTTCTAAGGAACGCTGTTGACTTATCACAGAACTTGGAAGTTTGACACACCTGCTTCTTTTCGTATGCTGTAGCACAGGCAACACATAACTTGAGCCAGCTTTAAAATTAAACATCAAACTGCAGCAGAGAATCATTCCATTTTCTTTCAGGTTTATCTGTTCTATTGCTCTCCTTCTATTCCTCACTAAAGCTAGTCAGTTGTTCGTTGCTGCTTTAATAAAATGTCCCAGTAGCCTTTTCATTGGCAGTCATTTACTATTCATTATAAAATGCCTCTATTATAAATCCCTAAAATTAGGAGCAAATAATATAACTGCTAAGACAAGCTGAACTGCTTAACATAAGCCATGCTGTAATTACATTTCACAGGTGAAAAGAAAATTAGCTTGCTCGCTTCCTTAGTGCATAATCATGCAAATAGGAATGAGCTACTTAATCTATTATTTTAAACTGTCACAACTAACAATCCACACAACACTACAAGTAACTGAGTAGTCCCATCTAATATATGTGCACTGCACTTCTTACATTTTTTTTACTCTTGGTGTACATTAGCCAAAGGATATTTGCATAAAAATATAGTAACACACTCCAGGACATTGAAACATTCAGATCTGTGGCAAAACAGTTTTGTGATTTTGGAAAATGGCACAAATTGGACTAAATAGTACTTACAAAAATAATTTGGTAATACTATTTACCTCCAGAATGTGCTTCAGGCTGCAATTTCTTCAAAATTTTCTTGGCTATAAGCTCTATTGAACTCAATGGAATTTACTTCCAAGTAAATGAGCTAACCAAATGGCATTTGAAATTCACTACAATCATTTGAAATCACTGTAATAGAGGAAATAAGGTAAAGTCAGTCTTCAATGAAAGCCAAGTATGGGAGTAGTACAGCAATAATACACTACTACCTGACAATGCGATTATAAAGAAGGGACCTCTAGAACTATATTTTAAGAATTTATTACATCAGTTCTTTCAGAGGAAATGTCTGGCATGGCACTGTAATAGCTTGCCTATGAGCATAATATATATAAATCAACAGGCATATATTGATCTTCCAGAATTGGATACTGAGAATGTGACCAGTATTGGACCTATTCCAATATGAAGCATATATAACTATATTAAGGATAAGAAAAACCACAAAATTCATAGTAGGACTATCTTAGTCCAATTAAGAGGTATAAAAAAAGTATCAGATATTTTTGTCTCTTCAAGAGGTAGAAGGGAGTTGTTCTTGAAAACAGGATCTGAAAGTTTTTCAAGCAATTGGACAGACCATGAAAAAGATAAACTCTCAGATCCTAATAGAAGAGAATACAAGTAGCTCAGGGTTGAACTGTGGAGTCCTTGGTGCTCCCTGAGCTTGGTTGTTTTCTTGTAGACATTTCATTACCTGACTAGGTAACATCATCAGTGCTTCCGATTAGGTAACAGCATCGGTGCTCTGATGATGTTACTTAGTCGGGTAATGAAACATGTGCAAGCAAACAACCAAGCTCAGGGAGCACCAAGGACTCCAAACTTTCAGATGTTTTGTACTGCTAGTTCCTTAATCACTGAACACTGGCAATTCTGGCTGAGCCTTGTAAGTACTGACAATCCCCAAACTAAGATATTGCTGATAAACTGCCATTATAGACTAATTAGTGGGACTTTGGGGTAAGCATCTGAATAAAGAAGGTTAAAATAATCAGGGAAACTCATCTGCCTTTATCTCATCTTTAATATTAAAAAATCTTAATAAAAAAGTAGGGTCAGCAAAAAGACAGTTAATGGGGAAGGACAGAAGAAAAACATATCTGGCTAGATGCAACAGGCAGGATCTTACAACTGCACATACTCTTGTTTGGTACAACATCCAAAGGGGGATTACTTGCTTTAGAAACATTGTTTAAATATTTGGTGCCAATTTCACAGACAGTTCTGTATTCCAAGTCTTAATAGAAGCTTTCAGTTGTTTTGTATATTATTCTGGATTACACTTCAGAAAGGAAAATGATTACATTAAAATTTATGGTACCAAATTTGAGTTGCTGCTATACTTCCATTGATGATAATCAATTACTTAAAAAATATAAAAGGAAGCAGAGGTATCATTTGGCTCCAATCAGTGGAATACATTTGAATAAAATGAAATCTTGCAACTATATTATCTATATCTCTCCTTTGTGTCTGATATCTGAGACTGTATTCAGTATTTCTTCCTGATACAGAGATAATATGTTACTAACATATCTTATTAGACTCAAATCAATTTCCTGTGTTCTAGTAAATTATTTTTAAAATCAGTGGTTTGTAAGGGAGATTCTTATGCTTCTTCTCTGCTTTCAACATCTTCTAAAGAAAAAGGTTACCACTTTGAGACATAACGTTTTAAAATATATTAAATTAACTTACATTTTTATATGCACCTGGCCAGAATCAAAAGAAATATAGCTTTTATACATATTTCTTTTTATACTCTAAACAATGCCGTGTTGTCATTTATACATGATACATGCCTTAGCAAGTGCCGGTCCCTAACCGACTTCAGCTGGACTTGAAAGATAAGCATGGGTGACCCTAGTGCAGTGATGGTGAACCTTTTGGTCTTGGCATGTCAAAATTTCAGAAAATGCCTAACTTGATTCTGCTGGTGTCTCTCTTTCTCTCACACACACACAAACAAAAGAGAAACAATTCTTTACATATTCATTAACTTAAAAAAAATACAGTCCAATCATGTGTGGTGCTATATATTATATAAAGAAACGTCAAATAATTACAAAAATCAAATATGAGTAAAACAAACTCAGTTTCTTTGGTAACTCAAACAGGGAGAATAGTTGTTGCTGGGTGTTGGTGAATGCTGGCGTGTCACTCAAAACATCATGGCATGTTACGTTTGACACACGTCATGGGTTCGCCATCACTGCCCTAGTGTGTACATGGATGGCAGTTTACCAGGGAATACCAGGGTTCAATTCTAGTCTGGGAGATCCACAAGTATCTTGAAAGAAGGAAGACCACTAACCATTTCCATACCGTTGCCAAGAAAACTCCATGGTGATGTTCTTGAAGTTATCAGGAGTTGAGCTTAACTTGAAGGAGGCTTTATCTGTTTATATATAATGCAGGCTTAAATTCCCTGCCCTCCAAGACTCCTATAGCACAAAAAAGGTAAATGAAGTAAAAATAGGATTTTCATTAGATTCAAGGGTGGAAAATTCAGATGTTTTATATAATTTTCAACAACTGACCCAGCATAGCCAACAACTGAGGATGCTGGAAGATATGACCCAAATCATCTGTCAAGTAATTGTATAAGAACAATATGCATCTTCGATAAAGGACAGCCAGCCAAACCAAGAGGTTCTTTCAGTATTCAAAGGCAGTAATGATACCTAAGGAGTATAGGTAATGCAATAGAAGTGTATCTGGCATAGGATTCAAAGTAGAAAGAGAAGCATAAGAGAAGAGAAACACATCCCCGTTCTGCTGCCACAGGCTTCTTCAAGGCAGCGGATGACACTTCAGCAAATCTAATGGAGCACAGCACTTTCCAGATGATGTATGCTGAAGGCCCCAAAAGTGCAACTGTCTCTGACTGCCTTTTATATCTTCTCTCACTTTGTTGTGACCATAAGCTTGTCCATGGGCCAAGGGCCAAGGACATCCTTATCTGAGTATGTCTGGGTCTTTGCAAACGTGCTCATTAGGAAATAGTCTGGTTCTAGGCAGAAAATTCATCTACATAGCTTTGTGTTATTTTTTTCTACACGAGAAGTTCAAGTGCGAATAGATATGGGAAAAGCAGTAAACTACTTTTAGCCTGTTCATGTGAGGAAAAAGAAATTTGGCACTCCACTATACCTTCTCACCCAAGCTTCCACAATGCCAATACAAGGAGCGAGAAGAGAGTCCATAAAATAGAGTGATGCTATGGAACTAGAATTGGTATGCAACATTTGGAAGGCACCCAATAACGAGCATGTAAATACATGAAGGAATAGGTCAAATTATAAGACGTAAAGATTCCAATACCCCTGTACAAATGCACAGAGTTCAGGGATCAAACAGGAAGAATCAGAAGTCTTAATGCAGGAAAGTGAACATGATTTAGTCGTCATTACTGAAATCTTGTAAAACAAAACTTAAATACAAGGATTGAAGGGTACAACTTATAAGGAATAGAGCAGGCAAAAGAGGAAGGAGAGTTGCATTATACATGAAGAAAACACATTGAGATCCAGGAATGTGAGGGTCCTGTCTACACCATTTGGACAACACAAGGAAGGGAGAAAACAATAATATTACTATGTGTCTGTCATATACCACCAAATCAGACAGAAAATCTGGATAATGCCCTCCTGGACCAGATAATAGAACTTTCAAGGAACAGAGACATAGTAATAATGGGAGAATTTATCTACACAGCCATCTATTAGAAAACTAACTTGGCCAAGATGGCAAGTTTTCCAAAAGTTCCTTAGTGGTTGTCCGATTGTTTCATTTTTCACAAGTTTGAAGAACAAGAAACAATGGGATTGGGTGTTGTAGATCTGATCCTAGCTAATATTGAAGAAGTGGTTGAAGAAGGCAATCACCATTATCTTTGTATTTGATACATTAATTTTCAGATTCATACCACTTGTTAAATTATAGAGTCTATCTAACATTCCCTGCAAATTATTTGGGTTGTGAATCAACAATATGGCATCATCTGCACAGAAAAGTACATTTATGTTCCCAACCAAATTATTTAATGTCACCACAAGCACTAATTATACATTAAACAACCAAGAGATATTGTTTTTCTCCCTGCTCAATTATGAACTATACCCTACCCATTCCATTTGTTCTGACACATACTTTGCTTCCATTTTATTTATTTATGTATTTATTTCATTCTTCAACTTACATGCTGTTCCATTTCTAGACTCATGACTGGCTTACAAAGTATTATTACAATAAGTATTATACAGATATACATACCAATTACCTCCATTTGGGGATTTATTCATCCCCAAATGTCTTCCTAAAGCACCATATTTTTACTGCTCAGTGAAATTGTAGAAAGGAGGCTGTGGTTTGGATACTGAGAGGTAAAACCTCTAATCAGTCTTGTATCCATTACTAATTCTCTCAGTCTTTCATCATAATAAATCAAATCAGTCATGCTTTCAGATTTATATACATTCCTTTGCCACATGTATATATAAATTCACTTATGCTTAAACAACTTATTTTCTGGTTCTTCCAGTATCACCATTCACTGAAGCATAACTGCTATCAATCTATAGATTCTTACTTTCATCAGCACTCATAACAACCTAGATGATTCCATAATTTCTGACATAACTTCATTCTTAATGAAACCTATATTTCAGTTTCCATATATTCATACATTCATCAAAACAGATATTTATATCTATTACATCTTTCCATTTCTCTTAGTCTCCCAAACACACATTTTTACATGCATTACATGCATTAATTCATGTTACTTACTCTTTACTGCTCTTATATTCCAAGTTACAATATCCCATAAGCAGTGACTGTCATCCACAGATACCAAGCACTGCCTGTCATGGTTTGGTCAATTAGGTTTACCTATAACAATTCTTAATACAATAAGGAGGGAATGGACTTGGTTACCAGCCTCAGTCATACTTGTACACCCATGTAGCATTCTCTGTTAGCAATAAGAACAGTACCAGTCAGATCTGGCAAATTTTAGCCAATGTGCCACAAGTGTAACTATATCCATGCTATTCTCTTCTAGAAGTTACCCTGCAAGCCAATATACTGTTGCCTGTATTCCATCACCAGGAGGGATTTGCAGTGTATTGACACATACACAGTGTGCATGTGTGTACCGGAGAGCCAGTATGGTGTAGTGGTTAAGGCATCAGGCTAGAGACCATGAGTTCTAGTCCTGCCTTAGGCACAAAGCCAGCTGGGTGACCTTGGGCCAGTCACATTCTCTCGGCTCTAGGAAGGAGGCAATTTTGTGATTTTGCACAAAAATATATACATTACACTGCCACATTTCTAAGCATTTCTCAAATTCTTTTAAAGCATTTGCCTTGTTTGCATAAATAACTGTGGTATATTCATCTTTTTCAAGTACAAATATTCTTTTAGCACTCCCTTTTTAAAAAAAACAACACATTGATCGATTTTCAAATTAAAAGAGAACAGAAAGCACCATCATCTGTTTCAAAAAATGAAATATGTATTGCTTTTCAGATTGAAAAAAGGAATAACCCCATATATTTAGAAGTAACTATTGATAAGCAAGTAGAGCCTCATGAAAAAGTAAATATAGGTGGCATTTAGTTCCTGAAGGACATTTTGTGGGCAAAATCCTGAAGCCTATTAAAAACTGTAGATTTTTAGCTCTGCACTTGGCTATTGAGCTGTTTAAATATTATTCTTAATTCACTGATTCTTTGGTTAACTTGATTTAAATGGAAATCAGCCTTTATCTGCAAACAAAACAGATCTTTTCCTATTTCCTTCTGTCCATCTTCTGCTATGTAGACAAGTAACACCTGCAAAATTATACCACAGTTACAGTTTCCTTTATTCTCTAGTATTGACATTTGTAACACCAGTTTAAATTCCAATCCATTCTTCACATAACAGGAATAATGCAAAACTCATTATAACTGCAAACATCTCATGTAAATTTTATATAGAAGTTCCATATGTACGTATCGATCTGGAATTCACCACTTCATTTTCTATATTTATATTTTATGTTCCTTGAAACATTCATTTATGCAACTGTCTGCAGCTTTTCTAACTGAATTTCACTGAGCACCCTATTCAATTTAACCTACAAGAATCATAGTCAATATTTGATTCATTAAAGTAAAAAACTTCAGAGAGATAACAGTTTTGAATGTTACAGCAAAAACAAACTGTTGCATTATAATAATGTTAGTTTATAAATTATCTTGCCTAGTCAGGTACCTAGTAAGCTTCTCAGCCAGAAATGGTCATGAACTGAGAAATGCTACCATTTGCTTTAATGGACTAATTTGGGAAAGTGAATTTAGTTCAGACAGAATTAAAAGGTAATAATTTTCTCTTGTGAATTATGGCCTTCAACTGAGTTAATAAACTACTTTTTTACAATAAATTATTGATACAGAATAAGAGAAAAGGAAACAAGGCTGAATCAGGATTAAATAAAATCATTATGATATGAAACACTTGTCAGAGGTGCCTCATGACATGAGATAAGATCATGTTGCAGTGATCTAACTCACGCCAGCATAAAGTCTACTGAGCAACTATAGTATGAAACGATTCATACATTATACCTTAAGAATTCTTGGATTACCTCAGTAGCATGGAAAGAAACTACTATGTCTCCCATTACTAAACTTGAAATATCCTATCAACCAGGTGTAGGAAATGTCTGGCCCTAGGACTACCTACATCCCCAGTGATGTCTGTAAATAATCATTTTACACTCCTGGAAAGAAGGAATATCAGAGACAGAATGAGAAATCTGAAAAAGAACTATTAATAACTGGAATCTTTCAAATGGTCATTTTTAAACTCACACACATTGGTTATGGTCCTGAGCAGAGCTCATGAATAGGCAAGGCATCTGTGACCAACACAGCCCAACCAGGAAGGAATATTAATGTCAACCAACACCAAGTGGGCTAGGTGGGTGGCTATGCGAATTTACAGATGGGTACTTAAACTCTAGCTGCAGGCAAGTAGCCAGTTCCTCTACATGATGACCTTTGTGATTCACATGCATTGGTGAACAGCTACCTTTACTACCAAGAGTAGTTTGTGTACTTTGTGTACTAGGCTTGTGGGCCTAGTTTGGAATGAACATAGCTGCAGTGCATACCAGAAGATAAAGCCAGCCAATTCATGACATTGGGGATAAAATGGAAGTATACACGGAAAGCCTGGTTTCATTGTATTATGCTAGCCAAAACGTATACAGTTCCTTAAACTTTGGCTACTGGGAGTTTAAAGATGAGTTTAAAGAGTACTTTGGTACTTGTACCTAGGAGGGTTTTGAGCCCATGGATCTTGAAGAAGTGGGCAGAGTTCTTTCCACCACTTCTAAACTCAACCCTTGACCAACCTGGCTTGTCAAAGTATTCAGGGAGGGGAAAGGGAGTTAAAGCCAGGCAATAGTTAATGGTTCTTTAAAAGAAGGGGAGATTTAAGAGGGACTGGTCTGCTTACTTTTCAAGATAGAAATCTCTCCCTTTCAAATTGAATCACAGGCCTGATGTGGACCTAAAGAAAATTGACTGATCTAGATTAGTAAGTGTAGTTGTTGCAGTAAGTACTGGGGAGTCAGTAGGAATTTTCCATCAGAGACAGAGAATTTGAAAAAATCATTATGATGAGGAGAAAGAAAATATTTTTTCTCAGAAGAAAAAGTTGCCATTATCAGCTCTGCACAGCTCCAGATCAAATCAGCTTTACGTTGTGTCCTCATAGTAATATGATTTCCTGTTTAACTATATTGAAAGGTACCTTTATTATTATTTAATTATCACTCCCAGTAGCCAAAGTTTAAGGAACTGTAAATGTTTTGGCTAGCATAATACAATGAAACCAGGCTTTCCGTGTATACTTCCATTTTATCCCCAATGTCATGAATCGGCTGGCTTTATCTTCTGGTATGCACTGCAGCTATGTTCATTCCAAACTAGGCCCACAAGTTTTCACACACTGTATGGCTATACTGGGCCTCCACTATAAACACTTATGCTTCTGTGCTACAAAAGTATACCATAAACCCTCCTTTCCAGTTTCCAGACAACAGTAGCTCTGAGGCATAATTCAAAGACAAGTTGTAAAGTTCATGCATACAAGCAAGCATTAATCCAAATCACTTCTATTACTTTTAGATAGGCAAGTTGGTACTGTTTGAATTCTTGGCATTTTTTCTTCATTTGCCAATCCAATTTACCTCTCTACAGCTTACATTAATTTATAAGCGTGAACTCTCTGGAAAATGCAAATTTCTTCTTAGTAGAGGTCTATTGAGTTCCATATCATAATGTAAATGGGGAATAAATTATAACTGGGTAGTGCTGGATCTTTTAATGTTTTGAGGATAAACTGTTTCAGTAGTTTTATTGGCATAAAACTATTCCACTAAACTACCTACCCTAATTTAGCACAAATCTAGTTGTCATTTTTTTTACTACAGAAAACAACAGCATTATCTTTGTATTTGTATATGGACTATGCACACTTCAAAAGCAATTCAGAAAAAGTGCTTGGGTCTTTGTGCAACACCACCACCACTTTGCTATTCATTAAAGAGAGAAGGCCTTTTTCAGGCTTTGCCGTGACCACTGTAATGGATTTTTAATGTAACCTAATTCTATATATGTAACACAATATTTAAAATCATCTCCAACTTTAAGATTTGTTGTATTTAACTCTGGAAAAATTTCATTTTGAAAAGAGGCATAAGAATGGGAGGGGAGAGTAGGAATTAAGTAACTATTTAGTTTCTTCCTTTTTTTTTTTTTTTAACCTACAAAGGAATCAATGTGTTTTGTTTAAGTACGACTAGACTTGCAGCAATTTTAATATATTGTATAAATATATATATAGTAAGAAGCCTAAGTGAATTGAAATATATATTTGAGAGGAAACTGAATGCCTGCAACCTCTGACATATTATGCTATTAGTTGTTACACCAATTGGTAAAGTGCAAACCAGCTTTCCCTAATCTGGCATTATTCATATGCAAGACTGAAACTTCCAAAATTCCCAGTCGTTAGTCCCTTTTCCATTGCAAATTACAGAATTTGTAGTATATCACATCTGCAGAACATCAAGATCATGAAAGTTGGTTACAGATTATGACAAAGGAGCCTTTAGTAAATCCATTTAGTAAATCTATCTGCTGTGGTAATACTGTATCAGATTTGGGGAGTTCCAAGTGTTTTCTGCCTGCCAGAAAAAAATAAAATTTCTGTTGCCTACTATTTGTATGACAAAATATGGTCACATCTGTGTATTAAGATAATAGTTTCTTTTTCAGATTCCCCTTCTTGAGAACTCATTTTGCTGTCTTGCACAATGACTTAATTATGCCCACCACACATGCTATGTGCAGCCTCTTTACATGCAGCATACACTCTCACCAGATATCTCTTCATTTCAATTGTAAAAACTCTCAGCTCTGCAAAACTGATAAATACAAGCTGAAAAGTCAACAAGCTAAAATAAAATGCACTAGACCATGTCATCCAAAGAGAAAAAATAAAAGGCTGAAGTTTCAAATGATTTACTTAATAAATCCAAACTCTGGTTTAAAATATGCACCTGAGAAATGTAGAATGAATGGAGGCTACAGATAATTTCTTGGGGAATTTGAGATAAAAATATGAAATGCTTCAAGGAAATCCAGGAACATAATATTCAAGTACCAGGAAGTAAACCAAATTAAAAAGTTGCTTATTATCAGAAGATACTGACAGAGTTCCTTCCTTATAGTCACCATACAATTGTTTTCTAGTCTCAAGGTATACTTGGATCCAGAATTCTTCTAGAAGTTCAAGTGTCAGAAATGAACAGGTAACCTTAAACTTAGTTTTAGATACACCATCACTGTCTGTTTCAAGGAAAGGATGATTTGGCCAAACTAATTTTATTTAATTTATATTCATTTTTTACTTGCGACATCAAGTTCATCAAATATGTCTTGACCAGTCTTTAAATGAATGGCCTAGGCTAAAACACTCATACCAAAAACATTGTTAACTGATATAGATATATCAATCCCTGTCCTTTTGAAGATATCCAGAGCTAGATTTTGACTTAACTCAGATTCAATCACAATTCCTCGTTTTGCTGAAAGAAACTACAGTCCTGAGGGCAACATAGAAAGAGATTGGTTAAACACTATTGGTCATAAGGCAATTACCTGGTATAAAAGCCTTTGTACTAGATTATTGCTGCCACCTGTGATCAGCTGTATGAATGTTAAGGCCTCCGGTTCTTCTGAAGCAATATTCTCAAAGGCATCCATAATGGTGCTTAAGGAAACTCTAACTTTGAACTCTGGAATGTTCCCTTAAGCAGCATTACAAGTATAGAGGAAGGTTATAACTACATCACTTATTTTTTAGGCTTCTCAACTAAGGCAGCAGCTGCTAAAACTTGTTGAAAATGGAATGGAAAAAGGGAGCTTTCAAGAGGCAAATTATATAAAATTTGAGGAGAAGGAAATTCTTAATCATTTATATAAATTATGTCGTAGTGTTTATTTTAAATATTCAATTATATATAAAATTATAGAAGCTACAGATAGATGTAACTTAAGCATAAAGCATCCATGGATACAATTATAGTTCCTTTGAGATAAGTATGAAAAATAGATGATTGCTTTGAGATGTTTTATTTATATATATATTTTATCTAGGTCACAGAATAGGTGAATTCCATTACCCTTACCTTTTTCCTCTTCTGAACATACCACAAGAGACACTTAATGTTGGTTTCTAAGCATTTGCTTCTTTCAAAACCATTGTGGCTGTACATTCCATTCAGTTAACAAAGGAGGTGGAACTAAGACAATATCTACTCATTTGTATGAGTATAGCACTACTAAAAAAAGGTAAGGACATTTCTTTTCTAACCATATGCCTCCACATATTTAGAACAGTACTCTTATAATCCCAGATAGGCCTAGTCATTCATATCTGAAGAATCTGAGGTTGGGGAATGCAAAAGGGTCTACTGTCAGTTTCATACCATCACAATCACAAAGTACGTTTCCTGTTCCTCTTCTTTTGATTAGGAAGATATCAACGAGGGTCATTACGAATATACTTTGACCAAGTGAGACCACTATGGATTTCTTATCCATTGGGCCAGTAAAATATGGGATCCAGCAGAAGATCATCCAGAACCCAGCAAACAGTATTATGTGGGCCATTTGACAGAAGTACTATCTTTGCTTTTACCTCACTAGTCTCTGGATTTTATGGTTTGTATTAAGTGTGATTTTGGAAACTACCCAGTCTTGGGATGGGATGATATATAAATATGTGTAATAAACAGCTCAAGAAAACAGCATATAAACATACTTTTGCATATTGCTTCAGCATTATCAAAGACACATTTCCTCAACTCACCAACTTCAGTGCTGAATTATGAAGCAGAAAAGGTAGAACTAATATGGAAAAATAAACTTATTAAAATCCATCATAAATTACAAGATGAAAGCCAGATTCCAATCTCAGACATATGGGGGAAGGATAAAATTAAATATCTGTGAAAATGGTTCCTTGAGAAATATACACATGACTGGAACATGGAGAGAGTTAAAAATGCCTTACTATTGTCTGTACTGCCTCTAAAAATCCTCTGATGAGGGGCTGGTGACTCTTCAAGGCCAGGACTCAAAAGAGTTGGAGGTCTACTCTTCTCCAAATGTAGAATCTGTCCTAGCTACAGTAGTTATGAATTTTGCTGGTAGGGAAACAGTGGACCTGGAGTTAAAAGGAGGCAAGGGGAAAAAAGCAGAGAGTTAGAAAAGGACATCAACTTACTAGAAGTATAAACCATGTCCTAACTAGGTTGCAGCAGGATTCTTAAGGCAATGGTCAGATTCAAAGAACTGGTAAAAAAAAAAAAAAAGTCATAAAACTTAAGTCCAAAGATTCAAGACCATCATGAAATTAAAATCTGGGCAAGATTTTCAGCTGAAGACAGCAAAGTTGCTTAAATATGCTAGGAAAGTCATCTTAAATGCTACTTGAATAATCAGTGAGCCTCGGCCACTCACTGCATCTCTGCTCTCTAGGATTGGTGGGAAGAAACCTTATTATAGCAGTTCCTCTTCTTCAGGTGTTTCTACTTCTGGAGAAGAGTTCTCCTCCAGCTATTCCCTGACTGGGTTTCCCCATCTCCTGTGAGCCCTAGGGCTGAACAGGCACTGATTACTGCTAATCATCATCAAAAAACTCCAAAGACAGTTCTGACTATTACTGAATTTGGGTCATTTTTAATGCTATGGTCAGACTGTATTTTCCATTTTGTTTAAATAGCCAAGAGGGAACCCAAATTAGCATAAAAGTAATCAATAAGAGATTATTCAGATTACAATACACGCTTTCCTCCACATAATATGATGGGTTAGCATTACATAATACTATGCAGCATTTTAACCTTACATGTGTGAATATTTTCATTATTCACATTGATACTGTGCACATTTTTAAAATAAAAGCAATAGTACTTCCATGTCTAAGTAAACAATATTTGTAGGTAAGCCAATACATAACTATTACTAATTAGCCAATGTAAATATTAACACTTAACTACCTCTAAATGCACTGTGGCAGTTAAGCATGTGAAATGTACTGTATCTTCATTAGAATGTTGACCAGTAAATAAAGCTACACTTAATAGACATCATTTATAAAACATTTGAAAATATGACAGCCATGTTTTGGGGATGAGTGACACTGAACCTCTGAGGTCTAAATGGGAATCTTTTGGTGAGCTGACAAAGCCTAACTCTATCTATGGGACATTCACAACCTGTAAATCTGTTATTAGTAGAGTATGTCCTAAAACGGGTTGCTTAAGAGACGATTGGGACAAGGTAGATTGTTGGTCCTTCAGCTATACCTGAACTGGCTAATTCTGCCTCTCAGCAATGAGTACAAAACTTCCTCCATATGCTTCCAGGAAAGCAACAAAAGTGACTGACAATCTGCTACATATCTCCCCCCACCCCCTGCAGTACCATGGGCTGAAAGGCTCAAATGAAAGCAAGATGGGCAGCATATATAAATTTGAGAAACAAATTAAATAAATAAATAAAGTGTTTCTCCTGGGGATTCATTCATCATTCATTCCCCTGAATACCCACAATTATGTGTTGGGCTCCATTAATAAATATTATTCAAATTATCACGACAGAAAAACTACACAATCCAATACTGGAGTTAATAACTAAAGCAGGTTACATGTTCCAAGGCTGGCTGTTTTCATGAACACAACCCCAAGGAAAACAGATCACCTTCAGCTGATTCAAAATCCACAGCAACAATGAGGGGTAGAGACTGTCATGCATAAATGTATAGCAAAAATAGGTTAAAAATATATTAACCTCTGGTGAACTTATCCAATTTCTTTCGATGGGAGGAAAGCATGGTTAAATCCAGAACTGGTTGATCCTATGATCTGGAATTGAAATAGGTGTGGTGGAACCTAATAGAGTACAGTAAATAAGCAAAATCCAATTCTGTGTTTTCTCCAAATGGAAAAAGCATTAGACAAATAGCACATGGCACTTCAGTAGGGTTACCAGACCTCTGGCATGAGGAGGATATGTCCTCCTTTTTGTCCTCATGTCCTCCACCCAGCATAGCCTTAAAATCAAATATTGTCCAGCTTTTTGAGTATCTCTTCCTGAGCAGCTTTTCTCCATTGTTCAGCAGTTCCCTAATAAGTGCTAACTGCAAGTTAACAAGGTCCGTTCTGTGACCTTAATTAGTTGATTCGTACCCTTCCCCTGCTTGCCCTGCTGTCTGAAATTGACAAGACCCTCATCAGTTACATGCTGAAGGTTTTTGCCTCCTCAGGGCTGCAATTGAAAAACCAGTCCTTCTGATGATTTTATATACATGTAGGCCTAAGTAAAAACATTCTGCAATTTTTCACTGTAATTTTTGTCATGGATGCCAAGAAAGTTAAATAGTGTGTCTTCCTTTTCCCATTTATCCTCCTTTCCAATTGTCTGTGTCCTCCTCTGCCTGTTCAGTATTTGGTAACCCTACACTGCAGTCATATAAAGCTGATTCACAGCAAGCAACTAAGGTCATTGTCCTTTTAGCTCATCATATTCAGCAATATCTCCATACTTCATACAGAAGACTTTCTGAGCCTTATCTGGAAGTTGAATTTGGTAGTTTCTATAAGAAAACTATTTGCTCCACTTCTGAATTCAGCTCTTCCCCAAGGCATAATGATTCACTCCACTGTTTACACAGCTGCATTTGGACAAAAATTTCAGAATCAAATGGTAAGTAAAGTATTTGATTTACAGTATTATTCCATACTGTATCCCTATCTTAAATTTGATGGTAATAAGAATAAAATTTGCCAAACAAATACAAATATCCAGGAAGGATCCATCAAAACATCCAGGTTCTATCTATCTAGTTTGAATAGATAAAATTATGTTTTTCTAAACTGTGACTTGATAAAAGTTCTGACTTAGGGACGTTTGATGACAGATTCTCACCGTAAACTAGAATTTTAAAGAATTTGTTTCCAAAATAGGTTTTTGATCTGCCTTGTAAAAATAGTTGGAGATATTTCAAAACTAGTATTACAGCCTTTAATAGCAATAAACATTAACAAATATGCATTTGTTAAAAGCAGAATAATATAACATGAGGCATTAAACAGCTACACATCCCAGAGATATTTGGGACGGAGATGGGGAATGACAGAATTAACTGTATTTCAACAATTTCACCATGATGTAAATAAGTCATTACAATATGCAAACATACCACACAGGTTGTGAATGAATCATCATTGCTAATCCTTTAAAATATGCAGTGTGGAAGCTGGATAATTTTAGCTATATTTTAAAGAGAAAGCACCAATATATAAATATTCCATGAATATAAAATGCAGCATAAGAATCCACTCTTGGTCACAATAATGCAATGATAATCATGCAAAGTAAAAGAAAAATAAAGAGCTTTAAAGTATGTTATTTCTTATTGCAATATGATTAAAAATCATTTAAATATTCCTTTGTTCAGCTTTTGTGTGCCTATCAGCTTTAAGACAAGAAGCTAACAATGACATTCCAACAAAACATGTTACAATACTACCCCAACCACAGAAAATACAGACCGCAATAGGCTCCTACCTTTTTTGCATTTTTCTGTTGGGCAGTGTTAAATTGATGTGTGTATGTATTATCTACTTTTTTATTGTATATATATATAAACCAATATATGATAGCTAAATAATTAAATCACCTGGCTCCTTGGAAGTTCCGTCTAGACTGCGTTCTGCTCCTCCAGAAGTAGGAGGTCTGTGATCTGGATGTTCTCTTCCACTCATGTCTCTTGCTAGAATAGCAGGTAAAAGCCATGGCTAGAACTTTTGCCTAGTTTTGACTGATACACCAGATGTGATCCTTCTTAGAACTCAGTATGCTAGCTACAGTCGTTTACACTCTCATCTTCTTGTGTTTAAACTTCTGCAAAACATTTTGCTTGCAGCTGCCTTTGAAAAGTATTCAGAAAGTTCAATTGGTACAGAATCTGGTGGCCTATGGGCTGACTGACAAAAACCTATTAAGCAGGACAAAAACCTCTTCTCTGGTCATTGTGCTGATTGCCTATAGATTTCTGAGTACAATTCAAAGTCTTGAGTAAAGCCATTTATGGGTTGGGACCTGGTTACCTTCAGACAGAATCTGCCCATCCTACACAACTGAGTAAGCAAGGTATGCTCTATGTTCCCACCTCATGTGAGATATGTCACTTCTGTGGAATAGCCATATTCTCAAGCTAAAGATGATCCACTGCCAATAAATTGAAGGTAGCAAATTAAAAAAAAAAAAACTCTCTACAGTACTACTTTTGTCTACTTCAGACCCATTTATTCCCTGTCTATTCACCAAAGCTGCTCCCAGATCTTTTATCTTCTTACATGCTAGGCTTTCTTTTTTCCTCAAATGGTCTACTTCCTTAGCTTGTGAAACTTTGCTCTGATGTATGAGACTTTGGAATCTGAACTGTGCTCTCCTTTATGCAGGAGTAAAAACAGCCTTCTTGAATCTGGTATCCTCCAGATGTTTTAGTCTTCAATGTCCCAAATTCTAATGCAGCATGGCAGAAAGAGATCCTGGTTGGGACCTATGGGAATTGAAGTTCAACACAATTTGTAGACATGTGGTTGAGGAAGTCCAATTTAGACTATCATGACTTTTTATCACATTTAGCTCAGCAGATATTGGAACAATGCACAATTGAGAGGCTGATTCTTCTTTCTCTAAGAACTTCAATAATGGAAACTCTCAAGAATTACCATTATCTAGGTACAATGGACAATTTGTGCTTTGTTTCCCTCTGTAGATTCACTTCACAGATTGAATCCCGCTACTATAATGTGTGAAATGTGACCTCTTCCTCTACATTTACTTAATCTGCTTTCCATCAGGGATGAGTAACTTACAGCCTCTTTTTATAACTTCCAAAGTTTCTTTTGACCATGCTCTTGCCACTTTTCAAAACAAAAATGGGAAATTCAGGGAAACTATACTACTTGCCCTTGTTGTTGTTGTTTAGTCGTTAAGTCATGTCCGACTCTTCGTGACCCCATGAACCATATTGCGCCAGGCCTTCCTGTCCTTCACTGGCTCCCTGAGTTTGCTCAGTTTCATGCTCACATTCCAGGTACCTATACAATATTGTTCTTTACAGCATCGGACCTTCTTTTCGCTTCCAGATACATCCACAGCTGAACGTCCTTTCGGCTTTGGCCCAACGCTTCACTCTTTCTGGAGCTACTTGGAATTGCCCTCCGCTCTTCCCCAGTAGCATATTGGACACCTTCCGACCTGAGGGGCTCATCTTCCGGCGTCATATCTTTTAGCCTTTTAACATTGTCCATGGGGTTTTCTTGGCAAGGATACTGGAGTGGGTTGCCATTTTCTTCTCCAGTGGACCACATTTTGTCAGAACTCTCTGTCATGACCTGTCTGTCTTGGGTGGCCCTACACGGTATAGCTCATGGCTTCACTGAGTTACGCAAGCCCCTTCACCACGACAAGGCAGTGATCCATGAAGGGGCACTTGCCCTAAGATAGTGTTAATATATTTCAAAAAATTCCAAAAAATTTCTTTCCCACAAATGCTGGCACCATCCACATGTATGATGTGTCTCAGTGTACACTATATCATTGCTCCACCTACTGCAGCCTTCAGGCCTCTTGAAAGTATAAAATGTGGTCCACAGCCACCAAAGAGTATCCATCCTTGCTTTAAAGAAAACATAAAACTTAGACCAAAGCTTGTCCATTCCAGATTATTTCGACTGAAGCCTGAAATGCATTTTTTCTTGGCACCCAGCAATTTCTATGACACAGCATCACTCTACATGGAATTCCATATGGCTAGGGATAATTATCTATGAACTGTTTAGTTAATTTAATTTATTTAATTTACAGACTATCCAATTCCCAATCAGCTGTGTGGTTTACAACTAAAAACTATCTTATTAAAAGAAAAATACAACAGATCATAAGAGCACAGTACAAAAAAATCAAAACAAAACTAATCAAAACAAAACAAAAAATGGGGAGCTCCACAATCACCCTGTTCCCAAGGCCTGGGAGAATAACCAGAATTTCAACAATTTCCTGAAAAATATAAGGATGGGAGCCACATGAGTCTCCAGGAAAGATCATTCTAGAGGGCAGGAATTGCAACAGAAGAGGCACACTTCCTGGGTCCTGCAAAACAGCTTATAAAATAATTTAAAATAATGTCCATTCCTATTTATGAGTATTTGTTGATTGATTGATCTTTTAGAAATAGAGACATAATGTGCTTCACTTCAAGTTACTGTTTTCAGTGAACTTAGGCATTATCAATTGAGGAAAAAAGCAAGAATTTACATCGCTCTATACCTAACAAAAATACAATAAACATTAATTGATGTAAGGTGTAATTATTCTTCTTCCAACTGATATTCCATAAATCCTTCCTTTTTACAAAATGTTTGTGCAGCTGAAAACTGTAGCTATGAACTTCGTATGGAAAGGTTGAATTGCCTCCATTAATCTCCATTAACTACACATAATCCTAAATAAACTGAGCTGGAATTGCTTCCTGACGAAAAATGAACTCCTACACCAACACTAATGATAAAGAAGAAGTGAAGATAGAAAGTGGCACAGCGTGCGCCTGGAGGAAACAATACAGATTTCTGGCTATCGGCCCAGGCTTCCTTTTCTCCTGGGAAAGGAAAGGGCAAAATGGTTCACAAGATTACACCTGTCCTAAAAGTCTGGAACATCTGTTCAACTCATTAGTTTATTGGATTAGTTCTGCATCAAAACGCCACTGCATGGTACCCATCGTAATGAAATGTAACAGTTGCACTGTTCACCTTGGGTTGAAGCAATTTCAGATTGCAAATGAGCCCCTTCTTCAGCTGTAGAAAGTGATTGGTGATCATACACTAATCATTGGTGCTCCTGCTATATCCAGCAAGGCTGTTCATACTCTCTGTGTACAGTATAATGGATAACAGAATTTTTAAGCAAAATTCCTTAAAAAGAGGACATCCTTATTTACATGAGGAACACAAGTGAGAAACTAACTGCACTTCTAAAACTATGCTACAGTAGATTATGGTTTCATCATCTTTCACACATCAAGGAAGCTTGAGGAGGGCCTCTGAAAAGAGTCATATAAAATTTCAGTTCCCAGATAGCGACTAATCTTTCTTTTCTCCCATCCCGGTATCCCCCCATTTCATGGGTATAAGCAAAAATAACAAACTATTTTGAAAGAGCATGGAAGTCTACCCTGAATTTAGGTTGCCAAATTTAGTTGGAATCAATGCTGGAAATCCCCCCATTATAAATATATATATATATATATATATGTGTGTGTGTGTGTGTGTGTGTGTGTGTGTGTGTGTTATATGCATATTGCCCAGAAGCCACATTCCAATTAATTGCCTGTAAAGTAAGGCACTCTACTTGTAAAAGTAATAGATCTCATTTCACGAACTATTTTCTCTCTTCCATACACATATAAACATTCCCTTCCCTTCTTCGAAGAGAAGAGAAGAGAAGAGAAGAGAAGAGAAGAGAAGAGAAGAGAAGAGAAGAGAAGAGAAGAGAAGAGAAGAGAAGGATGTAAAAGAATATAGTAAGTCAGATAGCCGCACTGGGAAGGGATTGAAGAGAAAGGGGGAATGACATGGGATGGGATGAGAGAATGAAAAGCTAACTGGAGAGGAAATAAACGCTAAGCCAAGCTTATGTTCAACAAGCATTTGTGCAGGGCTCAGAAGCACAAATATGTACATGATCATGTCAAACCAAATTCAGTGGCTCTTACTCCCAGAAAGTATCCTTAATGCTTCTAGTCCACCTAATTATTATGAAACCTTGCAATAGTTTATTCTCATTCAAGGAGTAACACCGTAAATCTGTCTGCCCTCCACTTGCAGAGGGTGTCTCCAATGATGCAGATAAAAAAGACAATGTCATTTATTTCTTACCAAGAGGGAGGTTTCCAGGCATATGTCTGGAATACATGGATAGAGAGAGGTTTCTTTATTCATGGACCCCACACATTTTCTAGAGTCTCAGTGAGGTTCCATTCAGCTTCAAAAAGTAATCACCAGATAAATGTGGTAAACTCCTCACAAGGTATTACCAACCATATTTGGATTTTATTTATTTATTTGATTTATATTCTGCTTTTCCTCCAGGTACAAAATTTAATGTCCATAGCAAGTCCTCTTCTAATTTTTCCACAACAAACATGCAAGGTAGGTTGATCTGAGAGATAGTGACTGGCCCAAAGAACACAGCACAGCAAAAGAATACAGATAAAGAATTTTAAAAGTAGAATATAATAGATTAAGACCATGAAGATCTGGTATCTACTCGACAAAGGAAATTATTGGGAAATCTTGGATGTAACATCTTTAAACATGTGTACAGATCACTTGGATTCAGGATCCAAATAAATGATCTATCCTGGACCATGCTAACAGTTGCAGGCAAACACAAATATACAGTGCCCCTTTTGATCTCCTGTTGAATATGGTTAAATGCTAAGAAACTGGGGTGGGACTCCAAACAAGTTTGTTCTTTCCCCTGTTTAAGCTCCCCATAAGTTTGGGGACATGCATAAAATGGCTTTGTTTGTTTGTTTGTAACGTGTATAAGGCATCTTAAAAACAACTCTGGGCAGCTTAAAGATGTACTTTATACAGTACCTCTTAAATGCATTTTTAGAGATGATGCATAACAAAGTAAAGTCTGCTTTGAGCTGACTTCAGGCATTTTCTTAGCCAGGTAGTCGTTTACCAAGATGTTTTTCTGGAATGTTTTTCCAATTTGCCAGCCTAGTTTATACACCTGGAATTTTTAGTAGTTTCCTATCCAAGTAGTAATCCAGCCTAACCCTATTTCAACTTTTCAAATCAGCCAATGTTGGTTAACTGCTGTCACCTAGCAGGGCAGATGATGTATGCATTGCCTAAATAAATAATAGGCTCATCTTTGAAAAAAAAAATCTATCCAAAAGCAGACTACGTAAGTTCTGATGTTAAATCCAGAAACTGGGATAATTCTGAAGGATTTCAGCAGATATCTATGTACAGTAGGCAAATGGTATGTCTGTGCTGACCAGTTGTAGCCAGAAATCCAAGCTCACAGTATTTATCCTCTATTCATGCAGCTATCTAAAGATTTGTCTCTGAAACTTTTTTTGTTCATTTCTTTCTGCAAGGATTTTTTTTTCAGATGAGCATGAATAGTGCTAATACGATCTCATAACTTTAAACTAGCTCCTAAGGTCTTTGCTATTTAAAAAAAGTCCCATCTATTTGAAGACAATTGTTTACATTAAGCAATCCTACTGAAAAAAGGCCTGTTGTAATACAATCTTATGGTTTGTTTTAACTATTAAATCTGCAGTGATTCTACAACAGTCTATTAGATGAGATTGTTTCATCAAGGAAAGCAGCTGCTTCCTCAGGAAATCTTTCTAATTCGAAGTGATGACAAACTTGATTGTAGATAAGTCAAAGCACAGTGCTAATGCAGAATCCATCTGTGACAGAACATAAGCACAAATAAGATTTTACAAACAACCATCTAGTATTTACAGCTAAGGACAGTTTTATCACTATTTATGACAAAGTCTACTGATGATATATCCAAAGGCACCCTTGAAATAACAGACTGCATCTACAAATCTTCTGCTAAGCATCCCATAACTTAATGACTATGGGTTATTAGAAGTTTGGGCAAAACTTAAAATCCCAAGGATACATTTTAATACAGGCTTAGTGTTGCAATAGAACAGATTTCTTCACATAGCAAGCCACTGGAAATTGCACATATCAGAAGAATGTATAAGAAATAGCATCATATCAAATCAATGATACGTGTTGACTGAATGACTCTAACGAACAGATTGAAAGTTAGCTGATAGCTTCTTAAATAAAAGTAACGGGCTCAAGTATTTTGTTAACAGGAGGTGTTTTTATGGCAAGATGGAAACTACATGGATTGGACTTACAGCTCACTCAGTCATAGTTTGCTAAGATTGGTTTACAGGATAATTTACAATTGGCTGGGGTCACATGCTAAGCCACAGCTGATGACTTACAAATCATAGGGGCTTGACTCATCAAAGTAAAAGTAAGCAAATAATAGTTGGGGTTAGTGAAATGCGTGAATCATATCTGTGTCTTGGATTCAGAATATCAGGAGTGAAATTTTGATATTGGGGAAGCATGAGGGAAGCAGTTTCTATTCATGAATCCTTCCGTTTGCAGGCCTCCAGTAAATCTACTCCAGGGTAGTAAGATCTTCCAGTGCAGTGTCTTAAACTTTAAACTATCAAACTATATACAGTATATACAGTATATATAGAGAGAGGGGGGCGCATACACACACACCCATGAATATTTCTTTAAAAAGAAAAGAGGAGAAAGAAGAATATTGAGATTAAATATTTTAATGTTACTCTTTCATTTTCCATACATTTAATACAATATTTATCAGTTTTAATGGAATATATAAACTTACATACTGTATATGGGTATTTCATCAAGAGCAAGTTTTTTTTTAGCATCAGTATAATGTTCTGCCAATTTTAATATATGATCACAATTACACTGAATGCTGAAAATCTACTTACATGATATGTTGAAGGAAAGGATAGAAGCCCTTAATGCTTTTTTTCACTTAAAGGCTAATATTTTCTGTGAATTTTAATCTGAAATCATTCTAGGTTTTTCCCCCCCCCCAATCTTTTAGTGTAACATCTGACAACTTGCTAACATTTCTGCATTTATAGAGGGTTCATTTGTTTGGTTAATGAAACTGAAATCCTTTCTCCAAATGGAGGAAACAGTTGTACATGAAGAGGACCAATTTTGATAAAATCCAATATAACTGTGGGATACAAATGATACATGGCTGGGCCAAGGTCTTATTAATCTGTTGGCTGATTGATAAAACAGCACATACTATATAGCAAGATATGACTATTTTGTTTATTTTTAAAATGTATTTTTAATTATTCACTGTGTTACATATTTATTGATCAATCTGTAACATAGTGAATAAACAAATATTGAGGGTATATTTAGTACATGTTTCAAAGTGCTAAAGGAAGCCTGAGCCATTCCCTTTTCTTGAGCATAAAAAAAGGGGAGAAGTGAGAACTGGCCCTTTATTTCTATGGAACTCAGCCAGTAAAGCGGATTTATTGGCAGAGAAGCTAGTTTACACTTTACAAAATTCAGTTTGCAACTGTCACCTCTTTACCTTAATGATCATGATTTTTAAGAACCTCTAGCAAGCCCTAGAGGCACCAAATCAATATCATTAAAAAAATAATCTTGACTTTTGGGCAAGAAGCCATATAAAAAAATAAGGAACAGGAAAGATACTTTAACTTGAGGCAAAAAGAAAATAAGGTTTTTAAATCACTCAGATCCTTCAACATAATACTTCAACATAACACAAAGTACACCTTGTACTGAGGGGCTAATGTCAACAGGGACACAGTTGTTGCTCCCTCCCTGAGTGAGAGGTGGGAAGGGGTGTCTGACATACTCTAGCTTTGTAGGTAGAAGTTTTTATTCTCTCAGTTTACCTGGCTGAGAGAGAGGTGAGAGGTTGGTGGGATTAGTGTGTGGATAGGTATAGGATTTAGCATTTAGGCTGGAGGTCTGGGCTAGGGGACACTAAGTGCTAGGCTGTTAAGGGGGGACTTGCAGAAGAAAGTATATGGTCCTGAGAAAGTGAGAAGCATGAGAAAGAAACTCAAAATAGCCCTGCCTTGATTTTGTTTGTTCCTGACCTGGCCTATCTTGAAGGGCTGACATAAGCAGAAGCATCTTGGATGTCCAGGCCAACAGCTGGGTAGGTGGTTTGCAGTGTGGGTTGCACGATGGAGCCTTCTGACCTGGGGAGAATTGACAGAGTTGGAGGAGGGGCTATTTTCCATCAGGGAAGGTGATACCATCACAGTGTTGATAGGCAGGGAGAGATATAGTGGGATACTGGGAGTGGGCTGTTCACAGGGAAGGTGTCCTTGGTGTCTTGCATCAATGCAGTGAGAACAGGGGCTGGAATATGGCATTGGCGCGAGAGTGAAGCCCAAGTGGCCCTGGTTTCTGGCTACTGCTGCTTGATGTTACTAAGCTCTCCTCATTCATTGTCTTACTGTGGATGAGAGGGCCAACCTTCAATGCTTTATCTGAACCTTGCTGGGTGTGGAGATGGGTGTTCCACTCTAAGAAATGTGTCTGTCTGGGTTTCATGGGTAGACCAGCTGTGACTTCAGGGTAGGGGTAGAGGCGTGACTTATTGTTAGCCAAGAGATTGATGGCTTCCAGGGGCACTGCTCTGTAGCTTATTAGATGTGAGACTGTTTCTCAATTTAGGCTATAGGGATCAGATGAGAATGCTACTTGTACCAGCCTCCCAGCTGCATAGTAGCCTCCCTGCCTGAGCTGCTCCATGTTCCTACTGGCTGTCAAAGCCTCCCAGGTGGTTAAAGGTAGTTGATTCTGTGTGATGGTAAATGAGAGAGTTGGGCCACTAGCTCTTAAAGAGGCAGTGGTTCACCATCTCCTGAAGGTCCATCGTTGGATCCAACAGAATGGGCAATTTTCATCCAATCTTCAACTTTCTCTTTCTAGGGAAGGCTGTTGAGAAGATTGTTGGTCTTCATCTACAAAGGGTCCTGGTGGAAACAGATTATCTGGACCTTTTCTGTTGGAATTCAGACCTTAGAAGGCATTGACTTCACTTGTTGATGACCTCTGTCAGGCTTGTGAGTTGGGGGCACTGTTCTGTGGTGGTTCTCCTTCCTTTGAGGCTAGTTACAATCAGTGTTGGTGGGGGCGGGATAAAGGTCTAGCCCTAGACTCTTACTTTGCAGAGTGCCTCAGATCTCTACTTTCTCTTCATTACTATTCAACTTCTACATGAAACTGCCAGACAATGTTATCCATCAACACAAGGTGAAATATCATCAGCATACTAAATTATACATCTCCACCCCTGGCTGACTGAGTAATGCTGACAAAGGTTT
Organism: Python bivittatus; assembly: GCF_059951505.1. Classification (NCBI taxonomy): domain Eukaryota; kingdom Metazoa; phylum Chordata; class Lepidosauria; order Squamata; family Pythonidae; genus Python; species Python bivittatus. Next base: position 33,056,301 of record NW_028277125.1, on the reverse strand, counting down.
TTTTTCCCCCCCAGTATCTGGAGTCTGTGAGGGGTTGGATAGGGAAGAAAAATCTTTGGCTTAATTCCCATGGATCAGAAGATTTTTGATCTTTGATGCTGACTGGTGTAGATACTCCACTAAATGGAGTTAGTGTGCAATTTGGGAGTCCTCTTGGATTCAATGGCTCCTGCTCAAAGAGCAAGTGGCACACGTGATTAAGAAGACTTCTGCACAAAAATATCCTGTGCACTAATTGTGTACATTCTTAGACCAGGAAGGCCCTGCTCACAGTCACTCATGCTTTAATCACCTCCCTTTTGGAGTTTAGCAATGTACTCTACATGGGGCTGCCCTTCAAGAGCATTCAGAAATTGCAATTTGCATGCAGTGGCACAAGTAGTTTTGGATGCACCATGACACACCCAACTAGCACCACTGCTTTGTGAGCTGCAGTGGCTTCCCAGTAAACGTCTGGGTACATTTAAAGGTGCTTGGCCTATAAAGGTCTACATAGCATAGGGCCAGGTTATTTGAGAGATCACCTATCTCAGATTGTGCCTGCTTGTCTCACTAGATTTGGCACAGTCGACATGCTTCATGTCCACTCTATGAAGCAGGTCATCTAACGGGATCCAGGCCTTCTCTGTTATGACACCTGCCAGTTGAAAGAGCATTCCCTTCAATATTTGGATAGCCCCACCTTGCTAATCTTTATGAGGGCCTTAAAAACTTGCCTCTTCCCCCATTCACTTGAGCCTAGATGCTAGATAAGCCCAACTTATGTGGTTGAGTTGAGGATTGTTTTTAGTACTGAATATTGCACACTGTTTAGATAGTTTTGGTCCTGTTATAGTTCCTTTTAATTTTAATGGGTTTTCTATGGTGGTTTTAATATATTGTTAGCCACCCTGTGTTGTGAGAATGAGATGGGAGACAGTATAAATTGTTTAAATAAATAAATATTAAATAAACAAAATGTCCAACCTAAAATGTCTTAAAAATCAACTGCTACTTCTCCACATTACATAGGTAAGTGCCTGTTATGTGAAGTCAGTTTGCAATTCACTTACCAAATACATGTTAAATATTCAGTAATCTTTAAAGAAAACTTTGTTGGTTCCTCTCAATAGGTGACCAATATATTTCAGTTATGACTCCCTAGCCCACATATGATTATGTGTCCTATATAAGGACCAAGGTATATTTGTGTTATAACACATATTTTCTATAAAGTAATTAGGAGATATGTAAAAAGTAACCTTAGGATATCTGAGAAAGAAAGCAGAGAGAGGTTATGAGCATAAACCCTGCTCAGTCAAAGATCATCCTACTCTGATGTTTTATTCCTATAGTGTTCTACAAGATTTATCTCAAAAGCCCACAACCAGGATATGAGTACACCACCACCTTCCCACTCTTGTTCATGAGCAATTAATTCTGAGAAACATTATTTGTGTTGTTCAGGATAATACAGTCATAATGACTAGCCTTTATTAATTTGTATAATCCTCTAAGTTGATGACTACCACCATAGTGGTGATGTAGGGAGTCACAGAGATGACTTTGGAGAAACTACAGAAACATGCTTTAACCCTGGGAAATAAAGAAAACATTAGGAAGAAACTCAGACTGACTCCACCCTAACTTCCTGGGGTATAAGAGGGAGAGAAGGGAAAATGCAGTCAGGCTTTCAAGATTCTGTTTCTGAACCTTATAGCAATAAAGTATAGTTCCAGTCACACTTGAGGAATCAGTTTCCAGATCTGGACAACCTCAAAGGACTCATAGGTAGCAATTTCTACAGTTTAATAATGCACTGTATGAATAAGTATTTTCTTTTTGTGAGGGAGTGAAGTTGGGGTTGCTATCTGCACTTGGGAAAAGTAGCTGCAGCCAGGCAGAAACGCTTCCATTTCCCTCATTTCCCTAACTCAGACTTTACTCACAAGCCAGCATTCCAGCTGCCTGTAATTCCAGCTTGGATGCATTACAGTGCCAACATCCAGAGGCAGCCTCACCCCATCCAGGCTCTTAGCTTACAAAAACAAATGCTAAGACAGAGTGGATAGGTGTGTGTGTGTGTGTGCGCAGGAGGAAAGGTGATAAGCAAACTGCATACAGACAGGGAAGCGGAGGTGACGTCTAAAGATCGGTAGCCACTACAAGCAGTCAAGAGGACTATCATTCAACTGCCAAGACCACAAGTTATGGTGAGCAGCATATCCTGGTCGGAGTCTTGCCTGGAGCTTTGCTGAGAACTCACTAGCAACTAGAAGAAGAACAACCACATTGAAGCAACACCTCATCCCAACCAGAGTAAGAACTTTTGGAAGAAGGCAAAGGTTGTATGCCACTTTACAGACTTACAGACTTTTGCTTGAACTAAGTATTAAAGGACTGAGTATTAAAGACATATTTACATGGCAGCATCACCTTGCAAGTCCTAGATGGGTAGAGAGCAATAGTCTGTTGTTGGGGGAAGGTGTGTGCTGCAATAAAGCATTTGTACAGATTTACTATGCTGTGGTGTGTCCAGTCTTTGCAAAGCAAAGAACCCTCACACTTTTACATATCCTAAAGTTACCTGTCATTCACTTCATTGGGTGGATCCAGTTGCTGTTATTATGATAGAGAAAACATAATTCTTTCCTATCCATCTTTCAGAATTTCTACCATGTTCTCACACAGACCCTAACCCCAAACCTCAACAACTGCTAGCCAGCTGATTATTTGGATTGCCAATCTCTTCATCCTTCTTGATTCTGAGATGCGGTGAGCAAACTACAGACTATTCCATAAGGTTATATTATTTGTATAAAATGATTATATTACTGGAATATTTTTTAAAATAAATTTCCTAATTATTCCCAACATGCTACCTGCATTTTTCACAGCAATTTGCAAACTAGATCACAAAATCTCTTTCATGGTAAGTAATTTTCCCTCCCCACAAATACAGTGTAAAACCTTCCACATGGACACTACAGAACTGCTTTTTTCTTCAATAAAATCACATTCTTCATTCTTCTGAATGAAATTTCATGCTCAACTGCTCTCCAATTGTCCCTTTTACTTGCTTGTTCATGACAATACCTGAGGCCCATCATTTTGGCTATCACAGATGTCAACATAAACAATATTTAGCAGATCATTCTTCAGGACATTTCCATTTGAGGACGACAGAAAAAGACTGAGTATCTGCTTAAAAGCTGTGGTTGGTTTAGACATCATTTGTGATATACAGAGTTTCTCAAAAAGCATGTTACTGAACAGCAATCTAAGAACTTTTAGATATTTGCAGAATAGAGCAAAAAGACAAGTTTCAATATTGTTAGAGTTGGTAGTTCACATTTTTGTGCTTTTAATTAATATATTAAAACTGTCTCTTGAATGTTTGGAGCACTGCTCTTGTAAAATCCATAAGCCCTGATCAGGTAATGCCTTTCTGTGCTATTACAGGTTTCCAGCTCACATGGGGGCCTTAGTGCATACATGGAGGATCTGTGTGGCAGGCAATTTTTCTGACCCATTGACAATTCACTGATATCACCAGCACATCAGAGGAAAAGTACTATTCCTTGCTCACCAATATCTGTCCACAAAATATTGCATGAACAGGATTACAGACAGATATACAATATTTAAGCTTCTTGTAACTGTTGTTAAAATGAGTCAGTTATGTGAAGCCACAAACATACCTTTTTACTGCTGGGTATTTTGTCTGTTGTTTTCGAAGATCTGTTGTATTTCAAGCATGTTTTCTAAGCAATTGACGTACTTTAGACATAGGCCACTGCATCGTAAAGTTGACAAATGCAGTAAAATGTAATGATTAATTTCTATACATTTTCCTATATAATTTTTAAGGATATGATATAAAAGGACAAAGGGCTATCTATGCATCCTGAAGATTACAGAAATTCTCATTATTTCAGTGTGTAGCATTTCTGGGTCAGTTTTCAGCAACTTTGCCTTCCTCTTACTGAATCACTGGAGAATCCTTCTTTAAACACTTGACCACATACTGTTTTCTCTGAGGAAATGTGCATATACATATATACAGTGGTACCTTGGTTCACGAACTTAATTCGTTCCACGACTCTGGTTGCGAACCGAATTGGTTGTGAACCGAATCAAATTTTCCCATAAGGTTCAATGTAAATACGGTTAATCCGTTCTGACCCCTCCAAATTTGGTCGCCAACCGATTTTTGATCGCGTCCCGAATCAAATTTCCCCATAAGGTTCAATGTAATTACGGTTAATCCATTCTGAACCATATGTTTTTGTTTTTTTTTAACTGCAAAAATATGACACAAAGTACAGTACGAAGAGAGAGAAAGCTAACCTTGCTCGACGCGACTTCTGGCGCGGAGGACAGGAAGGCGGGTGGGGAGGCAGTTACTGCTTGGAGGGAGAGTCCCCCTCCCCACAGGAAGCCACGACCACGTGTCACGGCAGGGAAAATGGCCGCGGATCCTGTTCGTAACCTGATCCGGCCTTCGCAAACGGAGGCAAAATTTTGTGAACGGAGCTGTTCGTGAACCGAATTGTTTGTGAACAGAAGCGTTTGTGAACCGAGGTACCACTGTAGTTTATGTATCCTTCCATATGCATAAATTTAGAACAATTAGCCCACGGACATTACCAATCATGGGTGCCTAGGAATAATATTTATGTTCTGAAAAGTTAATCACATACCTAGAGTAACTGAAGGATTTAAATGCTAACAGACATTTCTTAAGTCATTAGCAGCCTTCATCCACAAGATATTTTCAAGATATTAAACTTATTTCAGCAATAAGGACAATTACATGAAAATTATCCACAAAAGAAAGAATCATAATTAACTAGTTAATGATTACCTCTTTACTGAACTTGTGTAACACTTTAAAAAAAGAACCCATGAAATTTATGGGATTATATACAAAGTGCTTTTTTTAGAATAATTAAAGCAGCTGCACCATTTTCAAGGTTCATTTGGTTCCTTCAAAAACTGTTCTACATGCACATGACATAGCTGCTTTAATACTTCTAAAATAAGTGTTTTGTACATGTTCCCATGTGCTTCTTTCTGAGGTTTTACACAATCCTGATCTTTACCCCTCACACTTCACCAAACTAGAATGGCACTGGTGATTAGAGTAGGAAAATAGTTTGATTTTTCAGAATCTGCAGTAGCAATAAATTACGGTGGAGACTGGATTTCTGAGTAGGCATCTTATTGATTTATTCTTGGTTCCGAATTAATGCAGTCTTAAGGAACTCAATCCTTTCATCTGAAAGATTCTGGGACTACCAGAGAGATTCTGAGCATTAGTATCCAGATTTTTTTTTTCTCAGTTGCTTAGTGTTCCTATTACACCAATACATTTTTCAAACACCCTTCAAATTGTTGAGACTGAAAATATAAGAAATCTCACTGGCTTCAGAAAGCTAATTTGGGTGACTTGCTGGAGAGGGAATAGATCATTCATGGCACCTATACTAAGGACCATTTTCTTCATATAAATCTGTTTGGCTTAAATATCTTTCAACTTTTCCACCATAATTTATCTATGTCATCGCTGCTTTGTAATCTTCTCCCACAGAAGAGAGATACAGGTACTTCAGTTTCATTAGAATTTAATTATGTTCATAAAGCTTACATCTATAAATATAATCCATTTCTCCTCAGTGACCTCCATGTAGGGGATCTTATCTGCCAGAGCCACAGAAGTCCAAGTTCAAACACCGAAGAAAAAAAAGAGTTCCAAATTCAACAGGTTCATAACATTTTGAAAAGTAAAAGAAGCAACACTATTTGGTTCAATGTCGAAAATAACAACAATGGAATAAATTCACCAAGACCATGTATGTTAAGTCTCCTGTCTATGGAGATGAAATCCTATTATGACATATATTCTTTAATATAATAGTTTTTTCCCCCGTTATATATATAAAGGCCGGTTCTTGCTACGCCTTTTTAATCTTCTATAAAGTACTCTGCCTTTGTTGGGCAAACTGAGGTCCTTAAGCCACTTTTAGCTCCTGAGCCGTTTTCTGGAGCCACCAGACCATCCAGTAGCCATTTTTAAAACCATTTATTTGATTTTTTTTTTTTTAATTGGCAGCTCCATTTCCTGACATGTTGAAGCGGGAAACATACAAAAATTACAGAAGTTTAAAGGAAGAAAACAAACTCAGGAAAACAAGAGAAAATCTTGGCCCCAACCATGTATATGCTATAACTCTACCTACTCTGTATCATTAATCCATATTAATAGTGAGCAGACGTCTGGCCACCAAAAGATTACCCACCCTTAAACAATGCCTTCAACTTCAAACAGGAAACTATTTACCTGAAACAATCTTCATGTGAAGGAGAAAGAAAGGGAAAGAATTTAGCTATTAAAGGATAACTTTAATTTTTTAATTCACTTTCATAAGCTCACAAGCGCTTATATCTTTTAATAACAAAGGTTAGTCTGAAAGGGTATTACCAGATTCCTGATTTTTGGCTACCAAAGACTAGCAGGGCACTTTTTGTGTCAAGCATCTTACATATTAATTTCTTGTAATTTCTTTTTAATCAGTTGAGTTGCTTTGTTGGTTTTGGGTTTTAATGACTTGTTTGCAATCCAGAATCACAGTAGTGAGATGGTGGCCATAAAAATTGTTTAAATAAAATAAAAGGGAAGATTATGAGAAATGCATTAAAAGCACATCACATGTAAGAAGCAAATAGTTCTTTCAAGTAATACACAGGATAGAATAAGGGCTCTTTTACTGAATGCTTGTATAACTATTGTGCTTACTCAGATAGTTAATATTTGGAAAGCCTTGGGGCCATCTATGCCAAGTTTCACAGTAAAAAAAATAAGTATAGCACGCTGGGAAATGTAAAATGCAACTGAAGATGGAGAAAAACTGAAATTGTTTGGATGAAGTAAAAATATGCCTGTTTGGATATCATGATGCTTGAAGAGGAAAACCACATGTTCAAAACAAAATTCCTTCCAGAAATTAGTTAAATAATCTAATATAAAAGGGAAGAGGCAACTTACACACATGTTTATTTTCTCCATTTAACTGCCTGCCAAGGTTACAGATTTCCCAAGATAAAAATAAAATATATTAATGAAATCATGGTAAATGTAAACATTTTAAATAAACACTCGAACTTTGTGAATAAATGTTGCGATTCATTCTATCGGTTTCAGCCACAGGAATAAAAAAAGCTCTACACTTATCGGTTGTCTATTGTAAGAAGGAACATCTGACCATAAAAGATCAGAAGACCAAGGTTGTAGCATTTCAAAGACAAACCATAACTGATAAATAAAGGGCAATAAGATAAAACAAGTCAAATTCTTTAAATACTTTAAATACACTGTGCAAATCAATGTGATAAAAAAAAAGAGCCCAAAGGAATACAGCAGTAATTGTGAAGAGAAAAGAATTATAACTGGGAGATTTGGGCTATATTACAGCAGACCTATAAAATCTTTTAAACCAAGGCTGTTACAAAACTGATATATGGCTCACAAACCTGCATGTACAAAGACAATATTTGAATCAGTTCAAAATATTTAAACAACGTCTTTGGAAGGTCCTGATGATTATGCCATGTATGTAGTACTTTGGAAGCAGGAATAGATACTGCTTTTTTAATCATTGGTAGACTTTCCTCAGATAGCTTGGTGTTTCTGGTTTTGCAAGGTACATTTCATTCCTCATGGCAAACATTTTTAGAGCAGGATTTTTATCACAATGTTTTTACAAGCCAATGTTAATTTCTTCAGGGATGGATAGAGCCCAAGTGGTGTTTAAGCAAATGGTGAAGACACTGAGTTGCAAAGAATGCCCAGCTCAACACCTGTGTTTGGAGGAGTCATATGAGAAAAGAAGGGTTGTACTCCAGCTAGATGCTCACATACTACAAGAGTCCTTAGCCTGGCTCAATGCAATGTCTTCATTCTGGAAAATGAGAAACTCCCAGAGTACGTCGCTAGACTGGCACATTGCAAGGGAAACTAGGATATTCCATGAAACCTCCATGTCCAGAAGACGGTTTTGTGCATCCTTGCAATCTTTTAGCTCTTGCATTAGGATGAATACGTTACTAAGAGTTGTTAGGGGTTGATTGTTGTTGTTTGTTTTTTGCTTTTGCAGTTACTCTTTGTTGACATATGTTTAAGTTACTTACAGGGAATAATTTGACTTATACAATTTAGATGTTTTGATCTGATTATAGTTCATTTCATTTGTATCTGTTTGCATCTTCATCATTTAACTGGCTAGTCTTTGACTACAAATAAAATTATCTAAAATTAAAGGCAAATTTAAAAAATGAGTGCCAAACTATCCATGAAGAGTGGATGCAGTATAAATGTTCAATTAAAATCAAAGGAACAGATGAATGTTTAAAACTTTCTCATAAACAGCCATAGCTGAGTCAGCTGTGTAACTCTCAGGAGGGAACTGCATTCAGAGAGAATACCTCACCTATAATTCTTGTCAATGTTCATGTTGTTGAATCAATGGGCTGTTAATGTCAGTGGGAAAACCATGCTGTATAGTGGAAGTAGCTGGAAAGTAGAAGAAAATACTATTGCCTCCACTTCCTCCCCATTCAGCCTGCTCAGGGGCACTGTTTCCCATCTGCCACCAGCAGCAAGATCATTGGGAGAGAGAAAACTTCTCCTGAACTTCCAGTGATTTCATTCAAGATTACTGACTTTCTGCTTCTAATGTGTGTCCATAGTGTATGTATAAAGGGCATAAGGGCTTGTATAGGGCTTAATCTGGCAAACACAACAGAAGAAAATTATATTCATCTGCTATATGCTGGTACAGGCTAAACCAATACTCTTCATATAAAGGGAATCCTTGCAGATATGTTAGCACATTCCCATGTACGTTGACTTAGAAACAAATCCACTATATTCTCTAGAACTTACTGAAAATTCAAATTGCAACCTTAAACATGTGCTATCCAGGGAATGCATATGATTGCAACTGGATTACAGCTAGGCACAAGACATATGTGTAGGAACAGATCAAGATTTTGTTAAGTCCCAGTTGAGACAAAAAGACTTTATTTTGAAGAATATGCCTGAAAGTTTCTTTGATCAGCATTTTGTTTCCTCTACTTCACCAGCTTCTTGTCACACTCCTTTTGTTTTGCAAGTTTTTAGGATAGCTGGACTCAAGGAATGAAAGAATTAATCAGAAAAGCATTTTCCTTGAAACACAAATGCCTTTGTCCATGCTCCTTCCCTCTCTCTCACACACACACATGCGTGCGCACACATACAACCCTACTAATATAAATCTTTAAAAGTATTTAAGGTACCCTTTAAATCAAGTTCTTGATGCATGTTTCTGCCCAGTAAATCTTGTGATATTGTTTTATTTTGCACTACAGCAACAAAAGTAGAGTTCTTCATACATAGATGATTGGTATCTTTTTTTTTTTCCCTAAGGAATTATGGCAACCAGGCATAAATCAGGCTTTATTACAAAAAAGGCTTTATTGTACAAATATACAAATATAACTTGGATTGTTGCATACTCAAGACTGCTTTTTTATCTGAATCATTGTCCAATGCTTATCCCTTTATATTTCTAAATGTTTGTTCAATTCCTTCTAATTACATTTCAGTTTTTAAGGTTGAAACTTTCTCTGTACTTAATAATATCTTTCTCTGCTAAACACTACATTCTTCACTTCACCACTTCTGTTATCACTTCTTTCTCACAGTGGGATATTAACAGAATTTGAGTTTGCTGTTCTACATGGCTATTACAAAAACTGCACCTATGCTACACCAGATTTGAAAAAATAATTATTTGCATCACATACACATTAATTATAGACATGAACAACACTTCCTTTAATTACAGGCTCTATAATGTTCTAAGAAATAAGTCTCTGTGTGGCATGCATTTGGGCCTATCATTTTTTAAATGCTTCATGACATATCCATAGAACTATGCAAATTCTTCAAAGAAGCACATGGCAACCTGAAAGAATGCATATGAAATACCTCTCCTCAAATCACTAAAGTCTTCATGCCTTTTTCCAGGGTGCATGACTGCTTTGTAAATTGCTGGTTGCTATCTGCCACATGTGCGTGTGAAGTGAAGATAGCTGGTAGCAACTTCCCAAAATTGGAAGATGCAGCTGTTTTAGTATTTCAAAGAAAAGATTCTTTTGAAGATTTCACAATCCTAATCTTCAACAACTTAAAATGTGGCACGTCATTTAAAATATCTTTTAATCTCTAATATTTTGAATATTTTAATTCTAAACTTTAAGAAATTAAAAGAAAATCACCGAAAAATTAACTTTTAGCCTAACAATGGAGAAAAGGTTTATCCATTATTGGTATAATTTGTGATCCCTCCCACTGCTTAGAGGATCATTTTGAGAAATTGAAAAAGTAGCACTACTTCTAATATTAAGGATTGGATCTTGTAATCTTTTTTGGAAAGGCAATTTATCTATTAATCAAAAAATGATGTACCGTACAATATGTTTCCCTTTGGCACAGATTTCATGTTATTTTACAATAGAGAATTATCATTTATTATCTTTAAGTTAGAAACTTTTATATGTTATTTATTACTTGATATATGTGATATGCTTAGATAGATTGTAATTGTTCTTTTTGCCTTACTTTAGTTAGTTATTGTTTTTTGTCTTCTATTTTTTCTCTGTCAACATTTGTGTATTTTTGTAAAAACTTTTTTATGAAATAAAATAAAAGTACTTTTTTTTTATTGTGACTCTTCCCCCCATGTTAGATTCACAATATACACTAGTATGTCTTGCAAAGCAGTGTAAACAATGATAGTACTGTTTCATTTGAGAAAGTAATGGTTCTATGGAAAAACACAACAAACTTTAGCCAAGTTTTATTAGAACCTGCTTAGAAACCTAGGCTTTGAAATCTACCTGAACATTTTAAAACACTTTCAGCAGTCTCACGTCCATGCAGCTTCATAAGCCTATTGAACCTAAGCACAGAATTGGTGTGCTCATTGCAAATCCACTGATCACGTGACTCCCGGGGGAGGTATGGCAAACTGAAAAGCCGACAACTGTGGCAAAGTTCAAGGAACCAGTGATTAGAAACCTCTCCAGATAAGGAGAGGATGGGAGATTGCCTATGTGCTGGACATGTGCCCTGGACAGCTGCTCCTCATGAGGAGACTCCAGGCTGCAGGATAACAGTTTTTTGTGGGTTTGAGCACCAGGAGATGAAGGGATTTGCCATCTTGCTTGCAACCACGGCAGAGCCTTTTAAAGGCCACTAAGATCACAAACCTCACTTTCTAATCACTTTTGGAAATTACCTATTAATAATTTTAAAGCTATTGGAAACCATCAAATGACAAGTTTGGAAAGTCTTCATCAGGTGAGTTTATCTTTAACTCTGAACAAAAGAAAAATTAATTAGAAGCTTAAGAACTTAAAGAATCTGAAATAAACATCAAAAAGCTAAATACGGTTTTGATCTTAGAAAATTATAAATCGACTAAGGGTCCAGATGAATTTGGAATATTGAAACTTTTACAATAAGATTTTGGAATTAATTATAAAGAACAAACAGCTTCTCATGGGAAATGGATTTATTTTGGTTTTTGGAAGGCATAACAGAAATAAGCAATTTCACTATTTAAAAACTGGACACTAGAGGGGACTAAAGATTTTAGGTAGAAAAAAATGCAAGGCTATAAAATGTAAAACGTTATAACAATGAAAATACTGAAGGAGACTTTTGAAGAATGGAGTCAGAAAGCAGTAACCACAATATCAACAATGTCAGTAATGATGTCTGCTTCTATGGATAGACTATGTCCAAAATATGTTATTAAAGAAACGACAAATGTAGACAAATTTTATCTGACAAGATAGAGATGGTATTTAAAGTAGATTTACAACTGACAGGTCAAGAGAATGACTTGGAAAACGGTATTTCACTGGATCTACAAAAGAAATTGGCTGATGCTTTAAAATTTAAAAGGAAAATACAAATGATAAACCAAGAGAGTGACCTGGAACAATTTTTTTCTGCTGAATTTACAGAAGAGGCTTATTTAAGTCTTGAAGAATTCTGTGTGATGGGACAAAGAAGAATGAAATCAAATCCTATGACAATATTTGAATGAACTAAAGATTAAGACTACTAGAAGTAAAAGTAAGGAATATAAAGTTGGTTTATTTGATCAAGATTAAAGCAAGAAGTTATTACTTCTGGTAACCTTTTATGGACTTTCTGCTGACACCATGACTGAAAAGATGATGCTTTATAGATTTGACTAGATAAGGGATGGATTATGGGATGAAGAGATAATTGCAACCTTAGAGGTGGCGAAGAGTCACTAAATTTGTTTATATTTGTTGTGATGAAAGTTGGAAGTCACCTCTTTATAGATTTCTTTTCTCTTCATTATATTCTTACTTTTTTCTTTTTGCTCTCTTTTTCTTTTTCCTTGTACTTTTTATCCCTTTTTTGTCTTCTCTTTCTTTAAGTTTAATTTGTATTAGATTTACAGTGATACCTCGGGATACGAACGCCTCTGCTTGCGAATTTTTCCGGTTATGACCAGCTCCGGCCCCAAAAATTTACCTTGGTTTGCGAACTCCACCTCGGGGTACGAACCGGATCGGCGGCCATTTTCCACCGTGACACGTGGTCTGTGGCCATTTTCCGCCCGTGCCACGTGGTCCGCAGCCATTTTCTGCCCATGCCACGTGGTCCGCAGCCATTTTTCCACCCGTGCCACGTGGTCCGCGGCTGTTTTTCCGGCCCTGCCGCGTGGTCCGCAGCCGTTTTCGCGCCACGCCGGGCTGTTTTCGCACCGCGCCGCGCCGCGCCGGGCCGTTTTCGCGCCGCACCGTGCCAGGCCGTTTTCGCACCGGGCCGTTTTCGCGCCGCGCCGGGCCGTTTTCGCGCCGCGCCGCACCGCACCGCACCCGGCCGTTGTCGCGCCGCACCATGCCACGCCCGGCTGCTTTCCCGCCCGACGCGTGGTCCGTGGATGCCAGAACGGATTAACGGTAATTACATTGAACCTTATGGGAAATTGCCTCGGGTTGCGACCAAATTTGGGTGGAGGGCGGAACGGATTAACCGGATTTACATTGAACCCTATGGGGAAATTTGCCTCGGGGTGCGACCAAATTTGGAGGGTGGAACGGATTAACCAGATTTACATTGAACCCTATGGGGAAATTTCCTTCGGGTTACGACCAACTCGGGATGCGCCCAGAGTCACGGAACGGATTAAGTTCGTATCCCGAGGTACCACTGTACTATTATAATTAAAATTCTTTAAAAAATTATAGCATATCTACTGATCATAATTTGTGCAATGCCTGTGGCACACACAATCTCTTGACTGTGGGCAAAATGAGCAATGGCAACTTACTTTGTTGCTTAAAGTTTAGGGAGAGATGGCAGCGTGTACTTAAAAGCAGAAGCAAATGGGCAGCCATCCAATGTTTTTCCATCCATTTGTCCAATCATCAACTCTTGACAAAATAATATAAAACAGTTGAGACAGAATTAAAAATATCTAGAATAATATCTAAAATTTTACACACGTACTCAAAAGGCCTGGTTGAAAAGGATGATCTTGGCTCAGCCTAAAGGTAGACAAGAGTAGGAATTCAATTTAGTGTAGAAGGCTTTCTCCCATACCCCCAAGAACTGGGCCTCTGAAATTGTACTGGTTTTTATGAATGCCTCTCCTGCCACTCTATTGTTTGCATAGGTTTATCCATTCCAGAAAATGGAAGTGTTTTAGTTAGTTATCTCCTAAATTGGTTAGGGTTTTAAAGGCACCATTTTCAACACTGTGTGATTGAGATAGCACATGTTGGCAAATAACTAAACAAAAAGTACCTAGAAAATAATGTGCACCCATATTATGCTCCTGCTGAATGTACAGTTCATCAAGGACACAATATGATCCCAGTATAATGCACTAAAAAGCAATCTAGCAGTTATATTTTATATAAACTGAATCTTGTGATACCCTTCAAAACTATTCCCTATATTAGCAACACTGGAAAGAAATCCTACATTCAACCCTGGCCAGCATAAACCACAGGAATTCGCCCTTTCCTTCTCCATTTCTTCCTATATAGTGTGCTACCTTTTATGCAGCATTTCAGAATGAGTGTTCAGAGGCATTGCTGATTTTAAGGCCCACTTTTAACTATTTCCAGGTATATACCGAAATCAAAATATTCATCATAGACCTTATTAAGAAATGGAAAGATAAGCTGCTGATTTTAGGAATTTGTTATCTGTTTTGATTATTATGGATCTTAATAACAAATCCATCTTCTTGTAAAATTGTATTTTCAAAGGTTTCTTTTTTTTAAGTGTTGTGAAATATACATTTAAATAGTTGAAACTCTCTGAGAAGATCTTAGAAATTCATTTTCTCACTTCCTAAGCAAAACTACATCAAAGAAGTTGGGAAAACCTGCAGTTTCCTAACTTTTCAGTTGACTTTTAACTATCTTCAGGACTCCATATGCATGACCCAAAGATGCCAAAAAATCAGTGTTACTGTGAAGCAGGTGTAGCAGATTCCAGTAGGTGTTATTACTTTGCTGTTCTGTATATCCTTGGATACTGAAGATTGCTATAAAACAGAAGCCAATAAAATTATTAAAATTCTAAGAGTTATTATTAACAGTAAAAAAAAATGGTTGCCTCTTTTTTTCATGTCTATCATCATCACCACCACCACAATGACTAGAACTTCTGCAGTTAGGCTTGGGATAGTGCGAAGGTGGAAGTTATGCTGTCACTATAGGCCAGTGTTGTCCAAACTTGGCCACTTTAAGATGAGTGGACTTCAACTCTCAGAATTCCCCAGCCAGCCATGCTGGCTGGGGAATTCTGGGAGTTGCAGTCCACTCATCTTAAAGTGGCCAAGTTTGGACAAGACTGCTATAGGCTAATTCCATTAACTCCTTCTGGAGATGTGAGTTACCCTAATAAGTTCCATTGTTCTTGTCCAGAAGATTCTGCCCAATTCAAGCTTAATACATTTGTTTCCCATCATATTTCTCTCACAATTCTACCATGCCTCATCTAAGTCCTGAACAAGATGGCTTTTGCTGCACTGTTTTTTGTGGAGCACCTGCCTGTCAATTAAATCTGCCTGATTTTTATCCATTTCACCACAGTCAGTGGCTTTCACAAAAGCTGCAGATGAGAGATACTTCAGTACTTTTATTGCTACTTTTTTCAATGTCTATTTATAATTCCTAAAGCATAAAAAAAGATAACTTTAGTTAGGCTACAAATTTAATGAACACAAATCCCTGTGAAAAGTGCAATGAGTACAATCAAGTGTCAATCTAAAGAAGACAGTACTCTATTCCTACAACTCTTGAACCTAGAGTTAGAACCAATCTCATATATAGCCACAGATGAACCACAGAGAATGACAATGCACATGTGGACCAGGTAATTACCACAGAACTTGTCACATGGAGAACATTCTAGACATACTTAATATGCTAACAAAATAATAAATCAGAAAGTATTTACATACACACAGCATTATTATCTGAAGATAAAAATTGTTACTTGATACCTACTGCATGTCAGAACCAAGCATACTGTGCAAAGTTAAGAATCTACAAAGGATAAAACTCAGTGCCAGAACTGGCAGAATCTAGTTCTTTTACGTTACAAAGGAGTTATTTGTAGTACAGAAAGAAATTATGTCTGAATTGTTCCATAAACAGAAAAAGTTTTAATTTTTAAGCCCATTTTCTTGTGGTAATGGTGATATCGGCAGTATTAACCATTTGAATTTTAAGAACAGAGCATGCAAAGCATCTTCCTTAACAGAAAAGGAGACATTGTAAATGACAAAGAGGAACAACATTTTTTAAAAAAATCCTGAAAGAAAAGAAGTTCAAAAGATTGTGTTTACTGAAAGTGGCTTTTATAACATTGCAGACAAAAACAGTAATAGAGAACATAATTTTTAAAAAATCATGTAATATTTTTACAGAAATTTCATGAACTAGCAAAAGGCTAAGGAAGATTAAAAAACAGAATGATATAAAAAGCAACTAAGCTTTTACTGTGTATAACTGATAGAAAACTGTCATTACTTTTATAATGAAGCAAGAAGCAACTTTTTTTTATTTTAATGCATTTTGATGATACTTTTAGAATAAAAGGAGAAAAAGTAATTCGGTATTTATGGTAGCAGTTTAATTAAAATGGCAGATACAAAAAAATTGTACTAATCTGTCTTCCTCCACAGAGAAATAAGTGACCAATTTGGCCTTATTATATAAACTATCCTGAAAATTAATTAATTAATTAATTATATATATATATACACACACACACACACTACTAATACTTTTCCACAAACACCAAGAAAGAGTGTTACCCATCAGATCAAAACCGAGCTAGATAAATCCCTAACCTGCATTAAAACCATTGCCAATTTAAATGACCAAATTGGGGAGAAGTATTTTAACTCCCTTTTGGCAAATCAAGAATACAGGAATCAAAATTATGATAGCATATCATATCTCTTGGCAGTATACTGTATGATCATTCTAACCAGGCCAAGGGCTACCATTTTGGGAGATACAGAGTCCCTGTCTATTTCTTCCAATTCTCCGTGATGCTGGAAGAATGATTTCAGTGATGTTCCCAAACCCATTGTAACCTCCCAAAAGGCCAGGAAGTGAAGGTATTGAACTTATGTTAGTCACTCTACTAGTCAAAGAATATTTTCCAAAATATGCAATAATAATTATTCTTATAAACAGTTACCAATTTTTTTTCTGAGAAAAAACTCTTATCCTTTGTCTTTAAGTCTAACATTATTCAAAATGTGCCACATCTTTAAAAGATCTGAATATTAACAGCAGCAATGAAGCTGCAAAGTCAGCACTAAAACTACTGTTATGTCGCATTGTGCAGTCAAGTATCATCTGCATAGCAATTTTGTGAATATTTCATGTGATAGCCTTTCCAAAAAATTGAGATCTATTTTAATGTACTCTTGATCTGAAGGGCCATGGTTTTATCAATGGAGATAAGGTTTGACTAATACCAGTAGAAATAATTTACAGCCTATAGCAGATCCTGTGAGATGCAGTTTTTCCAAAATTGTCTACAGTAAAGGATCTTTCTACTACCTGTGTGTTCAGACTTTCCCTGGGACTTTCCCTTTCAATGCGATATGGAATAATAAGGGAGGCACCACAAAGGAGTGACTCGGCCTCCTGCCAAAAGCAGCAAATCTGCATCCCATAATTTTCCCTTGGTAACATCCAGTGATTTTAAATATCTGAATTCTTATATTCCATATTCTCTGCTTTTCATAGCAGTAATCAATGAAGTAAAATAAAGGTGGCTAAGCTCCAGACATAATGATGTCGCACCACAATTTTGGATGACTAAATTGTTTCTTTTGGATGGATACGATATTGCTGTACATCAAGTACTCAACATATACATTTTTAATCACCTTTCATCAGATGTTTATGAACTTTGGTTGGCAGGGAACTAATGCTACTATATTCTACAGCTTGAAAGCAAACTGTGTGCCTCCAGGTACTGGCATCTAGTATCCTCTTCTAGCCTTGGTGTTAGGGAATGAGTGTTGTTGGATCCATTGCCTGAATGTGTCATAAACTGCGGAGAAGAAAATAGACTCTCCAGCAAGGAGAATAGCATCAGTTTGCCCAAATAAATATTATTTTCCCCTTTCCAAATTTCAAACCAGGGAGGTGGCAGAGACTGGTAACACCTAGAAATCTAGGGGTTTGTCCTTCACAGAGAAACTTTCTTATCAATCCATTTATATCCACAATTAATTTATTATTGGATACTGCTTGCTGATTGTCTGATTGTAAATTTTAGCCTGCTCTTAGATGTTATTAAACATAGATTAATTGGCTAAGTTTAGGGGTCTCTAATGTTTTAAAGCTGGTGGGTACTATGTATGTTGACAAAATATGGTGGATGGTATTGTAAAATGATGCTGGAGGATTTGCCCATTCACCAAATGGTTGCCAACAGGGGAGACGGGGCACACATATCCAGTCACAAATCACTGATTTACCAGAATGTAATCTGCTATCCCCTCTAGTCCTCTTCCCAGAATACACTTTCCAGTATTCCTGTTTACTCTTATCCTTTTGTCTAAATAAATCCAAGCTAAGCAAAGGACTGGAACTCTCCAGTATTTTACAGTCTAAGAAAGCTTATGTGATCCATCTGGATCCAGAGGTATTCTTGGAATAAAAGATTATGTTGGAAGCTGGTGCTTTGTTTACAGAATACCAGCTTCTTGTTAGTTTAAATTAAATTATTTTTCAAATTGTATTAGAAAGCTTGGCGGGCCCCAAAAGTATATCCCATTTAAATCAAACACCAGGCCTAGTGAGGCTCTAGCATCATTTCTTCATATTTTACTACAACTCTCCATCACAAGATGTTCTATCAGAAATTATCCCATCACCGTTAATATGGACAACATTGCTAGATAACATTAAAATAGAAAGGGCTATTTTAAATGGTTAGATGAAAGGGATTGTAAAAAAATATCCATTAATTTTATTTCAGTACCATTCTCTAATGAGCAGAGAGGTAATGCTGTAAATGCACTTCAAATTCAATTGAAATAATCTTCCTTTTATTAAAGTTTCAAGAAATTGTTAGCCAGCCTCTCTCTTACAAACACCAATCTCATCTAGAGGAAGAAGAATAAATCCCAGGGGCCTTTACAAGTTGAAGTATTACCTAACTAACTCAAAGAAAATCATATTATTCTAAAACTGTGGGGGGTTTTACTTCTGCAATTAGTAAGAGATTGTTATAGATAAATGCAACACACCTTTTGATGTGCTATTAAATTTTGTTCTTCTACAATTCTTTTCCAAGCCATTTAATAACCAAAAATCAACTTGCTAAAATGTAGCCTGCTGTTTCCTTGAAATTATACAAATATTTCTTGTTAGACAAAATCCTGTAATACTTTGGAGAATAAAAAGAAGATTGAAATCCTCCTTATACTCTACTCTTCATACTATTCCAGCTGCATATCCTCCCTTACCAGGGAAGCAGAATATTATGTATATGACTAGTAACTGATTCATCTTACAATCTTATTCTTACAATGATACCACTCCAAGTAGTAGAATGTCATATTCTACACCTAAGAACATAGGAACAGCCCTGCTGGATCATCTTACACTAGTATTTTGTTTTTCAGAGTAGCTATCCAGATGTCTCCATGTCACAAACAAGACATGGAGACATAGCCCTTCCCTCTGCTTTTTCCCTGCAAGTGGTATTGGGAAGCATGTTACCACATCTCAGAAAAGATACTGAATCTTCAAGGTCTGTCATTCATGGATTTATCCAATCCCCTTTTAAAGCTATTACCACATCTTGTGACAATCAGTTCCACAGCTTAATTATACATTGTATGAAGAAATGCTTCCTGTTAAATGCCCTTCCATACAGCTTCACTGGATTGCCCCTGGCCCTATTGTTTTGAGAAAGACAAATTATCTATTTTTTTCCATGACTTGCATGGTTTTATACCCCTCAATCATGTCCTCCCTTACTGGCCTTTTTCCTAAACTAGTTATTCATACACACTCCCAATCATTTTGATCACATTTTCTGCATTTTTACAGCTCTATCCTAACATTTTACAAATATACTACTACGAACTATATACAGTTTTCAAAAGCAGACATATCACAGATACTAAAGGGCATCACAATGTTGGCAATTTTATTTTCAGTCCCTTTCCTAACAGTCACTGGTATGGAATGTTTCATTTTCACAACTCCACACACTGAGTTGATATGTCCACTGAGCTGGCTACAATGAGCTCAAGTTCTTTTTGCTGCTTAATTACAGACAGCTCATACTCCATCAATGTATATTGAAGTTAAGGACTTTTGCCTCAATTTACTCTTTACACTTAATAAAACTGAGCTGCATTTGCATTTGGTTGACAATTCAATCAGTTTAAAATTCTGTTACCAGAAGAAAGACTTCTTGACTTTCATAGTTTAATGGACACTATTAGAAAGCCATCATGGTGACTTCCTGGATTGGAGTAGTCCTTTCTTACATTGTGGAATTCATTCTAGTTGCCAAAGCTCAAATACAGTGGTTTCAAATAACCTCCATGACAATGAAGAGATTTGGTCCTCTTTCAGTGTCTTTTTTATTGTCATGTTTATCATCTTTTTTATTGTTAGCCATCCTGAATGCTCTATGACCAGAAAGGCCAAACAACAATGGTATGAATAAGTGAATATCCAATGCTTTATACCTTTTCTTTTATCAAAGGGCAGAGGATGCAATAATCACAATATAAATCCAGGAAACTTCTGTGATACGAAAGATAGACTTGCTCATTCCACCCCACTTCCTTTCAAGAAAATTTTAGCTTCAGCAGCAGAGATGGGGGCATAAATTAGCAAATAACTAAGTACCTATTTGTTTAACCATTGATTATTGAATAAAGTAAAATTGGCTGGATTCACACTTCACACTAAGGCACAAGTGAGGAATTGTAAACCAAAAAACTGGGATCACGCAAGCTGAACTAAAACTGAGCAAACCATGTCCATGGCATAACAAAATTTGTAAAGCCCTGCCAATATTCTTTTATATTATGCTGTTTCCTTCTCAGCAGTGGGGAGGCCTATGTCACCATGTCTTGTTTG
The DNA here is from genome assembly GCF_059951505.1 of Python bivittatus. Classification (NCBI taxonomy): domain Eukaryota; kingdom Metazoa; phylum Chordata; class Lepidosauria; order Squamata; family Pythonidae; genus Python; species Python bivittatus. Next base: position 33,035,574 of record NW_028277125.1, on the reverse strand, counting down.
TGAACAGACACATCTGGGTGGCTACTCTGAAAAATGAAAGTCAGTTCACCTGTCAGTCTTTTTCAAGCAAGCACACTGTAAATTTAATCAACTATTTCATACACAGCAGACTAAAATGTTTATCATACTTATTTCACTTTAGAGACCACTGGCTTCTAGATAACATTACCGTTGAATGGAAACAAAAGCTTCAAGACAGCTAAATAGGTTTAAATCCCTTGGTGTCAAACATGAAAGCATGCAGATAAAAATAATAAAACCACTTTGGATTCAATTTTTTTAAAAAACAAAACCTACCTCTGACAAATGCAGAATATTTGCTGGCACTCACACTCTACATTTCCCCTAACCTGACATTCTCTAGTAACAATTAACCAATAGCTTTATAAATAGAAAACAAGAGACTCAGAGAAAGAAATGAACCTTCGAGTAAAATATATCTATACATCTTATCAGAAACATCCAATTTATACTATAAAGAATAAAGCAGTGCAGCAGAACAGGTCCTTAGATTACTTGAGACCACTGCCTAATGTAAAATGTCTTTTGTTCTTCATCTGAATATAACAGTTAACTTGACCAATAATGGTTCAAAGACATTTTTCATACATACATACATACATACATACATACATACATACATACATACATACATACATACCTTGTTTGCAGTCTCATTAGTTCCATAGCTTTCGGGATATATAATCTGAGGTGGGAAGGGAGTGAGGTGTATTGCGTTTTGAATAAAGCCAAATCATTCCAGTCAGTGTAATTACTCTGGATTTTGTAAACTGCAAGTAATTACAGGGCCTACATTGGCCTGTAAATGAGACGTTTCTGCAGAGTTGTTTGAAACAATTGTAGGCACAACCATATTGCTATGCATTGGTCTGCTAATCTAGATTTCACATTTTATGTAATTTATAGTCTTAGACCATTTTTATGATTATTCTTATGCTTGTGTTTTATAACACCTTTCAAGACAGTTATAACACAACATCTCTATATTATCCCCTAGTGCACTCTTCAGGCTATAAGAAGCTGCTAAGCTATCCAAAATTTGTTAATTGGTTACTATTAAAATGGAACCATCTGAACCCATACTTGGATATTGAACCCATGCTTGGTTTACATAACTGAGCAGGTGAAATAAAAGACAGCGCTAGATGAATGTTTTCACCCATAAATAAGTCCTACTTCTAAGATCATGCCATCCTGACTATAGATATCTATGCATAAGCTTCCACACAAATCCTACTTTGTGCATTTTGAGAAGTAGTATATCTCAGTAGTAGAACAAATTATTTGGCTGCACAAATTCCAGGTTCCATCCTCAAGACCATGAAGAGGCACCATCAATGTAAAAACCCATTGGATTAGATGGGTGAATAGTCTGATTCAGTTTAATGATCTGATTCAGTTTCTGAAATTAATCATTTTGAGTGTTCAAAAGAACTTTAGTCATCTTTTTAGAATCATACCACATTCATTTTATTTGGGGAGAGCAGCGTCCAGTTTGGAGAGGTCAAGAACTGATTTATGTTTGTTCCATACCATATAGAATTCAATAGAATCTCTTAAGCAACTTATCGCCTATTTCTCTAGAAAACATACTCCCACTACAACAAGCTAAATTACCCACTTTCTAATCCCTATCTCCAAAACAGATCAGCCTCTTCTTATATCTCCCTTCTAATATCTTATTAGATACTAATTTTCTCCCCATCAAAGCATCTACTCTCTCCCCACTATCTCCAACAGGTGCTGGTCCTCTCTGAATACTGTTTATGTTGTGATTTGTTGTAACTAGCTGATAAAGAATGTATTAAATTATTCTAATCTCTGATTTGTTGCCTACTTGCTCTTTCTCCACTTAGATGTTATATAATACTATTTTTTTAAAACAAAAAATATTGTTAAAAACCCTGATATCTATCCATTCAGTTATATGGACATGAAAAATAAGAACATTTTTTTAAAAAAAACTAGACTACTAAAAGTTAATCTACCTATCCTTAATGGAGAAGAGCAACAAGAATTCTTGTCACTGCTTCCTCTGGGACCTTAAAGCTCATCTTTAAGGCCTCAGAGGAAGCTCATCTTAACCTCGCCCTAAAAGCTTTCATAAAAAATGTGGAATGGGACTAATCTGTGATTTTAGATTATACAGAATTGCTAAATCAGATCAATCCCTGGAATTAATGCATCAAAGATGAAAACATAACTAACCAAATACAATTATCCACTGAAATTACAAGCAGGATATATTTGCTCAGAAAAGGTTGTACCTATTTATATAAAGCACAGTTAAACTATGGATTTCATTGTCAAAATGGTCCACAATTTAGATAGTTTTAAAAAGAAACAAATTCATGGAGGATCAGTCCTTATGTGAACAGAAGCTGAGGCCATCTCTACATGGTGCAAAGATAAATATGACATCTTGCTGCAAATTTGAGAACATACTATTTAAAGGCAGATGTTTACAAATTCAAAATGTGAAAATAATAAATATGGTGTGCCCAAAAGTCTGCACACCCTATCAGTCAGTACTATGTAACACTTTTGGCAGAAATAATAGCTTCCAAACATTTCCTGCAGGCAGCTACAATGAGCGAACACTTTATTACAGTCCAAGACCAGATTGTAAAATTTAAAACAACCAAATACAATTTGAGAGTGCAATAAAATCTCATTAATTAAGTAAATCACCTACTTCTGTTATTGGTCTGAACATAGTAAAGTTTTATGGCTTGGGCATAGAATTTAGCTATTGTATAAGTAATCCTGCGATGAGTCCTATTCCTCCTTTTAAATATTTTTTCCTACTTTTCCTATACCAAATCTGGAAATACTGTTTATCATGTTGGTTAGTTAATTAAATGAGAAAGAGTTTTTTTTTTTAAAAAGCAAGCAATTCTCTGCCCTCCAAGTCTTTACTACAAAATGGGGAAAAAGCTCAGACTCTTCAATTGACCAACTTTGCTTTATTGGTTTACTCATTCCAGGGCAAGAGGTCAAATGGGAAAATCAGAGAGGCCACCTGTTTGTTGTTTTGAAACTACCAGTGATGTCAGTATCTTTAATTGAGAAATTCTGCTAGAGAGAGGGTAATCACATTTCCTATGCAGACCACATGCAGTGGAGAATCTGAAAACAAGCTTCCATTCAAACATCTTCCTTGCACAATAGCTTGAATTGTTGAATGGAACCAAGAGAGAGGGAGAGAGCAGCTGTAATCAGAAACTGACTTAGATCCAATATGCATAAATATTATGATAAAAAACGGTAGACAGAAATGTGTTTGCTTAAATCAAATAGACTAAATCAATATCTAATCCAATTCTACTTCATCTGGATCAATAATTTCAAGGATAAATCCACAGTCACGCAATCCCAGTACTAAGCTTTAAGTTGCCTTTGTCTTGTTAAGTCTGTGAGCTTCAGTCCATTTAGTGTTTTGCTTCTGTGGTCTTACAATTAATGAAGAAAAACCTTGCTTACATCAAGGTGTCCTTGTAAAGAGTCCACATTGTATTAGGATTGGGATATTGTTTTTATCAGAGTATTATGTAAAAAGAGTAACCAACCTAGAAATACTGTATCAAGTTGTTCTATTAATTTTAAATCTCCTGCTAGTCAAACATGACTTCCGATGGCTACATGGACATGTCCCTCTTATTTAACCATATGGAGATGGTGAACCACTACCTTCTTCCTGGATGTTTCTTCAATTTCCTATTCTAGTCTACAACCTCAAGTTTTCCTGACAGTCTGCTGTCCAATTACTAACCAGGCCTGAACCTGCTTAGTTTCTTCAACATCAGGCAATATTAGTAGGTGCTGCCACCTGTTGTGATTCTTTTAAATATAAAAGCAATTGGATAAATTTAGTCCAATTTAAACAGGTATAGTGCTCTGTTCAGAATCACATAGGAATAATAGAAAAAACCATTATGATGAGTTTGCTGTGTTAAGTTTGAAAGCATGTTAATTCATGGGGGGGGGGGGGGGAGAAGGCAGACCTCAATGGAAGTATTCAAAGTAAAAAGCAATGCCCCCAGGCCTTTGGAAACTTCTTCTAGAAATAAAATGGGGCTTCTATGGCTACAAAATTAACCATGGACAACTGTTAAATTGTTGTTGGTTTATGTCTGCATGGGATCATGACACTTTGGGATTGAGAAGTATACATTTTTTCTTCTGCAAACAGTTCTTCTCTAGCTGTGAGAATTCCAAGAATGATGGCAGAGGAGATTGATGTAGCACGTCTTCTCACTTCCCTCATGAGTAAAAACTACATGCTTTATAAATTCTTGAAAAGCTTCAATATAATATGTGGATGTAAAAAAATAGGTCAATGTTGAGAGATGGCCAGATACTGATTCTTCTGTGACATCCCAATTCAAAACAATCTGCTACTATCAGAAGTGAAAGCTCTGTAGATTCTGTACAACCCAATTGCCAAACTTCAGTATGTTATTTCATTTTATGCCTCCTCTTTCCTTTTGTACATGAATATCTTCTCACTCTTCCAAGTTTTAGAAGTTTGTATTTCTGATTTACAACTGTGGTTTAGAACTACGAAACAAAAACTGCTGTCAAACAATGACTGAAAATCAGATATTGAAATGGGGCTGATGATGTACCATCAGGTTGATGTCAGCTCTTAACCAGGACAGATTTTGGTTAAGATAAATAGTTTTTGTCCAGAGTGATCTGTCCCCAACCTGGTCCTTCAGATTGCCCAATGGTGTACCCACTGCCGCTGTAATTGAATCCATCCATCTTGCTGCTAGTCATCCTCTTTTTCTTTCTTTCCAGCCTTCCCAGCATTATAGACTTCTCCAGAGCTGGGTCTTTGCATGTGTCCAAAATATAATTTGAACCTAGTCATTTGGCCTCAAGTGAGAACTCTGAGTTGATTTGTCCTAAGACCCATGTGTTTGTTTTCTTGCCTAACCATGGTATTCTCGAGAGTCTTCTCCAAGATCAAAGTTCAAAAGCACAATACTCTTTCTAGTCTACTTCAATTTGCACTTTCATAGATGGACACAGAGAACACCAGCCCCATTCTGATCTTTGCAAGTACTCCTGTATTCCTGCACATTATGCTGCCTTTGCTATTGTTACTAAAGTGATCATCTGCTTCCAGCATCTTTCTATACTACTGCTGCCCAATATAGGTTTCTGCTTGCTATAGATGGGCAGCTGTGACAATCTTCATGCCTTGGGTGACCCTCCTGGGATTATATACGGTCAGCATACACTCCTGGCATTCTTTGCTCATCCTTCCGAGGAAGGCACACACACACAGTTGCCAGAAGGAGACAGAACAGCAGGACTTGAGGAGATTGAACTGGGTTTACAATTGCACATTACAGTGGGGAGGTTTTTGATTTCTGACCAAAATATTTAATTAATCACCTCCGCATTCAGAGTAGTCTCCCCAAACTGGCAGTGGGACTCTTTTGCAACTTCAATACGTCTAGAGAATATTAGGTTGAGAGAGGCTTGATTTAGGCAATTACGTAACAGCTGAAAAGAGTCTGCATACTACCATAGTCCAACCATTTTCAGACCTGATTACTACCACCACATATCAGTAGTAACAAAACATTATGAACATTCCTTTACAAGGAATAAAATATTACACAATATGTACTGTAATTGTGTCAGAAATAAAATAAATATGAACCAATAGTTGAGAATGTTAAATGCTAAAATATTCTATTCAGTTGCAGCTTGGATCCTGAACTCTAATTGAACATCATTCATAAGCCCTTTTTTTTCCTTTTAAATTGACTCATTAAAAACTACAGAAAAAGAAAAAAATAGGATGGAAATGATAATCAAACATATTGAACAGAGCCAAAACCTAAACGGAGTTCACTAGAATACAGATTTAGAAAACTAGGTTATGAATATTGAACATTAAAATGACTTTACTGAGAAGAAATGTAATATAAGCTCTCCTAACTGGAATTGCTGCTTCTTAGAAATAACTGATTTGCATAGTATTGTTGTGATTTGGGGAGGAAGGAAGGGGGAGAGCTGCTTAATCTTTGGGGCTGACATGCAGGGAGGGGGTATTTTTCTTCGTTGGTGAGGTGTTGTGACTACTTCTTCATTGGAATAAATGTTTGCCTTAACCCTCCTCTTAGTTCTTAAACTTTGGGTCTTGTAGGACAAATTCAAGTCTGAGGGTTTTGCAGCTCTCCATCAGAAGTCCAGGGGAAAGGAGAAGGGTTGAAATTGACAAGAGTTTTGTCATTCTCTCTTTCTCTCCAGCATAAAAGGACCTTGCTTGTTTAACTGTTTTGTTACTGCAGGACACGCAGTAGCTCAGGGTGAAAGACTGATTGTCGGTTCTTGTTTTCAACATATCAAGCCAGCAAAAGGCAATAAAAAAAGTACCATCAAGCACTTTTGAAGGTGACGGAGATATGAAAGTGCCTTTACTGATAGTACTCTGGTGTACCCCATTCAAAGCAACTGGACTTAGAGTTACACACATACTTCAATGAACTTTCTAAAATTTGGGGCTAATCACTTTCATTTAGCTATCTCACATAGTTCTGTCAGAATTTGTCTCACGTCTGTGAGATGGGCAGCTGTATAAATTTGATAGATAGACAGATAGACAGATAGACAGACAGACAGACAGACAGACAGATAGGAGGTAAGGGTCATTTAGAGAGCCAAGAATGATTAAAACTAAGAAGGTTCAGGTTCAAATCCCCATTTCTGCCATAAAGCTCTCTGAATGACTGGAGTTCTGTCATTCTTTCTCTGCCTAATCTACATCATAGAGTTGTTATGTGGTTAAAATGGGCATGGGCATTTTCAGGAAGAAAGGTGGGCTATAAATATAAATAAATAAAATACATAATGAAATAAGTGCCTTAGTGAGCTCCTTGAAGAAAAATTGAGTTTAAAATAGCTAAATAATAAAGTCTTAGTAACCAAAGTGCCGTGCGAGGCAGCGTCCACTGCAAACAGGGTAACAATTGTCTGCTGTTAAAACCCATAGAGGGAGATCCTAGAGCTACAATGAACCACAAACTCAGAAAATAATGGCTTTACCTAAACCTGGATGCAGAACTAGAATTTGATTTTGGCTCATCCAAACTAGCATTAGCTAGTACAAACCAGATGCACACATATAGATGTAGCAAGAAGCTCCCATTTGTTCAAAACTGCAACCAGAAACTTTTTTTTTCCACATATGAAGGAAAAGAAAAGAATTGTAAAACAAAACTTGTCCTCAGAATTCCACATCATCACCAGCCATTTATCTGAACCTTACACTGAAGTGAGCCTGTGATTTAGATATGTTATCGACGGATATATTTACCAAAGATATATTTAGGACAGTGCTGTCAGTTCACATTAAAAAAAAAACAGCCTTATATAAGAAGAACTCTGATGAAATGATACAAGATTATTTTAATAGACCATATTTCAAAATTCATCTTACTACAGGATTTTTTTTCTCCTGACTCTATTCTGTATAACTGAATAGGCAATTATGTTTTATTAGTAGGCACGTTTGCAATTTTAATCATCTATAGTTGGGAAACAGCTTTATAAAGGACCAAACAAAATGACAGAAAGTGTGCAAGTTTTTGAAATCTCCAGCAATAGTAAACCAACATCAGCTGCTTTGGACATTCATAACCAATAAGATATCTGACGAAATTGAAGCAAATTGTTTTTATGATTATAAAATATGTTACTTGAATAACTAACAATAACTTACATAGGTTAAAAGAGGTATTCCATCCCCCCCAAAAGATACATTTAAAGTTAGCCATAAACCAGTTATATTGAAATAAACAGAAAATTGTTTATTATAAATCTCCCTTTGATGCAAGTTCTACTTCTGCTGGCTTTGATAATTGGTAACTCAATCTTGAAAAATTGGTGTACACACAGCACAACTAGGTCAGGTAAAGATGTGACTCATACAACATCCTAAGGTAGCTTTTTGTTTGCTTGGCCTGCAGTACAAACCAGCCTACCTGGTTAGTTTATCTTTAATTCAGAAACTAGACTGAGTATATAGTGTGAATGAAGCCATTGTGTCTATATTTTATTTATTTTGGTCCCAGAGTTAACAGTAAAGATAACAACAACAGAATACAAAAAAGACTGCCTCACCAAACCAGGATGCTCAGACTCAACTATCATGAGTACTCCATGAGGACTAGTTCATTAGCCCAAGGGCAGCAACTATGAAGACTCTTCATATATTGATATAAAAGTCTTTAGTCACTCCAGCAGACACAAGACACCTGCTGCTGGCAGCCAGGGGAGGCTCTAGCAGTGGTGGGAACAGGCATGTGGGTAAAAGCAGCCTGCTGTGGGACTAGAAGCCTGCTGTGTCTGGATGTTGTTGTTCTTTTTCCCTTTTCAGTCCAGAGTCTGTTCTGAATCTGTTGCATGCCACAGCCTTGAGCATTTCAGCCCGTTGGCTGGAGCTCAGCTGCAGCTCCAGGAAGGATCCACAGCACCTGGCTGAGACTGACAAGCTGCTGCCCTAATCTCAACAGCCCTTCTCTGACTGAGTAAGTGGTGAGTGAGTGGCTTTCTGCTGCTGTAGCCGGCAGGCAAGCCCCCCCCCCCCTTTCTTCCCTCTGTCCTTGTCTCTGCCAGTCCATCCATCTTGCTTGCTGCACCCACTGAAATAGACAGGAAGCAAAGCTGCTGACTTTTGGGCTAGCCGAGACATACAAGCTTACTTCTTCCTCTAAGTATTGTTCAGGCCACTGAAAATTATCTAAAAGGCCATGACTTTGAATCACCTGACCTAAATCATGTTCTAAGGTCAGCCGAGCCCCACTTGAAGGTCTGTCTTACAGGGCGGAGACTAGGACTAAGGTCTTTTCAGTGATGCTGCCCCGTATGTAGACCTCTCCCAGGAAACCTTAGCCTGACCTCAGTACTACTAAGCCTTGAAAGGCATATTTGCTCACACAGGTGTTACTAGGATAGCAGTTGCCCCAGCATCTTAAATGTTACATGCTTGTTGTATTATGCTTTTTACTGTAGATGGCTTTTTTCCTATGTTTTTCCTCTGGACTCTGCTAGAAGGAACAGCGAAGAGCAGCATAAAAATCAAATAAATAAAACCACAATCCTTTGCATGCACACCAAGACTTACACTGAAATAACACTGTACACATTTCAACCTATGAAAGAGTACACACTGATTATAATCCTGGACATGGACATGCTTATAGCATAAGTAAATAAACCAGCCCAAGGGTAAACTCACTGGTCGAATGTACATGCTGCACTCTGCCATGGTTTATTAGGCCATGGTTTACTGAATAAACGATAATTGGCTGAGTGACCAGAATGAAACCAGACTTTGGTGTAGTGCAATATGTGAACTCAGTCTAATGAAAGATTGGATGTACAAGCGTAGGAGGGAGAAAAGAAAAGTCCCCATATCAGGTGAAAGGCTTAATCACCAATTGACCGAAATATGGTCAGTACCCTGAAAAGCTTCCACACAGGAAAAGAGCAGAAAATCTGTGCCTTCATTTTTGCCTGTAGCAATAGCATGATGCTGGTAGAGCTGCTCTTGACATTCATCATCCCCAGCTTTTAAGTCAGCCCTTCATCCGTCTAGCACATACAAGTTGGAAATGCCAGCAATTATGTGACTTAGCAGATCCACTGGAAAACTTTTTCCCATACTGTATGCTTCTAGCCAGAGGAATACAATCATAAAAAGAAATTCAGAAGGGCAGCAGGGAGAGAAACTTCAAGGCAACCATTTATAAAAGCACAGATATAGAGGAGAAAGAGTTTTGCGGATTCTCGGGAGATCAATTGGTTTATCTATCAAGACATGAACTCACTTATGATTTGGGAGGAAAAAAATCCTGTTGAAACAATGATGGATTTCACTCCACTATTGTACTTTAAGTCACATAAAGAAGAGAGAGAGATTTTTCTCGGTAGTCACAGGGCTGTGGCTTAGTTCCTACAGGGCTTTGACATCTAAAACCAAAAGAAAAACAAAATCATGGGATTGATGCGGGTTTTTCAAGACACACTGACAAACAGCAACTCCAAACCACCTTTGCCAGCGTCGCTTGAGCCTCTGAGCAGAGAATGTGACCACGATCAACTCTAAACCTGGACGATCCGGCAAGGTAAAGAGACCGCCCCCCCGCAAAACAGCCTTTGCATTCCACCACCCTGCATCCAGACAGGAGCAAGAAGACCGCCGACCACCGCTGCTTCCAAACTTTCAAGGACAACAGCGAGACCGCCCTTCCCCCTTCCCCTGCCTCGGGCTCCTTCTTCCCCCGGGTTCTGAGCTTGGGATCTGCTGAACCCCGGAGCCCCAACTCAAGACGAAGAAGGGAGTGGCTGCCTCCACACCCGCCCGCGCGCTCGCCTGTCTCCCGAGCCACACGCGCTCATTTTCCAGGGGAAATGGCAGGGCCGGCAGCAGCAGAGCAACAGATCAGAGTAAGACCCTTCCTACACACACGCACACATCCACCCAGCCGCCCGCGGTAAAAAGATTCCAGACAAGGGCGGGCACGCCAAAGAGTAAGTCGCTCACCGCGCGATCCTGCACTGGAGCTTGCGGGAGCAGCGTCCTTGCGGCCAACCTCGCACCAGGAGCTCCGTGCCGAACTTCATCTGCCGCCCTTACGGCCGCCGTAAGTCTTTTTCCCTGCGCGTCCTTGTCTGCCCTGGCTTATGAAGTCAGATCCGAAAGCGCCCGGGGTGAAAGAAAATACGGGACTTAAGATCCGCTGCCTTCGCTACTCCGCCCTGCTGCCATCGCCACCCACCAGTCACGGTAGAACGAGGAGCTGCGGATGGACCGCACAAATCGCTCCCACGGGGTCCTAGCGCCGGCCTTTTCCTTCGGAAGAGTCCGTAAGGAGCGACGGAGAGGCTTGACTTCGCTCAGAATGGATTGGCATACACGGGCAGCTCGGAAATTTGAGGACTGCTGCAATAGAGTAGGAATTAAAATCGGTTCGCCTCACTTGGATTTCACCTTGGAAACTGCTCATCAGGTTTCTCAAGAATGAGCAGTGCCACATCCTTGGGCAACCCTTGTCCTTCCTGGCTGATTAAATAGGCCAGATGGGGACTAGCTCCATGCTTAGGGGAGATGTGGAATGTGTCCCTGAGAACTAAAAGGAAGTGATTATACGAACTTTATTGAAAACATTCTTCTTTTACATAAAATAGCTTTTCAGTTATAGGCCTCTTGAGAATAAGGTAGTTGCTTAATTATCTTGGAAGACTTAGAGGCTTTTGATACTGTCCATGATGTGTGATCCTCCTAGGGGTCTATGTTGTTTCACTTTCTTTCTTTTTTCTTTTTTCTTTTTTCTTCTTTTTTTCTTTTTTTCCTTGTTTAACGTCTATATGAAACCACTGGAGGACGTGACTCAGATCTTTGCAGTATCATGTCCTCAGATATGCTAATAAATCCTAGCTCTTTCTGTCTTCCACCTCCAAGGAAACAATCAGCACCTTGAACATTGCCTGATTTCAGTAGGCTGAAAGATGGAGAACAAGCTGAAATTGAATTGTTGGTAAGGAAAAGAGTGGACTCTGAGACCGAGGCGAAGCTTCTTCTTGATGGGATTAGGATCCCCCAGAAAGAAATGCTTGACCCTTTTCCTGGTTGTCACTGGATTTGCAGGTGACAGCTGGGTTGAAGAGCCTGTTCACACCATGAAGGCTGGTGCACCAACTGCAACTGTACTTGAGCCAGTCAGACTTAAAAAGAGTCCTTAAAATGCAGTTGATACACAGTGGATCAGCCAGATTGCTGACCTATGAAAGCTACAAGGATCCTACGGTGCCTGCACTGAAACATCTTGGCTACCAATTGCCTCCTGGGCCTAGTTTAAGAAGCTGAGTTGACTTTTTAAATCCCTAAATGGCTTACTGGCATTTATAACTGAGTTGTTGGGTTTCTTTTTTTCCCCCCATAATAAGATGTCTTACTCAGATTAAAGTTATGGTTTAATAAAGCTTTAAAAGTATTTCTACCAGCTGAATGCCAGTACAGTGGCATCTAGGGAGTGGGGGTGCAAGAAGATCAGATTGATGAAAGCAGTATCACAGCATGGCAACACAAGCCCCACCCCTTTTCTGGCTGCATCACATCGCATATGTCTCGAAAGGGCGGAACTTGCAGCAATGTGCCACGATGCTGCTTTTGTCATTCTGGTCCTGCAAGATCCTGTAGGCACATACATACCAATACACAAAACCAAATTATTTTTCAATACTTTTAAAGTTGAACAGGCTTTCCTGTTCCCAGTCCTTTTCATATAGTCACTCTTTTGAATCCCTTCCATCCCTTCCATAGCTCCAGATTTAGGAATTCTTTCATAAAGGGCATTGAGAACTCAAGCTTCTGGGCCGTTCAGCTGGGACATCTCTCAGCCCAACCTATCTCAAGAGCCATTATGAAATAGAGATGGGATCTGACAATGTCCACTATAAAATGTAGAAGAAAGGGAGAGGGAAATGTAATAAGCAGTAAAAATAATGGCATATATGAATCACCACAAATCTGGTACCACAGAACCTGGAATGTTAGGGTAGGGTTGCACAATACTGTATCTGCTCTGGAAACATGAGAAGGCTATACTGTGTCAGAGCAACTCATGCACTGTCTGCTCCATACCAATCACAGTATGGCCTCCTCTTCCATGTTTATGGCTATTTCTGTGATATTGGCAGCACGAGGAGCTGTAAATTCCTACTACATTGCTGACCAATTACCATAGATAGAGAAGTAATGCAAAATGTCAAAGGAGCTATACATTCATGGGAATCCTGGTGAAAAAACACATCTTCATATCTTTATTTTTCATCAAAGAAAAAAACATCATGTATCTGAGTTCACCCACATGGATTTTGTCTCGTCTAACATCCTCTGTATCATTTTGGATCCACTTCTCAGTGGATAGAAATCTAATCTCACCAAGCTTTATTTTCTAAAACTTAGGCAATTCAGGCCTCTTCTATATACATGTGTGCTATTCTATTCTATTCTATTCTATTCTATTCTATTCTATTCTATTCTATTCTATTCTATTCTATTCTATTCTATTCTATTCTATTCATACACATATATACCTACACAGACACATACACAGTTTCCTGACACCAGATTAAGCAGAATCACACCTGTGGAACTCCTCATATCACAGCTGTTAAGGAGGGGGACCTTGCAGGCCAGGAATTGGTAGTGCAAATTTATGGACATAATTTAGAATGTGACAGAGACAAATTGATTAAGTGCCATCAAGTCAGTGTTTTCTTTTAGTAACCAACTTCTGATGGATGATCTGTCCCCAACCTAGCCCTTCAGGTTTCCCAACGGTACACCCATCACTATTTTGAGTCCATCCACCTTGCTGCTGATATTCTTCTTTTTCTTTCCATCTTTCCTGGCATTATAGATTTCTCAATGGAAAAGGACAGAAAGGTAACAACAATTTCAATGACTTGATTATTCTCTACAAGCATTTAGATTAGGATATATTATGAAGCATAAAACAGAACAAAATAGCAATCACACATATTTTCTCTGTCTCTCTCTCTCCCTCTCTGTCTCCCTTCTCTCTTTACAATTTAATATTGAATGCACCCAAGAGCAAGCTTTTAAAATGTGCCATTTTGTTCCGCCTATACCCAAAAGATTCAGATATCCACTGAGCTTTTATTTGCAGAACTGAAGCAATTTGTCAGCAAACAGACTTAAAAATTCATAAATATCTCAAGAGAAATAGTTATTTTAGTGGCTTTCAAATTGATGGTCTTATCAACACTAATAACTTTATTATGGCATAAACTCCCCAAAATTAAAGGCAGCTTCATTAAATGTTTTATTATAAACAGAAAGATACATAAGCAACCTATGTTCAGATGTAGAGGGAAAAAGGTGAATACAAGAATCAAATGATACTGAAATTCAAAAAATACACTATGATAATTATATTAAAACATATGCAAATTAAGCATAGATAGTATTAGCAGTAATGTAGCAAACATAGTTTTTCATTCCAGAACAGAAGCTAACTTAAAATAAAACTATGTCAAAGCAACAATAATGTTCCTTTAAAGTTTGACACAATTAGAAAGGGGGGGGGGAGCCTTCCACGTCTCTAAAATAGCATAGATGCCTTTCTGATGCCATCAACCTGCTGTTTCTAACCCTGATGAATCATTCATGATGGAACTGATCAAAGCCATACAATTTCCTGTCCTAAACCTCAACCCTGAAAAGGAAATTTTCCATCTGTGGAGGAGAGAAGAAAAAAAGAGGGAGCGGTTTTTACTTTGCAATTATACTTGAATGGGTCTTCTTTGAAAGTTTGTACACCTTGTGATTTATATCAGAGTAAGTCACTTTTTGGCAGCTTTTTAATTTTTCCCAGGAGAAAAGGGGGATGGTGAAGTGATGTCAAGAAAGGTGCAGCACCAGAGGTTTTACTCCATTTTTCTCTCCCAGTTTTCTAGTTGGGCTAAAACTGACCATACTCTGAAAACTGTCCAAAACTTACACATCAGTTTTCTTTCATAACCTGCCAAAAATCAGTAGGAAACTGTGTTGCCATTCTTTGGTAACTGGCTGCCAAATTTCACTAGGGTATCTTGGAGGAGCTGCAGGGGCCCAGAAAATAATTCAGTGGGAGCATGAAAGCCACAAGTGACATAACCTTGTTGCCCAGCTCTGTGTAATACAGTGTTCTAAGGTAGGATTCCTCAACTTCAGCAACTTTAAGATGGCTGGCTAGGGAATTCTTGGAGTTGAAGTCCACCCATCTTAAAGTTGCTGAAGTTGAGGAACCCTACCTTAGTTGCTGAAGTTGAGGAACCCTGTTCTAAGGGACACATTTGAGATGAAAGGAGGTAAATCAAATGGAAACTTGCAAGAAAAAACTACTGGTTACTCACACCTGGAAAATGCAGGCATAAAATCCATAATAATTGGAGAAGTGTACCATAAAGATTAGATTTCTGCAATGTTTCTTTTAAGATGTAAGTTATAGTGTGGAGATTACATTATTTCTATATTACATACTAATAACACATAGCTGAGATATGGGGGAGGAAAGTTTCTAGATATTTCTGCCAGACACAAATATATATGTTTAAATCTCCTTTTCCCAACAAAGAGCCACAGTCCTCTGACCAAGTTTGTTAAAAAGTAAAAAAGTCAAATTAAAAATAATTTTGCTATTTGTGCCTGGCAAACGTGTGCAGGATGTTGTCAGCCTGAAAAGGAAGGTATAATAAATATTTTTATTGCCATGTCTATTATAAACAGCCTCCATATTTTGCATTTTTAAAAGACTTGGAGATACAAAGTTCTACAGGTTATTACAATACTACAAGGTGGCCAAATCTGTAACAACAGCAGTAACAAAGAATAGAATGCATAATAACTGTTTATGTTATTATTAAGGATATTTTCCGAAGACTGTTCTACCAAAGCTATTAGTTTTATTTTGCCTCTATCGTTTTTATTTATGAACCATTCTGGGGCAAGTGAAATTGGAAATCTGGTGCCAATCTTTAATTCAGGCCCCCAATCTCATTTTGTAATCCAGGTGGCTGCACTGCTGGGCACCTTGGCTTACATTGGTGTTTTTGAATGCCAGGTTTCTCAGTGATAAATCTAACCTCATCCATGATAAAATGGTGGAAAGAAGGCAGACATGACAAGTATCACTAAAGTAACTTTTTCACAATACTTGCTGTCCAGTCCCAAGTTTAACTGAAGCTGACAAGCACTGAGCATGGGTGTTCTGCACAGAATCCCAGAACAATCCCATGTCACAAAAATAGATTCCGATAACAAACTAGAAGCAACCCCCTTGGTTTAATGGATTAATTCCATTTCAAGGCCCCCCAACTCAACAACAACTCTGGGTGGCTTATAATAAAGAAAGAACCCATATCAAAAAAGAATGCAGCCAACTGGAAGGCAAACTCCACATCACAGAACAAACTACAAACCAAGGGGACTTAATCACTATCCTGTCCCAAGTCTTGGAACGGCAACCAAGTTATTAACAGTTTATGGAAAGTCAATTAGGTGGGAGCACTGTGAATCTCTGGCTTTGAACCGGTTCAGATCTGAAAGCATAAAAGCACCATCACTGAGGCCCAATTAAAAAACAGCAAAATGCACGCATGTAGACATGCACATATATCAGTTACATTTAGGAATATTTCTGCTTAAACTTGTCTACATCCCATTATAAAGTAATTCCTTCAGAAGAGATAACCTGAGGTCATAAGCTTTGAGACTTGAAAAGTTGGTTCCAAAGCAGACCATCTTTTTTCAAGGTTCCCTGCTAGGCTGAAATAAGATATTGTTGGTTTAAAAATTTACTTGAATTTTTTTTTTTTTTGTCTGCGCTCAGTCATTGCTGACCCTGCAGTGACTGCTTGGACAAGTCCTTGCAGTTTTCAAGGCAATTGTTTTTCGGAAGTGGTTTGCCAGACCCTCCTTCCTAGAGCAGAACCCAGCTGGCGCGTGCAGGAGGCGGGGTTTCCGTTGCTTCACGCCCTTTTCGGGCATGCGCGGTTTTTCGCACTTACCGGCAACTGCTCCCAACTCCTTTTTGCAAGGCACCGCCAGCATTTTTCCTCCCACCGGAGTGAGAGTACCCATTTATCTACTCACATGAGTTTTCGACCTGTTGGGTCGACAGGAACTGGGGAGGAAACAGGAGCTCACCCTGTTTAACGTGAAGGCTGGACTCGAACCGCTGAAGCGTCGACCATTTCTGGCCGGCAACTTTCAGTGTCATTAAGCCGCTGCACCACCGTGTCCCCCTTACTTGAATTAGTAGATTCCTAAAGCTAATATCATCTTTTTTTTAAGCCATGTGTGAAAGTCTGAAGAAATTGAGCTATGTTGATGAATATAAGAGAGGAGTGGGCACAGCCTTACTAGTAATATTAACTATTTTTAATTTGAATTAATAATAAATGGAATTAAATTAAATTTCATTTTTATCCTGGCTCCACTTATTACTTTTGGGAATGCAATCCTGCATGTGCACCCTTATATAACTTATCTCATTGGAAAATACATTCTAATCATGTTTATACTCTCCAATATTTCAGAGATTATATTTAAAAAAGAGGAATAAACTTTTCACACTGAAAAGTGCAAAATCATAAAATGATCGCATGCACTCTTTACAAACCCAGACTCCTAAAACAAATTTCTCAGCTGTTGTGTTAATAAACTGAACATAACAGTTTCTTTTAAAATATATTTAGAAGTCCATACAATCTTACGCAGTTATATTCAGAGACTTCCTTCAGCTGCCTTTGCTGACCCAGATATATTAGGCTGGGGCTATAGTGTTGTTGTTCAGTCGTTAAGTTGTGTCCGACTCTTCGTGACCCCATGAACCATATTGCACCAGGCCTTCCTGTCTTTCACTGCCTCCCTGAGTTTGCTCAGTTTCATGCTCAGGGGCTATAGTATTTGCTGCAAAAATGCATATGGCCACTACATGGCAGCACAGAGATACAGAAAACTATACAGCTTTATTTCCATCTAGGAGAGTAAGCAGTGATGAGAAAAAGTCCCTCTTCAGTTATGGTACCCCAGTTGCGGAATCCTTAAGGAAACTCCTGGCTATTGTTTTACTGTCCTTTTTTCTACTGTATTAGATTTTGGAGTGATGAGGATGAATATAAGCATCTTAAACATTCTAAACTATTATCTTTCTGTAGCTTTGTTCTAAAAGTTGCAAATTCCAAAGGCACATTAATACACACAATAGTCACACACAGTTTTAGTATACCTCATTCATTTTATTATTATTGTTGGCTTCACATCTATAGGTATATATGCCAGGAGTCTTGACTGATAAGCCTTGATTGGACAATATGGGTCCTTCTGTTGATCTTGCCTAATCATATCCTTTTTCTGTATTGGATTGTCTATGCTTGTCCATTGGATTTCTTTTGGACTTTATCCCTGATGGTCAGCTGAGTGTTTATCCTTAGCAGTAATCAATGAAATCACTTACATACATGTATTTACACACACACAAATAACATATTATGATGTAAATATACAGTTGTGTGAGAAAGAAAGTACACCCTCTTTGAGTTCTATGATTTTACATATCAGGATATAATAAAAATCATCTGGTCCTTAGCTGTTCTCAAAAGTAGATAAATATAACCTCAGATGAACAACACATGACATATTACACCATGTCATCATTTATTTTACAAAAAGAAAGCCAAAATGGAGAAGCCATGTGTGAAAAACTAAGTACACCCTTACTGCTTCCATAGGTATGAAGAGGCTAAGTAGCAGCCAGGTGCTGCTAATCAAATGCCCTTCATCAATTGATCATCAGCAAGTGTGACTACCTCTATAAAAGCCAAAGTTTTGAGAATTGCTAAGGAGCAGATGTTTTGTTTTGTTTTTTTTATATCCTGATACGTAAAACCATAGAACTCAAAGAGGGTGTACTTTCTTTTTCACATTACTGTATTTATTTTACCTGGAAAGGTCTTCTTAAATTTCTAGCAGTTTAGTACAGGGGAGCTAAAAACAGAAGTATAAACTTTCTAGTGCACATATGCTAAAAATATTTTTTTAAAAAAACAACCCAAAATCTTTGCAAAAGGCCAAGCCAAAGATTATTTAGGAAATTATTTACCAAGATCCAGAAAATGGAAACTGTCTTAGTGAATAGGAACATGCATGCTTAGCACTGCAAGATGATCTATACTGACCTTAATTATAATTTTAAAAAAAAATCATTTGGACTGATTTATACATCAGGCTTTTGTACAATGAACAGTCTACCTAACTCTTTTAGAAACTGTAAATCACTACCACATTTTCTTTCTTATTTCTAGGTAGAAAAGACTTTTAGTATCCTTGTGAAAGAATTCCATATGTTTCTTCATAAGCTATAATTGGCAGAGCATCAGAGAACAAAATCCACAAAACATCAAAGAATAGGCTAAAAATGGGCAAATTATAGAACTTGTTTTTTAAACTGACCTGGGTGTCTATCATAAAGTATTAGTAATGGTGCTTTAGTGTACAACTGTGCAAAGGTTTAGAAGATAAGCACTCAAAAATTCTAATGAGAGATCTAGTTACACTTAAAATAATACTGCACTTTATGGAGCTAAAATTATGGGCCTGTTTCATTAAAGGACTGAACATGAACATATCTGTATTATAAAATCCTTTTTAGCTAAATTGGATTTTCAAAAAGCCAATCCTTAGGTGCTTTTTTCATGGCTACTGTATTTTTGTTATTTAAAGTTATGATATCCCTGATGTGACTTAGTTTTTAAAACACTAACAATCCTGGTCTAAAACAGTCACTAATTTCTTCAAAAGCCTCAATTACGATGTGCAATAACTTGAAAATGACACACTCATGCTTTCATTTTGAACCATGATTTCCCAATAGTCTATTTTATTATAAAAATCAGGGAGAGAGGTCTATCAAAGGAACAGTCCCACTGAATCTGAGCTTTTAAGATATATCCTTACTTGAGAGGAAGTCAGCTGGAAAAGAGGACCGAATATTGCCTTTTGTAGAAGGTATGTGAATGAGGGAAGGAGAAAGGATGAAGAAGTAGGAATGGATAGCTGCAGGTTGGGGAGGGAGGGATAGATAAGACCCACAAGGAGATTATGACTGGATGTCATGTATAAAATGTGAAGCATGTGCAAATGGATTCATGGATGTGTGCAGAGAAGGATAAATGAAAATTAAGTATGTGTGAATGGAAACATGGGATCTGGCTCCTCCCATTTCTGGCTCTTCTACTAATCATTATGGTCTTATCCACACTCCAGTTCCTGACATACTTTCTCTAATGCAGTGAAAAAACTTATTATTTTTTTATCTATATTCTTTAGGAAGCCACAGATATCCCTCCATTTCCATCCCATTCTTAGTCATATCTGCTGTTTAGCTCTCCATTAAAAAAAAAAATCCATACCCATAACTCAGAATAATTGTATTGTACATATATAGGTCAGCTTGCTTTACGAGAGAACTGACTTCTGACACTCATTCATAGGAAAGTAACTAGTAAAATAAGTGATGGAAAAATGGAATCTGAAAGGAATTAGGAAGGATAAGAATATATAGCGTTGAGATTAAAGTATTACATTATGCATATTTGTGGCCAGCAAATCCTTCAGCAATAACCTGGTAATGAATGTCAGAACATGCAATTTGTAATTATCCTGAATTCTGCATTATTTACAAAGAAAAATATACAATGTAATAAGGGAATGAGAAAATTAAGGCTGCAACAATCATAAAGTACACCTAATTATCTTAGAGCCAGGCATTGCTTCTAAACACACATAAACTCTATAGGCTTGTTTTTGAACAGACAAGTCAGGAAAAATAGACAGTAACAGTAGGCATATAATTTTCTACAATATACAGACACATGTATCCGTGTCTGTGTGTGTCGGAGTGTGTGTGTGTGTGTGTGTACATACACATGCACACACATATATATACACACAAATGTACCTATGTACATTTTAGGCTTTCCTAAAACCTAATAGATTGTTAAGCCTTTTTATCTATATTAAGCAGAAATTATGTATTGCAGCTGTGAACTGATTAGTCTTTTAGCTGTCCTAGCCAGTTTAAAAGAAATACTTAAAATGCATTAAGTATTTTATGAACAGATTAGCTCTTCAGCTGTCATAGCTGACTAAAAAAAGAGAGAAACGTCTTATAATCCAATGCTAAGAAGACAAGTTTCCAAGTATGAAGGCTTCGGTAGAAAGCTAGTCCATATGTCAGAGTATATCTGTCTCCATTTCTCTACTTTCTAGTGTAAATATAATTTAAATAGAAATGTTTGGCCCATTCATTGCAAATGTCAGGATTTATACTTTTGATGCTATGTGCTCTTACAGCAAGATATATTCATGCTTATTAGGATGCAAATGTTTAAATCATTTTGAAAATCCATCAAGATAGTTCTAAGTATTGAAATGTGAATTAATACTTGGTATCCTACCTTTTCTGTTTCTCAGCTTTATTACTCAAGATAAGAGAACCTTCTCTTTGAAGTCTTCTACTGTCTTTGCCCTGTCAGTTTAGGCTGTAATGTGATAGGTTTGACTTGAGTTGTTGTGAGAGATCATTAAATTATTTTCTCGTGCCTTTAATGAAATGTTGAATAAACATGCAAACGTCAGACAGGAAGATTAAATCATGTTCCTATTATTTCCTGTGTAAAGCAAAACAATAAATTATTAAACATAGTAGGCAAAGTCAAATACAGTACATATACATTCACAGAGCAAGGAAATGCATATCTCTTGATCTCATGTCATAATGGATTTCCACAGTGTATCTCTGCTAACACACACACACACACACACACATTTTTCCTTGAGCAAGGGTTTTTTTTTGTTTTTTTGTTTTTTGTTTTGGTCTTACGACAGTAGCATGAGTCCCTGTTTCAAGTGTCATAGAAAATGTATCTGGCCTTACATGTGTGTGCATGGGATACACTTTTCCTCATTCTGACCCTGGCTGTTTGTTTCAAAAGAATCACCTATACAGGGTCAAACAATATAATATAACTTTTAACCTCAGTGTCAGATGATTAGAACATCCACCCCAGCCATCTAGCTGGAAATTCCTCAGATGACGAGACCATATTAACCCATGCTGTTGGCATCTCACCTCATCTCTGTTCTGTTCTGTTCTGGTGTCTGGAGGAAAACAATTCTAAAAATTAGTGAAAGCATTTCAAAAACTATTGGCAGCACTCTGAAGGCCAAATTAGACACTATATTTAAAAAGTAGTAGGGATGTTAATAAAGCTCAGGAATGTGCATGAAAACCTCTCTTCGACTGATTAAAACAACTGCAACTTGTGCAGCTTGCTCCATAAACTCCTGCTGGTTGACTCTGCATCCCTGGGCATGCATTGGGAATAAAATGAACCAAAGTGGTTATGGACATGGATGGAAAGGTAGCTGGAAGCCACTTAAGAAGCAGCTGCATGAGCCTGGAAGAAGAAATGGCTGCTTTAATGAGTTGAAAAGAGGTGTTTTTTACATACTCTGTCTCCCACACACTGCAAACCACCTCCTCCAAGGTGATGCCTACCCCTAGTACATAACATGTTGCCACACATGTTTTATATTCTCTAGATTAAGTCCATCAGGATCTTGACACAAGGGATGGCAAAAAATATGCTAATGGGTACATAAATATGCAGATAATGTATAGATACATTTTAAAATGCAGCATACCATTTCCACCCATTATTAAATGTTATACTATTATTCATTCTTAATAAAGAAAGTGGGATATGTAATAGAAATATGATATTCTGGCCTTGCCATGCTATGTCTGTAATGCATTATCATTGTTCAAGACACACCAGTTTTGTGGTTATCATTATAATCTATGATTTAATCCAATAGGTTCCATTCTTCTAGAATAGAGCCCTTGGTTCTGCACAGCTGATTCCTTGTAAGTGGAAAAAGAAAAGTAAGAAATTAATACAATGCATAATGTTTGGGAAGTATCTGTATATAGATTGAAACTTGGTTGCAACTAAGAAATTAGGAAGCATTCGTATGATATTATGGGGGGGGGGGATCACAAAATTTTAAAGTTAGGATAGATAATACTATGACAGCATAAAAACTCTGAGTCCCCTAAAATGTCAAATTAATGTTACAAATGAATTCCAGCATGGATTATAATACAATAATTAAATTAATATCGCAGTAAACTTCTAATAATTCTGGTTTATAATTTCTATATTTTAAAATTACTTTTACTTATTATATGGACTTGGTTTAGTTCTAGAAAAATCCACAATAATAGTAGATTGACATTAATTAAATACTGTGTCAAACTGCAATTCTCGGTGGTTTAGATTATGTATGCTTCAAAAATTATGTTTTTAAAGCACCACATTCCTCTGATATTCATTTCAACAGCCTGACTTTTTCAAGCTATCCTGTGAGCCTGAAAAAGGTGACATTGCTGTAAGAGTTGCACTACTTTTAATAAGTAGATTCTTTAAAGCAGCGGCTTCTTGTTTTTAGGCTCACAAGCAAGCTTGTAAAAAGACATAGCTAATTCAATGAATAGCATTTAGTCCAATAATTTTCAAAATGTGCATAGCCCTTTCACACAGACACAACACTCACATGTTTTAGAGTGAAAGTATTTATATTCTCATCAAAGTTTGTCACCAAACTATTCCCCATTACTTTTGTTAATTCTGCCAAGAATTTAAATTTGCTGTGCTTTCCACTTATCCAAATGAAATTTTAGAAGCAGCAGTAGAGTTTCATTCAAGTAAGAATGCATTGCAAATTGACTGTATTTCATAAAAGATATGTCAAATAACTTTAGAAAAGGAAAATGCTTATTTTCATTAAAGTTGCCTTTACTTTAGCAAACTCTTGCTTTCTATACTCGCAATTTCTCTTTCAAATTGTGAAATGCTAGCTTCTATCTGTTTCCTGAACTGAATATTTGATAAATATCACACTAGAAAGGTATCATGACTAAAGATAAGAGATACCGTATATAAGGTTAGTATTTGGGGGACTGGCAAGAGAGTTGGTAGGGCATTGAAAATGGCTTAGCTGGATATCTGGCCTCTGAAGACAGATGTCCAGAAGTGAAGTGGCTTCATGATCAGGGAATCAGGGATGGCATCTGTCTGAGTCAGTTCCAAATGTTATCTCATTGTTTCTGATTTTAAAATGTTTCAGACCCTTTTGCCTAGGTAAAGATTCCTGCATTTTTCCATCAAGATCATTTTCTTTACTCTCTACAGTAGCTATAGAATGGCAGGGAGGGCATACTGATAAATAGCTGGTTCAAAGACTGGCAGTTTGTGCAACATTTCACTGATAAAAATAACATAAATTTGCTCATCTCCCAACTCCACATGGGCAATCTAAGGAGGCAAATCAGGTAGTGCCTTGCAAGATGACCTAGCATTCCTTTTGATTTATGAATTCCAAGGAAGCAGGCAGGGTGATTGATGGTGTTAATTCTAGAGGTCAACACCTTTCTTGGTGAGGGTGTTATATTATCTGCCTTAAAAGAGGTGGTGGCATGTTCCCCTTGAAGAAGCCTTCTTTGGGTCCAGCTATTTTAGATATCTATTTGGCCTCCAGTCTTCCCTTTTTAGGGAAGGTCTTAGATGAAACATACAGGTAGACCTCACTTAAAGACTACCCTGCTTAGCGACTGTTCAAAGTTACAACAACATTGAAAAAGTAGCTTTATGACCAGTTCTCACATTTGTGACAGTTGCAGCATCCTGCAGTCATGTGATCACCATTTGTGTGCTTCACAACCAGCTTCTGACAAGCAGAGTCAATGGAGAAGCCAGGAGTAAAATCACAAGTTGTGGTTATGTGATATCTTACTTCCCGAACTGCAGTGACTCACTTAATGATCAAATTGGAAGTTTGTCCATCATGGTCATGTGATGTTTTGCTTAGTGACAGAATTGCCAGTCCCAATTGTAGTCACTAAATGAGGACTACCTGTATTATCTGGATCCTTTCTAGTCAGGGTTCAGGCCTGGGCATGGTTCAGGCCAGGACAATGAGAATGCCTTGGTCCTTCTGGTAGATAACCTTCGTTAGGACATTGTTCAGGCAGAGGGTTCCTCCTGGTCTTTTTGACCATGCTATCTTTCTGGAGCATCAGTAGGAGGCACTGGTAGTGGCTGTGGATTGGGAGCCCTTTGCTTAGCTTTGCTGGTGTGCCACTTGTGGCCCTACTTGTAATGGGAGGCCCTCATGACAGTTGCCCATGCCCTTATCACCTCTAGGATTGTTTACTATACCCAAAAGCTATAGCTGGTACAAAATACAGCAGCTTGTCTGTTGCTTGATTAGAGCTGCAATACTCATACAACACCATGTTACAGGTACTGCATTGGCTTCCAGTAGGCTTCCAAGTACAAATCACAGCCTTTGCGCCTTTGTGTCCAGGTCTGCCTCCTTTAGGCAGAACCAGTCCATCTGGTTCAGTCATCCAAGTTAGAGTGATGACATTTCTGTCCTTACATAAGGTTCAGTGAAAAGTGAGTAGGAGACAATAGTCTTCAGTCTAGGCTCCAGCCTCTAGAATAACCTATCCCCAGAGATCTGGTTAAAACAAATCTCACAGACACATAGAGATAAAACATATTTACACACCATTCAAAAGAGACAATAAAAAAGCTAAGAAGGAAGCAAAAAGACCAGGACACATCCTCTCCAGCAGCCAACACCCAGATAAGCAGGGATTAACACCGGACAAACAATCAAGCAGAAAATAATACCCTAAGCCAGGAACTACCAAGGAGAAAACCACACCCCCACCAACAGTGACAGGGCAAACTACTGTACATAAACAAGGAGTAAACCCCACATTCATGATGTTACCTAGCTTGGTAGTGAAATGTCTGCAATCAAACAACCAAGCTCAGAGAGCACTAATGACTCCACAAAACAAAGCTCTTTTACAGACCCTTTTATTTATAAGATCATTAATGGGACAGCAAATCTAGGAGGATTGGTAATGGATATCTTAAAACTGTCTTATGTGGTTGCTTTTATTGAATATATCTAAAGATACTGCAAAGTCTTTTTTGAATTAACAGTATGCAAATATCATAATAAACCAAAAAGATGATACTGAAAATAGAATCTCATAGTCGGTTTTACCTGGGTCTGCAGATGTAATGAGAATTTGATCCACATGCTAAAAGAAGGCAGCTATTACTTTAGTCCAGACCTTGTGGGGAGTGGGCCAAGTTATACTGATGCTGCCCTGGGTGGGTTACATCTTCACAAATTGAGGAAAGTAATAAATAAAAATATTTGAGAGATTTTGGATTTCATGTACATTAGGTATAAGACAGGTCTAGGAAACATACTAACACTCCAGAGTTCTTCAGAATGAAGAACTTAGAAAGAATGTCTCCCTTCCTTTTCCAAAAACAAATAAAGTAATGGTATGAAAATTCACTGCTTCAGTTTCTTAAATGCTAAATTAGAAAGCACACATCACCCAGACAGGCAAAGTAGTAAAATTTAATGATGACTCCTTGGAGAGAAATTGGTTAATGAGGAAGTGGGCATAGTTTCTTTCATGCTACCTTATTCTGTGAGATGCTATAATTTCAGATCTCCCTTGTTGATAATTTAGAGGTATGGGAAAAAATGACATAAATTAATAAATGAATAGTAGATGCCCAGATGGTAATTAAATTCCTACACCATAATTCTTTATCATTAGATGAAAAATCTCATATTTAGACAGATATATATTCAGTCATGTTGTACTTACTTCTCTATGAATGTATTGAAGGAAAGTATTCAGGAACCTTACAATTATTCATTATGCCTAAATTATTAATGATCTATAATTCTTTGCATTCTATTTCTTTGTATTTCAAAAGTGTTCATTTTTTTAAAAAATAGTACTTGTAGTTAGAAGTCCAAAAATCAATTTTCAAAGTCTGAAAATACTGATTTATTTTCCCATGTAACTTTATAATTTTTTTTCATTTTTAGCATTCTACTTTAATCTCTTCAGTGCACCTGTGAGACAGTTGAAGATTGCTATCCTAGTTTTATATGATTATAAAGATAATTGAGAAAAATGAGGTTTATGAGCCTAAATAAACCATTCATTACTGTCCATTTTGTTCAAAATCATGTGTTTACCATGAGAAATGCATAGAAGCAAGATAACAAGATGACACTATGAAAAATCAAGATTTATAGTTGGAGACACATCATTTTATACACCCAGAAATTTTCCCACAATACCAATAAAGCAATCCAGTAATGTGGATCCTTCTTAATATCCAAAGCTAACTAGATCATTCTGAACACCACAGAAGGCAAGTTTTCCCAGATAAATAAAATCTTTCTTACATTCCAGACAATAAATACATCTACCTTTTTCTTCTCCACTAGTAGAGGTTGGTTGACTATATAAGTACAGAATATTTCTGGGTTTACAGCTTTGGTTTTGGCTCAATGTCTTATACAAATCAGCCACAGTGATTCAGGTTATTACAGTGTATTTGACAAACCATGGCTAATAAAAACCATGGCTTTGTGCACTGCGAAACTAGGTAATAAAAGTCATATCTTGTTGGACCTAAACAACCATAGCAAGAGGCTATGTAATTGTAAATAAGATATAAACATGTAGGGTTGGAGACTATATTTTTAGCCAAGGTGGAGACTCAGCATCTCTCATTTCATAAATTAATTACCTTTGGGCTCAGTGACTTTCATTTCATTTTTTTTTAGATTTTTTTTATGCCACCTTTATTATTTTTATAAATAACTGAAGGCAGTGAACATATCTAGTATTCCTTCCTCCTTCTATTTTTCCCACAACAACAACCCTGTGAGGTGAGTTGGACTGAGAGAGTGACTGGTCCAAAGTCACCCATTCATGCCTAAGGTGGAACTAGAACACACAGTCTCCTGGATTCTATCCTGGTGCCTTAACCACTAGATGAAAATAGTGTAAATTTATGTCCATTTATAAAGATCTTAAAATGCCACTGATAGTAACAATAAAAAAGCACAATAATAATTATTATGGATGAAATACTGAAATGCCACAATTATTCCTGCATCCTGCTTGTTCCGATATGAAAAGGGGGGAAAAATAGATTACAAATATTTTTTACATAGACAGTTGAGAAAGCATAATTTGTCATGATTGCTATTTTACCTGAAAGACTGTATTTGTTCAAACTGCTAAATCAAATTGGGCTGAAGGCAAAGCTCATGAAAATAGCCATGACTAACCTTATAGATTACTTCAGGAACAGGCAAGCTTGACAGTGAAATATGGCTATTTTATTAAAAGAATCCTTTTTAAGAAGTAATGTAGGCACCAAGGATGGTATTTGGGGACATATTAGGACCCCAAAGATGGTGTTGCACTAACTAAGCTTCTGTCACCCCCACTCTTCAGTCAAATAGAAATCTCTACAACAGTGTCATGACAGGTAAATGCAACTTTTCTGCTATGAACTAATTGCTTTTCTTTCATCTTACTGTGGCATTTGCATTCATGCAAGACACAATCTACCCCTTGAATGACTGTGATTCATCTGTATGGGAATGAACTTCATTCATCTATAATCTCACCACCCAATTTCCGTACTGCAAATCCATGTTTCAGGAAACTGCAGACTACTCTTGCCAGGAATTTGAAATAGTATCCCATAATCTTCCTGTGTCTGTGTAGGGAAAGGGACATTCAGGAGATGCCAACAGATCAGCCGCTCTTTCATTTTTAATAACAAAGAGTAGTATTAAAGATATAAGAAGAGTACAATTATTCCATAAATCATATACCTTTGCAGCTGCATTTCATGTAGAAATTTGAAAATGGTCAGAAGTAGGTACAGTAAATTATCATGGGGAGGCCTGATTACTTTCCTCTGGGCACTCAAACATCCAGGTTTCACCCAGTCTTTCTTTTGTCTACCAAATTAACTCAGTTTCCTGACTGCACAACATATGGAGCCACAAACTTATATATCACATTTAGTTGCATGACTTTAGCAAATGACTAAAGTTTCAGGAAGTTCTATGTGAATGGAGAAAATTGGGTTGAGTACAGGTAGTCCTTGACTTATGACCATTCATTTAGTGACCATTCAAAGTTATGATAGTGCTGACAAAAGTGACTTATGACCAGTTCTTGCACCAGTCCTCGGACCATCAGTGTCCCTTCGGTCATGTGATCAAAATTTGTGCACTTGGCAACCAGCATTTACAACGGTTGCAGCATCCCAGGGTCATGTGATTGCAATTTGAAACCTTCCCAGCCAGTTTCTAACAAGCAAAATCAATGGGGAACCACATGATTCATTTAACAACTGTGTGATCTGCTTAATGACCATATTATTTACTTAATGACCATGGTGAATGTTGCAAAATCGGGTGCAGTCATGTGATGCCTTGCTTAATGACCACACCACTTAATGATGAATTTTCCAGTCCCTATTGTGGTCGTAAGTTGAGGACTATCTGCAATGTATAGTTAACTTGACACAGCCTATATGTTTCATTTCACAGAAAATCTATGCTGAATTGGCTTCAGAATGGGCTCAGTTCTTGACTCTTCCCTCCCCGCTTTATATCCTTTGTAATCCTCACAAGAGGGAAGAAAATGAGTTCTCTTAGAAACTTCCTCATGGCCAGAATAATGTTCTACCCAACTGTCTTTGAGTTGCTAGTCCAAGAGGAGCTAAATCATAGTTAAAGGTACTGAATTTTATTGAAAAATCTAGGAGGGCTTCATTCCCTCCATCTAGAACAGTGTTTTTGAAACTTGGCAACTGGAATTCTGGGAGGTGAAGTCCACACAACTTAAAGTTGCCAAGTTTTAAAAACAGTGATCTAGAACCTGATGCAGATGTAGGGTATCTACAAGAACAATTAAAAAATCAGGTTTTGTCCCTTGCCAGGTCTGATATCTCATTGAAATGGATCCATGTAACCAATTTTACCTGTAGAAATAGTTAAATATGTGTGAGAGATTATGGGGAGGCTGAAGAAGGAACGGAAGGGAGTGCAGACATAAACAATCAAAATTTAGACAAGGCAAGTCTGTTGGCAGGTTCTCACAAGCAGCATGTTAGCCTAGGAGGCAAGAAACTGGAAAGAACTATTTCCAATCACTCTACCTTAATAAATTCACTATAAATAAAGCTGGGAAATTTCTCTTACTGTTTCCAAGGTTCTGTATTTATCCCAGGGTGGTATTAAAGATACCGTATTCTTTGTAGCTCTTCCTTCCTTGATCTTGCCCAGCTGCATGAAGCTTGACATGCAGCCAGTAATCTACACTAGGCTTTTCTTTCTTTTCTTTTCTTTTTTTATAAAGTTTTATTCTGTTTCTTTCCTGTGAGTTATTTTTCTCCCAAGGGGGTGGGAAGGAAACACTGAATCCTCTAGTCACCATGCCTATTATACCACATGGCCAGCATTATAGAGATTATCCCATCTTTTCTATTTTTACTTTTTAATTGCCAGAAAAACAGCACAGAGTATGAGAGACTTATCTATGTCACACACCAGGGTTGAGGAGTGGACACAAGGTGAGGTGGCCCTTGGAAGATAAATGGGAGCAGCAGGAACTACCAAGCTGCTATCCAAAGAGTGAGGATTCAAGGAAGGGTGTGTGTGTGTGGGAGGGAAAGTATTGTACCTCAAGCAATTTGCTATGGGGAGAGGGGATATTAATTCAAAGTGTCAAGTGAGGTATAGAGAGAACACAGCAAGATGTGCAAAACTATCTTAATGAATTTGTCCAGGTGTGAACAGAGATGTTCTGAACTGAACCTCCCTCCAATACTTTTTAGAGGAAGGAATTAGTTAATTACATCCTTGCTAATGTAAATACTTTCTATGTGAAATAGAAAGGATGTTGGAAAACAATGATTAGGAATAGGGAATGTCTGTTATAATTAAATTAAATCATTTTTTTCCTTTTTCTATCTCCTTCTGTCCTACCCAATTTGTTTCACCTGAAAATTTAATAAAGTTGCCTTCTGCTTTGCTATCCAAATAATTAATAAAAATGTTGAAGAATATAGAGCCCAGGACTGAGACTTGTGGCACTCTAACTTGATATTTCATTCCAGTTTGATGACAAATCACTAATGAACATATATTCCAGACAGTTTCTGACCTACCTATGTATTCACATAATTATCTTGCCATTTGGCCCACACAAACCTATGTTACTAATCAGAATGCCATGTTTGTCTTGTCAAATGTTTTGTTGAAGTCAGGATATATTATGTGTGTTATATATTTGAAGCACTGAGGCACTGTGTCTTCTTGAAGGCTCAGTGTGGCTGCTTAACAGACCTTCTTACATCACCTCAAAAAAGGTGAAGAAACATCTGCCATAATTATTGAAGTGAAATTTCTTACTATTTTAACGTCTTGAGCATTAAGTTCAGAAGAGTAATTTTCAACTGCCCCCCCCCAGTAATAACCCTATTGTATATATTTTTTCATAGTATTCCCATGAAAGTCTGATAACATTTATTTTTGACAAACCCACTTATAGTCAATGTTGCATGGTTTTCAAGGCATTTACAGACTGATTATATTGTTATTTGCTCTATAGCTGGTCATTAAATACACAACTTGCTAACAAGCTTCTTGCAATATATTGGGGAAAAAAGGCTATTGTCAGTCAAAATATAGCTGTTACTGTAAACAGTAATACATGAGAAACCTGGTTTAAAGCTCAGTTATGCCTGTGAAGCCTTCTCACTGACCTTATTGGAGTTAGATTAACAACTAACAAGCTATTTCTAAGCTTGCTTATTATTTATTAAATATAAAATTATATATGTGAAAAAGATGGAATTAATATACTGCATACCTGTACCAGTAAATGACACTTTTTAAATGTATACACTATATATATTAAATACTTAGCTGTTGATTTACACAATCTTTCATCAGAATTTTAAAGGACATTTGAAAGGGTCCTCCCCCCAAAAAAATAGCAATTAGAAATTTCAGCAAATGTAATAGAAGATACTAATGCTTATAAAAGGATGAATAGTTTAAAGGTCTAGTATATTTGCTAGTCTAAAAATACAAGGGGAAAAAAGTTCTTAAACTGGATCAGATCAAGAATTTAGCATATTACTCCTGTACAATGATGGATGGATGGATGGATGGATGGATGGATGGATGGATGGATGGATGGATGGATGGATGGATGACTGACTGACTGACTGACTGACTGACTGACTGACTGACTGACTGACTGACTGACTTAGTATCCCAATATGCTACTGTATATAAAAGGAAACTAGGGGCTGGGAAGTTGAAATATATCTTAGAAGAAGGCAATGGCAAACTACTTCCTTATCATTCAAGAATTACATGAAGGTTCCCATGTAAATCACTAGGATCAAGCTCGGTTCAATGCAGATTTACTTTTCTTTTTTTTTCAATGAATCCCAATGTGTTTTGGACAAAGTTCTTCTTCTGGGGCTCACAGGAAAACTACATTAAAAAAATATTATAAAAGCTTCACATCATGGCTAACTAGATGCCTCTGTGATATCTAAGCACAGTATGAATGCAAACCCACCTGAAGGGGTCTTCTAGCAATTGGTATTACCATGGATACTAGAAATAATATATAGTCTTCAGGATTAACAGTCATTAATAAGCTCATCTTCTGTAAAAGCTTTCATAAAAATTAGAACTGTGCATTTCTAAAAATAGCTTGCTAAGCACCTTATATTAGTGGTGTAGAGACAGCAAGATCTTAAATCCTGACAAAATTATATTGCTATCTTTTCAATCCTAAATCCAGCTAGTAGTTTAGGTTGTTTGTCTGATGTACATAATCTTTTTATCCATGAGCATCTCTGGGTAGAGGCAAAGGAGGGGAAATACAATAAGTGCATCACATAAATAATGATGCTCACATACTGTGTCAAATGTCATGGCACAAGTCGACAATTGCATCTGTAATGTGATGACATCATGATTCACATGTCATCATTTTGATGTCATCATGACTTCTTACAAAGGTCTATGTTTATCATTACAGGTTATTTACATTATATTCCAGGTAAGTACTGTTTTGCTTACATTCCAGCTGTTAACCGTGTTGCTGACAGATGTACAAACTCTTTTTACCATTTTCCTCTCTGCTTTGTTCAACACTGACTCAAAGGCAAGCATGCATATATGCATAAACAAACAAACAAATACAGTAAATAAATGCTTCAGATAAAAGATGGTGTCCCCTACTCTGCTGTTCTGTACTTCCATCACCTGATATTTGCTGAGACATTTCTGTTAGCAAATACACTTAATAAAAAACATCAATGGCAATGTTTCAGTGACAGTCTTGTGCAAATTTAACTAAAGCACTACACTGTTGTAAGCAGTACAGACAGGTCTTTCCAACTGTGTAATATACCACAGGCAGCAATCTTAGGCACACCTATGTAATACTCACTAAGTTAATATCTTGCATTAAGTCATAATTTTTCAACTATGGGTTGTTGAAAAGGAAAGAATAGGTGGGGGTAACCCAGCAAATTAAACCCTACTCCATTTCTTACAAACCACACTGGCAAGAATCACACATTACATTAAGCTTATGATATATTTGGTTTTGGCTTAGTACAAAGTATAACTCCAGTGATTATGACTTTCTTTATAAGTAGACCTCCATAATACTGGGACTGACTAGTAGCAAGTTCAAACAAAAACCAAAAAAACTTATCTTGGTCCTATACATGGTTCTAGAAAAGCCTACATACCTTATAGTACTGGTGGTAGAAAAGTCTGATATTGTGCTTAAGTTGGATTGATTCCTTGGTTCTCATTAGCACCCTTTGCATATGAATTGTCTGAGCAAGTACACTGGTGGGTTCTTGCTCTTGGAAATATGTGGATAACTGAAGGTCATGAGCGTTCAGACCTCAGGAATAGGTCTGAACAGCTGATCATGCCTATACATTTTGGCAGGGCAAGCAATATGCTAATTGGTAGAGGCATGATCAGCTGTGCACCCCATACCTGAGAACTGTGTGGCACTCCCTTGCTCTCATGCACATCAAATTCTACCAATTTCAAGATAATTCATTTCAGTCTTCTACTAGACTAGTAAATTAGTGAGTAATCCAGGAAAAGAAAGTATGAATTGTAATGTTTCATCAGCCATTTAAAGCTTCATGGTTTATCATTTCTGAGGATCTCAATACACAGACTCAGCAGCAAAGGAAGCTCTTATTTCATTTACATTTTTCCATAATGACTATGTGGTCTATTGAGACAGAACTATACCTCAAAGACAAAATATAATTATCAGATTAATCCAGAAGAAGAATTATTGTTAAATCCACAGTTTGCTGACTACCAGAAATATTCAAAAGTAAGTTTAATCATTGGGATTATTAAGGAGACAGAAACATGCTCTCTTGTATCACCAGCTGTTACCTGATCCTTTATCTTCTTGATTTCAATCTATGCTGCACAGCTTCAGGAAACTATTTGCCATGTCTGTGTTTCTAATACCATCAGTTTTCTTCCAAACCATCTGGCTCATATATAGCACTTAGTGTGCTGAATGAACTCCCCATCCATTATGGCTTACCACTTAATGCTACTTGTAAACCAAACCATTTTGGTTCAACTACAATCTTCCTACAATAGATTGCACTAGGTTTTCTCATTGTACCCAGCCATGATAAGAATCTGGATTAGCATGTTATGTGAACCCAAGTATTGTGGTTTACCACATTTATATACAACAAACCATAGCTTAATGCAAAATTAGAATTCAGTCACAAACATTACTACTATCAAAAAATCTACTTTGGTTGTGTAATAATTGCAGACTGAAAAGATATCTAACTATTATATAAAGGCATCAGCTTCTGAGCTACTGGATAAAGCACTACATCTACAGAATTGTCTACCATTCTTACCTGCCATGGCCTCAGCTGCTATAATGGAAATCAAGTTGATTCTCATAATCAGCCATGAGAATAAATGTCATAATATTAGATTTTTTTAAAAAATACACATTTATATAGCTGCCCATCTCACACAAAGTGACTCTGGGCAGTGTACAACAATTAAATAAAATAACAAATAGATAAAAACAATCCTTATAAAAGATTTAAAAAGTGATTATTAAAATACAACATCACCAAAAAGTTTTAAAATTTAAAAAGATGCATCTCGGTTATATTTCAGGAAGCTGTTTTTCCTTAAATTCTTCTATGAGATTCAGCCTAGAAGAACCACAGAGCAGGTTCTGCAGTCTAGTGTTTCCCACTGCTCAGTAATCATTTTCAAACTCAAGAGTTTCAAATTATTAAAGAAATCTACAAACAATAAACTTATCCCATATCTGAAGGTGGACTATATTTTCTTTCATGTTACCAGATTAAATATTTTTAAATCTACACAAGTCTTTAAACAGTTGTTTTCTTTTACTAGGTTGTTCAAATCTCATGAGAATGGTAATTGATTTCATTCAAAGCTTATCTTCCTTACCCTGAATGCAGTATAAATCCTGTAGTTTCCCTGTGATAATTTTGATAAACAGTACCTTTTTTTTTTTTACTTGCACAAGGTTATCCTTTTTATTTTAATTCTCAAAAGCATTATCAAGACAACTTAAATAAGAAATCATATCATGACATTTTAGAGAAAATTGAACAAAACCAACATTTCTGGTAGTTTAAGATGTAAGGATAAATATGAAGAGCACTACCATTACTAAAAAATTATATACCTCCTTCATGCCTTTTTATTCACCTTTCTTCTCAATTTTATATTAGGTTCAAATATTATGTTATACTATACTTTGCTTACTGAATAAACCACAATTGACTGTGTTCCTATGCAACATGTTGACTCATGAACCATGGTTCACAGATCACAATGGTTGGGTTCATACAAATGGCAACCAAAACTAAGCTAACCAATTAGAATGTAATGCAATCTGTGAACACAGCAACTACTTGACTGAAATGTGATGGATACTTTATTTGGAATTAAATTCTGATGCTGATATTGGCCTTTGGATTGAGGGCTTAACAATAGTTGACAATATATCCCAATGGACCATGAGGCAGCCTCCCACCCCCACCCCAGTCCAGCAAGATAATAGCTACAAAGGGACAATTTTCATCAGGAACAAAGCACAATAGAAAAGGGTTACATTTCTCCTTCCCATGGTCCCACCTTATTACCTGATCTTACAGATGACTACTGCTTATTTTTTTTTAATATATCCATTAAAAACAATTACACATTTAATATCATATCTAGTTTAGCCTGAAACAGAGCCAAAAGTCTACTTTTTCCCAACTATTATTATCAAAAGACCTGAAACAGACCTCTGTTATACAAAGACCTGAAACAGATTTTTAAAAATTATTTTTAAAAGGTATAAATTCAAGAAGCAATTATTCAAGATGCTCAGAAAGCATTAAATTGCAATACAGGGGCTTTATCCTGTGGTGGAGACACTCTGAACAGGCTATTGCGCAAGAGTGATAGAAGAATAATGGCAGGGAAACATCCATTCATCTGAGAAATTAAAGATTTTCCTTTTTATATAGTAATTTTATTAAAAATTACAATTGCAACAATAACAACTAATACTAAAAGAAAAAATAAAAAAAGAAAAATAGAAGGTGAAATTGGTTAGAAAAGGAAGCATGTGTCCTTTCAAAGGTGCCGACTGTGGTTTGAACAAGATGGCTATTCCCTTGTCTCCCAGAACTCTGAACCTGCCAGACAGCACTGTCTTGTGGTCTTTTCTCATGGAGCAGCTGTCTGGAGCACTTGTGGGCAATCTCAAGTCCTCTCTTTGTCTGGAGAGAAATTATCAAACAGCTTGTCTCCTCACTAACTTTCTATTCTGCCACGGTCATCAGCTCCACTTCTTACGGAGCCATCTTCAGTCTACCATTTCTTCCCTGGAAGTTGGCAGAAAAAGATTTTCCCAAAGCAATCACAGCCTTGTGGCAGGCCAGCATGCCAAAAACCATCCTTTTCCTTTTCCTTGCAATTACAGATATGACATACATACTTCCATCTTCAAATATCCATCTTCATTTTCCATCTTCCGCAAAGGAGTATATTACTATTTCAACATTTGATGTTGATGTTCAAGCTCAGATTCTTTGTCTTTTAGTGATCAGGCCTTCTTTTTTGTGTGTGGGGGGGGTGTCTTTCTTTTTTTTAAGAGTATGTGAAGTTTAGAGCTTCCATTTCAGTAGCTTTATCATTTAATGACAGGATCATTAGGTAGGTGTGTCTAGCTGCCAGCTAATTTTCTAATTTTTTGCTTGATTGGGCAAAGCAATAATCAGTCTCCCAAAGAGTCTGGCTTTCATTTAGCATCTGCATTCTATAGAAATGTGGAGATCATGCTCAAGAGATAAAGGTTTTGTTTAGTATATCAAAGGTTGATCTGCTTCACTTATCCTCTCAGTAATTAATTTTGAAAAATCCTAAAACTAAAGATCTTATTCAAGAAGGTACTAAGTAACTTGTTAAGCTATGCTGAGAGTATTGATTTTATATGGAATTCTGCATGTACAATTCTTGCCTTTTCTGTATTCAGTTTTTGTTGAATACACTCCTTTTCACAGCTAGAGATTTTATTTCATTCGTTGAAAATTGGAATTTCTCATTGAAAATGTCCTCATATATAAGACTGCATGGTTGCACAGCTACCCCTTGTGTTTCAGAATTGTCATGATGCTTGTTTAGTTCAGTACTTCTGGAAATTAAACAGAAAAATGCTTTCTGTTTTTTCCTAGACCTTGGATAAAGAAAGAAATCTTTGGTGGAAGGATTTGTCAACTAGACAGACTGAAAGGGATTGGGAAACCCTTGGGTCTGCCTATGACATTTAAATTACTGTCCCTCCTGACTGGTTTCTTGAATGAAAAGAATTCAATTTAATTTTAAGGCAAAAATATGACATGAAGAGAAATGAGAGCATGATTTTCATGAGCCACAAACTAGCCAACTATATTTTATTCATTGCATTATGTGAATCTGGTCCTCAAGTAAAGCTGCTTACTCACAGATAAGTATGTGATTGTAGCATATATCAATATTTAACTATCATGAACTTTACTTGGCCACATGGAATGTAAGTAAGCATGCATGTTTCCTTTATATTTGAAATATTCATACATTTCCCCTTAATCACTAGGATTCACTAGGTTCAGTCAATATAGTTGCTAATTTATAAAGAATTCGAGGTGTGCCCAGCTGCCAGATAATTTAGACCAGGTCACTTTATTAGAAAACAACTCTTCACACTGCCATAGCTATATAGCATTTGTCTTTTCTGAATGTATAGACGACTGCTGTCTAGACTGCCTGAATTGTACAATTTCTGCCACCTGGCATAATGAATCTTCAATATGACACAGAATATCTATTGTCACAATTTAAAAATGTAGACAAGAGAATTTCATCTTAAGTGATTCACAGTTTCACAGTCTCCATACACAAATTGCCTGCTCTCTACTGTGTACAGCGCAAAATTCTGTGTGCTTCCAGAAATCCAAACTCTGGAATATGCCAAACCACAGTTTACCAAGACAAATATTTTCACAAATCAGACAAGGAATTTGGATTATGTGATGGTTAAAACATGATAGTTTATGGAAATTAAATGCTGTCTTGGTATCCCAAAGGATACAGGTCATTTCCTTGCCCTTAGCTATTCTAGTGGTTAGGGTAATGGTTTTCATACTTAGTTCCTGTACAAAGAGAGAGAAGACTGGCTATAAAGATGGTGTGTCAGATGCAGGGAAAAGCATTACAGGTAGTCCTTGTTTAGCGACTGCCTTGGACAGCAATTGTTTGCAGTTATGACGGTGATGAAAAAGTAACTTTGTGACCAATCCTTGCATTTACGACCTTCATCTATAAAGCAAAGGAAAGCTGAAGTAAGATTGTAAGCATGTCGCAGTTTCACTTAGCAACCGCGTCGCTTAACAGCTGAATTGCTGGTCCCAATTGTGTTCTCTAAATGAGGACTATCTGTAATTCAAACTGATTCAAACTGCAATGCCTCTCTGTTGCTCCATTTCTCCCTTGAACATTGGTACCTGTCAGTTCAACCACTGTGGGGTTCACTAGTTGCAAATTTGTGGAAGCTGCATAACATCATCATCATCATCATCATCATCATCATCATTATTATTATTATTATTATTATTATTATTATTATTATTATTATTTTGCTCTGCTGGTCTAGTTTGACCTAATGAAAGGTTTCCTTCTCCCCCCAGTATCTACCACACTGAACTGTTTGAGAAGCTACAGTTCTGTCAGGCTTTACTGTGTACATATGTGCAACCAGAGGTGTCCACAGGTTGTGGTAACAAAAGTCAAGATGGTGGCCGCAACAGTGTGATTGAAGGTCCACTTGTTTTTTATGTGCTTCTTGTGGCACTATGAATGGGTTTGATTAGACCAGCTCACAGGAGATCAGAAACTCTTGGCCTGCATGCACATAACATGTGAAATTCTTAAACCAGATTAAAGAAATACAATTGCTGTGTTCATATAACATGCTATACCTAAACAAACGTACTGTATTATGGATGAATATGCTACAGTACCTTGGGTCATACAGTTGCAATATGTAATAGGTTATGGTGAAATGCCCCATGACTGACTAAGGCCACTAGGAAGCACTGTTCCACTACAAAGTATACAAAGAAACAGAGAGGGGGCTAGAACATTTCTGTCCCACTGCTTCCTTTTTTACCAAGTTCGTTATGCTTGTCCAAGTTAGCATTTATTCAGGAATTACTAACTGGATCTATTATTTATTGCTGAATAAAAAACTAACTCTGCCACGTATACAACATGCTAAGAGAATAGCTGGCTTTCCACAATATACTGAATGACAAATTTCTCAAACCCATTTTTGTGTTTGTGAACCCAGTCTAGGAGTCCTTAAAAAGAGGATACTTTGCTCTGCCCACTCAGTAGGGGCTGACTTCTCAAAGGCTGGGCAAATGATTTTCTACTGGCCTGCAAGGTTAATGGAAATAGCATGGAAAAACCTATTCATGCATACTGGCAGAAGTTCCATTAAGTCTGACAGCTTTTAATCCCAATCAACTATACATATTTAGCCAAGCTGACACTGGATTTGAAGGTGGGAACTCAAAAAAAAGAAAAAAGGCTTTGGAAGCAGCTGTTTGCTGAACAATAGAAAGAATCTGCTGAACCTGCAAATAAAAAGAAAAGGGGTAAACACAAATGGGTATATGGTTTTGGACTGATCCTAGCAGTGCCATTGAAAGAATAACCAGCTATGGGTCAAAAGACAAGGCTTTCTTAAGGTAACATCAGGAACAGATAGCCAGCATCACTCAGATAGCGGTAAGTATGAACCTTGATCCTGTGAAGCTCTCCCAAAATAATTGGGTGCAAGAAATAAATGTCTTTTACCGCAAGCTGATGAGATACCCATATGGGAGGAAAGGAGTTATGCCATGGCAAATATTTGCCCATTTTAAGTGAACTTTTTCTTGCTTAAAACTTACAGCTTGTGTCTTTACTGTAAATAGAACCTAAATTTAGGCTGCAAGTCATATCTTGTTGCTATCCATTTTAATTTTACAAATGTACCATAACCTTTGTGGGAAATTATCTGTAAAGGAGTATACTTTCAGGCATCTCTGCCACTGAGTATTTACACAAAAAAATGCGATGAATGCAAAGCAAAGTACGTAGAATACACTTGCCTGGGAAAGTATCGTCCATAAATATGGAATACATTCCATCAAATTTTGACTCATAGGAAAAAGGAAGAAGTCTTGCTGAGAGGTATTACCAGAATGTAATATTTTAGAACTTGTCAGATCCAGCCAGTTCTGGAAACAGAACAGAGCAGTTCCCAACAAGGACTTGCTGTAACATTTGTTTCTTTGTTTTGGCTTAGAACAAATAGAGATAAAAAGAGAGATGATAGAAGCGGAAATATATAAAAGTGAGTGCAAAAGTGAGTGTTTTATTTTATTTAAAGTAAAATAAATCATATAATGCTTATGATAAGATTACTATAATTGAGAAGCTTTCTTTACCTTCTTACTTTCAAATATGTGCTTTGCTGTTAACTAGCATTTTGGTTTTGGGTTTTGTTTTTGTTTTTTGGTGGTGGTTGTTTGCAATGACTATAATCAGTACAATGTTATCATTTCTGTAAATATAATTGCAAGCATAAATCTAGAGAAAGAGTATGCTCCAAAGGGTACGAAAATTCAACAACTTTGATTTCATTATACTTTTATAGGTTCTCTTTTTATTGTGCTTATTATAGTTTCAATCAGCTTTTATTATTTAAGAGGTTATTAAGAAGTGCAAAAAAGACCTATTAGTAAACTAAATAAGATGATTTTAATATTGATAGAATGTAATCTAAGCAACACATCTAAGGTTTCTCCTCCGTATGTCCCATGTCTAAACCATCACTGCCCTGCTAAAGCCATCCAAGACCAGCCAGAGTTGACCCAGTGTCTCACTCTAGGGTCCTCTTTGCCTGCCTTCCCTGACACAGCTTAACAGGGACAGTTGAGGTGAAGATCAGAGATAACTGCAGGCCACAGACACAGAGCGAGCAAGTGACTCGGGTGACAACTGCAGCTCCAGACATGGTGATCAAATTCTTTATTCCCCACTGTCCCCATGGCACAA
This sequence comes from Python bivittatus, assembly GCF_059951505.1. Classification (NCBI taxonomy): domain Eukaryota; kingdom Metazoa; phylum Chordata; class Lepidosauria; order Squamata; family Pythonidae; genus Python; species Python bivittatus. Next base: position 32,994,245 of record NW_028277125.1, on the reverse strand, counting down.
AAGTTCTTTGCACAACATTTCCAACATTTATCTTCCAGGATCTTGTTTGTTAGTTTTATTAGATGTGCATCGCACCTTTTGCACAGGAGTGAAAGGCAGCAATAATAGTTCTCCCTTCTCCTATTTTTCCGAACAACAGGCTGGGATGAAAACGAGAGATTGGTCCCAAATCACCCAGGGAGCTTCCACGGCAAGGGGTAGATTAGAAGTTGAGTCTTCCTATTCCTAGTCCAACACTTTAACCACTATATCACAGTGACTGTGGCACAGTTGCCAGGGATTTGGGTCCAAACCCTGATAGATACACTCCTGATACATAAACTGAAAGCAAGGTCCAGAAGCACTGAGATTAAAGAGGACAGATTCTAAGATTCTCTAACAAAGCATTGCAAAGAAAAATGCCAGGCTATTAACAAGACAACAAATTTAAATGTTTTTTTTTCAAAGGACATGGGATATTTGACTGATTTTGTTTTGTTTTGCTTTGTTTTACTGGCCACTCTCTCTCCCCAGTAGTCTACAGACTCCATGTCTTCTCAGCTGTCTATGAAATCCCAAGGGAAGACATAATGAAAGAACACTTGCCAGGAGTTATTTTCAGATCAGGATATGGGCCGCCACAGAAGCTGCAATGATTACAAGATTTGTAACAGAAAGAAAATGGAGGAGAAGGAGAATGGGACATCCTTCACAGGGTAAATTATACAGCATTAGTAATGTAGAAAACATTATTTTGTAAATTTTGTAAAACTTTGCAGGACTTCAGTATCTGGCTGGGTAGCTCTAATGTAAGTATATATATTATATACTTATAATATATACTACAGTATATATACCACTGTAATAGCAATAATTATAGAGAACTAGGGAATCATTTGTGAATCAGCTTCTACAAGTAATTTCTTCTCCCACTCCCATTTCCCTTTCAAAAACGTCCCTCATTTGAGTCAAATCTCTTCATGACTGAGATAGCATATTAGTATATTAATGCTTTTTTCCCCTTCGTTCTTTCTATCTCAATGCCCAAATGATGTCATGGTTTAGGGTTATTACAGGAAGATCTGGGGGCAACATTTTAATCTTGGTTTCAAAATTCTGATCAGGCTTCAGAAAAAAAAAGCCACATTCAGGTAATTTGAACAATTGTTCTCTAACATGTTGTGGTAGATGTTATTTTTAATATTGGGAGTTAAAATTGTTCTTCAACATTGTTGAAGTGTTTTAAGCAACTGAATAGTTTAAGGATTAGTACAGGTAGTCCTAATTATGACCATTTGTTTAATGACTGTTCAGTTACAACAGCACTGAAAGAAGTGACTTATAACCAGTCCTCACACTTACAACCATCACAGCATTCCTGCGGTCACATGATCAAAATTTGGGGACTTGGCAACTGGCATGTATTTACAATAGTTGCAGCATCCTGGAGTCACGTGAACACCATTTGCAACCTTTCCAGGGGGCTTCTGACAAGCAAGTCAATGGGGGAAGCTGGATTCACTTAATAACCATGTGATTCATTTAATGACCATGAAAAAGGTCATAAAATTGGGGGTGACTCACTTAACAACTATATTGCTTAGTGATGGAAGTTCTGGTCCCATTTGGGGTTGTAAGTCAAGGACTACCTGTAAAAATTTTCAGTCTTGTGAAATCTTTTTTGAAAGAATTTACACAGACTCCTTCCTGCTAACTTTTTGGAATTAGGAAAGATCCCTTTCTTACTTCCTTTCATTTCAGATTATGCTTTTCTGGCCTTGCATGGGTTTTGTTACCATGCAGTTCTTCATTTACACCTACTGCTCAGCTTAGGTAGATTGCATTACTATTTAATTTAGAAATAGTGTTTCCTGCTGAACGTACTTTCAAAGAAATATATATGATTGCAATTTTTACTCTTTTGCTTTTGTCTGTGAAAGGAATATAGAAACACTTAAAATAAATATTGCTATGCGCAGAATGCCATGTGCTAAAAGAAGTGGTAGCCTGAGTAAAGAAAGTGGGCATAACTCCAAGCTGCGCTACAAATGTATTCCAGTACCATTCAATTGATCATTGTTGTGCATAATTAGCATACCGATATTACAATCTTCACAACTCTATCATGGCCCAAATAAATAAGGAATGCTATACCATGAATTCCAGCTCTTTGTCTCCTTACTATGCATCTGTGTATTATGTAACAGACATAACTGCATTACTGATATATCTTTAATTGGAAGTAAGTCCAACAGGGCTTAGTGGGTCTTTAGGCAATAATTTTGCTAGTGGAAAAAGCTCATGGCACACTAGCAGTGAGTCACGCATGGTTCACTAGCATGAAAAGTATCATAGTTATGCCTTTTGTGAACATATTTGAACACCACGTTCGGCTAGCTGGGACCTGTTAGCGAACTGTGAGAGAGCATTTAGTTTTATATTCACTGAATTATTACAGACAGAGAGCCATTGGTAGTAAACCATAGTCATTCCTGTTTACCTAGTATGTGACTAATATTTTCCCCTTATGTCTAGACTAAGAATTTTTTGATGACTTCCTTTAGAAAATTGGATTGAAATTAGTGGTATATTCAAGAATGTTTAAAATCCTGTGCTCATTAGAAATTCCAGTGATAGCAAGAATACAAAAATAAGCTGAATAAAACATAGCTACGGAAATAAAGGCAAATAGTATTGAGTTAAAATGTAAATGAACCACTTGGTTTCACAGGATTCTCCAAATCCCAGAAGAAATTCATTAAACTTTGATAACAAAGGAAGATTATTCGTAAACTGATTCCTTTTATTTTATAAAATGACAGCCATGATGCCTAGATGATTTGTTCCAGTGGTATATATTCTTAAGTAGTTTCAGGTACAGAAAAAGGAAACATGCAAGACAACTGTTCTGGACCATTAGCTGCTTTATTGTCAACAATTGCTTTTTTAAACTCCTCCTCCTGATACTGGGATGGATGGATGGATGGATGGATGGATGGATGGATGGATGGACGGACCACTAGCCAGGGGAGATGCACACTGTACAGGACGGGGTCTTGGACCTCCTACTGAACCCTTCAGCCCTGCATCCCAGATGGTTGGTCACTGGGGCTTCAAATTTGCTTTATCCCTTCTAAGAATAAGGGGGTATGATAACATTTACAGTAAAAGATAGGCTGCAAGTAAAGTACAAAGTAGTACAGAAATTATTTCTGCTTCGCTTCTTGAATTAAGACTGGTGGGAATTTCTAGCATGCTAATATATTGCTTTGGAATTGTCTTATACTGACATATATATTTATTTATGAGTGGGAGACAAGGTAAAGTTTTAGTTCTCTGAAGGACATATAGAAAATAAATTACTCACTAAAAGTATGTCACCCTAATTTAAATGACACTGCTAAGCACAATCTTATTTTCTTTCCATTAAGTTTACACATCCAATGAGCAAGCTTTGGTATACAGTATGCATGTTAGATTTTCAGAACCAACAGTCAGCCTAAGGAAACTCTGTACTGTAGGAAGGAAGAGAACTACAGAAATATATCTACATTCACGAACAGTGCTAGAATGGTGTCTAAAATTAAGAGCAATATGTTATAATCATGTTTATATAGCCCTAAGCCAAAATAGTTTTTTTTTTTTAATTAGTGGGTTGTATGAACCCAGCAGGTAATGTTTGCAAATTATGAAAATTTAGTCAATTATGGTTTATTCAACAAACAATGGTTAAACAATGGTCTTACCCTTTTTTTTCTATAGTCAGTTTCACAGATTTACTACCAGTAGCAACCATGGCCATTCATAAAACACTACAGACTGGTAATATTACTCTCTGCCCGTCCCCTCTAGCTTCCTAAATGTTCTATAATACCTCAGCTTCCTTCTATATTCTTTCTGAGCATGTAGAAACATTTCCAAGCAAAATGCATTTTCAATTTCTAAAGGCTCATCTGCACGTACTGTTTGCTCAAGTACAAGGACAATGCACCTATCATTTCTGAAAACACACACTGCCAGTTTGTGGCTAGTCTGCTGACCAGGCAACCTCCATTCATCTTTTCTTGCTCTGCATAAAAAGTAACGTTTTTCAGCCTCTGTTTGTGCAAGCAGGGCTGAACGGCCTGTCTACTGTGTTTCATTTCATTGCAGGCAGCTGCATCTGCTCCAATCAGCTAGTGTGTCTGTAGAGGGAATGCCACTTCTCCTCTGGTCCCTGTCTTCCAGGGCCATTTCATCCTGGGCTGCTGAGCAGATTTTGCCCTTCTAAAAGGGTCTTCCTTTGTAAAACCCAGATAAGTGATTTTTTATCAGAGAGGAGTGCTGAAATGCTGAACTTTGTCCCATCACACACACTGGTGAAACAATAAACCTATTTTTAATACAGGTAGTCCTTGCTTAACAATGGTACTTGGGATGGGAATTTCCATCGCTAAGTGATGCAGTCATAAAGTGTGACCTGCCATTTAGCAATGGCAGTTCCAGAAGTCCCCAATTACTGTCATTAAGTGAAGATCTCATGTGATCACAACTTCCAACTTCCTGCCAGCTTTCCCATTGACTTTGTTTGTAGGAAGCCAACAGGGAAGGTTGCAAATCATGATCATGTGACTGCAGGATGCTGCAATGGTCGGAAATCTGGGCTGGCTGCTGAGCACCTGTATTGCAATCATATGCCTCTGGGGGCGCTGCAACAGCCAGAACTTCAAGGACTGGTCATAAGTACAGACCCATCATAAATTTGAATGGTCACTGAATGAGTGGTCATTAAATGAGGACCACCTGTAGAGTTTTTTTTTTAATCGGTCTACCAATGGATCAGTGAAACAATTGAATAGTAAAACTGTTTTTTGTAATCACTCCAAAATGAAATTGATAAGACCTCGGCTAATTTCCCTTTCTAGCTGAAGTGACAGCAGGAATGGAAAAAAAATTTTTTTTGTGTAAGTTAGGTAAATCTTTGTTTAAAACAAGGAAGGGCTCATGAAAAAGGTCAATAAATGGAAACTGCCTGTGTTCAAAAACCCGCCCCCAGAACTGGACACAATTGGTGCTTGGCTACCCAGCAAGAGTAGAAGTAAAGAAGCAGGGCAATCCAGATGGGCCGGATTGGGCTGTGGTAGCCACTATCTAGACAATACACCAAAGAATGGTTTGAAATCCAGGCTATAATTTCTGAAGCTGGCTTCATTTCAGCCATCCTTAGCAAGGAGACAATCTACTTAAGGAAGCTGTGTGGATAAGATGTAAGAATGCTTCTGGGAATATGCAAGGCCTGGAAGCTCACCTAGCTATAAAGAAGATAGATGGGGCTTATGATTTGTTTGGTAGCTTCACATGTTAATTTTTTAAATTGTAATATCTACTTTAAAAAACAAGTTGATCATGAAGTTGAAGAGATTCCACAAACACATTGGCACCAGCAAATAGCACTTTAGGAACCCACAGCATAGATCCAATTTTTGAATTTTCCTAAATTTGTATAATTTTCAAAGCTCTGGCCACACAAATGTAAGGTTCTTGTTTGCCATTGGCCTACTCCACCCAGTCAGAATAGTCAAGGGTTATGTCGCAATTACTATGTTTAATTGGTATTTGCTGTGACCACCTTTTTTCCCTCCCCTAACTGGGAATATTAAAACAAGGCCAAAAGGAAAACGCTTTCCTCTTTCTGATAATTAAATGAAAACAAACAAACAAAACAAAAAACCCACAAGTGTAACATTCACGCAGTTACAGCGGGCCTCCCACGAGTGAGGGGAAAGAAGACACCAAACTGATTCTCCTTCGAGGGGGGTGAGAGCGCCCAGACCGGAGTCTGGAAACCTCTTTTATTGAGTACATCAGAGGGCTGGGTTAGTACATCAGAGGGCTGGGTTAAGCATATATACGTCACACTACCTAATACAAGCCCATGACTATATATGGTAATACATGAAGCGCAAGGGATCATGTGCTTTGATTGAGCACGTGACAAGCTGCGGGGGCTTGCCTCCTGAAATTTGAGGCTTTACCCCATGTTGTTGCTGGTACTTTCCATGCTAGCTTCCTTGTTAGCGTACAACTGATTTTACTAGTCTGCACTAACAGAAATGCCTAGCATGTGATGGGGTGTTATAATGCAACATCTCCTCTGTTTTTATTATTTTAAAGAGCAGCTTCCTCCTCATCACTGATAAAGGTGAGTTGAGGTTTGCAAAAAAGCTGTTCAGGTGCCACTGGTTCCGTGGTTGGGAGAGGCAGGTATTTATGAGTGCAGACCATGTTGACCTGTGCTTCTATGGTACCCAGTCTGTCCTGAAAAAACCTTATAAGCCTATTAAGGACACAAGGACCAACTGTACATGCTATAACTGTACTCGCTATAGTCCAGCGAGAGTGCTAACCAAGGTTGTGAGCCACGGGGAGAGATTAAACCATCCCTCAAACCATCCTTGTTGGTCTTCGCGCTCTCGCCTGCGAGCATTCAGGCCCTCTCTCAGTTTGGTCATGGATTCTTGAACAATTCCAGAATGGTCAGCATAGAAGCAGCACTCTTCCTTCAAGGCCACACACACACACTTACCCACGTCCTTCCCAACCAGGCTGCCAGGCACTAGCTAGAGGGACGGAAGCCACCAAGTCTGACCTATTCCTCCCCTTGGCATCGAGTTAAACAGGAGATGCCACAAAATGGGGTTCACTCATCACCCACTCAGAGCATTACAGGTTTTTTTAGGTATTCTTGCCAATAGGTTTGCTGTCCAGTTGACATGGAAATACAATATTTCCAGAAAACAATTTTAACACATTGAAAGATTGAAGAAATTAATATAAAAACAAATAATACAAACAACAAGGTCTGAACAATTTTCCTTCCCCAAGATCCAAAGTCGTAACCAAGATGTGAGCCATGACCAGCTCCATCCCTCTGGATCTTGGGAAATGTGAGAGGCTAGAATTTTTAAGCTTGGCTAGTTTTGTCTCAATGTAAGACTTCTGATGAATAGCAAATGTAGTTTGATCAAGACACAGCTGGGTGACCCCAATCAACACATTAACAAAAAATGTTGATCGAATCACACCTCACAACACAAACATCAGAGGCTTTATAGACATTTAAATCTATAATCAGATAATACATCCCCTCATACAAGGGATTTTTGGGACGGTCTGAACAAGTGAAAGGTGGTTCTTAGGAAGGTGAACTTAAATGTAACTTTTTCTTCTGGTTACCAAGGGAATGGCATACAAGATTTTTCTTATCTCTCTCTGGAATGCAGGGCCTCACAACTGTTGCAAAAAGCTTGATACAACATTGAGCTTGTACTCGGCTAATTGCTTATTCGAAGACAATCAGGCATTCAGCAAAGAGATAAGGGGGAGGAAGAAACCAGTGCTCTTTACAAAGCAAAAGCAAGTTAACCCTTTAGAAATAAAATAGAGTGCACTGTTACAGGTATGGTTATACATTATGTGAAGCATATATAAAATATATAAAATTGTGTATATATAGAGTATAAAATTGTGTATCAAAATAATGCCCTACAAGGTTAAAACAACAAAAACATTGAAAGGATTTGCAGCCTTGTCCTGCTCTTAGTCAATAGCTACACGGTTTTGGAGGACTAATATCAGTCACTTCTTCATTGGTTACACCTGAAAGATTCAGGGTCATTCTCCTCTAGTTTGTCCATGGTTCAGGTTCTGGAGAAGATCCAAAGTGAAAAAACATTCCCTCCCACAAGTCATTAGTGAAATTCTTTAAAACAGTAACATCTCTTAATGTCTCTAGGCTGGAGGGTATTCCAAAGAAACAGGTAGATGTGATTCCTCCCACTGCCAAAAGTCACCCTACGCAAAAGCTGAGCTGTTCATAGCTGTTTGTGCCAGTTCTACAAAAAAATTGTTGTTAGAACTGTGCTGCAGAGCTTCTAGGCATTGTCCCAGCAGGAGAATTTGGATGTACTGTAGATCTTCATGCTTGGATCCTGTGGATAAAATCAAAAGGGTGGGGGGACAAAAACAAACAAACAAACAAAAAGCAAAGGAAAACAAAGAAAGGGGGGAACAAAAACAAACAAAAAAAAAAAGGGAATAGAAAAGAAAAATAACCTAGCCTATTTACACAAGTTACACAGGCTTAACTTGGGAACGGTGCCACCATCTGTTTGTGTCCAGGTACACTAGATGGGGTGAAATTACATCAAGGACTGTATGTGGTCCCTTCCATCGTGGTCCCAGGGCTCCTCCTGGTTTTCCTTTTTTCACCATAACTTGATCCCCTGGTTTAATGTAATTGTGGATTCTTTGGAAACAGCATCAGTTTGTTCTAAGACTTTAGCTATATCTGTTCTTAGTTCTGCTAGGTTTTTTAAGCCATTCGGGATTCCAATTCACATATCCTCCCCTTCCAGCTTCAGTTCCTGCTGGAGCAGAAAAAAAACTGCTCTTTCTCCTTAACTTTCCCTACATCTTCCTCTTCTGATCCATGCTTTCCTCCCTGACTTCTCTATAACTGCTTCACCCGCTCCTACAAGCTTCTAGTAGGAGCCCCATCCCATCTCTCCATGTTTTCTTTCAGCTTTCGCCACACTTGCACACGCTCCTCTCCATACCCTACTCTCTGCCCCTGATTACTCCACAAATTCCTATTCCTGCTGTCTCCCCCACTTCTTTTCCACCTATCTCTTATTATTCGCACCTCCCCCACAGTCTTTACTTTACTTTCCTCTCCAACATTTCCAACAGCTTTCCTTGCTTCTCGCAGATCTGTTTCCAAAGTGGCCAAGTCTAATGGGTATGTTACAGACGCTGCTCCCAGGTTCAGCCTATGGTCACTCACACACACACTCACAGCCTGTTGAGGCACGTGGATCTTGTCAGCCCCCTTTGCTTTCTACCTGGATTTCCAGATAGGTGCGGCTGGAGCAGACAGACACACAGCCCTGGTCAACAGCGTGGAAATAATTGGGGAAACACACAAATCACTTCCAACCGAGCACTGAGGCACGAGAGGTTCTTTGTAATACACAGAGACCCAGACAATCAGCATTTGCATTTTCATAGGCTAGTTTTAATAACAATTCATTACGAGCGTCCTCATTATCAATCTGACGCTCAATGGCTAATTGGAAACGGCTAAGAAATTCAGAATAATTTTCAATAGATCCCTGCATGATTTTTGAAAAGGATTGTGTGGGGGTGGCTGAGGAATCATCAACTTTCCACAATGCAGATACAGCTGCTTGTGAAACCAAGGGAAATGAAGCCCTTGGAGAGTTGATTTGAGCGGCAGCAGTTGTAAAAATTCCTTGTCCCAGCAAGTGATCATTGGTTACATTTGCAGAGAAACCATCCTGCACAATAAGGGCAATTTGTTTTTGATATTCTGACCACCACACAACATACTGAGCAGGAGTTAAAATCATATTACACAGCATTTGCCAATCAGAAATCATCATGTCAGAAGAATTTGCAAGTGTTAGAAATAAGCCCATAGAATAGCGAGATTGTAAGCCATAAGTAGTTACAGCAGTTTTAATATCCTTTACAACTTTATAAGACAAAGGAGCAAACACTTGGGTAGGAGGGTTATTGGGGTTGTTGGGATCGGGAATATATGAGACAGGGAAGGCAGCACAAGATTGCATATCCTCCAAATCTAATTCCCCTCTAGCACGAGCCTCTATCATGGCGCGTACTAGGGGTCCGGCAGTTGAAACTACCGGAGGAGGGAAAAGTCCCTCATCCCTTCCCTTTGTTGTTAGAGGGAGAGGGGGGGCCGATGGCAAATGGCCCTAAATTCCTCATCCCTTTCCTTTTGATGTTAGAGGGAGAGGGGGGGCCGATGGTGAATGGCCCTCGTAAAGAGAAGGCGCTGTGATTTCAGCAGCAGCCATCCTCGGCTCCTCATCGTAAACTTCCAGAGCTTCTAAAAGAATACGGCAGGAGACAATAATTTGCTGTGGAGCTTTTGGTGGCTCATTTAAATACTTCAAAATCTTTCTCCACAATGTGGCTTTTGTTGACCCGGTCTCAGGATAGACCGGACATTTGAGCCAGACATATTTTAGCAGTCCAGCTAGCCTTTTTTTCTTAATTGGAGGCAATGGGGTGCCTCGATTAGAAAGAATAATGTTAGAGGCCTTGAGAAGGTTTCCAAGTTCGTGGAGGTGCACAATCTGTGACTTGGAGAACCCACCCCCCATACTTACGAGGGGGCCGGCAGGCGGCCGGGATGCGTTGAGCCCGTTCTCGGGCGTAAGCACCGGAGGTCTCAGGCGGAGGGAGAAGGGGCCTTGAGAAGGTTTCCAAGTTTGTGGAGGTACGCAACCTGGGACTTGGACAACCTGCCCCCGATACCTACGAGAGAGCCGGCAGGCGGCTGAGACGCATCGAGCCCTTTTCCCGGGCGTGAGTATCGGAGGTCTCAGGCGGAGGGCGACGGACGATTACCCAGTTATTGGGGATCACGTCGGGGTCACCAGTTGTAACATTCACGCAGTTACTGCGGGCCTCCCACGAGTGAGGGGAAAGAAGACACCAAACTGATTCTCCTTCGAGGGGGGTGAGAGCGCCCAGACCGGAGTCTGGAAACCTCTTTTATTGAGTACATCAGAGGGCTGGGTTAGTACATCAGAGGGCTGGGTTAAGCATATATACGTCACACTACCTAATACAAGCCCATGACTATATATGGTAATACATGAAGCGCAAGGGATCATGTGCTTTGATTGAGCACGTGACAAGCTGCGGGGGCTTGCCTCCTGAAATTTGAGGCTTTACCCCATGTTGTTGCTGGTACTTTCCATGCTAGCTTCCTTGTTAGCGTACAACTGATTTTACTAGTCTGCACTAACAGAAATGCCTAGCATGTGATGGGGTGTTATAATGCAACACACAAGGACAGTTTAAGCCCTGTAACTGGTAGTCAATCCTTAGAAGTCTAGCTGCAAAAGAAACTGGCAGGATTTGAGAACATCCAAATAAAAGCAAAACTCTAATGCAGTCTGTGTAATCACTCACTACCTCTAGAAGTCTGAATGCACTGTGATATTATGCCTGACAGTCTGTAGTGAGTTAAATTGTTTATTGCTCTGTGGAGTCCTTGGAGTTCTCTGAGCTTGGCTGTTTTCTTGCAAACATTTCGTTACCCAGCTAGGTAACATCTTCAGTGCTAGAATGGGATGGGGTTTGCTCTCTGTTTATATACTGTGGCATGACCTGCCAGTGTTGGTAGGGCTGGGGGTTTTGTTTTGTTTTGTTTTATTTTTTCCTTCTGGTGGTCCCTTGATTAGAGTATTGGTTACTGCTTGACTGTATGTCTGGTGATAATCTTGGTGTTAGTCTCTGCTTATCTGGGTGATGATTGCTGGTGAGGAGATGTTCTGGTCTTTTGTTTTCCTTTTTATTGTCTCTTTTGAATAGTGTGTAGATGTTGTTTATCTCTATGTGCCTGTTGATGGCTACCTTGTCTGAATACCAAGCTTCCAGGAATTCCGTCACATTTTTGGGTTTAGCTTGGTCTAAGATGCTGACAGTTTCCCAGCTGAAACTATGGTTGAGTCTGTCCACGTGTTGTGAGATTAAGAAGTTTTCTTTGTGTCTTCTGACTGCTACTTGGTGTTCATGGATGCGCTCTGCTAGCCTTCTGCCTGTCTGTCCTACATAGTGGTCATTACAATCCTTACACTGTATGTTGTAGATGACTCCTATTTTTTCTTCTTGGGCTACTGGGTCTTTTGGTTTGCTTAAGATGTTTTAGAGGGCTTTAGTTGGTATGTGTGCCACAGAGATGCCATGTGGTTGTAATTGACTGTTGGTAGTTTCTGAGACGATTCTGATGTATGGCAGTGTGATCCTTTTCATAGCTTGTGTTGGTTGTGTTGTAGTAGGTTGAGTGGTCAGGCACTTTTTGATAAAGTTGCGTGGATATCCATTTTGTTGGAAGATGTTGTATAGGTGGTCTGTTTCCTTTTTTGATATCTTTTTGAGTAGCTGGTCCCAAATGTGGTTGCTAAATGAAGACTACCTATACTGTTCTGTTTATACCACACTATGATTTCCAATTACTGAGTATAGGATAGACTAGATTGTGTAACTGAATTAAATCTGCTGTGATTGACTCTTAAAAAAAAAAAGTACCTAGTGAGGATGCATGCCAAGGACAGAGGGAATCAGAATCATGTATAGAAAAGGGAAATGAATTAAATCTTGAAATGCTTGAATATAAATTATGGACGTTTTTTGATGCCCTTCTCAGATAAGGGGTTTGCTATTGCAAGACTTCAGGGTTTTATCTGACTGAGACTAGGATGCTCACCTGCTTCGCATATTTTCTCAGCTTTAGAGCTTGACACACTGTTGTCAACATCATCAGGACAACAGTGAAAGAGATACGAAAGGGTCAGTCCTCTCCAATGCTTCCTAAACTTCCTTTACTACAATTTGCTAGTTAAGAAAAATGACCAGTATTTTGAGGGGATATGACTAATCTGGTCCTACTATTAGGTAGAAGGAGGTGGCCGCTGAACAGGTAGCATTTCATGGAAAAAATTGCAGTATTGTTTAATTTTCTGTTTTCTTCAAGAGTGAAAGAAAACAGGTACTTTAGGTACCAAAGTAACAGGATTTGACTACTAATCAACTTGATTTGGAGGTAGCACCATTTTGTCAAGCCCCATACAGCTGACCAAGATCAAGGAAGGAAGAACTACACAGATTTCAATAAGGTATCTTTAATGCTTGCCTGGGGTAAATATAGAATCTTGAAAACTATAAGAGGAATTTCTGAAACTCATTTATAGTGAGTTTGTTAAGGCAGAGACTCTGTCAATGTTTTGAGATGCTTCTTTTCATCTGGGCTAAACTGCCATTTATCTGTTAACAAGTCAACTGACCTATCCTTTATATTTTGATTGTTCACCTCTATTCTCTCTTCCATTCCCATCCTAGCCTCCCCACAATCTGTCACATATTTGTTTCTCTAGCTCAGGCAATAAACTATCTTGAGCTAGCCCAGGGTGATAAGCCAGTATGAGAGGTTTAATGGTGCAACCTGGGAGTCCTCCTGGACTCATGACTCCTGCTCAGAGAGCAGGTGGAATCATGACTAGGAGGGCCTTTACAGGTGTGCCCATTCCTGAATCAGGAGGCTCTCTTCACAGTCTCATAGTTATATCATGCCCTGGTCACCCCGCTGGATGGACTACTGTAACACACTCTACATGGGGCTCCCTTGAAGAGTATCTGGAAGCTTCAGCTGGTACAAAATGCAGCAGTGCAGGCAATTACGTGTGCCCCTAGAATGGCACATGTTACAGCCTCTGCTCCACGAATTGCATTGGTTGCCAGTTTGCTTCTGGGTCCAATTCAAGGTGCTGGTTTTGATCTTTAAAGCCCTTCATGGCATGGGTACAGGTTATTTGACGGACCGCTTCTCCCCAGTTACATCTGCCCAACCCATTAGGTCCAGCAGTTGCTGGTCCCGTCTGCAAAAGAATTACATCTGGCAGGACCCAGGAGACAAGCCTTTTCTGCTGCAGCACCTGCCCTGTGGAACATCATTCCACCCGAGGTGAGACTGGCCCCATCCTTGATATAGTTACATCCCTCCAGAATTTCCTCAAAATATGTGTCAATAGGCTTGAGGATCTCAAGAGTAATGGTGAGTTAGTGAGGTGGTTGCGTTGCCTATGATATCAAATCCTCTCTGCTAATCTATTAATAGTAAATAATGATGGATATTTTTAATTGAATAATGGTGTTTAATATTGTTTATTTTATGGTTTGTTTTTTTATTGTACACCACCCAGTCATGTTTTGTGAGATGGGTGGCTATATAAATATGATGAATGAATGAATGAATGAATGAATGAATGAATGAATGAATGAATGAATGAATGAATGAATGAATGCATGCCAGGGTTGGGGACCATTAACACTGGAAAAGGGGTCTCTGATAATTTACAAGTTAATCAGGAGATAGCACTGTGTATTGCTCTGTGTAGAGAGCAACTACAGAGAAAACTATTGCCCTCACAGTTTTGGGCTTCCCAGAACATTTGAGGAATTTATCGTGTATGTTCTAACATGAATAGACAGACTAGAAGGCCAGGATAATTATACAGATCACCAAGTATTGTCTTGTTTTGTTTACTTGAACTTCTATGCAGCTTTTAATGAGGTTTTAACATTAAAGCATCTATTGCTGCACTTATTTTATAAACTGTGTAAACAAATCAGGTTAAGAACTGGCAGATTTCTGTTCAATCGACATCAGACAGCAAAGTTTGCCAGTATAGAGTTTGATACGCTGCCCTTGGGGACTTGCATTGATTTCAGGCCATGTAGCATGCTTGCAAAATTATAAGGTAATCTAATTGGGTATTCAAAGCAATCATGTCAGTTAAACCACAGTTACACAGTTCCTGAAAAAATATATCAACAATTTAATTAAAGTAACAATTCAGCTGCTAGACACTAACATTAGTAAATGATACATATAAACCAGCCAATATAATTAAATAATATCAATAAAATATTCATTATGAATGCCAAACCTGTTTTACTCCACATAAGCATGAAAAGGATCACATAAACCATCTCCTCGATTCTGTTGGTTATATTTGGAAAGTAACCAGGGCTATGATGTGTACCACAGTTTTTAGCACAGTTCATAGTGACGTATTTCCAACCAGTCTTCTGAATAATCCAATTATATTAATAATCCTACAGTTTCTGCAATAAGATCTTAGTTCTCAACCAAGATGCCAAAGACTGACATTGATTATGTTATGAAATTCAGCAAAACTCCAAACAAATTATATACAGTAGACTATGATCCCTGTTACTGCATCATGGCTGCTGTAGAAGTTGCACAATGCAATTCATTCTTGGGCCTGGCCATAACAGGCTGACATCCACAACCGCACCGGAAGGAAGGAAGGAATTCACAGAATCATCTTACGCTTGAATTAGTGGAATGGAGCTTCTGAGAGCAGAAAATGAGAGGAGCTATTTTAAATTTAAAAAGGAAATGAACCAAAATTCAGAAAAGTTGTTAGGAAAAGCCACAATGTAGCCAAGATATAGATGGTACAATAGTAGCTAATAAGTATGTTGTATACAAAAGATCCCCAATTCACTTGAAAGTCTGGAGAAAATACAGAATTCAGCTGTTGGACATACTTAGAAGAGAGTTTTTAATGCATCTTTTCTGTACTTCAGGTGACAAGTACTTTCCTACACTCAGCCTTCCTAAAACCTGTTTGCATCTTACTGAGAATCTTAGAACAGCAATATGGTTCACTTTTCATAGAAAAGAAGTTATTTGTAACTTCAGTAGATACTGTAATGTTACTATTTGCCAGTGTCTTGTTTTTTACAACTCATCATATAATTTTTTTTATAAGGAATAAAGATCCATGAGTCTTGCACTCCATTTTGGAACCTGATTTTTTCTTGTTCATTGTGTAAGCTATATTATTTTTAACTAAACATTGCTTGCATTTCCATAGCTTTCTGAAGGGATTTACGTTGATGGATATTCAAGTACAATACAATAATTCTTATTTTTAACTTTCATTGTCTGGATGGGCAGTTGTGTAGGCTTTTTTCCCAGGGAAGTAAATTTTAATGACAATTTTATGCAGCTGTTTTCACAGGTATTGGCTTAAACCACAAATTCATCATTCCCCCGGTCGTTCTTTTCCATGTCCATAAAATATGTATAATAATAAAATATTGTAAGGGATTTATTTCCTGGTAGAAATACTTCCAAGTCTTTTCAGGGATTGAATGACTCATAAGTTGCTTAAGGGAATTTCCAGTCAGACAGACACTAGATATGTTTGAAGGTTGGAGAATATGGCTTAAATTACCCACAACATAAATGATCTATTATGATTACCGCACAGCCAAAAGATGACAGCCATCTAGTTATAGTGCAGGGGTGGTCTAAAATCATGACTTTCTTTGTGGAATGAATTCAAACTTAAGTGCCATTTTTGGCAGCAACAAAATATTGGACTTCTATAAAAATATTTAATTTTGACATGAGAATGGAAAAATAATGTTCCAGTGGTCAAGTTCATATATTTTATGGAAACAGAACAGAGTTGTTCCCTCTGATTATGTAATATAAGGTGGTATAGGAAAATAATGTAAAATAATTCAGTTCTATGTCTAGAACACCACAGATTATCATGTACAGCAGCTGAGAGATGGAAATGAAATGCCTCCAAAGGTACCCACGCTAATAATACCTCAACTAGACCTAGAAATGGAAGTGTGTGCCTGATTAGAAAATAATTTGCATGTATGGGCAACTGCAGGGGAAGGAGATGCAAAACCATAATGTAGCATCACTGTAAGACCCTTGTTCGTTTTTCTTGCATATGTTCTTGTTTATCATATGCTGTGACAGAAACATAGTTTTAGTACTCTTGCAACGCTGTTTTTCAGAAATTTCTCATCTCACTTGATTTGTCAGGAAAAGGATCCCATGTTCTAACAAGGAACATGGCAGGCTGCCTTGTGCTAGGTCAGACCATTGGCCTCCCAAGCTCAGCATTGTTTACCCTGGCTGGCAGAGCTCTCTGGGATTTCAGACTGGAATATTTCCCAGTTTTCTTTGTAGAAGCAAGGCATTCATCCTGGGATCTTCTGTGCAAAAAGGAGAAGTTCTACCACTGAATTTCAGACCTTCCCTTGATCTTGGAAAGCCTGCTGTACATCCTATACAGAATAGCAGTGAAGTCTCAGGAAAATAATGGTTGACAAGGAGCTGGGAAAGATGGTAGCCCAACAGGTGTGCCTTTTCTGGTAGTTTTGGTTATTGTTTTGGGAAAACTGTTGCCTGTGTTGCTCAGATGTGTTATGTTATGCCTAACCATTCTTTTTCTAATGGCTAAGCCTGGAATCCAGGTGTTATCTTTCCACTTATAGCTAAAATCTTTAAATTCTAAAACACTGCTTGATATCAGTCATGGCCTAGATCAACCACAGCACCTTTAAGATGTGTGGACTTCAACATGCTGGCTGGGGAATTCTGGGAGTGGATGTCCACACATTTTAATGCTCCTAAGGTTGAGAAATACTGGCCTAGAAGGAAAGAAACAAAGGATGTTTAATCCTAATCCTATAGTGGTATCTTGATAATTCAGAAGGCAGGTCATGGAATTGCTATTTGTCTTGTACTCAAAGAAATTGTTCCCTAAGCTTGCTGCAACTATGTAATGTCACTTAATTTCTCTTGCAGCTCAATCTTAATCTTACTCTCTTAAGTAATACACAGAATAAACTCTAGTATCTTCACAATGGAGTTCTTTACAATAAATGAGACAATCTCTGAACAACCACACATCCTATTACGCCGAGGTCTCCCCACCCTTTTTTTGCACAATGGGATTTTGAGAACAAGGCAAAAACTTCAAGAGACATTTATTCAGGAAAAACAAGGCCTGCAGAAAAATATCATGGCAAAATATACTGCCAAAAGAACATATTACATTTGACGGTCTTCACTTGTCTATTGTGAACTTTATTCCAAAGCCAATGCTTTTTTTTTCTCACTCTGAGCAGTCACACTATCCTTTTTTTTTTCACTTGAAACACCCTTTTCTTTCTGTTTTAAAGAAGCCAATGAAGCCTAACTGGTTTGAATAAACTCTATTTTATTTTGAAGTTTTGAGCAGTCCAAATAAAAAGTTGTCATTGTGGTATAGATACAAAATGTATTTAAAGCACATATTTGACAACAATATAGTACACAAGAATTAAATCAAGTTTGTAAGAGTGGTAGAATGAGTTGGTGAACAAGAACTCATAGAACAAACTACTTTCACATATAGAGGGTATGCAAGCCTTCTGAGCATAAAATAAAAGCAAACCTGAAATTGGTACAGAACTTCAGGTATTTACCAAAATATAAATATCTGCATTCTAAAGTAGCAAACTTCTATAGGTACACATCATCAGTATTCTGCTCGATTGTAGAACTTATAAAACCTGGTGAAAACAAAATCATTTCCAGTTTATAAGCTGCAGTTATATAATACAGATTTTAGGAGAGAGTTAAAAATGAGAGGTCATGATATCTAATATTTAAAGAAAACATCAGATCTAAAATTATACTGTTAGGTGGGATTCGGACAGGCATAGCACTAAATTTCATATGCTAAATTAACTTTTAATAGTGCATGATCTGCTTTTTGAGGGGAAAGAAAAGCATTGGAAACCCTATTGGGTATGCAGAAAGCAGGTCTCCAAATACCTCAAATGCAATCATTTAAATTCATGTTATTGTATGGGGGAATAATAATCCTTTGACATAAAATTTTGGATTGATAACCAGCCTAACGAAAGAGTCACATTAGCTGTTTTATCATTTAAAGTTTCAAAGTTTACATAAAAATGTATGTATCCTGAAGAAAACTATGCTTATAATTTGAAAAATAACTTAAGAAACCTGTAAGGTATTCCTTTTAATGCTGTTTTACACACAGGAATGAAAATCTAGAAAATAAAAGTTTTATTTAAAAAAAAAAAAGAATCCACTATGGCTTGTTTCTGTGACATAGACACACACTTCTTACACTGGCATGTACTATAATGCCACCTTCTGGTTAAGTTTATTTTAGTAAGAGTCGTGTTAGTCTATGGTAGTGTTTCTCAATCTTGACAGCTTTCTGATGGGTGGACTCCAACTTCCAGAATTTTGGGAAGTGGAGTCCACCCATCTGAGAGCTGCCAAGGTTGAGAAATACTGGTCTATGGCATCCAAAAATCAGAAGGCGTCTAGTAGCACCAGCTCATTTGTAGCTCCCAAAACCTTATGCCTTTTAATAAAATTTGTTAGCCAAAGGTGCTACCAGACACCTTCTGATTTTTGATTTTACTGTATGTGTGTCTGCCTTACCATTCTTCAGAAGAATAAAACTAAGTTCCAAGGTATATTGTGCACAGGGAGAAATCTTCATTTTTCAAGAAGTTATCTTTAAGTTCATAATTTCCTTCAGAAAGATACACAGGAATATAACCAAACAATTGATTAAATTACCTTCATATTAAATTACATAATTATTTAACCAATTTTTATATAGATAGAACAAAATGGGTAAATAATTACTACATAAAGTATCTTATAAACTAAAAGACAGATGCAAAGACCAAAAAGCCATAAAAGACTAGTAGGTGGGAAAATATAGTCTTTTTTTCAAATTATTAAAAGATGTACCTGCTGTGGAGTAATCAACTAATTTATTTCCGTGCAAAGGAGTTTGGAAGGGACCTTTTCTTAATATTGTGTGTTGTATTTCAACTTGAGAGTTGGCACTGGGTATCAGCATTCCTTTGGTGGAACAATGACATCTATGGAGTTTTCTTCAAGTGTTCCAGGAGACTTCTGGGTCTTCTTCTAGTCTCTCCCGAGGTCCCTAATCTGAATTCTGGCTGAAGTTGGGATAGCTCCTTAAAGCAACTATGCTAAAAGCCATCAATGTTAATCTTGGACTAAGGCAGCATTTCTCAACCTCAGCAACTTTAAGATGTATGGACATCAACTCCCAGAATTTCCCAGCCAGCTGGGAGCTGAAGTCCGCTCATCTTAAAGCTGCAGAGATTGAGAAACACTGGACTAAGGTAAACAAGTATTCTATAGATACTTGTTTAGCAAGTACTGCGCTCACAGACAGACTGTGCAAAGAATCTGGATGTAAAAGGGAAAAGGCAGCACCTCTTTAAATCAAATGTCTATTTTTCTGGGATTCCAGAAAACTGCTGACAAACCCCCCCCCCCACACACACTGAATCACCTTTTCTCCTTTGAACCTGGATACCCCACAGCTTTACATTGTAACATATGTGAAACGGCGGTGACAGTAGAAATGCTTAGGATGAACCGTTCACATCATATCCCCGTTTTCATAATATATCTATCATAATCATATGCATTTTTCTGACTGCAGATTATAAAAGATTTACCAAAAAAATTTATAGAACATCATTTCAAATTATGTTCAAGTAGATGTGTTAGCTAAAAGGAACTTTATTCATCTGGCAAAGTCATTATCTGAAGCCACTGAAAGTGAACCTTTTAGTGACATTGGGGCATTTCCATTAAGTTTAGGATGCTGTATGATCACATAACGAGTTGGAGCTACTTTGGAACTAACCACCACCACCAAAGCGTGGATTCATAAAGCTGGTGTGCTAGAACAGCGTATGATTTTAAAGTGTCTATTTTTAAAGGCTTTGCCAGGTGTAGAATTAGTAGTAATAATGATTTTACCCTTTCACTCGCCCAGAACTTCTCTGACTATCTTTGGACAATTTTTGTTGGAATGTGGACTTTACAGTAATTGCACAGTGCAGGGGGAGACTTGGTTGTCTGAATCTACCTGAGTGTAGACATAGAAAAATATAAAGTCAGTTTTTTTCCTAGAAATAATGTTTCTTCATAACAAAGTAATAATACATGATTTTATCCTTTAAGACAGTTAGCATTTGTAGCCTATTGTTTACGATCAATAGCATCTTTGTCAGTAATATTTATAACAAATTTGTTTAAATGAAAGGTTGCTGAGGAATCCATTCCTTTAACAATTTTTTTTTCTTCAGTCATCCTCAACTAATGATTGTATCTGTCAAGTTTATTAAAATAATATAACAAGATCAACCTCATTAAGGAAAATTGCTCCCTGCTAAAAAGTTCCAGCAGAATGGTTTGTAACAAGAGGGTCATTTGAATACACCATGAAACTAAATATTGCAAGCCTACAGGAAACATATCTGCCACAGAATAGCCAGGGAGGAACCATTTTTCTATCTGGTTATATCCTCAATATCCCTGCATTATTTTAAAGTACTTCAGCAAACCTAGCCTGCAATAAGACTATTTTTGAACAACTTATAGAACTAAATTTTAAGTCGTTCCCGATGTCCTCATATGCTTCAGTTCTTTGCATTATATAGGAACAAAATACATACAGTAATAAAGGGAACTAACCTTGATTTAAGCCACTTGCCATAAATAAACTTTAGGCTATAATCCTATTCTTGCTGACCCGGGAATAAATCTGTCTAAATTCTATGTAACTTCTGAACAGGCAAGAGTAGGATTGCACCATTACAATTACTTAATTTTCTCCAATAAAAAATCAAATGTGCACTAAAGATACACATTTTTAGAATATTGCCTTTGAACTAAATAACTGCAAATGAATTCACAAGTTTATCTCCTGGTATCACTAGCTACATGTGCAAAAATAAAAATAAAAAAATAGGTTAGAAATCAATAATCCACAGGCAGAAATTTGCTTAGAACAGATGTGCTGTAGTTAAAAAAAATAAATGTAGGATTTTTGTATTTATTACAGAACACTAAAATAGGCTATTTGTAATACTGTAAATAATTTCTTTTAAAGACAATACAGCTACTATGAGTTAGTGAAGACCAATTCTTAAATTATAGCAGACTATATTGTATAAATGTTGAAATAAATTTTAAAGACTATTCTTTCTGAGAAAAAAAGGAACATTAATTTTACAATTTCTGCATAGTGCATCAGAGATGAAGCAAAGAATGAAGTATAAGTGAATGCTTAAACACAGAGTATTCAATTATTTCTCTAGTTAATTCTATTAGCATCTGATTTTGACATGTTCTTGAGATCTAGTAAAGTTTGGTATTTAGTTAATGCAGATTTCAGCTCAATGAAGGTATTCTTATGAGAATTAAGTTTGCTGAAGTCTGGCATAACACTGAGTTACTAAGATCCTTGCCACCCTGCCCTATATTGGTTGATTCTTGGTTCAAAATAACATGATCTAGAAATACTTTAAGTCCCACTGGGATTTATGAGCCAAAGCTGTATACAGCTCAGGAGAACAGAAATAAATCTTATGCAGATCTTAACATTCTTCTGTTTGTACACCAAAAAACACTTAAGGTAATTAAAATATGCACCAACAGTATAGTGAACCCCAGGGTTAGGTGTTAAAATTATCAGAATACCAAGAAATTTTGTTCAGCCTGCCCTGCCCCCATTTCTACAAATGAAGGCCATTTTTTTTTTAAGTGAGAAATCTAAATTTCCCCATGAGACCCACTGAGGTAGTAAAATGGGAAGCTTAATGTGAATCTTCACCTTTCATTTTATTTCAAATTGCAAAATGGAGTTTCAGATACGAGCATGAATCTGCTTTAGACTGACACAGCCTTCAAACTGCTGTAGGAAGAGAACATGACTCTAATACCAGTAATGGATTTGAGTCAAAAAGAGATATACACTTTGCAGCTAGAACCCATGTTACAACCCTCCTTGCTCACACCAAGTCCTTGATGCTCACTGCATAGAAGTAAAAAAAGGTGACATGGTAAGAGGAAATTGCAACTGAAGTATGACATGTTAAAGGCAGTCCTTTAAGCACAACTTGCAAGAGATACCATATGATAAGCCAGCACGTGTGTGAATGATTGCCCATCATCAGTCTTCCACTTCATCCATAACTGCATATAGTTGATATACGCGTGTGTGTATATAATATATATATAGCTGCTGTCTGTCACTCAGAGAGTTCGTGGTCCACTGCAAGCTTTTGGTCTTTCACTTCCCTAAAGTCAGATAGCAGTATTGCTGTCTATTGAGCAAGTAGACTACCACTTCATATGTAGACATCATTATAGCTGTGTTCGGTATCTGTCTTATCAAATGTGTGGCTAGGCCACGGTAGAAAGAACTATAGCCTTCTTCTTGCATAAGCAATGACAGCGTCTGGAAAAAGGATCGGTACTTTGTTCCTTCTTCTCGTAGCCTTGTTCGTACAACCTCTGCATTAAAAAAAGGGAGGAAAAAGTCTCTTATAAAACAACGTATTTTATACAAAAATCTCAATTTCTAAGCAATATTCATAAACAATTACTATGTGAAAACCAGGGAAACAAGTTCTCTATTTTATTTGATTCAATCCACATTAAATATTTAGCTTCACTGACATCAGTATGTTTTAAATTAGTCAATACTACTATCTCTCAAGGAGCAAAGCAAATGAGATAACTATCAACAGACTATAAATTTAGTCCACCAGGTCCAGAATAATTAATTCCATCTATCACATTTCATAGATTGGTTGACAACAATACTTTTCTTCATCCGATTATAGAACTTTTCTAAAGGATCAGCATAAATGCTTCATCAGTTTCTGGGCCCAATTCAAAATCCTAGTACTGATGTTAAAAGCCCTGAATGACTTGCAGCTAGAATATGTCAAGTACATGTCAAGTAATGCCTTTAGCCATTCTGCCCAGGTATCTGATCACCCTTTGAGGTGCATTTCCAAATGTCTCCACAAAGTGAAGTTAGATGGATGGCTATAAGGCAGAGATCCTTCTCAGTTTTGCCACCTTCCTTTGAAATGGTCTTGCCAAGGAAGAAAACCTGTTACTCATATTGATGTCTTCTTGAGTACCAGGCAAAAATATTCTTCTCCCAGCCATTTTTAAATGCCTGCACTACACTGGAATAATGACCTTTATGAGTTATAGTATCTCTCCTGGATGATTTATTAATTGTATTTTATTGTTTTTGGTTTGTAATGCTTTTAGAAATCTCAGTTGCAAATATTACTATTAATGTTAGCATTTTCATTTGTTTCCTGAAAACTACATGTTCTTAAAGAAGATGAACATGATCACTATTTAACCCAAATAACTCCAACATAATCTACGATTTGTTGCAATAAATGGACAAACACTATCTTATTTTGCTGACTATCTTCCTAAGCAAAGATTCCTTACCGTGTGGATAAGCTATAGATGTGGCACAGGTTTTGGAAGTGGCTGCAGCAGCCATCATACGAACAAAATCAGATGCTTTTTTGACCGGCTCATTGTCCTTATCCATACCAGAAGCAGAATTACATTCCAAGATTTTTTGTTTAATATTCTCATAAATAACAAAATGAATAACAGTCTCTGATATGCCTGCATAGGAGGCAGACATCCCTCGGTAAAACCCTTTAATTCCATCTGACCGATACACTTTGCGTACACATTCAAAAGCACTCATCCGCCTTTCTCCACGATTCCTAAAATGGAAAACAAAGCAAAAAGAAAAGACAGCTTGAAACCTAAACTGTTTGTAATATTCTACAAAGAGCCAGCATGACATACTCCATTGAGCAAAGCCTCATATTTACATACTGTTTCAGGTATCCACTTATACACAATAATAATCACAGAAAAGATACAACCTTTCATCTACATACAAATAACCGAACTCTATCAACATTGATTAAATTTCAACTAGAACTGTATGCCCCAGTATCTCTCAAGGTTATAGAACTATGGTTTACTTAGTAAAGTTACACATAAAAAGCCAAAATTACATTCCTACAGGAGGAGGATTATTCTGCCTCATGTTTTGTCATGGATGACAAAAACATTACTGGCTGAATAAGAAGAAAAATAACAAACACATTAGTGTTTCACCGTGCAGTCAGAAAATGAGGTAAGGGAAATACATCCCTGTTCTATTTCTTCCTGAGATCCATGCATTTAAATACTGTAGGTATTTTTTTCCAGAGTTTTTAACTATATAATTAGGGCTCCTGAATTGGCCATTCATTCCCTTATATCAGGACTCTTTATTTCAACCACAAATAGATTTCCAAGTTCCTAAATGTCCCTTCACTTCAAAGCCTGCTAACTGGAACTGAAGGTTCTTAGAACTGAACTTGAAATTTTCTACACACAAAAAACATGTTTTAATAATTGTGGCTATTATGCATAGCTTTTCATATTTTTTAATGGAGACAGATATGACATCAATCAATCTTAGTTCTATTTGCCTGGATGCTCAGATTAATATATAAAAAGACCTCTTTAACTGTGATTTCTATTCATGAAATCATCAGTGTCACAAGCGAAGCCTTATAATTGATGCACTTTGGAAGAAAATTCTTTCATTTAAAAGTCCTCCTTGAAACTCAGTTTTTTGTGTGTTGCCTTCGAGTCAGTCTTGATTCCTAGCGATTGCATGGACTAGTCCCTGAACTTTTCTTAGCAAGATTTTTGGAACTGGTTTTCCCTTGCTGCCTTCTTCTTGGGACTGAGGGAGAGGGGCTGGCCCAAAGTTGCCCAGCTGCTTTATGCCTAAGGTGAGACTAGAACATACAGGTAGTCCTTGCCTAATGACAATTGGGACTGGAATGTTTGTTGCTAAGTGATGCGGCCATTAAGCAAAACATCATGACCACCTCACTTAGTAACTGAAATCCCAGCAGTCCCAGTTTCATCGTTAAGCAAATGCCCTGGTTGTAGGCAAGGCAGTGGGGGAGCCGGCAGGAAGTTGCAAGCCCTAGACACTGCTGGGTGGGGGAGGGAGCAAAGGGGTGCATGGGAGGGTCGGGGAAGGTGCGTGGGGGTGTGGTGCGGGTTGGGTGCACAAGGTCTCAGAACCACTTGGATTTTCAGCCCTAGGGTAGAGAGGCTTCAGAAACCTCTCCATTTTGGGGCTGAAAAGCTTGCTTGGATCTCAGCATGAAGCTTTTCCAGACAGCCCCCAGATATGAGAGGGAGTCCTTTTGGCAGGCGGCAGCAGCTTGTGACCTTCCTCGCCAGCTTCCCCACTGACTTTCTCAGAAAGCCGGCAGAGAAGATTGCAAATGGTGATCACATGATCACAGGGCACCTGGCAACCAGTCGTAAGGGCAAACCAATTGCCAAGGGCGCACATCGCCTTAACTTCGGGTAGAGGTCATAAGTCTCTTCATTCAGCACCATTGAAACTTTGAACAGTCATTGAATGAATAGTTGTTAAACATGGACTACCTGAATATCAGAAAAACTGCTATTTCTGAACCTTCTTTGAATTGCACACTTGAGACTTCTGCTCTCAATGTAATTTTAATGCCATTTAGACTGTTAAGAAGCCACTAAAACATGTATTATTGATAAATTCTGTGCTCCAAATCATTGCCAATCAACAGTTTGCCTTATGTTTCTTGTTAATTCATGTTGCACAAAATCATGAAATAAAAAACAAAACAAAACTCAGAATCACCTACAACAGCATTTCAAGGTCCAAAGAAATTATGTTTCTGTCCATGTATGATGGGTTAAGAGGATTAAAATATATCATAACTCATCAAGAGAATGTTTCCAGTCCATGTAGTAAATGATATCCAGTTGCATTCTACAGCTTAAGGTATAAATATTGTACAGTGTACATTCTAGAATCTCTCTGAAATAAGACAATCTGCCTACAAACATTAGAAAGAATAGCAGTAATATAGCTTTACAGTGAAAATGCATTCACAAAAGCAGATATTGCAAACAAACGTTTTCAGACAAATGCAATATATGTTTGTGTGTGTGTGTGTTTTCAAACACTGAAGTAAAAAGGCCAAATGCATCAACTGCCAGCAATTTTTAAACAAAATGTTAAAATGTTAAGACCTCAGAGAAATTATAGAGATTATAAGTCAATAGGTTCATTTAAAAATAGAAGTATGAGGCTAATTAATGGTGGAGCTTTGCTGGTTCCTTACATTAACTTTTGATAATGTAACTTTTGATAAACTTTATACATGCTAATACATATTTTCAAGAGATCCTTGTTTTTTTTACCTTGCATCAAGCTGTAATCGTGTCTTTATTAACCAAATTGGATTAGTTACTGTGATTGCAGTAAAACCTAAACAAACAGTTAAAAAAATTAATTAACTTTTCTAACATCATGGAAACAATACTATAGGTTAAACTACAAAATATATAGCAAGATGATGTAAACTGACTTGTACTATGCTAACTGTTAAAATTCAGAAATAAATGTCTACCAACAATTTGTCATTACTACAAGTCCATAAGGCCAATAATATTTTGTATGATTTCAAAAATGCATTTATTATTCAAAATTATTAATGATAAATATTAATGATATAAAACTCAGTTTGTGCCATTCTATTCATAGAAATTTCATTTGGCACCTATCCAACATTCAGATTGAAACAAGGCCAACTAAATCTAAATGTAATTCATAAAAACAAATTGCAAATAACATTAAAATACATCAATAAATTATTCTCTGTGAATTTAATTTATACATTGGAAATTCAAAGCAGAGCATAAAAATATGCTAGCTAAATAACAGACACCTTCCTCTATATAAATACTTCAATACTTGATTAAAATAGAAGTTGGATGTCATAGGATTTATGCCAGAGAGTACTACTTAACATTCAAAGTGGGCCACAGAAATTCTTGTACACAGAAAAACAAGTTATTAGTTAAGGTAATGTGAATATATGTATACTGTGACCTATTAAGCAGGCAAGATAGCAACTATTCAAATTTCAATAAGATGATATTGTTCTGAGTCTACTAGATAAAAGTTTATCTCACCCACTGCAGAATCACAAAACACGGAAAGCAGAAGGCTGGAAGGGCAGTTTTTAATAGCTGTTCAGTTACAAGATTAATATAAAATGCAACATTTATAAGGTAACACAGAAGGGAGCTATACATTTTACTAGATTCTGACCACCCAGTTGTTTTTATTCTATTGTAATGCAAATAACTACTCTTGCTATCACAAAACCTACTTTCTTCCTGAAGAAAAGGGAAACAAGGATTTTAGAGTCAGTATACAGGTCATCTTGTTCAAGGATTTTTTTATGCACATTCCAAACCAGAGAATGTAGAAACTTGATTTGTTAATGTTATATGAACAGTTTGTATAAGATTTTCTAGATAATTTCTGCAGTTGCTCACATCATGAAAATTAAACAACAGCACAATCCTATATATGTCTATTCAGAAGGAAGTCCCATTCAGTAGGTGTTAGAATTAAATATTTATAGAATTACAGCCTGAAAGAGTATAAAATAAAACGATTTCAACAATTTTAAGATTTAGTCCATATTTAAAAATCCATCCACATTTTTAAATTTTTTAATTTCATGGGGTTTTTTGCATATAAACTCTTTAATTACTTGCCATTTTTATAAAGCTATCTTAAAATGCTTCAAATAAACCAGTAACATTATATTCATTCTCCCAATGCCACATTTATTATTGCGCCATTTTCATGAGTCTTTCCTAAATAAAGGTTGAAACATTCCTGCACTTTATATTTCCACTGGGGCTCTAAATCGACCTGGACTTTTCTATAAAACAAACAAATTTGTTTTCTTGCTATTATGCTTAAACATTAGATTCTAATATTACTGTAATTATTTCTATTTTTGGGAAATACAACACTTTTTAAAATTGCATAATGTATTTTAAGCTTAATTTTTATGTCACAATAAAATATATATTAATTACATGAAGCTATGCCTACTTAATGCTAAGTTCCTTCTAGTCCTTAGTAAATTATTCTTTCTACTTTTATAATTTTGGCTTTTAACTACAATATGGACATATAAGATGTACTATTTTTTTTCCTTTTTCCTTTCTTTTTGTATATTTGTAAAAATGAAATCATTGATTCTGTTTCAATACCTAAAAAAAATTCCTTTTCTTCAGGCATTCTATGAGAGGCCTGAACAAAATGCTTTTCCCTGTGTGCAGAAAAATATTTTAAATAATTTAAAAATAACAAATACATGTAGAATTACAGTTTTAATTTATGGTTTGAGATTAAAATCCTATATACCTTACCTAGGAGAAAGACTCCCAGCTAAAACTTACTTCTGAGCAGATATGCATAGGACTGTACTGTGAACTTATTTAATTCTGAAAGCTACTGACTGGAAACTCTGACTAATGGAAACTAAGTACACATTAGAAGATTTTTAGAGGAAAAAAAGACCCTCAAGTTTCAATCAAAACATCTCAAGACCCCAGGAATAATTTGCACTGCCTTTGTTTGTGAGACAAACTGAACTGATAAATTATATGAACACAAGTAATGCCAAATTATACTTTTAAAGGGGGGGAGGGGAAAGGAAAGAAGTCTGTTGTCAGTGAATTCAGTTAACTGCAGTATTAACTGCAGTTGTGAATAATTCCTTCAAAATTTATACATAAAAATAGAAATCCTGCATATTATTAAAAAGAGAGCTTACTAAACAAATTAGGTTAATTTTATAGAAGCGATTAAAAGGTTTTCCACCTCTCCCCAAACTGAATGGAAGAAACAGCTGAGTGAACAATGTATACAACTGGAATTCAGAAATAGATTCCCCTTATGCTGTTTGTTTAAGAGTGGTTACAAACCCAAACTCTGGTTCTTACGCTACAGGCTGCAAGAGATGCTCAGTTCAGTACTCACGAGGTTTAAGTTAGTCCATATTTCTGCAGGAAGTGACCTGCGGATGGGGAACATGAGATGACACGATCTCACTCTTTCACGGGAGAAATGTACAGTAAATGCCTAAAATAGACACAGGCTTTTCTGTATCATAACAACAAGCAGTGACCTAATCAGATACACGTGACAAAACTGAATCCCATTGGAAGGGTTTGTGACTTAGTAAAAGGTGAGATCTATTTTTTAAAAGTTCAGAACAGTAAAAAAAAAAAAAAAGAGTACAGGCCACAAATATTAAAAAAAAGGGTTTTGTAAAATGCATTGAGTACTGAAATTTCTGCCATCTGCAGCAATTTAACCATTTTATATCTCATAAAATACTTACCTATGCACTTTAAAGAAACACAAAGTATTGGTTTGGCTTTGTTTAAAAAAATAATAAAAAATGCTAACCTTGTCATTGGAAATATCATACTGAGATAAATGTAATTTAGAATATGAAGTCATCCTTGAACTTTGCTACTGTTTTGAGCACTATTAGAAGCATAAACAAAGAGAAAAAAGGTGAGAAAAATCACACAGTCCAACTAAGCTATTTATCTCCTTTTCAAAACAGATGTCTAACAAATATATCAGGAGGCAGATTTATCATGATAGAATGTTTTAAATTCAAAACTATAAATTCTGTTGCTGCTATACAAAATACATCAAGTGAATGACTAGTGGGACAAGCCAATGACTTGCCAAAACTAGAGAGTTCTTCACAAAATATAATCTTTTCCTGTTTCATGTTGGAATTGATATAAGAGGAATGTCCTCTCAAAAAACAATAGTTTTCAAGTATACATACTGTATGTATAACCAACACAACCTAGAAAAAACCTAAGCCAGTATTTTTTCTACATGTACACAGAACTATATCATACAACAGCTGCAATATCACATCCAAAAAATCAGCAAAGATACTTTATTGATTCAGGAATGGAAAAACTTTTTAGTGGAATAGGTATCCAGGTGATAATGCTGCTCCTGATTCCCATCCACAGAAAATAGGGTACAGAGGATTTGTGCATACAGCTGTACCATGGTGACAGGATGTCATCCATATTTAGCATATTTCTATATCTGGAAGTGTTGCAGTTGTGCTGCTTACACTAGAACAGCACAATAACAACTAGAGTCATATTTAGCAATATTACAGTACTTCCTGAAGTATTCTAAGATTCATCTAGTTTCTGTAGTGGGATCTGGAATAGATATTCAAGGCTCTTCTGGATTTGTAACACCATTCTTGCCTGATCTGAATGGTCAATGTACACTGGTCTATTTTGCCCACCAAGAATGACTGATACCCATAAAGATATCTAACAAAATATTTCTTATTGGATACCAAGAAATTAAGAGATACTAGCCACAAAACATGTAACTTAATATTTAAGGCTTTGCTAAATATATTTAGCTTTTGTACAAAATACTATCTGTATGGCTTAAAAATTTAAACAAGATTTCTTTTTAAAAAAAGGTATTAATAAAAATGAGCACAGAATAGATAGTTTTATGATTACTGAAAAAGTATACATGTAACTAACAGGAAAGTTAGGAAAGAATTTGTAATCTATAAAATATTTCAAAATAATATTTGTATGCAGAAGGTCTCATAAAGTATTTCTTCAAGACTTCCAGGTATTCTTAACTGTACTAGTAGCTCTAAGCTAAGATGTATCCTGCAGGCAGAATTGTTAATAGTTTAATTTAATGCAATCAGTAAGCATTTTAAGAAGCAAATACAAAAATGACAAGGTTAGCATTTTTCTCATAAGCTATTTTATATTAGTTATACGACAACACAGCCAAAAATTATATGTCAGTAGTTTTATATGTATTTAAGAACTTTTGAAATGCAATCTATGGGATTTCTAACATCCTAAATCTATGCTAGTTCAAGGGGAAAAGTAGCTACCTTCAAAGCCAATATGCACAGGACATTCTTTTTCACCAACCATGTAGTTTAGGTATATAACTGCAAAGCTGAACATTATTGCCCGTCAATTTTTTGAAGCATATGAACAAGATAATTTCATGTAATAAGAAGAGAACCACAGAAATAGTAGGTTTTTACATTAAAAGTAAAGCAAAGCATACTTGTCTCAAAGTGACAGCTATGAAAAACTAAATAACTAAAAAGATCGATTTAAAACAGAATTTTCATATAAATAATTCAAATCGTAAGATCATAAATTCTGCTGGATGGGCAAACTGGGTTTGCATGTAGATATGAAATTTGCCAACAAATCAATTTTCTACAACTTCTGGGCAAATATGCATATTTACACACAAGCATTACGAAAACCAAATAAGTAATATTTAAGCTAATTCCGAACAACGATTAATGTGCAATACACAGGTCATTTTCAGTTAAAAAAGACTGCTAATCCATTTTCATCTTCTGCTCTGTTCTTTGTCAAGAGAAATTATATTTCTTTTTAACTTCTGAGAAAAAAAGAAGACAGGTAACAGTCTCTAAATCAATTTACAGTTTAAAATGAATCCCCAGTTGCACTGTTGCTCCTTCCCTCCTCCATTCCATTCCCAATGGACTCCTTCAAAAGACCATATAACATAAAGCCATTTAACATTTAAACTTCATTCTCCAAAACAATAAAACAGAAGATTAACTAGGCTGATTAAATTATTTGGGCATTTTAGCTTCCTAGGACTGATATAAAAATGATAGGGCTAGTTTTAAAGTGGCCTAATGATATATATACTGTATAGGTATGATTCACAATTAAACAAAAAACCAAACAAAAAAACTTAGTGCTATCAAGAAGCATCATAATATCAGGCATGATTCTGCCTCCTTTGTTTGATAAATGTCTCCCAAACATGTCAGGATTCTGATATGGAAGAGAGAGTGTAAGCCACCAATAGAAACATTTATTCTAAAATAGCACAACCTTACATTTTCTTATCACAGAGATCATATGGGGCTTACCACCAGATAAACTGTCGTAGAACTTGTGACTCCATGAATTCTATAAGACTATATAATCATGTTGGATTAAATTTTTTATCTCCTCCTTTCCCTAAGAATCTCATTCTCATATCCCCCAAAAGACGACAATTTGCTTGTTTGCTTGCTCCCTTCTTATTGAAGGTAACAAGCTTTATCAGAGTCAAGCTGGTGTATTACAAAGAAGATACAGCAGGTGGCTTATCAAAGGAGAAAGTTTGCAAAATAAAGTCTGTCGACAAAGAGGAAAAAGAGGCTTCTTTAATTCCACCTAAACATTGCTTAGCTTGATAGGACTATGCACCAATCAAGATTCAAAGGGGAAATGGTGGTTGGGAGCATACTTAAGTGAGCAGATGGTATCTGTTGGCACCTCTTTAAAGCAAATATATATTTCCCTGGGATTGTGTGGCTGCTGCTGTATAAGCCCAGGAAAAGATGCAGCTTCTTTAAGGAGTTAACAGAAATGTTATGCTCCTGCATGCTCCAAATCACCTTTTCCCTTAACTCCAAATCACTAAACAGTCCTAGAAATTAGGTGTACATGATTTGCTAACTTGGGAGTTAGGAAGAAAACAAAATGCTTTCTAATGCAGGCTTCCTTAAATACTTGTACCAAGCAATCATACCCAATCAACAGGTTTTCATGTACAATATTTTAGTCACGCAGACGACTCTATCGTCATTGTATTCTGAATTGTCTATTTCCATTACTTTTTTAGGTTTCATTTATTACTGCAGCCATTCCATTAATAGCTTTTCAGGAGATTAAAGTAAGAATTCAAGAATCCTTACCTGCCACTCCAGCTGAGGTCATATGTACTTGAGTAGAATCTGGCTCAAATATGTTATTCATAATTTCTTTGCACTTGGAGTAAGTTGCAAAATATAGTGCTCTAAAAGCGAAACAAAGTAAATAGTTAACCACAACATAGCTCTGTGTTGGACAAATACTAATATTACACTGCAGTAAGGAACAATCTTCTGAACTAGTGTTTCTCAGATGTAGTGTGTGGAAGTGCAGCTTTCCTGTGTTCACAGGCCAGAGTCCACTCACTCCTTCAAGTCTGTTTCCCTGCTCGCCATCTCAGCCCAGGTGATGATCAACTGGCGAGAACCCACTCACTATCTCAGCCTCACTGCTTCACACAAGGCACTCACAGCTCGTAAAAGCCTGCTTCCCGCCTACACTCCTACCTCCCCAAGTGCTCCGACAGTCAGCTGTTTTGTGAGAGTAGGTCAGTGGCAGAAAACTGGTTCATTAAAGCAGGCAAGTGATAACATAAATAGCATAATGAGTACTCAAATTCAAGAAACTGAGAGGTGTCCGCTGCAGTTATCATTTTGGAGGTTCACATATGTTCAGCTGAGTGGAGCTATGTCTAATAAAGCAATCCAAAAAGAAAAAGTAAATAAGAGATTTAAGCAACAAAACATGGGATGTCATTGGGTAGATATTCCTAGACTCTTAGTGTTCAGAGTTTTCTATTGAATAGCATTCTTATTTAACAAATTGGGCTAAGGTTTATTATTATATGGCATGTGATACCTAAAATAATTCATGTGATACATAAAATATGTAGTTTTGGGATTAAATGTTCTGATGCAAAATTTAGTTAAAAGGCCTTTAAAAATCAATGGTATGAGAAAGCATATGTGTATGCAACCATAATTATTATCTTACTGGCCTGAGAATATGAATTTCCATGAAGACAAAAACATAAGAGGCATTTAACTGGATGGTCCTTGCATTTCCTGAATATTTATTTAAGTTTGAGAAATGCTGCTCTAAGCTTTCAATATTTAAAAGAGGAAGTATTTGGTTATACTACTGAAATATTAAAACTATGGATTAATATTCCAGTATGTCCAGTAATGTGGTATATTACTATAACAACACTGAATCTACTTAATGCTATTCTTTTAATTTATAGACATTTAAAACAAATTTAATAATTAAGAATAAACCAAATGATCATTCTGCCGCAACATCTTTTTACTGGTAGTTTGAGAAATGCAATCAACAGGGGTTATGATCTGAATAAATGAGTTCCCACAACAGAACATTAAGTTAATGCCATTAGCTTTGCAAACATGTGGCCTTTCACAAAGATGTGATAAGTGGTTGTTTTACGTGAGGTAGTTAGCAACAGGGAATTTGAAATCAGCAGTGTATGCTATATATGTTATAAAACAGGCCTCATTATATCCTAGTCAAATAGGGAAGTGCTGTAAAAGCTACTTAGCAATTGTTTAAATGAAACACAAAAGTATTTGTCCAAGGCTGATGACTAAAAAAAAGGATCACAATTCATTCATAAGCCCAAAAATACATAAGCAAATGGACAAGCATAGTACAAAAATTGGGGGAAAGTCCACAATCACATTTTTACTGGTAGATGAGAGAAACATAAAAACTAGATAATGCACTTTTCAGACTAATATCCACTTCTCTCCAACCTTCTGATTTCTATATTATATTCAAATTTTGTTTGTGTGTGGGGGGGATATGTGCACTCTAGCTCATATAATGGCTTGTACTTTATTTTTCCTACTTGTTTTCCAATGCAATATATAATGGATTATATAAATTATATATAAAACTTATTAAGAAATTTAAGTTGATGGAATCTGCCTTACTTACAGACAATAACCAAAATTGCAATATTAATCCTCTATTAAAATCTACATTAAACACACACACGTGCATACACACACACACACAGGATGTGGTGAATTTAAATCTGTCAAGTGTGCATAATTTCTATTAATGTGACGGCAGTTTACGATAGTACAAAAGTAAGCAGTCCTTCATAGGATTACGAGAACCTTAAGCATGGCTATATCCATAATGAGACTAAAATAATATTATTTGTCTCCAGTGCAGATGTCAACTCTTGGTGTCTAAAGGCTTCTCAAAGGACAAATGGATAGGTTGCAAATTGGACCTGCCTGGATGACTGAAGTCTTTTATTTCCTACAAACAATGACTGAAATTAACTCAGAGGATAATCCATTTTAGCATGCCTTACTGTGCATCTAAAACTGGGCATACAGCCATATGACTCATCTACAGAATAGTTGTTCCTTGGCATGTTTCCACCTCTGCCATTGCAAACTGTTTCTTTTTCATAGTTCATCCCACATATTCATTAACTTCTACAGAAGGATAACAAACCTACTATCTACACAAAGTTCTATATTGACTACTACTCTACAACTGTGAACTTACTTTGTATAATGTGAATTACAGAGACCTGGTATCATTCTGATTACATGATACAATATTAGTTTCAGTCAAACTGTCCTAAATAAAATGGATGTGCCTATTATTTTATTAAGCATTGTAGAATTAAAATTATCTGTATATGTAGAGATTTATGTATGTATCTCAGTAATATCTTTGCAAGGATGAATAACATTTGTTTATGGAAAATTTCAATTCTAAAACTGGAAAAAAATAATATAGTAGCAGGTATTAGGAGATTTGTTTATAATACGGCTTCCAATTATACCGTGTTTTACCTGAGGGTATGAATGCAAGTTTCCTTAATATAGTTGGCATTTTTGTCAGGATTCATATAAATATAGATGACTATATAGATTAAAAAGAGAGTATTAGCATACTTATCTTGAATGTTCCATATAAAACAGAACGAAGTCTATGCAGTTATAATTGTCACTGACTCATGCTAGTAAGAATACAGAAGTAGCTTCCCAAAAAAGAACAAAATGCCCAGTAACTTCAAAAGAATGAAAAGCATTAAAAGTTTCTATTATCAGATAAAATAATCCAAATATTTTTTTTTCAGTTTACCTAGATGGAGCCACGCCTACCAAGTTAGGACCTAGTCCTCTGAAAAGTGACCGAGGACCTTCGTTTTGTAAGATCATCCTGTGAAAGAAGCACATATATGATATAATAAAGTATATTTAAGGTTATATGGAGAGATTCCAGTGAGCAGCCAACAGTCTGCAGAACACCTGTTATACAAATGTGGTTCCTGTATGGAGCATAATTAAATACCACTTCAGTGTGGCAGTGCTCCAAGTAGAAGCTTTGGCAACTGTATTTGTTACCCTCATCTTTCTGTAACATTGTTTTTATGGCATACAGAAATTGGGGGGGGGTGTCTCTCTCTAGAAGAACAGAATATTTACTGAAGAGAATATCAAGGGAAAGATTTCAGGGAGCCATAGTTAATCTAAAATACACTAACTCTCTTGAGTCCTCAACAGAAACTGTGACTACAAGTCAAGAACAACCCTATGGCCAGGTCCTAAAAGCAAAGAACTAAGCATCTGCCAGAAATTAAGAATTAGTAGCTACGTGCCAATTCCAGCGAGATGAAAGGCCTGAGAATATCAGTTAAGTCATATCAGAAAGGACTACTGAAGAGAATCACTATTTCAATACATTTTCCTTCAAGGTCAGCTGGCTGAGCCTTAGAGCAGGGACTCCGTGTTCTAAGTTTGTCCAAGACCCAGTCAGATGAAACATCTGCAAGTCTGAATCTGGAATACCACAGTAGTAACTAGAACATGTATTCTCCAGTTTGAATTTTGTCTCTGTTCTGACATGCTGTTCTATCTATTAACCATAGACAGACAGGCACACATGTGAACAATCAGTGGTCCAGGTTTTCAGAAAATGCCACAGAAAAAATATTCTATGCTTATCACAACAAGATTTGTAGCCTGCATCAGAAAAAAAGTTTCTATAGGACAACTGGCACTATCAGCAGCCTGGGAGGCTTTCCCAGGGTCTTTGCATGCACGCATGTATGTAAGAGAACACTTCTTCTGAGCTTTGCCCATGAAATTGTTCATGTTCACACCTGAGAAGGCAAGCTAGGAAATCCCCTGAACTAGCTTCACTTAGCTGTGCAGAAGACACAGTTGACTAAATGCTTCAAGGATAGGCACTCTGCTTGTACCAGTGGGCTTTGTAAATAACATCTTTTAATATTTGTCCAGCCTTATTACTGGTGATACAGACAGTCCCATGTAACATTGAAGTGCCATTTAGTTTCAACTGTTAAAATGCTGTGTTACTTGGATATTTTCAGAGCTAGTTCAGGGCTATTTTCAGAGCTAACAAGTCCCAGAATTAACATTATCTAATCAACATGCTACACACTGCAATGTACATATCAATAGTGTTCAGTATTGTCAGAATGTCTTTAGAGTATTTCTTGTACAAATAGAAATACAGGTTGATGACATGAAGATTGAGCAAACTGCAAACAGTGTAAAAAAACAAAAAAACTCTCATTTGGAACTATTTAAACTGGACAGCCCAACTGTATTATGCAACACATTATAGTAGTTTAAAATGTCACTATTAATTATTGGTGACAATATTGGAAGAAAAAGGTGCTCCCAATTTCTTCTCTAACTGTATAGTCAAAATTTGAAGGGTTTCCTCTTATTAGAATTGCTTATGAGCAGGCTTGTTTTCCACAATGTTTTTAATCCACTTGATCAAAATTCAGACCTCTGAAATATGTTGTGCAACTGCATTCCTGAATGATAACATACCTTTAATTATTCAGAGGGTTAAGGTATGATTGTGCAATCTTAGCCATCAGGTATATTAGTACACAAGACAAGCAAGACCAACAAGAATATTAATTTTCTGATCTTAATTTAACTATAGTTGATGCATATATCCTTCTCATGTATTTCTGTCCAATTAAATATTAGAATTCATCAGTAAATTTTGGAAAGGTTTTTTAAACTGCAGTTTGAGGAATTCTGGGAAACTTCAAAACGTTACATAATACAACATTTAATTCCTAGCTTAGCTGAAGTTTATTATCTTTGCTAGTTACAAAAGGTTGGAAATGATTTATAGACTGTTCTCTTCATAGAATCAAATGGTAAATCAATATTGGTTTTATTAAAAGTCTCAGTCTGTTGAGGTAATGACTGACTGGGAACATAGATACACATACAAACCCAATCCCACTTCCCAAAATTCACACTCATTAAGTCTTTGGCCTTTTAAAATTGTAGGAAAATATCTGAAGGAGCCTTTGTATTATGTGTACTTGAATACAAACAGAAGAAACCCTCAACTATATTTACTCACACTCCACCAACTATAATAAATCCCTTTTAAATTTCCCTGCTCAGTGTGGAAAGATCAGGACTCCAAGATCAGAGATACTGATTTCTGAACACCTCCACAGAACTATTGCAAATCCACGTTGTAGATTTAGAAGGGACATGTTGGCTGCAGCTAAAAATGTTTATAGAACCTAATGAGTTTATGACAAGACAAAATAATTATACATGTTTCAGCAACAAAATCAAACATGTAATTAAGGAAGGACAAACAGAAGCTTTTTAGAAGTATCATAGATTGTTTCTAGTTCTTAAACTAATTGCTGACATCCACAAAAGCCAGGATATCTACCACATGCCACTGTTAATATTCAAAATAGCAACATCATGGAAGCTAAGGTGGCAAGTTCTGATTGATCCATAAAGATATCATAACATAGTAATCAGGGAACTTTCCTTTTAGTATTCATTCAACAAGATCAAGATGGATGGTTTTTGGCTGGCAACACACATTCTAGTTTTCAGTTGGATGACATGTCCTAAATAAAGGATAATACTAGCTTGTTTCTCAAGGTCTTTAGCTCCTGGCTTTGATGTATGCCATGTAAATAAATAAAACAGAAGTAATTTGTTCTTATGACGGAATAATTCATTCTCTACAAGATTTCAGCAAGTCAATATTAACCGCAATACCAAAAACATGTGAAACTTTACTTTGCAAACTAAAGGAATAAGTATCAAGATAAAAAAAGGATAATCTGGATAGCTGAACTGCATTCTGAGAACATATTTCATTTTAATTTCACCTTTTAGAATTTGTTCTTTTAAGATACATAAAATGAATTTCTGGAATAGGAATATGTATTCTGATGCTATTCAAAGTTAGATTCCATGTCCATAAACTTTAGCCATTTTCCTAAATGGCTTGAACTGATGGGAGAAGTCCAAAACACCTAAAAAACAGGGTCACCTAACCTTGCTCTCTACCACAGAGCAAAGGGGTACTCTTTATTTAAGAGAAAGCCATATATGTGGAAGTGGGAAGAAATAGGTGCTCACTTAAAACAATGGAAAGCCCGTGGGGAAACTCGATTAACTCCTGCTCCATTCACAGTATTCAACTGAACTTCAGAAATATAGAGCGTAATAGATGAAGACTGCAATCGTGTTTTCAAAACTTCTAGTGGACATGTCAGGATTGCAGCTACAGTGCCTCCACATCTGCAAAGAAGAAAAATGAGATGAGGTCATTGAGAAATTCACTCCTTTCATAAAAAAAAAAAAATCAATATTTATACCTATCCTTCTTGATGGTCTTATAATTTTCACAAAGTGGCTAAAAAAACTAGTAATATTCATTAGGAGATCTAGCTGAAGTTGAAACTTATCATGTTGCCCCAGCCTCAGCTACGGGAAATGATAGGTTTAGATGCTATAGTTATAAAAAAATATTACTTATTTACATCATTTCTATACCACCAACTTCCAAAACTCAGATTTACAGAACTACATAAAACCATACAAACAGCTCCATCATCCTTAACACAACCTGGTATTCCATACCAACTTCTCATTCATCAAAATCTCTAAAACAGTTTTGTCTTCGTGGGGACGCTATTCAGATTTCTGGAGGCAGGCTGCTCCCTAATATGGGAGCACATTAGATGGGGAAAGAAGAGTATGATACTCCTAAACATATTTTATCCAGTTACAAATTAAAAAAAAATAGACTAGATCATCCAATATTTCAGCAACGTTGTTTTAAAATGGCATATATGTACTTGCATTTTAGCTTCTTGAATACTTTCTAGAATAGGAAGAAACATTAGAATTGAATTGAATCTTTCAATTCTGCACCTCAGATTTCATGTTGCTCAATTTTTCAAAAAGCTTAAAGTAACTCAGACCTCTGGTATTGAAACACCTGCTGAAAGAATAATTACAGATATACTATCTACTATTAACTATTGTCATTTGCCAGAACTAGTGTTCTGCCTCCCCTCTGGCACATCACTATACCCTCTTTTTACTTTGAATTTCTAAAAGTAAACAGGGATCATTTTAGCTATTGGACAGCAATTTCCATCATTTCCCCAGATTCAACTCTAGAAAGGAGGATGGAAATTGTTGGCAACCACATGATCAATACATCAAGAATTCTCTAAATCAGAATTCCTTTATCAGTCCAATTCCACTACTGATACATGGGGCACTTCAATTATCTCCACTAAGCAGCAATCATGACTACCTCTGTGATTCTTTTTGCAAGAAATCTGGCTTACTTTAGCCAAAGCCTATGATTTCCCTATTCTTCTTCCCTTAAAGAAGAGCTAAGGGAATCCTCTGGCTTCTAGTCTGGCAAAATGTTCCTAGTAGAACCATGACATTTGTCAACCTCAGAAAATTGTAGACCCCTTGTCAGTTATAAAATATTACCAGCTTCAATTATTCTGGTACTATATTTTCTATGAGTTTTTCTTCTGCAAAAAAAGTAGATTAAGTAGAAAGGCAACACTGGGATTTGTTAACATCATTCTAGAAGAACTGGGTTTTGATCATAACTCTAGTATGAAAAAGCCAAGCACAGTAAGCAGGGGAATAAAAACAACAATCATAATTTCAGTGACTTAGAAGAATCCCTCTATTGCTCCTTCAGTGTTTTCCTAAAGTTTTTAAGCAGAAGTAAAATATCTCTCAGTACATTTCCAACTATCATGAGCACTGCCAGAATAGTCAATACTGATCCAGATGGATAAAAGACTGATCTAATATAGCTTCCTATACTGTGATAATATAAACCTCTGAGAAGGTAGATCAGCATAACAGAATGCCCTTTTATTTGGTATCAGAGTAAGGAATTAGATTTTCTCTGAATATATGTTTGTATACAGGTAGTCCCCAGTTTAAGAATCAGTTCCATTCCCAAGGTCTGTCCTTAAGTCAAATTTGTACGTAAGCCGGAACAGTACTGTTTTATAATACTGTGTAAGTAGTATTATGTAATTAACTCAAACCATTGTGTATTTAACTTGAATAACTGTGTATTTAACTCAAACTTTGCTACAACAGGCTCTGTTCTTAACTATGGATTGTCTGTAAACCGGGCATTCTTAACCCAGGGACTACCTGTGTATTCAAACAAAATGTCCATTATACATACAACTGTAAAGTCCAATATAGAACTGAATTGGCCATTCAAGGTTCATATGTTCCTTCTAAATAAACTCTAAATAAAGTTCAGTTTAGGTTTGCACAAAAAAACAAAACAAAACCAAAGTGTCTGGATAGTATATCAATAGAGTTCTTGAGGAAAACAAGGAATGTTATTTTAGTCAAGCTGCCAGGTACAAAAATTGACAAATGTGGGTTTTTAAATGTGAGACTTCATGTTTTTTTTAAAAAAAATCTTTATTTACTAAGCTATTATTAGAAACACAGAAAAAGAAACAGGAATTCATTTAACTTCATTCTGTCATCAATGGAAACTGGTGATTTCAATATATAACTTCATGTGTTTATTACAAGTGTGACTTTTTTTTAACAAAAAAAAAATGACTTGTTAAACAACAACGATATCCTAAATATATATAATCGTTCATTACACAAAGGATTTGTGCTTTTTTGCTGCATTTGCAAACAATTATTTCCACCAGCAAAGTATCACTACTTCTAATTGAGCAAATATTACCGGGAGGGGGGAATAAATAATAAATTATCTTTTATCAATATTCTACAACTACTCAGACATCTACAATTATATGTAGATTTTGTGTATCAGAACCTTTAAAGATTGATAGC
The DNA here is from genome assembly GCF_059951505.1 of Python bivittatus. Taxonomy (NCBI): domain Eukaryota; kingdom Metazoa; phylum Chordata; class Lepidosauria; order Squamata; family Pythonidae; genus Python; species Python bivittatus. The sequence goes on along the minus strand of NW_028277125.1, from coordinate 32,952,149 downwards.
AAGATTTACTACCAGTAAATTTAAAGAAGCCTAATTTCACAATCAGTTTCCAAAACTGGCAAATAAAGATCTGAATGAAAAATATTGAGTGATATACACCTTTTCTTAAAAAGGAATTACTCAGGCCTTGCTTCTGATGTACTTCTACATTTGAAACAATTTTTTCCTTTCTTTTTCTCAACAGACTGGTAAGCATTGGTACTAGTATCATGTATATAAAAGTTAAGTCCAGGAAAATGGAGGACAACTGCATTTATATTTATACTTTAAGCTCTATTTTTTATGATTTTGTTAGATACTCTGAATATTTTTAAAGCAGAAAAACAAGATTATAAATTGTAAATAAACAAAAATATGAATATTACTATTCTTATTTTCTGAAATAACTTTAATAAGTGTACATATTTCAAATCCAAGCTTGCAATCCTGGCACAGAGAGCATAGCAAAATTCACCAAGGTTACAATTAGGACTGGAGACACCCATTTTCAAATTCCCATTCAGCCAAAAGGTTCAGTAGCGCAAACTTTCAAAACAAACATAATGTTCTGGTATAATGCATACTTTTATTTTTTAATCTATAGTTGTAGGTTGTATTTGAAATCAAATTTGTCTGTTTTCCAAGTACATTGGTTTTAGATAATAAGTTGAATTATAGAAGGATTTGCCTTTGACAAGTTTGCCATAAATGAAAAATGCTGGAAAAATGCTTTTCACTTTACTGGTTTAATTTATTTTTAATAGGCTTTTAAACATTAGAATGCTAAGAATCTTTAGTCAGTATTGTACTGTACAAATGCCATTGTACTGAAATAATATAACATACATAATACATTATATTACTTTGACACAATGGCATTTGTACAGTACAGTATTAACTAAAGATTCTTAGCACTCTAATGGCTAAATAACGTGGACCATTAAAGATAGAAAAAAGAAGGCAGTATATCAGTATTAATTATGATTTAACATGTCAATGTTAATAGGCACGAGATTATTTAGCTTTGCATCCAGAACTGAATATAACATTAAAAAACCGCTCCAAATTTCATCAAACTATTTGTTGTACAATAAGGGTTTCTATCTTAAGCTGATTACTTAGTATTAAGGTCTCCACTGTAATGTTACTTTTTTTTTTTACATGCACAAATAATAAGATAAAGCAAATTTGACAACTAAAAATAAAAATAAAAAAGAATGAAAGAGAAAAAAGAGAAAAAAGAGAAAAAAGAGAGGTAAGAGAGGAAGTTTTCTAACGTCCCCCTTTTCAGTTTCTGCTAATTTACAATATTTATAAACATTTTGGCCCCCTTAGAAGCCAAACTGTAAATGTATATGGGAACTATTCTTGCTTTATTTGGTTAAACTTCTGTTGTGAATATATACTGTTAATTTTGCCATTGCCACATATTCTACTGCTTTTAGCTCCTTCCTCTCTTTTGAGCAAGCTACTTTAACACATACATAGTTTTGTAAAGCACTAAAAGTGGAATATTTTACCTTCTATATTCTATAACCAAAACAAAAAAGACAGAGCAGAAGAAAGCCAAAGAGCTTTCGCTGGCTGCCAGGTAATAAAAATACTTGGGATTGATAACCTCAAACTACTTTCACCCTGCTCTGCATGTGATCACACACATACTTTCCAGTTTTGCTGACTGAGGGATTAGGCAGAAGCCCTCAGCTACTACTCCAACATACCTTCTGCACAATATGAACTTTGACCAAGTTTGTGAGACTTGGAAGCAGACAAAAAATATCCTACTATAGGAAACTTCCCAGAAGAAAAAGGAAAATTACTAGCTTCAGAAATCATATGACTGAGTTTGGATACATGGTTATCCAATGTATGTCTTTGTCTGCAAGGAAAACTCTACTGAATTAAAAGGGACAGGGATCCTGGGGAAAACAGTGAAACCAGGGGAGTCCTCACAATGACGTCAAAATGAGTGTCGTGAAATCATGACACAAGCTCGGTTTTATATTTGTATCATGATACTCTGCACAAGTACATAAGGGACAAGTCTGCATTGTCATGTTGCAATGCATGCTTCATCACTTGCCCCTCCGTGGCCCCCAAGTCAGATACCCAGAACGAACAATCACATTCCTAAAATAATTGTTGACTGCCTGTGTAGGCCATCCCCAAAATATGCAAATACAAAAATCAGGGACCACTCAGAAATGAAAAACTAATTGGTACACCTGGGTGAGAGGAACAGAAGGAATAAACTTTAAGATGTAGGGTTGTGATTTCACATTTGAGTAAGAACAAGTTGAAATAAAGCTTGAAATTCAGAAGGCTGTATAAAATATTTGGATTTTGATAATTTAGAAACAAGCAGCCCATTTCAAATGACCAATTTTGGGGGAGGGAGGCTCACAGAAATGTTCTGCTTCAAGGCTTTGCAGCAATATCATCCTCTCAACAGAAAAACTACATGTATTCTAAACCACAGTCTAGAAAGGTTCCCAAGCCAGCAACAACTATGTCAGAGAACAATTATTTATACTCAATTATCCTATTTATACCCCTTTTCTGATTCAGATGAAGCATTATTTTTTGCACTGTTTGCTTCCAAACTCTGTTCTTTACCTCAATAGTTACTTAAGGATTTAATTTCAAAAGACACAGCTACATTAATCTGTTGCAGTAAAATAATCTCTTGAGGCAATTTATGCTCTAACACTTTGCTGGTAATACTACCAAACAGGGCTTCAAAAATCCATATGATTTACTAAATGGCAGCAGAGAAACCTAACTCTCCCCAGTTATCTGGAATTTTATTTTATTTTTTTGTCTGCAAGTCCTATATAAATCTGGCAATTTCATTACAATATAAGGCTTCACAAAATTCTTTCAGAGAAAACTTATATTTATGGATTTGGCATAGAATTCAATTCCGCACAAATGGAAGCCCATTTGTATGAGGAAACCACTTCTTCTCCCTTGGAGTTTCCCATGACCAACTAAAATATATTCTGGACAACTCAACATTTCAGAGCAGATTTTGACTGTGTTTTCAACAATATAGTGAATAGTAAACTAGCCAGCCACATTAGTTGTGTTATGTTAACCCAGGCATGAGGTAAGTTTATAGATTAGTTTGTTCTTCAAACCTGGAAAATTGAGTTAATTAAATAAACCAGGATTCAGAAAATCGGGTTGAGTAAATATGAATAAGTATGTCATGCAACACAGACCTCATACAGAAAGCTTCAGAAGGATGGGAAAATCTCTCCTTGTCTCAGGGAGCAATAATTTCATGAGGAGGAGATCATCACTGGATCTGTAGCACTTCCATAGAAGCAAGCCCCACTACATTCAGTGGGACCTACTTCTTGCTAGACATGCAACAATGTCATTATTTGAGATCTTCTTTGTAATGCTCAGTACTACCCCAAAACTTCAAAACCAATTGGCTTACTTTTACATATTCATACACTTATCTCCCAATTAGCTTGAAGATACTACAGAAAGAAAATTCACCTGCCAGACTGCAGAGGATTAGTATCTGATCATCTATATATTTCAATTAACACGTTATCAAAAGTAAGGAATTTTACAGATTCAAAGGACTTCCTAGGTATACATCTGTTTGCAAGTTAGAATAAAATACTCCTGGCCCTCAACAATAATTGATACAGATAAGGAAAAGTAAAGAGTATGATAGGAAGAAAACCAGCCAATTCAATCTGTGCAAAGGTTATGATCTTGAAGTTTTAACTTGCAGCACAAAACATGAATGTAATGGATGTATCATACCATTTAATTAAAAATCTCCCAGTGAAATATTAGTAGAAACATATATTACCTAATGTGTATCAGTGCACAATCACTTAAAAATGGTTCAGGTAGTCAGAAAAATTCTCTTTTAGTCCCAATTCAAATCATTCCCACGACTTCCCTTCTATTTTCTTGAGAAAAATTTCTACCCATCTTAAGCATATGCCCCGCTGCACGTTCCACCAAATAAATTTCCAGAGCCACATATTACACAGGAGTTTTGTATATGGAGCACAAATAGTCAATAAATTTTAAGGCAGAAAGGAAGGGAAGGTATCACAAAGAAGCAGGGCCATCAATCGTATTCCACTTACCCTCCAGCGAAGAGATGCACACAAATATCTCTCTGTTTCATCCTCTCATTCTTATCCCAGTTTAAGATGTAACGAAGACCGAATGGGAGGCTTCTCCCACTCCGTTCTCTTTCTTGGTAATCTGAACCGCGATGAGCCCAATGCAAGAAGCCCTAACTTCGCTTCCCCAGAGACGGATCTACAGAAACCCCAGTCCCTGCGGGAGAGGCAGCAGCGCAGCCACCGAGCAAAAGCGCAGCCTCCCGGCCTTTGGCTTCCAAGGGAAAACGAAGCCCCATATAAACAGACGCGGCCATTGGCTCACGAGCGACCGTGACGTCACCGGCTGAAGTAGTGCAGGCTTGGTCCACGTGACCACGTCCCGAAGCGAGGCACGAGCATAAAAAAAAAAAAGTCAATTACGCCAGGGTGGCGGGGGCAGGATTACCATGGGAGACGCTGCCCCATCCAGCCGGCCTGGAAAGGGAATTCTTTCGCGCTTCTCCTTCCTTCCTTCCTTGGGAACAACGCCTCTGAAGACGCTGGGCTTCACTTCCGAGTAAACATGCATTAGAGGTGCACCTGCTGCAGAGAGCGGAGGAGTATCAAGGGACTTTCTTTCCTCAACCTTTGCCTCTCGTGGGTGGGGACTCACAGACGCGGCTACCTCCGCCTGCTCCTTTCAGAAGGAAAAAGGACATGCAAGCTATTGGACTCTCCTCCGGAGAGTGAGACTCGTATAACGGTCTCTCCTCAATTTTATTTCCTCAAAAAAAAAACAAACAGCTGTGGAGTATGGTAGGCAGAAGCTGAGTTTTGCACAACATGCTTTCCCATAGTGAACAGAACCAAGGTTTATTTAGTTAACCTAATTTTCTGGGTTCGTTAGGCAAAAATGGTTGGTAAGTTACAGTTGAACACTGTAGATTGTTCAAACACAGGTAGTGACTGGCTCAAATAACACCCAATGGTGTGGCTGAATGGGGACTTAGACCTGTGTTTCCTCAGTCCTTTGAAGAGGTCAGTGCATAAAAGGGAATCAATATCTCTCCTCTATATGTTTGCAATTATTCTAGTCCTTGTTCTACTCCAATCAATTCCACAACTTTGGGAGAATACAAGAAGAGATAGATGATAATTGGCTTTACAAATACCTCCTTTCCACACTCCTCCCTCCATCCCTTTTGAACTTCAGCTTGTATAAGTCTATTAAAAAAACAACAACAACTGCATGGCCATTGCCTTTGGGAGAATTCTGTCATCCCCATCCCATGTCCAAACTATCAAGAGGATTAAACATTCTTTAGAACTAGTTGCATAAGCACTAAGAAACACAAGAGACTTAATGGATCTGACCCGAGGGCCTATTCTGCTAACAGCCAATTTTTGTGAGCTGTTGGGAGCTAACAGACTAAACTCAGTGGGATCCTACTTCTGCATAAGCAGCCTTCTCCAACTCAGCACTTTCAGGTGTGCTGGATGACAACTACCCAATCAATACTGTTGGACATTATAGAAGTTGAAATCTAACACAGTACTGTAACGCCTAAAAAGTTTAGCCTTGCCTTATAAAAACTACATGTCAGATTTGATGATACTGTTTGCTATTTTCTGCATCTTTCCCAGTTATGTCTTGACCATTTACTGAACTGCATTGATATTAATTCCTTCCCTTTCAAAGTTTGTGCTACTTTGGAAATAATTTAAATGGACTGCATTTGTTAGCTTTTTTTTTTTTAAGAAAAATACTATCTCATTATAGGATACAAATGGGATGGTGTTAAAACACTATCTATGAATCAATACCCTCCATGAATCAACAGACCTTTGCATTCCTAACACACCGAGATAAGGCTGCAACTGAAAACACTTGAAAAGCTTTCTCTTCCCTATAGCAACAACTACCTCTCACATTCACACTTTTGTGACTTCACTCTCCTTTTCTTGGTTATTTGAAGTGTATTTCTCTAATATAGAGAAAAAAAAATATCAACTTGGTTTTAAAAGTAACAAATACAGGTTCAGTTATTCTGCAACAAGATTACATTTTTTTCCAACTCCAAATTTATTATAAAAGACTGCTGAGGCATGTTTGTATTATATTTGTAGCAACATACTTGTAAAGATCTGTAACCCTTAAACATATTTTTATTTACTTATTTCGCACATTTATATAACTGCCCATCTCACAAACACGTGACTCATGGACTTATTTATGCATAGATTGTTTATCTGCTATTCCTAAAAGGTTGGGATCATTATTTTTCACACTGAATGAGTAAAAATATCTCAAACTCTTATCACAGTACCTGGACATGTGTAATTAAAACATAAGAGCACCTAAATTCATATCAGATCACTTTAGATAATTTGATCTTAACAGTCTTGAAAACATAAAGTTGCAAAATTCAGTGCTTAAATTATCTTGATTTTGATCCTTTCACACATATATTAAGATTTTGGTTGTTTACTGCTTTAAGCCTTAGCAACCCATGATCCTCTAATGTAAGTGAACAAAAGGCTATTCTCAGAAGCACAGTATAACTGGTAAACTATAGTCTGGCAACATCTGGATTAACTGAACCCAGATGAATGCAGCACTATATAGGCATCCAGAGGAGGAGTAACCAAATATGCCCCTTACATACTTGCATGCAATATCACAAGAGAAGTACAAAAGTGTGGAACATGCATAGGTAGTCAGTTAATAAAAGAGAAAAAGTGACACTATGCTGTTTTGATGTAAAGCTTGTCTAAGCACATGATTTCTTATTGTAAGTTTGTCTTGATTAAGAATCAGATTTCATAAGAATCTACCTTCTCCCACCTGCTACTATTAAATCTGTCTGCAGTCTTAAGGAATGATTCCTGCATCTCGTTAAGCGACAACATGGATTGACTCAGACAATGTTGTTGTCTGAATCAATCCATGTACACCCACACAACTACTTGTTTGACTTATATGCTGCCTTTCAATCAGGAACTCAAGGGAACATATACATACTGGTTTGTTCAACAATTCATGGGCCAACATCACCCAAAATTGTTGTGCCGTGCTATGCATATTCAATTTGGATTTGTTCCTGAATAAGCAGGCATATGACATAGATGGAATTTCCCTAGAATGTCCAGGGTATAGTATCAAACCTTTTCTGCATGAAACTTGGATTTTGCATTTTCCATCTGAAATCACACACAATTCCTTTAGCCCAACTGAAAAATTACTCACCTGAATACCATTATATAAGAAGCCCTATTTTTAATTACGGTTTAAAGAACATAGTTGCAATATACATATAAAACATTTCTTAATAAAAAACCAGAATCAGTATCGACCCACATGCAAGTTCAAAAAAGAGATCCCTGCCTTCCAATTAAAGGAAAGCAGTGAAAGTCCAGGGACAGAAGGAAAAAGCACTCCTCTCCCCTGCTCCCCAAAAGCTTGCACAGAGCCATTCCATTCCTTTTGTCAGAGCAAAAAGATGATTCCTTACACCAGTGTTGTCCAAACTTGGCCACTTTAAGATGAGTGGACTTCAACTCCCAGAATTCCCCAGCCAGCCAAAGTGGCCAAGTTTGGACAACACTGCCTTACACCGTATTTTCAGGCCTTAAATCCTACCGTCCAACCCGCAACCGACCCCCTTTCCCCACTCCAGCTTCATTTTACACCTGAGTCAACGGGCTTAGACCTCCTGTGCTCATCTGGGCCACCTCCACGCCCGGGCCCCACACCAACCACCCCGGGCAGCAGCAGATGCTTCTTAATCTTGGGAGCCATTTCTATGGGACTGCAGCAGGAGGCCTGCTTCCACCCAAGCTCTTTCTGCAAGACCCGGAGAAATCTCTCCCACCCAGGCCGGCCGGCCTACAGCTTCAGCAGGAGTTTTCCATATCGCCCCCTTTAACCCAGGCCGGCTGCGCGAACCAGGCGAAGCCTCCCACCTTTCTCTCCAGCATCATAGCCCGGCCAGACCGCTTAGGTGCCCGCACGTTTCCCCTCTGACGCCCCACGCGAGGGCCCAAACCTGTCTCAATTCTGCCTACCCTCCAGCAAATAAATGGATGGCGGTATCTTTCCAGCTCATTCTTTCTCATTCTTCTCCCCAGCGGTCGGGAGGACGGGAGATGGTGTCGGGCACTTCCTTCCTCTGTGATTGCTTAATGGTGCAATAGCGGCGGGCGAGTCCCTGTGAGCGCCATCTATTGGGCAAGGAACTAATTGTCACTGAGGAGAGCGGCAGAGGCCGGTTCGGGGAGGGGAAGGGCCCGCTCGCGTTGAGTGGGATTAAGCTTTACGCGGAGTGGCAGAGGCTTCAAAGGAGGAGCTTGCTGCAGTTGGTCTCAGCAAAAGCTAAATATTTTGTTTCATTTGTTTTTATTTATTTAAATTTATTGGCCGCCCAATTCCAGTCGACTACTAAATACAGCCGAACCTGGTTATTCTTCGGATGGGCGATCATGGGGAACTTCAGAACTACCACCAGGGAAGAAAACCCTGAAAGACGGCAGTGGCAAAGCACATCTCTGCGGTTACCAACATAAGTCGATGTGCCCAGGCGGTCACCAGAAGCGGAGACCGACTTCTCGGATGCTTTACTTAAGAAGGGGCTGCTACGCACTGCTGCTCTGTTTGCATGCTTTATCACAGTGTTGTCCAAACTTGGCCACTTTAAGATGAGGGGACTTCAACTCCCCTCATCTTAAAGTGGCCAAGTTTGGACAACACTGCTTTATCAGGACGTTTCTGCTACCGACCTTGAGCAGCGGTGCAACTCTCTTCCAGCTGGGTGGCCTCCAAGTGCCCGGATTGCCATTTGTGGATTGTTGCCTAACACCAGTTATGGGAGACGTAGTAATGGATGATCTACCATTGTGCGCATTGCAGACCAAGCACGGTAACACTCCCCCAAATACATGTATTTTCCCCTTAGATATTATTTCACAAATGCTGGACACACATGTAGTAACACCTCCCTGGCTTGGCACTTGAGGCATATTTTCTCTGGCAGCTTCAACTTCCAAAAAGTGGGAGGCAGCACAGCACTATGTCTTCCCTGCAAGAGAGGGCGTTGTAAGACAGTCCTCTTGCCAGTCCCGCCCCTTCCTTTAAATCAGAGATGGCTCTGGCGGGAGGTAGGCAGCCGGCTGATTGCTGCTCAGGCTGTTCCAGTGTGAATTTCACTAAGTGGAAGCTGCGGAATTGCAAGACCTCGAACATTTGGGGCCTGAGCATCATCTCTGTATTCCATGTTATGAAGTCTCGGAAGAGTGCACCTTTCCTGACCAATTGAGCCTGGGACTGTACTTAGCAAAATCATCCCTGGCCACCTGTGAATGAAGATTCTCCATTATAATTCACTAACTGTCACTCAGCCTCCCTTAGACATCCACTGAGGTGTGTGTGACCAGCGCAGACCACTTGCTGTGCTTCTCAGTAATGGTCTTTTGGGATTGCTGGAGATGCAGTTCAATGGCTGTATCTCACAACATTGTGTGGGGAACACACACTCCTTTCAGTGAGATATTACCCGTTCTGGGACCCTTGGGAGGCTACTGTGACACTAAATGACACAGCACACAAATAACTCCTTGTTAGCCTCTTATTTTGTGATTGGTTGCAATAAAGCAAACTCTGATTCAGTACTAAATAACTGACCTCACATGGAACAATTCTTCAACACTTGGGAAGGCATCCAAGTATACACTACCTCAAATCCGATACACAGAACACAGCGCCATTTGTGTCCCACAGTCACTAGTCACCAGAGCCATTTGTAACGAAGGGCAAAGGACAGTCATGGATAGTAGATGAATACCTTGAGACTGAACAAAAACAATGTAGCCATCAGCTGAGTACCTGGGATAAAAACATAATCATCATGCAATGCACCAACTACAGATAATCCTTGGGTTTCGACTGCTTGTTCAGTGACCAAAGTTATGACAGCGCTGAACGAGCGGGACTTAAAACCGGTCCATGAAGTTGTGGCCATTGCAGTATCCTGCGGTCGTGTGATGGACATTTGCAACCTTCCCTGCCAGCTTCCCACAAGCAAAGTTAATGGGGAAGCCAGCAGGAGGTCGCAAGCCTGTTCCCACAACTTCTTTGCCCACCCATCTGCCTGCATTCTGTAGCACCTGCCTGCAGCACCCATCTGCCCACACACCCAGCTGTAATACTTGCCCACCCCCCATGCGCCATAGTGTCCACCTGTGGCACCTGCCCCCTTGCCCAGTGACCTGCTTCCCTGGGACCTTGTTTTCCTCCTGTGGCCCCCTGTCCAGGTCCCATTATTGGATATGAACAAGGGACTGCAACTAGTGTGTTTTCTTGCACCAGTAAGATATCATTTGCAGTGGAATGCACTTTGCTTTTCTGTGGCCATCTTGGCACATGCCATGCCCCTCCATTACTTGTTTTCACCTGTGGCTCCCTTGAAATATCTTAGGGCCCCTAGAAGGCCATATGGCCCTGGTTGAGAACTGCTGCTCTAGACTAGGAGTTGCAACATGCCTGCAGTTTCAATTTTAAGCACATTTCTCCTTTTTAGAGAGGCGCAGGGTTAACATCTGCAGCAGTGGGAGTCCAGCTCATATTATTGGACAGGAAGACAAAGGACAACAGATAGAACCCAGCTGCCTACAGCAGATTGCTCAGCTACCATTGCACAACAGAATAATTTTCCTAGTGAGCAACCCACCACACCTGCTTGACATGTTGTCAAAAGCTGTCTACCAAGTGTCAAGGCCAACTATACAACAAGCCAGCTTCAAATCATGTTAGTCAGAAGTAGCTAGAAAGTAGACAAGTTTAAGGAAAACAGATGGCTTTTGAAATTTGTAGCCCAGGGTAAATCTCAAAAGTGGAAGAGAGTTCCTAGAAGCCTATTGATATCAACCATTAACAGACAGAGAGACCTAAATCCTATTTGCAAGCCAATCAGAACCAAACAAAAGCCCAGAAAGAAAACAAATAGCCCAGAAGAGAAAGACAGACTAGCTCTTTTGTTGTTGTGAATTAGGAATCAAATATCATTCAAGACTTTTTAAAGCCCTGCAGAAGAATTCCACTGCCTCAGTTGTAATCAGATCTTTTTTAAAGAAACTGGGATGAGACAAGGAGCACATCAATGAAATGTGTGGGAGAATGCTTCCAAATAAAGATTTGCTGTACAATCACTCTGCTGCCTCACTGTCCGGGGATAGAGGAGGTCAGGAACTTTTAGAGACTTTTAGTGACTATTATGCAGCTCTCTTATTTTCTGCTTAATACTCTTCTGGGCAGGAAAAAAAAAGTCTAATTCCTTATTAGTAAAATCTGCCTTTTAGCTGAGCTCAGCATCTCCAAGTATCCAAAATGGACACACGTATGCAAACATTTTGCATGATGTGGAAAGAGTTTGCCATGGTTGTCTTCTGGGATGTTCATCTGGGCAGAGGAAGCAGCTGGCTGAAACCAGTTTGAGGGGAACCAAGTGCCTGAAGAATGGTGGACACATTCAAGAAGATGCTGGATAGCTATCTATCAGGCTTATTTTGGATTTCTGCACTGAGAAAGGAATTGGCCCCTTCAAACTCTACGATTCTAGACTACAATTTTGGCTTGCACACACAGGTTAGGAAATAAGGTGCGATATATAACCCCATGCCTTATGTACTGAAACCCACAAACATTTGGGAAACTAATAATTAGATTACACGAGAGTCCCAGAGAAGAATCTTTTGCTACCTATTATCTCATTTTTCTCTCTGTCTCTTTTCAGTTAGACTTGTATGAATTGCACCTTTCTTCATGGGAAATCTGTGCTGTACCTCTGACCCATGTCCTCTTTTAAAAGGCCATTTTTATTATAAAGTAAGGTTAAGCATCTATGGCTTCTAAAATTAATAAAGAATTAGTTACACCAGGGCAGGTGGAGTAAAATCCTCTCAAGTTTTAAGCTGTAAGAACATCACAGAGCAAATAGTCAGGAACCTGTCTTTGCTTTAAATGTAAGAAGCAATGGGACTTATACAAATGAAGCAACAGCACATTCATTCATTCATTCATTCATTTAGCATTCACATTTCTATAGTCGCTCAACTCCTCAATACCCAAATGGGCATCAACAAAGGAAATCCAAATATAATAAAATTCACTGTTGTGTTTTGACAGTTTTCTCCAACCTGATGCTATCCAGATGTATTGGATGATAGAAGAGATAGGCAGACTTTTGTGGGCATATGTTTGGAAGCGAGACAAGGACTATGTTGGATGTAGCAAAGATGCAAAGTGGTTGGGGCCCAGCTTTTCTGGGTGTTCTTGGGTTGTGGGGATGGGAATTTGAAAGGCTTTCCTTGTCTAAACTATGTTAAACCTATTTTAGAATGTACACAAAAATGTCATGGGCCTCCCATTTCAAAATAGAACAAAATTGTTCTGTGGTCAGAGTGGGCTCCAAAGTGTTCAGAGAGAGGAAGGAAAGATGGGCTACTGGAGATATTTGCAGCTTGGAGCAACAGGATGGCCAAATCTGAAATATTCTATAATTCCCAATCCAACTGCATGTCTGAAGGGTTCCCGGTTGGGGAAGAAACATAAGGGATCAAAACATGGAAGAAGTTGATTTTTACACTTGTGAAAGTCATTGGGAAATATTCAGACACTGAAAATGGGAGAAAAGGTTGGAAGATATCAGATTTAGGTATTCCGTCCCATTTTCTTCTAGTCCAGTTTGAATCTCTCTGAGACGCTTTTCTGTATTTTTTTTTTTTTAAATGAGGAATTGTAACTGTAACAGAGTGTCACATGTAGTTTTTCTTAATCCTTTTAAAAAGGCAATACTTAATAATTTCAAATAAAAATCACCCTTTGTACGCTCTAAATAGAGCATTCAGCTCTGATTTAGATACTAAGTTAGTTCTGTTTCTCCTTATGAGCACAAGCAGCAACCAATTACAGGATTTTAAACATTTAATTGTATAAATTGGACGTGCCTCAAACATCTCTAAATGGGTTTTGAATGCTTTAAATGCTGAACAAAGTAAAATTCTGTGCAGTATAATATAAATATCATGTGATACTCTGTTTCTTATGAAGTGTATTTCCTCTAAATTAGAGGAAGCACACTGATCATACATACTTTTCTTATTCCAACTTTAAAAACATCCTGCAAGCCAGCATCTCAGATAATAGGGATCTCCATAATCCAACCATTAACATATAGCTGACATTTTTCTTTCATTTTCCTGTGTCCTAGATGGTCCTTCCAAAAAGTTCTAAAGAAACACAAATAGTTTAATAAAGCTAAACTGAGCCATTGTAGGCCTCATCCAGCCTTCCATTTTAATGTCCTTTTCTCCCATCCTTAAGTCATCAGAAAAGTATGTTGACATAAATTGTACTGCCCTATAACTGAGCTTTACCACATCTCAGCAATGAGGTTGAGAAGCATGGCCATATTTACAGTTTTTTTGCAGAACAGTATCAAGAGAGCAGTTGTTTGATCCCCTGCCATTTTTTCCCTTTCCATCCAGTATCACTTATTGCCAGGTAAAAACACCCTGTAGGAGAAAGATGGGAGATAGAGTGTTTCAGAGTAATGCCTTTTTAAATAGTTCAGGTTATGGGAATATTGTTCTCTCTTGATATCCTAGAAGATCAAGAGATCAATTCTCTCGTAGCTAGAGAGAAAAGCTGATAGCTTGGGGACACTGGATATTCTTTGCTGCAACTGATCAAGGTATTTTGTGGAAAATCTAAAAAGGGGGGGGGGAACCCAGTAACATTTGTTCCCCTCTTCTCATTGGCTGGCTATAGGCTATAAGCCTGGAAGGGAGAAGGTGTGGCAGGTATTGGGAGCCATGCAACAGCACAGCATAAATTATTATGGTGAGGAGGATTATGTAGGAACTACATTGAAATCCAGAGTTTCTCAGGGTCAAGAGATGTCACTTACATCAATAATCAACAGTTAGCCAGCTCCAAGGTTGAAAAATACAAGTCAAAAAATCTGTTAAGCTATAGGAAAGGTGGGAAAAACAAATGCTTGCAGTGGATAAGATGGGGACTTCACACTCATGTTGTCAAAGGGCAAACAACTGTTTATAGTGGTTTGTTTATAGTAGTATGCAATACAGATTCTTTGGAGTCCTTGGGGTTCTCTGAGCTTGGTTCTTTTCTTGCAAATGTTTCATTACCTGGCTAGGTAACATCTTCAGTGCTTTTTGCCTCCATTGATACAGATTCTTATTTAATCTTTAATTTAATCTTGCTTTGTCAAGTGCCTGGGAAATATCTTCTGATTTCAGATCAGGAAGCCTGACAGATGAAAGCAGCAGTCATGTGGAACTGACCTTATTCATCTATTAGATGCACAGTATTTTTTGAGCTAAGGGCCACACTTGCTGTTTGACTGGTGTATCAGGAATCACTCTACAAAAATGGGTGCATCTGGGACACATTATGGTTGGTTTATACTTGGTGTTCTGTTCTTCTGGTCAGTTCTGTTCTTTCTTCTGTGTATTATTTTTATTTGTAAGTTACCCAGAATCATCAAGGAGTTAGCTGGCCTCAACATTTGATTAAATAACAAACTATATTGGGTTTCATTTCATTTAAATTCAATTAAGGTTGAATTAAATACAGTTTAATGAAATATCAATTAATGAAATATTCCCCATGTATTGAATAAAGTTCTCTTTATTGCCCTCTAGGTGCAACTCTTGGCACCTAGAGGGCTACAGTCAAGGCTTCTGAGGGTTGTGGGTTGCACTCTTTGGTCTTATAACAACTTCACTCACAATAATTCTCAGCTGTACTTGTCAAGCTTCACACTCTGCCTGATTGTAAATCACAGGTCTCCAGACATCAGCTCTCAGCTAGATTTGGTGAAACACTTTCATACAGAGTATGGCTAATCTTTCTTGCAGACAAGATTGAAGACTAAACTGATTACCCACTGAAGTACAATGAAGGCAGAGACATCATCTACAGTATTAATGCTGTACAGTATAAACTCTAGGCCCTTCTGAATGACTAGATAATTGCCTATTGGCTTTATGGGTTGGAAGGTATATGCAACATGTTTGCACAGCAGCACTTTCTAGCCTGGGAACCATGGGTTTCTGCTGTCCTGTTTCAGGCCGAGCACATATGCTGAACTGATTTGTTAGAACTTATTAATCAGTGGTTATAGGTAGTGAATTGGCAAGTGCAAATGTATGCACACTCAGTGTTTACAACTGAGTCCAACGCTAAGTTAGAGCACAAGAAAGTGTAATCCAGGATAGTCCACAGAGTCAGGCATCATAGAGCTTAATTAGCTGGTCCAGCATCAAAGAGCCAAAGTTCAAACAAGATTCAGGAATGTGAGAACATGAAGCTGAGGTTTGGTGCAGTTGTTTCCAATGAAGAAACTGGCCACTGATGGTTGCTCCAATATTGGCTTGCCATAGATGTGTCTGAATTATGGTGTTGATGCTTTTGTTTCTCAAGGAGCTCAGCAGACCATCTCTGATCAGCTGTTTGGAGTTCTTGAGCTGTGGGGCCATTTTGGATTGGATCTCCATCAGCTGATTCATTCTTCACCTGCTCCAGATGAATGCTGGTAGAGTCAGCCTGAGGTGGCTGATTCCTCCCTGAATACTGAGGTTGACTTTCTGTGATTAGAGTCTTCTCCACCTGTGCCTCCTCCACCAGCATCAGCCCTTACAGCTTCAGCTTTTACAATATTTCTATATAAGCATGATCTACAACAACATAAAGGAAAACACTCAGGTCCAAACTCACAAGTCCCTGAGGAATGGCAGAAGATGTCCTTTCTCTATGCTGATATACATACATATATTATATATATACATACATACATACTATATCACATTTATATAGCTCCCCATCTCACACAAGGCAACTCTGGGCGGCATACAATTAAATAAAATAACAATCATTATAAAAGATTAAAAAAGTGATTATTAAAATACAACATCATCAACAGTTTAAAAATGTGAATGTATTTAAGAGCGTCAAATCTCTTTAGTGTTATAATGGTCATCTTGCTTTTGAGAAGAGATTGCATTTGGGAAGAATCAATCATATTTCTCTGAACACGTGATGACATTTGTGATGATGTTACTAATCTAGAAGGGTTGGATTTCTGCACTTTCCATAAAGAACTGAGAAAACGGGGGGGGGGGGGGAAGCAAAATAGAACATTTTTTTTTTTTCATTTGAATGTATCAGCTTATAGATAAATTTCAGGAACCTGGCATAAGTCAACTTGATTTTATTATTAGTGATTAGAATGTTTAGGTTATGTAGGTATAGATCATTACTATCTGACCTTATGGATAGGGATATTTTTGTACCTGTATAATATACAGATCAGTTAAGAATAAAGATGATTAGAACTAATTAAATAAAACATAGCCACTAGCAAAACTCTAGTGCTCCATTAGGTATCTATCAACATATTTTTTTAATCAACTCACAAGGATGCAATAGGCCTTTGCTAGTTTTTCAATGTGATTTAAATGAGACTCAAGGTGAGGCTTTTTATGCTGGAAAATACCTGTCAACTCTTTGAGGTAGGCCAGATCAGGGAACAGACACCACAAGGACTACTGGATCTCTAATTTTTGTTACAGGGTGGAATCTTGAAAGCCTGTCAGAGTTTCCTTCTCCCCCTCTTATACCAAACAGAATCAAGGAGGGTTTATTTTGAGTTTCTTTCTCATGCTCTTTCCACTCCCAGGATGAGTTATCACTTACCTTCTCACAGTGATTCTTGCATTCTTCACAAGACCTTTCATCAGTAGCTATGATAATGAAAGCATCTTTTAACATGCAGGTCCTCATATGGATTTGCTTCTTACAGGGTCTAGAGTTGCCGAATCTGTATATGAATTTAAGGTGAGATATGTTATGTGAGCAGCTTCTGTTGTTGGAAATAGCGTACCATGTTTCAATTACATTATAAGAATCAACAAAATGTTTCAATCAAGAACTACATTTCAGAAAATAGGTACTGAAGAGTATCCTGACACACAAATGATTTTTTGTCTTCTGCAAGTTGTTAACATCCAGTCATTTCTAGGAAATGGGATAATAAAAAACTCGTGTGGTGCAGGGAAATAAACATGATTGCATTTGCTTTATAAATCTTAATATATTCAAATTAAATTATGTGAATGTATGCCTTTGAAAAAAATGGATGTAAATCTATTTCTTCTTGCTATTTATTTCAAATGTACCTCAGTGGAATTTAAAAAAAAAATTGGGGCAACTACTGCTTTTCCCTGCAAGTTTCAGTGCTGACAGAAAACCTGGAAGTGTTACATTCTGGAGATGTTACAGTAGCGTTAATCCATGAATGAAAACAACCAAATAATCAGAGCATATATACATTTTCTGTTTTGCTGGTGGACTTCAACCCACCAATTATAATTAAATCGTTTTGACTAGTAAATTATTTAGTTTTTACTCTCTCTGTAGCTTATAGTACACAATTAACAAATATGAAAATTATAGTTTATCAACACCAATTTATAGGGAAGCTCATAGGAAACAAAAAAATTAAGTACAATTATTTGTACATAGTAATGCTATAGTGTCAACCCTCAAAATATTTTAATGTACACACACTGTTATTGTGTACACACACACACATTTGTGTGTGTGTGATCTAGCATTTCAGTGGAAACCTTTAAAAGTATTAAATAAATGTTTTCATGGGGTAAGAGGCTGATTTCTAATAATTCGTGGTCTTATCATTTATCAGCTATACTCAGGAAGATGTACTTTAACTCCCTGATTTCTAAGGTGTAAGATAGGTTTTCCCCCAAAAAATATGGAAGATCACATGTTGATGTGTTTTCTGAATGATAATTTGATCTACCAGCCATTTTAATATAGTCCTGAAACTATTTTAGTATGTCTATGTGCTTTCCTGATATATGGCAATTCCAATCTATGACTACAATAAACTTGGTCTTAGAATGATATGATGGGGCTGGATTAAAATTTCACTTTTTGAGAGAGAAAAAAATGTATTTTTGAGGTTCTTTGGCCAAGTCCACATTCTTTTGATGCAGGAGTCTCAGTGAGAAATGAAATACTGTTTTATTGTGCCTCTTTTATAATTCATAGAAGTAAAAAATGCTATTTCAGATTTCTGTAGAGAGTTCACTTTGAGATACTAAACTGCCATACATAAATCCAGTGGTTCCTAATTTGAGCTGTCACATTTCCTGACAAGTAGAGAATTACTTCCAGGTACATTTGCACTTTGCTATAAGTCAGATGGTCATTAATCTTCACATGGAGAGTTAATCCCACTTCTATATACAGTCACTTCTTGCAACTGCTTTAGGTAGTTGGAAGCAAACCACTTGAGCAATGGGAAAGATTACTGTCCAACACATAACTTGCTAAGGTTCAACCTCTCTTTTCCAAATGCAAGTTATTTAATGGCTGCTCATGCTGGGCAAATGAAAACAAACCAAATCAAATTCTTTATTAAATTGTGTGTGTGTGTGTATCAACATCTCTTGAATTAAATAAATGTAAAAATATATGTTGATTTATATCAAGATCATGCTATTGAATTTCTCTGCAAAAGCAGAAGCCTCTTCTAATCCTTTTAGGGAGCTACGTGTGTAAAAGTCTTTTTGGAACTCCTGTTCCTTCCTCTTCTGATACTTCCAGGCAGATGCACGTACCTCTGAGACTTTCAGGAAACTGTTGTTCAGAAGCCTTTTCAGCTACTGGAACTGCAGTGCAAAGTGCCTCAATGGGGAGAATTGCATCACCTCTGATGTGAAGCATTCACTGAAGCAAGGCCAAGCCACTTGTGCAGGCCAATGTGTACACACAACTTTTGTTGGCAGGGATAGGGGAGAAGAATGTAGGAAGAGTTGTGCAAGGGAAGGTATAACTATGTGCACAAGACTCTACAAATAATAGGCTTGGTAGATCCCTATCTAAAATGGCATACAGTGCAATAACAGACATAAAGGAAACAGTGGAAGGAGGATATAAATTAAAGCAGTAAACAGAGAAAAAAATGTAGAATTATTTCAAGTATACATTATTTCAGCTTATTATTTATGGTAAAGTATCTTAGTGAGATGCAACTTTCTGAACTCTTACTGGAAAAAGGTGAACCTGAGAAGAAATTGGCATAATTTCTTATTCCTTTTGGTGAAGTCAGTGGATGAAACCTTTTATTTACAGGGTAATAGCATATTACAGCTGTTTCTCTACTTTTTAATAATATTATAAATCAAATATGTATGATAACATTTTGCAAGGAATGTTTTATGGTATCATGTTTTAAATCTCTCTTTGTGTGCTTAATAACCTTATGAGTCACAAATCAGGATCCGATATTTCTAATTTTTTCATATTGTGACTATTTTAAAGGTGGCAAGTTATATATTAGCTCAGTATTTATACTGCACATCCTATGTAGAATGGAAACCTTGATGTAAGATCAGTTCACATACAAACATTTAGGGATTAATGAGGTATTTTCAGACACCACTTTTGTCAGACATGCAGAAGACATCTGGATTTTTATGTGTTTTTACTGGATTTTTAGCTGTTTCTTCACCTGGCTTACCTTGAAGGGCTGGCGTCTCTGTGGATATCGAAACAGTTAATTCAAATATAAAGCAAATGAAATATTTAGGGAAACCAGTTTTTTATGCCATAGCACATATCAGAATCTAGCCAGCCTTGGCTGATATTGAAAAAACTGAACAGTGTTGGACCTGGTTAGTACGTCAACCTCCTAAGGCTGAAGGCTAGACTGAGATGTCAAAAAAAAAAAAAAAAAAACCCTCCATAAAAGAAGGCAATGACAAGCTCTGTATTATTGCCAAGATAACTGAGATGATCAAGTTCAACTTGAGAAAGACTTTTCCTTTTCCCTTACCAGTTTTATATAGTTACAAATGCTTGTAACTTGCCCTAGTTGTGCATAATTGGGAGAGATGAAGGCACAATGCAAAATCAGATAAAAGTGCAAATAGTTTCAGATCACCTGTTGTATTTAAAAGTTAATATCAACTACCAGAATTGAAATACAATGATTAAAGAGCATTATATATTTATTTTTTTATATTGTTAAATGTATTCCGTGCCCAAGGCAATTTATAATGAAAAGAAAAGAAATCATAAAACATGAGAACAAAATCAATACAATTAAAATCAATACAATTAAAATCAGTACAATTAAAATCAATTGATAGAACCACAGTAAAAGAAGCATTTTTGCCATTTTCATAAATACTGGGGGGGGGGGGGCTAATAGGAGAACATTCCATAGCCTTTGAACCCCACAAAGTGGGGGGGACGCCCTATCCTGTAAATCAGAGAGCTGAGCTTCTAGCAGCAGAGGTATATTTAATAGGGCCCCTCCTGTTGATTTAAGTAATCTGGCAGGTTCAGGTAGGAGAGGCAGTCACTCAGCTAATCAAGATTAACACCAAAACTATGCCTAATAGGCAATTGACAGCATAGGCATCATATGAACTCTGTATCTTGCACCCATTAGTAGCCCGGCTGTCCCATTCTACACCAAATGCAGTTTCCAAATTTTTCAAGGATAACCCCACATATGACCAAACATCCCACAATGGTGTGATTGGGTTCTTTTAGAACTGGATGTGTATTTAGGTTACAAGGATGGCAATTAACAGAGAGAAACCAAGACAGTGGAGGCTTTTATGCTTCTTCTTTACTATATTCAGCAAAACTATTTACAGTAGGTATTTACAACAAGATCCTGGCTTCCACCCAGTGTTAGGTTTCTTCTTAAGTTTCTCTCCCAGAGGCTATTCCCCTCTAACTCTTCTTCTAAATGCTCAACCTTCTCCTCCTTCACTCCATCTCCTCCTACTTCTCCAGATTATCAAGAGAGTGTAAGGGAAGGAATGTGCTGGATTTATGAATCAGTGTGCTCAGAGCTGTTCACCTCTTTTCCTTGGATCTGCTCAGCTGGTCATTGTCTGCGTTTCCTCTGCTGGGAGATGAACCTTTGCCAAAGACTTCAACTCTTTGTCTGTAGCCAGCCACCTCCCTCCTTCCCATCTTGGGTGAAGATTCTGTTTCTTGGGACTTTGCTTCTCTTTTTCCAGGGTAGCCACCGTTGACTTTCCTTCTCTCTCTCTGACCCAGGAACCAACCAGTGCTCTGCACACTCACATCACTGCACACTCTCCAACTTTTCTCTCCAGTCTCTCCCTTCTACAACAGTCTTTGTAGTTCACATTTTTTCTCCTAATTTCTTGTGCAGAGTCCAGGCCACGTGTAGCCTCTGCGAACCTGGAATGTAGCCCCAGAGCTCTTGCACTGAGCTATAATGTTTTAATATGAATTTATTTATTCATTTAGAAAAGTTATATGCCTTCCCTTCTTAAATACATAGCTCTGGGTGACTAACAACCAATTTACAAAAAGCAATCTAAAAGGAACCCCCATAACCAAACAAAGTTAAAATAATGCAAAATAAAATGAAGTTAGCATGTAACAAATGTGCAAAATAGACACATGTATATTAGGCTCCCCTAACACCCTGGCCCTAACACCTAAGGAAAAAGCCAGATCTTAATAGCTTTCTGGAAGGCCAAGAAGGTTAAGCCCCTCTGAATCTTGGTGAGGAGTCTACTCTATAGGGTTAGGGTGAAGGCACATCTCTTCAGTCCCACATAATGACACTATAAGAAAGGAAAATGATTGAACAAAGAAGGAGAAATCAAATGATCTTTATTCAAAGTTTTTATTATATAAAATAGAATTTAGCTTGTCCTGGCCTCAGCCTTTTCTTTCTCTGGCTTTGCCTATTAGTTGAAATATTGTCCCCAGTATAGGACTCAAGGCTAAGTGCTGCCTGTAGCCCCCCGCCAACATACACATTGCTTGACTACTGTATAGACATTACAACAAAGGCAGGCAGTCGTTTTGCAACTAAAGGCAAGCTTTTATTGATTTTGTTTTTCAGTGGCTGAGAGCCACAGAGTGTGGATTAGTGATATGATTATTTCATTGGAGGAAGGGTTGGAGTTGGCAATTTTGGCATATTTTTCTCAAGTCGTTTTATTTATTTTTTAAGTAAGCAATTATTCAGTAATTTTCCAATGAATTTTTGTGGAATTAACTTGGAGGGCTCTCGAAGTCACAAAACTGTGGCTTAACAGCCACAGTTTATCCACCCTGACTACATAAAAACACACACAGAGAGTTATGGTTCACTTTTAATCAAATGTGTATTTAAATTTATCTCTTTAGGAGAAAATGTTTAATTCCCACTTGATTAAACAGTGCCACCATATTTTTAATGTGGCAAAAAACACGAAGTATGCCATTAAGCTTTTAGTTTTAGGACACACTGTTATGGCACTGGAAAAAAAAAAAATTAGTCGAAAGATGAATTCCATTTAGTCCTTAACTAGTTGTCCTAGCCACTGAAACATACTTTTGGTCATGAGAAAGCCAAATATTCCCAACTTCTTATGAAAACCAGCAATATAGTATCGATCCTTGCTTAAGGGTGCCAAACACATATGGTCTTGCCAGCATCTATTTTGCAATCCTTCAGAACTCATGAGAGTGGAATAGTGAACTAAAATAAATAAGTAAGTAAGTAAGTTTCTTTTTTTTACATTACTTTTTGTTTTTGAAATGCTGCTGCAGAGTTAAAGGACTTCATATGTTCATTAAGCTTCTCAAAGGCCTAAGGCAGTGTTGTTCAAACTTGGCCACTTTAAGATGAGTGGACTTCCATTCCCAGAATTCTGGGAGTGGAAGTCCACCCATCTTAAAGTGGCCAAGTTTGGACAACACTGGCCTAAGGCATCCATTTCAACACCTAAAATCTTTGAACCCCTATACCCATTTTTGAAGCATAGTCCCTGCACCAAAGAAGACTGCACTTTTGATTTTTTTTAAAAAAAATCTATATTTTAATAGATATTTAAGAACACAGTCAACAAGAAAAACAAAAATTGTTTTTTGTTGCTGCTGCTGCTGTTATTATTTTATCCTTTACACACACCCCCAAAAAACTCTACAACACAGTTTCATCTTTGATATAGCTGCATTTCAAAGTCAATTCTTCATGTTGTAACACAAGCAGTGCTGTGTTATTTGAGCATATTGCCAATTGTAAGAGATTAGGGGAAATAATGAAATTGGTCCCATACTATGATGAGGCAGTATTTAATCCCATACGAAACACATTTCCATTCTGATGGCATTCTTGTTGGATGGGTTATCAGGCAAAGAAAGTGAAGAGGAAAAGAAGATCTCACATGTGGGGAAAGTCCTTCAACGGCAACTTCCAAACAGAATGTGAGGGAAAATGTATATTCTATAATTCTGTGGTTCTGTCAGTCCTTCGAGATAGACTGGACTTGAACACCAGTCATGAATACTAAAACCACTTTTATTACAGGGTTACAGTAATAGAATTTATTTATTTATTTATTTATTTATTTATTTGTTTGTTTCATTCGATTTATTGTCCGCCCATCTCCCCCCAATGGGGAACTCTGGGCGGCTCACAAAGTACATATTATACAATTACAATTCTACACTTAATTACGTTATGTGACCGGCAAGGGTCCCTAGGGGGTCATCCGGGCTTTTTCCTCCTCCATAGATCTTCCTTGCCGCTCGCCGCTCATGCCGGCTGCATTCGCCGCTCGCAGCTCATGCCGGCTGCATTTGGAGTTCGGCCAGCACCGGTATTTTGCTCCCCTGCGCAGCACTGCCGGTTCCTCCCATCTAAACGGGAGTACCCATTTATCTACTCGCAGATGGAATAGCTTTCGAATTGCTGGGTGAGCAAGATGCTAGGACAAGGGACAGGAGCTCACCCTGTCCCGCGGAGCTGGGCTCGAACCGCTGGAGAGCCAATCATTTCTGACCGGCAACTCCCGCATCATTAAGCCCTTACGCCACCGCGTCCTTCTAATCTTGCAAGTTTGAATGCACCTCCCCCCCCCGCCTTTA
The DNA here is from genome assembly GCF_059951505.1 of Python bivittatus. Classification (NCBI taxonomy): domain Eukaryota; kingdom Metazoa; phylum Chordata; class Lepidosauria; order Squamata; family Pythonidae; genus Python; species Python bivittatus. The sequence continues at coordinate 32,928,074 of NW_028277125.1, read as the reverse complement.
TCCTAAAGAGAACTAGGGAGGGTCAAGTCGGAGACGCTTTCTCTAATTCCATTCCTGCTTTGGGCTGAGATTTCTCTTATCTGACCATTGCCTTGGCTGTGGCTCTTCTTACTCTTACTCAAGGTTATTCTCACACCCCAGTACAGGCTCAGATATGATTTATATATTGCCTTACAATATGCTAGTCACTAAAACCATCCTTCTGTTTGGCTGAGGCCTGATAGGCTAACATGCAAACATCAATAATGTAGTTACTTATTCAGCAAATTATTTTCTCAGCAGTGCTACATCTGCCCCTGAAGTTATTAGCATGAAATTTAAACATGAATTTAGCCCAAATTACATGACTGAAATTTGTATATGTTACTATTTTAACAAGAAGAATGGGCAGGTTCTACACTGCAGCCTCCTTTGTATGTACAGCATTAGTGGCAGTAATTTCAGAAATATAACTGGTGCTCAGTAAATACATGGCAAACAGCATAAGACAATACTGTATTGTCTTATTTACAAGATGAGCAAATATCTTGTATTGAAGAAGAAATAGGTACTACAAAATCCATATGTATTTGTTAGCTGGTAGATTGTTACAGTCTCTGGTTGCTACCATGTTTTATTCATATTCAGTCCAATTTTTGGCTAAAACCTTGCATACATGTAAGTATTTTTTGCTTTAAATTCTTGTGTTGTTGATGTACCCTTTTCAAAAAATTAGCTCTTCTTGCTCACCAGCTGTTTGGGGAAACTAATATCTGGGATGACTTCTTTTTCCCATTGTCCTTTTGAGACTTTGGACATGCCCTAGTCAATTTCATAACTTGATTTTTATCAAGTAATTCAGTGTAATTCAGTTAGACACTAGCAACTCCCCCCCCCCCCGGGTTTTGTATTTCCCATGTTTTAAGTATGGAATATATTTTCAATCAACCACATCTCCTCCTTCTGGGCCTCATTGTTCTTTTTCAAAGAGCAAACAGTGGATCAGCATGAACCCATTTTTGCTGGCAAACCGTCTCCCCTTCACAGAAGATACTGAAAGAGACTCCAATCTAGAAGTCTGTTACCATGACCCAGTCTTCCAGAATGACTTACCTTTGGTTGGAAATCAAGCAGTCATCTCCACTATGATCTACACAGTTGGTGGATGTCCTGGATGACGATAATTCAGGGAAAAGGTACTGTGGGATTGGCACAGGTAGATTCTTTGGAGATGAGTATGGCAGCCTCATTTGTCCAAGAAACAATAATAGTAATGGTAATTAAAAACACTGTTCTCACTGCTTTTGCTGATTTATTTTTCAACTGCATAGATAATAGAAAATTATGTTCACCACTAAAGATGACATATTTTGAATGAGGTGGCAATCTTAAAGACAGTTTCTAGTTTGGAAATAAGGATGTATTCTTTCTCAATGAAAACTTCATGAGATCTTCATATCCTCCAGTACAAAGATGGATTTTCAGTATTTCCTTCAGTATTTTTTTTTCCACAGAAAACTTATAGCATTATAAAGTTTCTCCTTGAAAAAGCAACTCCTGTCAATACTACATATTGCTGCCAGAGGGAGCCTGTGTTCCTTTACTAAATGCATGATTCAGTGTGTGTATATCTAAGCTGTTAATATTTCCACTTTGGAATTGCAGTTTGAGGGAAGAAAGAAGATTTGTTACTTTGTGATTTGTCAGAGACAATAATGGTCCTGCCCTTTTTATTAATAGGGACCAATATGAAATAAATGAGTAAGTTTTGTTGTTAAAGCAGAATGGGAGAACTGACTAGGTTTACAGGAAATAGTCTTTAGCTGTCAATCTTAACAGTTGTTGTTTTGATTCAAAGTTGGCTTACTATAATTTCTGGCTTGTTTATTTTAAGCGAGAAGAGAAATAAAGAAAAGTAGGATAAATCAGGGGAAAAATACTAAGGGAGAGGGGTTTCAAAGTTTCCAATGTAAGGTATTTTCTTGAAGCTGTTTCTTTTTCAGAAAATGAGTGCAATTTCCAAGTGGAGAATATGGAGTTAGTTAAAATACTTGCTTTAAATCTTATTCAAGTAAGAATGAACGTGTTGAAGTATAATTCTCAGAACTCCTGGTCAGCATGCCTTTCTATCCCGGAACTTTTGAAGCTCTCATCTGAAATACCTACAATTGGCTATATTGGGGTATGCTGGTGATATTTTTAACTGATTAACTTCTTCTCCCAGGGAAGAAGATCAAAAGCACTCTTATATAAGAGCAGTATTATATCACTAGTGTTCCATTTTTCAATCTTTCACAAGCAGTTTGAAACCAATCTGTAATCTTCTTTGTTGTTTGAAAGATCTCTTTGACTTCAGTTGCTGAATATTGTCATATCTACATTGTGAGTCTACCTGAAGTGAGCATCAGTGTCTTTCTGCTTTCAGGTGATGAATAGGACACAGAATGTTATTCATTCAAGACCCTGTTCCCTAAACCACTGTAAGTCATGGAATAATAAAAAAACCCTGACTCCCACTCCATGCAAAGAGGAAACACCTTGGTAGCCCTCTCTTGCACTGTTCTTTAGTACGTATATTTGTTACATTTATCTGAAAGATTTCTATGAGAGGCGAGTATGCAAGGGAAAGTTGATTGTAAAAAATAAAAACAAAATATTTGAAAGTGTGCACAGTTTTCCCAGCCACTGTGACACTATTCTTCTGTTGTGTTAAAATGTGACTGTGACCCTGTGGCTGTAAAAATGATAGCAGGTCAGCAATTTTGCAGCTAGGTGCCTTTCCCAGTAGTCATGATCACAGCTGCATAGACCCTCTGGACCACATCTATTTTGGGGAAGAAAGTTGAGAAGTAAGTTAAATTTTCAACAGTACATGGGGGTTGAGAAACTAATGGCTGGTTTGAGTCTAGAAACGAAGAGGTTGGATGAGGCAAGAATTCTTACTAATAAGAATGCTGACTGCCCACAATGGCTGCAGAACAACAACAACAAAGACAAATTATATTGAGAGGAGTTTTGTATAAAAACAGAAGCAGGTAGCCTTTCTGTTGGGCCTAGCCCAAGGAACTCCAGGAGACCATGCAGAATCAATCCAGCAAGGTTTATTAGCTACAACCCCTTATCAAGAATCTTCCCAGAATGAAACCAGTTCCCACTGATGGAATTTCTTAGGGAGGTGCCAGTCTCCTCCGCTTATCTCTTTCTCGCTCCTCTGGAGAGGAGAGCACATTCTTTACTCCCCTCCCACCATTCCAGTTCATCACACTTTCTATGATCAACCTGGACTCCAGTGCAGTAAAAAAAAAAAAAAAAACTTTTCTGCCATTTGGGCTTCTGGCTATGCAAGGTAAATTTGCAGGAACTATCTGGAGGGTATCAGTGGCTGTCACAATTCCACACCTCTTTAATTTACTTATAGACAGCCTATTTACTTTTACTCATTCCTTTTCCCTCTCATTCACATTTCCAAAAGCATAGTGGCTCACTTCCCAGGATAATGGCTTCCTTTAGCTAAACTCAGCTTTCTTTTTCTTGACTTTCTCTGATGCTTGCCATAAACTCTTCTAAACCTTCATAAGGCTGCATTCTTCAGCCATGCTAGCAGCTTGCTGTCAGCCATAAACGCATGGTAAAGTTGATCCCATGAGATCGGTAACCGTTTCATTTCCTCAACCAGGGACTAAATTACCCATTTACCAAAACTTTGCATCGATCGCCAGTAACATACTGTACCTAGAAGGCTCTAAAGTAGGGAAGACCTTGATCAGGCTGTGTTGGTGCCATTTTTTTAAATGACTGGTTTGGGAAGGCCCCATGGGTGTCTCCCCTTACCTGATATGCTACCTAAGAAGTAGTGTATAAGTAGCATCAGGCATGTAATTCACTTGAAGAGGAATACCCCCTTGTCTTGCCAGCTGGCTTTTCTGGATGGTAGATGGTCTTATAGAAATTCTAGAGAGATTATGAAACATATTCTTACATGGCTAATTAACTGTTATTATTTAGGCTGTCTCATCATGGATAGCCACAGAATTAGAATATACATTTTCAAAAATGTTCACTTTTACAAAGAAACCATTTTTTCATGAGAGCTATCTCTGTAGTTGTGCTGTTATAAAGTTTAACAAACAGGTGATTTTCTATGTTGGAGTGTCCTTTAAATAACCCTGTCCTATATATTTAGAAGCTTTCCTTTCCTATAGGAGTGGTCCTTAATTATATATTTCCTGAACTTTATTTGCCCACTGACACCAAACTATAGTGCTGAGTAGCAGTTCCTTTTGAATTAGGAACTTCTGCTTTTTTGAACACCTTAGAGAAAATTGTGCAGAGTTCTGAATTGCTAACATGAGTCATCTTTTATTCATTAGAATGCTAAATGTTATTGAAATATATGTTTAATTATTCCCTGCTGAAAACAGTGGTGGTCCTGAACACATGTTTTGCATTTTGTGATGTCCTGCTGTTGGCATGGTTAATAATGCATGTGATAATAATAAAAAAAAACAACCAGAAATTATAACTGCATAAATAATACAGCTAATTAACATCTTTCCATTCAAATGGTCACTTCCATCCTTCAAAAGGAATGTATTGTACCTAAATAATTCAAATAGATAGAAATTATTGGAAAACATGGAGCTGAAATGTTTTCCATGAGTGTTTTCTATGAGCCTGAAAAGAAAAACTGTTTATCTTGGTGCTACTGTACATGTTCAAGTACCTTCTTTCTGGCATAGTTCAAACTATTGCACTACCATCCCAATAATTCTGCCAACCTACAGAGAAAAATTAGCTTGTCATAGGTGACCACTTTCATATTACTAAAAGCAAGAAAATGTTCATTATAAAAAGGAAGCCCAGATTTGAATAATATTGCAAATGTTGGTGATTACAAGTGTACAACTGAAAATAATTAATATATTTTAAATAGAAATACAAAAATATCTCAGTGGCAAACCACTTCTGAAAAACCTTGCCAAGAAAACTGCACGGACTTGTCCAAGCAGTCTCTGAGAATCAAACACGATTGAAGGGATTGAAAAATTGCAAGCAATGTTATCCTCCTAGAGTATAGTGCATTCATTTAGATAATTGGTTATTTTAAATATAATCCAGGAATGGACATCTAGTGACTCTAGGACTGCATGCCTAATTAAAAAAAAAGAAAAACCCTGTGCAAGGGATCAGTTTAGATTTCTGCTAAGATAGACTGATATTCTTTTCAACAGCAGGTTAGATAGGAAAGAAAATTATATAGAAGAGTATCAAAACCAGTCAATCTGAAAGGAAATCAACCCTGATTGTTCATTGGAAGGATTGATAATGAAGCTCAAGCTCAGATACTTTGGTCACCTAATGCGAAGAGAGGACTCTCTGGAAAAGACCCTGATGCTGAGAAAGATTGAAGGCAAACGGAGAAGGGGATGGCAGAGGATGAGATGGTTAGATAGCATCACTGAAGCAATGAGCATGAAACTGAGCAAACTCAGGGAGGCAGTGAAGGACAGGAAGGCTTGGCGCAATATGGTTCATGGGGTCACGAAGAGTCGGACATGACTTAACGACTGAACAACAACAAAACCAAAACCTTTCTGCTCTGTCAGCTAACTTCTGCCCTACCACTGTCAGCATGCATGCTCCAAGAGATGACATCCAAAAACTCTGTGGCTTTGTTTCCATAAAATTTGAACCTGATAAATATCTTCTTAAATCTTCTTAAATCTTTTGTTTTATATATAAACATACACAATTCATTTACTGTTACATTCATTTCCTCTAATGGCCAGTCATGCTTTCTAATTTCCATTAAAAAAAATCAATTGTTTCAATTACTAAAATAATTTATATCAGTTGAAATCCTTATAGTTAAGGCGTTTTTTTTTATCTGCACTACTTTTGTTTGCTGTTGTAGCACTTACAGGACCATGTTGTAGAAATGGATAAAATTTGTGAAAAAAGAGATCAGTATTAGGACTCAGGGTTTTTTTCTTTTTCTTTTAATGCCTCAGGTAAGAGATCAGGAATTGAGGCTGTAACCAGATTCACAATTGCCCAGGAGAAAGTCTCACTGAACTCAGTGTAACTTGTTTCTGAGGAAACTTACCTAAGATAATTTCTCAGCCACTTTTGCAGGATAGGTGCCCTACTTTTTCAGTTAGGGCTGTGCAATGCAATGGCCACTCACCACAGCTTCTAAAACAGAGCAGCTATGTTGCTTTGCTTCCCATGGATGTAAGCCCTCATTCTCCATTTCTCATAGCTGCCTTGGAAATTGCCAAAGGAGGGTCTAGAAGGGAAAATCATGATGAGGAGAATCATGTTGCCTCTGCAAGAGGGAGCACTTGGTTGAGGCAAAGCCCAGCCACATTCTCAGGCCTTAATTTCCAATTGTGCATCATGATTCAGACTTTATAGAATCAAGCAGAAAGCTAAAAAAGAAAAAATCACCATAATAAAATAAGTTTTGAATGTAGCTCAAGTCTCAAACAAGTAATATGAATTAGTAACCAATAAGAGAAATGTAATATTTTCCTGTCCCAAGAGATATTATATATTCCTGCTGTGCTGATCATTCAGGAAGCTCAAATGAGACATTGCCTTCCCCACAAGTGGTTCATAGGGCAACACAGACGCTTGGCTTCTAAAAACGAGGAACCCAAATACCTCATGTATCACAAATGGAACTTTTAGTAGCCACACAAGGTTTCTGCACACGTGCAGCACATAGGGCAGAAGCTTCTTCTGGCTATTGTCAGTTCAAGTTGAGGCAGACACACACAGACACACATTTATACATATATATATGTGCGTGTGTGTCGCAAGAATAAATCACAAATTTATTGAACTAACGGTTTGACCTAAAATGGAAATGAAAACTAGCTAGTATGCATTTAATTCCAATGTTTGAGAACTTAGCAAAGTAAACTATGTAGACAAATTAAATATCAGTCACTTTGAAGATACACCAAGAAGCCAAGGAATTACTACATCCATCATCCTAGTATGTTTCTTCTTGTATTGACAGTAACTACAACCTTTTCTCCATCTCCTCAGATTATAACTTGGACTCTGCATTTGTCCTGTTTGCCTAAAGAAGACAGTTTTATCGCCTTTGAATTTATATAACTGCATAATTATTTATTTAAAACCTTTACATCCCACAAGCTAAACAGACTTCTAGGCAGTTCACAATAAATAACATTTAACAGATTAAAAAAAAAAAACTTCTAAAAATAAGTATCCAAAAAGTATTGAAAATATGTAAAACAACAGTTGATAAAAGAAAATTATATAGTGGGAAAGAAAATGTAAACACTCTGTTGAGTCAAGTTCTGTTCCTGGAAACTATATGGATACATCCATGTAGTATTCTTGTTTGCAACAAGAAAGTGATAAACCATTGCTGTTTTCTGTTTGTTTGTTTGTTTGTCTTTGTTCCCAAACTGGCTTATAGCCGTAATAGTCTCCAGTCTAAGTATTAACCATATCCAATCCTGCATAGCTTTTCAAAATCATACAAGGTTGATGTAACGGTACGTGGGAAAGTCCTTGGGAGATGGGGCGAAGAGATACTGCCTAGGGAATGGTCAGATAAGAGACAGCATAGCCCACAGCTGCATAGTGAGTGGAGCAAGAGGTCAAAAAGGACCCTCCCTAAGTTCCTGAGCTGTAAAGGAGTTGGGGGGGGGGAGATGTACTTTCAGACTTGCAAGATTCTGTTAATGTAGCTTTACAATAAAGTAAAATTAGCTTATCTGGTCGTGTTTCCTGTCTGGTCTACCTGCTAAGGCTGACATCAATCCTGCAAGTCTGAAAGTACAATTCTCCCACTGTCACCTTTACAGCCCAAGTACTTAGGAAGGGTCCCTCCTGAGCCTTTTGCTCCACCCACTATGCAGCTGCAGGCTATGCTGACTCTTATCTGACCATTCCCTAGGCAGCATCTCTCTGCTCCATCTCCCAAGGTCTTTCCCACATATCATTACAATTAGCTAGTGCTATTATACCAAAGGTATTTATGTGTTAGATTATATCCTTTCTTTTTCAAGAGCATAAATACATAGCATTCCCGCCTTCATTTTTTTCCTCACAGCGATAACTCTGTGGGGTTTCCTGAGCTGAAAAAGAGTAACTGCCCCAAAGCCATCCAATGAGCTTCCATGGGTAGGGGAGAACTTGAACCTAGGTCCTCCCAATTCTAGTCCAGCACTTTAACCAGTACAGCATAGTGACTCTGAATCATTGTTAACAAGATAATATTGTCAGTAGTATCCACAGCAAACTGCAATGACACCAAAATGATGACCCAAGCATGGTGATGTTATCATGCAAACACACTTCTTATGAACTTGCATTCTGACCTCTGATGCAAGTACAAGAGCTGTGGTACAAGACTCTACAATTACATTGTCACATACATTAGGCATTTGCCACCTTTCTCCCCCCCCCCCCCCCCGCTGCCACCCAAGGATATCTATGGTGTTATTAACTGACTAGCTAACCTTCCTCTGGATTCTTTATCTTGTATGTTGTTTTTCCCTGAGTTTTAGTGGAGAAAGATTTGATTTAGCTCAACAATGGTAGTTTAACAGGTCAGAGATGAATAGTACAGTGAAGTTACCACATGAGTTGAAGGAAAACATCTGTTAGCAACAGGAAGAGTTCAACTTATTTTTAAATAGTTGATTAATGTATTCTAAACAAATCATCAGAATAGTTTGCTGAGGGAAAGAAAAGACGCTCAAGATACCTAACAGCAGGAACCCAAGAATAAGGTAAGCTATTTGATCCAGTGGAAATGAAGGGGGCAGTAAAACTTCCCAAATTTTGGCAATACCAAAATATTGCTAATCACTTTCTCCACATTTTCTCTTTTTGTATTAGGTAATATCTTGTTAATATTTTACACACGTAAGTGGTTTTCAGTGGGACAGCAATGTTGTTCTTTTGTAATACAAAAGAATGAAGTATTTTATGGTATCTTAAAGCAGAATCAGATTGTCTGAAAACTTCTTTTTTTTTTTGGTCATTAACTCCATCCTCCAAATGTCTAAAAGTTGAAATAAGTGAAGCTAGGTTTATCTTGTACAAACATTAAAGTACCATTTAGCATAAAGCCTGGTATTTCTTATGTTGGTGAAATCTTTCTGATAGTAGAAAATATATTTCTATAATAAAATTGATCAAAATAACAGATATCTTTAAACTTTTGAAATGGTGACAGTCCAACTATTATAAACTAAGATAGCTGTCAAAGAGCATTACAGGTAGTCTTTGTTTAGTGAGTGCCTCATTTAGCAACTATTCACAGTTATGACAGCGATGAAAAAATAACTTTACAATCAATCCTTGCACTTATGACCAGGTCTGTAAAGCAAAGGAAAGCTAAAGAAAGATCAAAAGCACAGTCTCAGCTTCACTTAGTGTCCACTTTGCTTAACAACTAAGTTGCTGGTCCCAGTCGCTAAATGAGGACTACCTGTATGGTACAAATGGAACACCTGGGAAAAGCTGGGCAAAGATTCTTATATGCCACATTTTAAAAGACCCTTTTAAAATGTGGCACCAGAACTCTGGTGTCCTTTCTAGCAGCCTGGGTATCTATACTGGGATTTTTTTGGCATCAGGTGAAAATTTTTGTTTTTCAGTTCTTCAGTTTTTAAAAGCTAGACTTCTCATATAGATTTTAATTTCACTCTATAATTTATTATGCTCCAGATGTTTATTATTGTAAGCTTTTGTAATCATGCTGCCAGACAACTATGGCTATTAATATAGAACTGTAACAGACTAATGTTTTTGTAAGTAATGTTAACGGCTGGGTTCAGACATAATGCTACTATAAAACATGCTTTTATAAATCACACAAAACTAGCCTAGGCCAGTGCCATGGTTAACCCACTGTAATCTAGACTTGAATTTGTGCAATTGGCTTAAGCAACAGCCAGAAACAGTATGAAACACAAGCAGCTTAGGATGCAGTGCAGAACTGTCTGAAGTCTATATTTAATACTGTTTTTAGTATGTAACTGCACTCTGCTCTGCTTTTTGCCACTTAAACTCAACTGGTATGTATAAGCCCTTAAAGGAACCTTGTATACTTTAGAGAAATGTCTGAGTCCTGAGTAAGACCTTGCTCCCAAAGAGTCCAGCCATGGAACCTTAAACTTCTGTGTTATTCCATACATGACTCGACCACCCATAGACAATTCTGTTCTTGTGGGCTTGGGTTTATGACTTTCTTCTGCATCAGCCAACTGGGCTGCTTGTCCAAAAGTAGTAGATAGAACTGGTTCTGTTTTTCACTGCTTGTTTGGGTCTGAGACCTCAAATGAGAGGGATTGTTGCCCTCCTCATCAAACCCTTCCTTTGCTTCCTTCTCTTCCTCTGACTGGGATTCATCATCACCAACCAACAAAAGCAAAGCCCAGGAACTCAAACTCTGAGCAACTAATCAGGAGCAGGAAGCTTTTCCTCTCCCTCAAGTGAATCTTTAAAAAGGTAGGAAAGCAACTTCCATGTTGTCTTTTTTCTATTGTGGGGGATGATATCTTTTTTCAGACTGGCTTCAGTCAGGTAAAGAAGTTGTCCCAACCTGAAAAAGAGTTGGAGAATCAGAAGATTATAGCCATAGGGAATAGTAGAGCTAGATGTGGATTAGGATCCTTTTGTGAAATGTTTTATAAGTTGATTCTAAGCTATGCCTGATACTGTTTTACCTGTATTTTGCATATGGGTATACACCTGTACATGTGTATTTCTGCCTGGAAGAGTAGTCGCTGAGTAAAATCTGTAGGATTCATGATATTTTCCTTTTCTTTCTCTCAAATTGTCCTCAATTATCAGTTAACCCCTTAGCCTTAATTTACATAATAAAGGACCAGTATCATCTTCTGGAATTAGTATCCTCATTTTGACAGGGAATTTAGCCACTCACAAATTCCAGCCACTGTGCTAAGCTATAGAAGGGGCAAAAATGTTGACAGCAGGATATTTTCTTCTATTTTCCTCCTGAATAAAGGTGAGAAAAGAATTTTCATTTTAAAAGAGTGGTTGGTGGCAGTTTACAGAACAGACTCTCCATAGGAGTATGGGAGAAGAGCTTAGAGATCACCAGCTGAGGAAGCCAGAGGGATTAACACCCATCCACCCCACCCAATCCATGTATTTGTAAGTGTATGTTCCATTATGCCACCTATTCAGATACAATGGGAAATCATCATTTCTTTTATGCCTTTCATGAAATATGACATTTGTGCTTCCAGTTTAAACTTAGTTCCCTATGTTATCTGTAATTAGGCCACTGTAGTTTATTTAACGTATCCTCAAGTATTCATATCTTAGGAAACTATAGTTTGTTTAAATTCATAAGAGAAACTTTGAAAGACTTCTCAGTTGGAAAAAAAGAGGGTAAAATTGTGATAGTAGAAATCCAAGTCTTGCCACATCCATAATGGTTATGAGTGTGGTTTGCCATTAATAATATTAGTGGCTGACATTGCACAACACACTAAGCTAAAATGTGGTTGACTAGATTGTAACTAGTGTAAATCTAGCCAGTTGACTTATGTAATTTAACTGGACTCTATCTTGTCCCTCTATGTTGTTTAGCATTTAGTTGAAAGCACTAGGAGCCCTTTGGAGTACAGCAGTGTTTCTCAACCTTAGCAACTTTAAGACAGATGAATTTCAACTCCTAGAATTCCCCAGCCAGCCCTAATTCTGGGAGTTGAAGTCCACCCATCTTAAAGTTGCTAAGATTGAGAAACACTGGAGTAGAGTGTCGGTAGTATTCTGATGACTCACAGCTGAGTTGATCCTTAACTACAGGTGTCCTTAGGGGTAAGCAAATGTCTTGTATCATTTTGATGCTGTCATAGTTTGATATGATTCAGCAAGTAATCTTTGGTTGGTTGGTTGATTTTAGTGCCTTCAAATCAGTCTTGACTCCTGGCAACTGCCTGGACTAGTCCCTACAGTTTTATTAGCAAGATTTCAAAAGTGGTTTGCCCTTACCTTCTTCCTAGGGCTGAGAGAGAGTGACTGGTCCAAGGTCACCTAGCTTGTTTTGTGCCTAAGGCAAGACTAGAATTCATGGTGTCCCAGTTTCTAGCTTGGTGCCTCAACCACTACACCAAACTGGCTCTCACTTTGGACATACAGCAACTATCAAACTTGCTTACCTGGAGAGATATCTAAGATCTACATGAAATCTCACCTCTTCATTAGGTTTAGGCCCTAAAATTATAGGTGATATCTGCTCATCATTTCATCTTGTTTTACCAGACCTTTAGCAATTCTGTAATAATTTTAACATTAGTTTAAATCTTTGCTTTGCGAATGGTTATTTGCTGCCTTAAATATTCAAGTGAATAGTTTTAAACTGAATAAATAATAAACAGGCCTTATTCATTTCATTGTGTTGTGAAAACATAGCTGCTATCAACATTATGACAGGATATAATGGACTGAGCTAAAATTTGCTTAATCATGACTTATGGAATAAACAATTGACTGAGCTCGCAAATTGTATTTATTAATACTTGCTTATAATACCTTATTTTTAATATTTACTTCAGAACAAAGATAGTCTTGTGTAGTGTTTATAGTATTTGATTTATCACTGGGGAGACACAGATTCAAGTCCATTCGAGCCACAGAAGCTCATTAAGTGACACTGAGCCCAGTACTATTTTTTTTAGGCCAACATACCATATAAAGTTGTTGTGGGAAAAACAGGGAAAAGGAATGCTATTGTGTTCCTGGGGGGGGGGGGCGGGGGCGAATGGACAGAATATACATCTAATAAAATGAAACAAATTATTCTTGCTGTGCAGTTGATTCCTTGAGTCCCATAATATACTATAATGTATTTTTATAACATGTTGCTGTACGTTATTTGTGTTTTTCTATTTTGAAAGTAGGCCTGAAATCTTTTCAAAAGAATGCAAAATAAATATAAATAAACAATAAGAAACCAATCAATTATTAACTGTAGATAAATAATACACTTAAGGAAGGACAACACTTGGATTTTTCACTCTGCTATTGAAGATAATGTGAAAATAAAATCTGTAATGGAAGGACAGAGAGAAGAGCTGAGTAAAAGGCTTAAAATGACAAAAAGAGCAGAGTTCCTACCATGGTGTCTGCTTACATTAATGAATGTCAATGAAGTACAAGCAAATAGCTCCATTTTCTTCACCCTGGGGCAGCTACTCACAACACCTAGTAATGCTTGGTGCTAGGATACAGATCTAAATTTAATCTTTCCTTGGGACAAACATGCATGGGGGAGATTGCAAATTAACTTGAAGGTGTTTGACAGGCTTCTGAACTTGTGAATAACACAGGGATGGTGGGTAAACATCTTTTGATTCTCTACCAGTTTCATTAAGCCATGGGTTGCAGACTTTGCATATTCTGGAGTATTCCCATGTGGGCTTCTGGGGAGAAAGAAAGAAACCTCTTCTGCAAGTCTCTATATTCAGGGTCATTCTTTTTCAGATTGATGTGTACCCAAATCCCACTTCAATTAAATGGAATTCTGCAGCCTCCCATTTAACACACTGAGACAGATATAATTTTCTCATTTAATCACTGCATTAAGTGATGCTGCAGCCTTCATTTTGATTCCTTTCAAACAGCTAGAAGGAAGAGCTCAGATTAAGAGGAGATGCATTTCATAATGTTTCCTTTCTATTCAAAAGGCATCTGGTAATCTTTCAAGCTGGAGCCTAGAAACTGCATCTCCATACATTAAATCAGCCAATGGCAAAGTGAATTATATAAATAGTCTATGCATAAATGGCCAGCCTTGCAGCAAAACATTCTGGTATTTGCAAAAGTGTACAAAGCTAGCAGCTTTCCTATTTAAGTCTTAGGCTGCAATCGCTTTGGGTACATCCCTATATATTTGGTCACTGACGCTACAATAAATATACATGCTGAGTTTTTAACACTGTCCAAAGTCATAGTTTATTTCATTATGTATTACTGAGAAAAATAATATAAACTTCGAGTATAGGAAGTGTGCAGTGCTCCACTTCATCCCTGTTTCCATAAACATCTGTCCCTCCCTGTGGTTATCTGTCTTTCAATTTATCCCTTCTCCACTGCAGACACTGACTTCCTCTCCCTCAGTCAGGCTCTACTCTCCTGCTTTTGCCCCCCTGTCCATACCCTCACTTGCTCTGCCTCCTGTCCCTCCCTCCCTGCTATTTATTTGGCCTTTATTTAACTGAAGAGAACAGTAAAAGAACAAAAGGAGGAGTGAAAGCAACACACACACATGCACACAAACATATTAATTTCTTGTTTGTGTGTTTGTACACACACACACACACACACACACATACATACAATAAAGGATGACCATATTTCATCATAATCATAAGCAACTCATTCAACAATTGCAAGTAATATCAGGTCTTCAATTAACTTGGAAAAAGTGTTAACAAATGTCTTTTAAGGAAAAGGAAGGTGTGGAAACCCAGTCATCGGTTTCCAAATTATAGTAACAATGACATCATAGCAGTAGTTCAAAAGAATATGGATGTCCCAAAATATTAAATCTAGTAATGAAGTCAAGCTGTAAAAAAAAATGTGGAGTTCTGGTTTTTGTTTTTGTTTTCATACATTTATAGTGGTCTCATTGTTGCTAGTTTGCCCAGGGTTATTTATTTTATTTTTTATTTATTTTCAAATTGGTATGCCGCCCATCTCCCCCAGTGGGTGACTCTGGGCGGCTCACAATAATAAAAAAGAAGAAAAAACACAGGACTCTCCAGACATGGACATAATCTATAAATAGTTAAAAGACATATGTTTCCGCCCTCTCGCGGTGCCTGGAGGCTGTGAGGGTCTGGATGGGGAACAACAGGCTCCAGCTGAACCCTGGCAAGACGGAGTGGCTGTGGGTTAATGGCTCTTCTGTATCCGGGACATTGTCATCGTTGGTTCTGGATGGGGTAGCACTGCCCCAGACAGACCCAGTGCATAACTTGGGGGTCCTCCTGGACTCACGACTCCTGCTCAAAGAGCAGGTGGCAGCCGTGACCAGGAGGGCTTTTGCACAGCTTCGGGTTGTGCACCAGTTACGCCCTTTCCTGGATCGGGATGCCTTGCGAACGGTCACTCATGCCCTCGTTATCTCCCAGATAGACTACTGCAACACGCTGTACATGGGGCTACCCTTGAAGAATATCTGGAAGCTGCAGCTGGTCCAGAATGCGGCCACGCGGGCGATTTTTGGGGCCCGAAGAAGGACCCATATAACACCTCTGCTCCGTGAGCTGCATTGGGTACCAGTTTGCTTCCGGGTCCAATTCAAGGTGTTGGTTATCACCTTTAAAGCCCTACATGGCATGGGGCCAGAGTACCTGAAGGACCGCCTCGCCCCCATGATCTCTACCCGTCCCACCCGATCTCACAGAGAGGGCATGCTTCGGATCCCCGCGGTAAAAGAACTCTGATTAGCGGGGTCCAGAAGGCGGGCCTTCTCTGCTGTGGCCCCCGCCCTTTGGAACATCTTGCCCCCGGAGGTGAGACAGGCCCCCTCACTCCAGGCCTTTTGGAGGGACTTAAAGACATGGCTCTGCCATCTGGCCTGGGGCAGGGAGGGAAGAAATCAGAATTGGGGTTGGCTGGCCCCTTAGTGGTATGCTGTGGCCCCAGCGGCCTCTTGGATTTCTTAGCTTTTTTATCTTTTTAATGTTTGGTTTTATAACTTTTAACTGTATTCATGTTTTTTAGTATGTTGTAAGCCGCCCGGAGTCCCCCATTGTGGGGAGATGGGCAGGGACAAATTAAATAAATAAAATAAATA
This sequence comes from Python bivittatus, assembly GCF_059951505.1. Classification (NCBI taxonomy): domain Eukaryota; kingdom Metazoa; phylum Chordata; class Lepidosauria; order Squamata; family Pythonidae; genus Python; species Python bivittatus. The sequence goes on along the minus strand of NW_028277125.1, from coordinate 32,912,266 downwards.
AATAAATAAATAAATAAATAAATATTAAAAATGGCCTAAAAACCTCCTATAATTTGGCCCTAAAAAACCTGTAAGATGCTGGGGGGGGGGGGGACAACCCCTCACCCCACCAGCCATCTCCACAGGTGCGGGCCCCCCTCTGGCCCCCAGGCCTTCTGGCAGAGCCAGGATTTGATCTCTTTCCTGAAGGCCATGAGGGAGGGGGCACACCGCACCTCAGGCGGCAAGATGTTCCATACGGCAGGTGCTACAGCAGAAAAGGCTCTCTGCCTAGACCCCACCAATCGAAATTCCTTGACGGGTGGGGTCTGCAACCTGCCCCTTCTGCTGGACCGAGTGGGGTGGGCTGAGATGACCGGGGCGAGGCGGTTCCTCAGAAAACCGGATATATTGTGTAAGATGGGTGGTCATATATATGCTATAAATAAATAAGTGTAATGACTTCTTTCCACAATGTAACAGTGTCATGACATCACAAAACATGTTTTAATGAACTGTTATTCTCATAGCATCTCTTACAAAACAATGGTTTATTCATTCCTTTTCTGTACAAATGCAATGGGGTCAAATACAACTGAAATATTTTTGATGAATAAACTGTTGTCTATGATCAGTTGAAATCTTTGATACAGACATTATGATAGTTTCCCATTTTTAAGTCAAAATGAGGATCTCCAGTCCTTAAATTACACATATCAAATTACTTTATCAATAACAAATATTGATAAAGACTAATTATGGATTTCGTTGTCTCAAAAATTTAGTGATAGCTTCTAATAATAGAGGTCCTTGATGCTGAAAATGCCACTGGTCCAAATTGAGATGTCAGTTGATGATGTATAGTAAATACTGAATGTTGGGATTTTTATTTTAGATCAATTATTGGATGATAATGGTAATGAGTTTTATCATTTCCTACATTCAAAGATAAATATTATTTGTATGTTGCCACCGTACAAATGTAGGCTTTTGTATTTATGGTGTAAATGATTCACTGATCTCAATGGCAGGTTCACATTCTGTCCTAAGGCAAAAGTAAACAAATCACATTATGGCTTATGCAGTGCTTGAACCTGGCTACCATTTTGCTTTCTTCAGACTTATCCATTGCAAGGGCCTTGATCAGTCCTTTATTATATAGTTCCTTTGTTGTGCAGAGGACCCTCTTGCTGATTTTTCTGCCACAGTTTCTATGGAGGGCAAACCTCACCCAGGGATAGGCTAATCTGCTTTTCTTGGACACATTTTGTTATCATAAAAGTAATATAACTGCCAGGGTCTGGCTGCTTGATATTTTCAAACTTATTTAGAAAACTTGCTACATTTCTTCTAATAAAGGTTACTTTTTTAGAGTCTGACTTTCCATTCAGCTTTGCCCCCACTTCAATGACAAGAAAGTCATTGACCAGATAGGCCACTGATATGGATGCTTCTTTTCAATGACCAGCATATTCTTTCTTATCTTCAAAGGAAACCACTGGGAGAGTGAACATTCGTTAGGCATCTTACAGATCAAACGCTTAAACTGATATTTCTTGATTCCAGTCCGTTCTAGAAATAGAGATGCAGAATGCTAAGAGTGCAAAAACACAGAAACGTCAAAGCTGCTGTGACTGGTGCAGAGAGTGAGCTGACAGCAGTTATTCTTTGCATCATAGAATAATTCTAGAGTATCCAGAACAATGTTTGGTAATTATGAGATAATTTTTTCTTTCATTTGATCAGGTAATTCACATCTTTGGATGTGGATAAGTATCTTCTTCATCAAGATGCAGGATGAGTTTGGGATAAGTAGTCTTACAAAATGATTAATGTACCACTTTATAAGAAAGTTCTGATACTGAGATGTAACAATGGCTTCTGCAAAACAGAATTAAGAATGTTCTACTATTTCCCAAAGCAAAATCAGCTTCAGAAAAAAGTTCTCAATCTCATTTTCTGAAGCTAGTATTTATTTTGGGTAGGAAATGATCCTTGGTTGCCAATGAAGGATTTTCTCCCCAGTGTGAATGCTACTTTAAGATCACAGTAGGAGTGAAAATGGTTAAATATGCTCCATCTGCAGTCTTTATTTTTTTAAAAAAAATATATGCAGGAACAGGAGGGAGAACAGTAACTTCACTTTGCTGCAAATCCCTTAAAGCTACAAGTGTACAGATTGTATAAAGACAGTTTACTTGGATGCAGATTTTCCAAAAAATCAATCAATCAATCAATCAATCAATCAATCAATCACATGGTGGCAATATCAGTAGAATTTCAGCTGAAAGTGATAGTATGAATAGCATTTGAATATTAAAAGAGTTGCATTTCAATCAGCATGAATAGCCAGCTTTCAAAACAAGATATGGAAAGAAATTGTTTGTTTCTTTATATTATTATTATTATATGTAGTAACTATAGCTACATAAATCCTACAGTATTAAACAGAATTGATTGATTGATTGATTGATTGATTATGTTGTCATCAAGTCAATGTCACCTCTTAGTGACCATACAGATAGATTTGCACCAAGATGAAAGAATAATAGTGCTTTTATAAGAACCTTTCCTGAGTCAAATGAAATCCTGAAAATAATATTTTTTCTTCTTTCCTATAAAAGGTAGTATAGCTTTGTGAGCAAGACAAATGATGATGGGAAGTTCAATCAAGAAAACAGATTCTTTCTGTGAGTCAAGCAAATGGTCTAGTTAAGAGAGAAGCATATTGGAGGTTGTTTTTTATGTTCTGCTGTAAAGATGTTTGTTCCTCAGAAGATAGAAGTATAAGATGCTTAGTATTCACAGAAAATGTACTATAAAATGACCCTTCTTTCCCAGTGCTGCACGTCATTAATTATGTTTTTGTAGCATCATTTCTACCTTTTTTACAGTAGAAGTTTAATAACTATGTAATGAAAAATCTTGGGCACAGAGAGTGTTAAAATATAAGACTAAGTGCTAAAGTTGTCAAGATGGGAACCACTGATAGAATAATTATGTAATCATGGGACAGATACCTCTGACTCTCAAGGCCAGGAAAAGAATAGCCCAATAGCCCATCATTGATTTGAAACGATAGGAGGAAAATGCCTAGGATTTAAACTCTAGGCTGACATATGTACATAGGTAAGTAAAGGTAGAGATAGAAATACATAAAAAATAGATTTTTGTAATAATAACAATAACAATAATAAATTACATTTATATGATGCCTGACTCCCAGTGATTCTGGTAGTTGTGGTAGTCACAATGTCTTTGTTTATATTTCTTTCTTGTTTGCAATAAAGTAAGATATATGGCTGTCTCATGTTTGTGAAGCTTCTCCTATTAGGTAATTACTAAATGTGCAGTTTTGTTTCTAGAGACCTTGGATTTATTACTGTGCCAGGTGTGAAATCTGACAGTAATAATAGATATGAAAGAAATTAATAATGAGGCCGAAGAAAAAAGTTGAAGTGTCCTTGCTGAATGAACTTTACTATAGTTATTAGAATATATTTAATGGCTAAAGGCATTTCCAAGCAAGTGTGTGTGTGTGTGTGTAAATGAGAAAACAATTTAGCTGCTATAGTGGTATTTTGCACCAGTAGAATTTTTTGCACCAGTAGAATCTTTTGCTCCATCATTATCACTAGATCATTGCAGGAAACACACACACATGCACATACAAACAGACTCTAAATGAATAATATCACAATAGATATTAAAGCCACAAAATATTGGAAGACATGAAAAAGTGGCATTTCTATTCTTCATTAGCATTTTGAGTACTCAGATGTGCATTTGTAAGGGTCAGAGGCACCCTTATTCAGGTTTTGCACTGGGTTCCATTTTGTGGACTGTAAGCTTCTAATAGAAGCCTGAAATCTGGTCTTCCAAATTTTAGCCAGTGTTCTAATCTTTTTGTAATATTATTTTTATTTTTAATGGTATTTTCTAAATAAATCTAACCTCTGCTTCTGAGAACTTTTTTTCAGTCTCCATGGTTCAGAAGCAATGTCTAGATGCTGTAAGCTTCTTGAATACACACTGCACCTAATTTATTCAAATTGAAATGGGAGCTTTAGAAAGCTCTATGAATTATTTGAGACTTATTCAGAGGTACACTGGAGTACATTCTTGTTGACTACAAGGCCAGTTTAAAAGACCAAGTACTTCTATCTCTTTCTTTTAATTCTACTTTATAGAGATAGAAGTACTTGGTCTTTTAAAATGGTCTTGTAGTCAGCAAGAATGTGCTTCCATTTGAAGGAATCATTAGGTCAACTAGGTGGCAGCATCTTGGCCTCTTTGGCTGATCTCAAAAAAAACAAGTAGCGTCAGACCAGATTGGAAACATCCCAGAAAGTGCAGAATTGTAAGCCAGTTGGGGGCAAAAAAAAAAAAAAAACCTTGGAGAAGGAGACAATGGCAAACCATTCCCATTACTGCTGCCAAATAAAACAACACGGACGTGGTTATGATATCATCAAGAGTCAACCTGAACTTGAAGGGAGTTTATCTTTGATTACAATGAAAACTCATAGCCATTTATGTGAAAAGAAACTGTGCTGCAAATTTCATCCATAAATATTAGCATGACAGGTATAAAGTCTACCCTTCTGGGTTTTAAACCAACTACAGTTATTCCTAGTTTTGTTCAAATAACAAAACACCATCAGCTGAAAATGAAAGTGGATTCTTATATCTCTTCTTTACAGCTTGACAGAGAAGGATACGGGAGAGGCAGAAGAGGAGTCCATACTAATTACACAAGATAAATTATGTATTTATGAAATTTTGTCTAAATGTAGCTAATAGGATTTCTCATTTTTGCAGATTAAAGCCTTAATTATAGCCTTTTTAATGACAAGGAAAAACAGAGTGCTACATAAATTTTCATTGCATGATATATTCCCATGCTTGATAAGCAGTACAGAATCCAAAAATATTGGGAATCAAAAATATTATATACACACCCAGTATATCTAATCTTATTAAATATATTTCCTCAATAAGATTATCTATCTATCTATCTATCTATCTATCTATCTATCTATCTATCTATCTATCTATCTATCTATCTCATCTTATTGAAGAAATATATTTAATAAGAGTATATATACTGGGTGTGTATATAATTTTTTGATTATATACAGTATATAATCTTACTGACCCCTTCATGGATCACTGCCTTGTCGTGGCGAAGGGGCTTGCGTAACTCAGTGAAGCCATGAGCTATACCGTGCAGGGCCACCCAAGACGGACAGGTCATGACAGAGAGTTCTGACAAAATGTGGTCCACTGGAGAAGGAAATGGCAACCCACTCCAGTATCCTTGCCAAGAAAACCCCATGGACAATGTTAAAAGGCTAAAAGATATGACGCCGGAAGATGAGCCCCTCAGGTCAGAAGGTGTCCAATATGCTACTGGGGAAGAGCGGAGGGCAATTCCAAGTAGCTCCAGAAAGAGTGAAGCGGCTGGGCCAAAGCCGAAAGGACGTTCAGCTGTGGATGTATCTGGAAGCGAAAAGAAGGTCCGATGCTGTAAAGAACAATATTGTATAGGTACCTGGAATGTAAGATCTATGAACCAAGGCAAGCTGGATGTGGTCAAACATGAGATGACAAGATTGAACGTCGACATCTTGGGAATCAGCGAACTGAAATGGACGGGAATGGGTGAATTTAATTCAGGTGACCATTATATCTACTACTGTGGGCAAGAAACCCTTAGAAGAAATGGAGTTGCACTCATAGTCAATAAGAGAGTGGGAAAGGCAGTAATGGGGTACAACCTCAAAAACGACAGAATGATCTCAGTGCGTATCCAAGGCAAACCATTCAATATCACAGTCATCCAAGTCTATGCCCCAACCACTGATGCTGAAGAAGCTGAAGTTGACTGCTTCTATGAAGATCTACAACACCTTCTAGAACTAGCACCAAAAAAAGATGTCCTTTTCATCATAGGGGACTGGAATGCTAAAGTAGGAAGTCAAGGAGTAATCGGAATAACAGGCAAGTTTGGCCTTGGAGTACAAAATGAAGCAGGGCAAAGGCTAATAGAGTTCTGTCAAGAGAACAAGCTAGTCATAGCAAACACTCTTTTCCAACAACACAAGAGACGACTCTACACATGGACATCACCAGATGGTCAATACCGAAACCAGATTGATTATATACTTTGCAGCCAAAGATGGAGAAGCTCTATACAGACAGCAAAAACAAGACCAGGAGCTGACTGTGGCTCAGATCATGAGCTTCTTACTGCAAAATTTAGGCTTAAATTGAAGAATGTAGGGAAAACCACTAGACCACTCAGGTATGACTTAGATCATATTCCTTGTGAGTACACAGTGAAGGTGATGAATAGATTTAGAGGATTAGATTTGGTAGACAGAGTGCCTGAAGAACTATGGACGGAGGTCCGTAACATTGTACAGGAGGCAGCAACTAAAACCATCCCAAAGAAAAAGAAATGCAAGAAAGCAAATGGCTGTCTGATGAGGCTTTACAAATAGCTGTGGAAAGAAGGAATGCGAAAAGCAAGGGTGAAAGGGAAAGATATAAGCAATTGAATGCAGATTTCCAGAGAATAGCAAGGAGAGATAAGAAGGCCTTCTTAAATGAACAATGCAAAGAAATCGAGGAAAACAATAGAATGGGGAAGACTAGAGATCTCTACAAGAAAATTGGAGATATGAAAGGAACATTTAGTGCAAAGATGGGCATGATAAAGGACAAAAAAGGCAGGGACCTAACAGAAGCAGAAGAGATTAAGAAGAGGTGGCAAGAATACACAGAAGAACTATACAAGAAAGATCTTAATGTCCCTGATGTCCACGCTGGTGTGATCACTGACCTTGAGCCAGACATCCTAGAGTGTGAAGTCAAGTGGGCCTTAGGAAGCATTGCTAACAACAAAGCTAGTGGAGATGACAGTATTCCAGCTGAGTTATTTAAAATACTAAAAGATGATGGTGTTAAAGTGCTGCACTCAATATGCCAGCAAGTTTGGAAAACGCAACAGTGGCCACGGGATTGGAAAAGGTCAGTTTATGTTCCAATTCCAAAGAAGGGCAACGCCAAAGAATGCTCAAACTATCGCACAATTGCACTCATTTCACATGCTAGCAAGGTTATGCTCAAAATCCTACAAGCTAGGCTTCAGCAATACATGAACCGAGAACTACCGGATGTACAAGCTGGGTTTCGAAGAGGCAGAGGAACTAGAGATCAAATCGCCAACATTCGCTGGATCATGGAGAAAGCACGAGAGTTCCAGAAAAATATCTACTTCTGCTTCATTGACTATGCAAAAGCCTTTGATTGTGTGGATCACAACAAACTGTGGCAAATTCTTAAAGAGATGGGAGTACCAGACCACCTTACCTGTCTCCTGAGAAATCTGTATGCGGGCCAAGAAGCAACAGTCAGAACCGGTCATGGAACAACCGATTGGTTCAAAATAGGGAAAGGTGTACGACAAGGCTGTATACTGTCACCCTGCTTATTTAACCTATATGCAGAGTACATCATGAGAAATGCCAGGCTGGAAGAATCACAAGCCGGAATTAAGATTGCAGGGAGAATCATCAACAACCTCAGATATGCGGACGATACCACCCTAATGGCAGAAAGTGAAGAAGAACTAAAGAGCCTCTTGATGAGGGTGAAAGAGGAGAGTGCAAAAGCTGGCTTGAAACTCAACATTAAAAAAACTAAGATCATGGCATCTGGACCCATCAATTCCTGGCAAATAGAAGGGGTAGAAATGGAAGCAGTAACAGACTTCATTTATTTGGGCTCCAAGATCACCGCAGACGGAGACTGCAGCCATGGAATTAAAAGACGCTTGCTCCTTGGGAGGAAAGCTATGGCAAGCCTAGATAGCATATTAAAAAGCAGAGACGTCACCTTGCCGACAAAGATCCGCATAGTCAAAGCTATGGTTTTTCCAGTAGTAATGTATGGCTGTGAGAGCTGGACCATAAAAAGGCCGAGCGCCGAAGAATTGATGCCTTTGAACTGTGGTGCTGGAGAAGACTCTTGAGAGTCCCCTGGACTGCTAGGAGGTCAAACCAGTCAATCTTAAAGGAAATCAACCCTGATTGCTCATTGGAAGGATCGATAATGAAGCTCAAGCTCAGATATTTTGGCCACCTAATGCGAAGAGAGATCTCTTTGGAGAAGACCCTGATGCTGGGAAAGATTGAAGGCAAAAGGAGAAGAGGACGGCAGAGGATGAGATGGTTAGATAGCATCACTGAAGCAATGAGCATGAAACTGAGCAAACTCAGGGAGGCAGTGAAGGACAGGAAGGCCTGGCGCAATATGGTTCATGGGGTCACGAAGAGTCGGACACGACTTAACGACTAAACAACAACAACAAATCTTACTGAGAAAATATATTTAACTATTTAGTCTTCATTGCATTATGTTTGCATTAATCTGCCCAATGATCTTGACTAATTAATTTTAACTGTAGGTAGAAATGCCTCTGGTGATAGACTCAGCGGTGACAGTACCAGCAACATACAGCTGGCAGAATCTGTCCCTCTTTTTTGGTTTAAACTGACATTGTGTACAGCACTTTTTCAAAGAATTCTAAACACATGTTAAGAAAAAAGTTCTAAAGTTCTTTCAAAAGAATATTAAACTGGTGTTTATAAGGAGTTTGTGTAAGGCCTATCGAGTGCTTTGAAAAGTGCCAGACTGTGATTATATATGTGCAGGCCCCTCTGTGAAAATCAGATGTCTGGATTATCCTGCAGCATAAGCCAAATTGACTATGGTTCACAGTGAGCAATGACTGGAGGGGACAGGCTTGCGGAATCCTGAAATGGTCAATAAGATCTGAACAACTCCAAATCATTATGGACACAACTAGTTATAGTATTATCTTGCCCCTTTCATATTTTCAGGGACTTGTTTTTGTTTTAATTTAAATTAGGTGTTTTTCCTTCCTATGGACAAGTTCCTGGTCCTGGAACACCCCATTCTGGGGCAGAGGGGAGGAAGAATTAACGATAAAATGTATTCTGGCACATGTTGGGCAGATTGGAATATGTGATACATTGGAAGGGTTATTCAGATATGGAAAGACTATAAAACCAGAAGATGGTGTACATGCCCATTGCTTCCTTCAACCATTCCATCTGCAGTGATCTCACAACCCAAATCACACAGCTAGCCACTGATATCAGCTTTGGTGCCTGCTAGGATTTCTGACAACAAGAATGTGGGTGACTGGCTTGGGGAAGTGGATTGAAATTTTTATATTACTAATAAGAGACAGAGACTACCCACTCAAAGATGAGAGGGAGAGTTCCAGAATGGGGGGACTCCTGATAAAATAGAAGAGGTAGACATTTCCCCCTTCCTGCTAACTGGCATTAGAAGGAAATAGGAGAGGTAGCAGGGTATGTATGTATGTATGTATGTATGTATGTATGTATGTATGTATGTATTTATTTATCACATTTATATACTTGCCAGCTCACACAAAGCAACTCTGGGCGGCATACAACAATTAATAAAATAACAAGTGAATAAAGACAGTCACATAAAAAGATTAAAAAATATTATTAAAATAAAACATTATCACAAATTTTAAACAATTTGGGTTTTAAAATATACAAACCCCACAGAGAGCAGAATATCAATTACAGTGGAGCCACCTAAGGATGTCTCCAGTTCCCAAAGACCCCCAGGCCTGGTGACACAACCAGGTCTTGAGGGAATTCCTAAATGACAGCAGGGAAGGGGTGAGCCTAACCTCAGGAGGGAGAATGTTCCACAAGGAGAGAGCCACGGCAAAGAAGGCCTTCCTCCTGGAACCCACCAAATGCAAGTCCTTGGCCGATGGAATGCGTAGCATAGCTTCCCTGCCAGATCTAATGGAATGGGCTGATGTGATTGAGGAGAAGCAGTCCCTCAGATAACCCAGCCCCATGCCATGAAGGGCTTTAAAGGTCAAAATCATCACTTTGAATTGGATCCAGAAGCAAACTGGCAGCCAATGCAGCTCGCAAAGCAGTGTTGTAATATGTGCTCTTCTAGGAGCACACATAACTGCCCGTGCTGCCGTATTCTGAACTAACTGAAGCTTCCAGATACTCTTCAGGGGCAGCCCCATGTAGAGTGCATTGCAGTAGTCCAATCTGGAGGTGACTAGGGCATGAGTGACTGTGAGCAATCCAGGAAGGGGTGCACAGAGTTGTGCAAAGGCCCTCCTAGCCATGACACAAATATGTCAGCTGTTCAAGATAGGTAAGATCTAGAAACAAGCTCATCAAGGATTCCAAGAATGTTTTTTCTTTTAGATTTTTTTTATTCCGCTTTTATTACTTTTATAAATGACTCAAGGTGGTGAACATACCTAATACTCCTTTCTCCTCCTATTTTCCCCACAACGACAACCCTGTAGTATGGTAGAATAATGGATTCTTGAAAGCCTGCCCAAGTTTTTATCTGTCCCATCTTATACTAAACAAAATCAAGGCAGGGTTATTATGAGTTTATTTATTATACTTTCTTCTTCCTTAGGACTGAATTATATTTTCACAAAGTACAGGTAGTCCCCAGGTTAAGAACGCCCAGGTTACAGATGACCCATAGTTAAGAACGGAGCCTATTGTAGCAAAATCTGAGTTAAATACACAATGATTCAAGTTAAATACTCAATGGTTTGAATTAATTACACAATACCACTTATACAGTATTGTACAATAATACTGTTCTGGCTTACATACAAATTTGACTTAAGGACAGACCTTGGGAACTGAACTCTTTCTTAAACTGGGATCCACCTGTATCCTCTTAATGGCTTGCTCGTTAATTTTTCCCTATTATCAAGGTTTCGCCAACCCTAACACTTTACACAGGGCCTGAAAGTGGGGAAGCTTCTTCAACTTCAGCTAAGAAAAAATGGAAATTTTCCCTCCCATTGAAATTCCCAGGCAGGAGAAAGGAGTTGTAGAGAGGACTGAATATGGTGGGGATCAGCTCCAGCTGAAAAAGAAATTGAAATGGAAGAAGGAACACAATGTCACTGAAGACATAAATTCAATGTACAAGAGTAATTCAACACTGAAAATAACACTGGGACTATAAGACTTGTGTGTGTGTGTATACACACACACACACACACACACACACACATATATATATATATATATATATACACACACTATATTACTATTACACATACATACACACACATCGTATACCAATGTGCTTAGAGCACAGCATACTTTTTTTAAAAAAAGTTATATTACTACTGAAAGACTTAAAGAAACAGTTAAGTTTCTTTATAATTTTGTTATACTGTTTTTATTGTTTGTGAGTCATCCAGAGCCATGTATTTGAGATGGGCAGTCATATAAATGTAATAAATAATAAGTTTGCAATCCTAGTTATATTTAGGCTGGTTATTAAAAGATGACAGATGCATTCCTGTTGATGTCGTTTGCAGGGAAGATAGGGAAGGTTAAAGTTGTAAGCAAAATAGCTAGATTGCTTGATGCAGAAAACAAGATTTTCTAATAATGGGTAGCTTTGTAAATGAAGAACAGATTTTGAGGATAGGAAGATTTCCCTGCAAGGCGTGCTGATGATACATTATAGTTCAATTATCCCCTGCCCAATATGTAGATTGCAACTAGTCTTCATTATTCCTCCCTGAAATTTCTGGGGCTCTTTCTTTTCATTTGTTCAAACACTGTTTCTTCAAAAGAGAGGGAAGCTATCACTGAAATTGAAAGTCTGTCGTTTTTTCTTTCCTATCTCTTTAAAAGAAAACAACAGTTCTTGCTCAACTTCAGAAATACTTCATTTTTTTCCAAAAGGTAATAGAAATATTGCACCTTTTCAGCAAAATCATAGCCATGCTTCATCAGAAATTCAAACAACTATATTCAAGGAATTCTGCCCCTGCTTTGTAAATTCAGCCTTTTTGGAAAGGTGATAAACTGTTTAACAACTGGATACACAAAAAGTAATAAAGGAGGAACATTTTCTGTGTTAGCCAACTTCCCCAAGGGTAACTGCTCTAACTGTGCCTCAGTTATATGATTTTCTGTACAAGCCTGCTGAAATATAGTTTTCCCTTTTTAGTTTGTTTTTTAAGAGAAAAAAAACAAACAAAAAAGAAAAAAGAAAAACAAATGCCGAACGGAATTCATGGGCTGATTAACAAGAAAAAAGTCCAAATCGTCTGCAAAATTAAGTGAATGAGATGAACAGACCAAATGCAGAATAAATGCCTAGTTTGGCAACGCTAAAATTAAGTTTTGTCTGGAAAGAATGAACAGTATTATTTACTGGTACTGCTGTGTGGTGTCCATCCGGTACCTTTTGATATAACCACTAAATGGTTTGGCGATTAGTAACAGCAAAAATATGAAAGCAGAAGTCTTGTTTTGTTGAGAATCTCTATTCCCAACATATTTCCAAATGCTTGCCAGCTGTTTTGCTGAATGTTTTTAAGACAGTACAGTGTAGCCAATAAAGTCTGTGTTGGAAGGAGAGAGGTCTGTATCACAGTATGCCAGATTTTTGTGTGTGTTTTTTTAATCCAATATTTGTTCACGTCTTTCCTCTGTCTTTCTCTCTCCTCTTCCTGAACACAGATCAGCCTAAGCCAAAGATTAAACTACCGTATGCAAAAAGATTGCATTAAGAAAACGCCGTCGTTTTCTGCAGTGACGCGTCGTACGGCAGGAACTTTAGCCTTAGGAGACAAGGGCCCGTGCGGACCAATCTCGGCGTAACACACCTCCCAACTCGGTCCGTGCTGAAAATCTGACAAAAGCAGGCAAAAGGAGATCGCGGAGGCGCACGTCATCCTTGCCAAGGCGTGGGTGAAATGTAGGGGGCGCTGTGGAGGACTTTGGAGGACGACCAATGGAAGGGAGGAAGAGGCGACGCTCAGCGGGCGAGTAGACGAGGGCGGCTCAAGTTAATGCTCGCGCCGCGACGGCGGAACAGAGAGTCGGAGACCGCGAGCGGGGAAGGGCGGGCGAGCGGGCGAGCGGGCGAGCAGCTGCCCGGTAGAAGCGGCGGCGGTGGCTGAGCGGCGCGGGATCCTGTCTTGAGCGGGGAAGACACCTAAGAGGGTAGGTAGGAGCCGAAGCTCAGTGCAGGCAGCCAGGTCAGTTTCGTTTCTTGGAACGAGGAGCGTTCCCCTGGCTCGGCGAGACCTTTCATCGACGGCTTTTCTCCTCCGCCCGTCCCACCGCAGCCACGAAGCAGATGGCTTGGCCAGTTCCGATCCAGCTGAGCGCGAAGGCAGCCGCTCTGCTTGGGCTCCAGCGTGGCGGTAGTCCCTTCTCTGTTCCTCACGCCTCGGGAGGCAGCCGCTTTCTGTCCGCCGTGCCAAGCTGCGGCTACGCGTTCCGTTGCTTCCGATCCGGTTCGTTGTTTTCTGACTAGGAGCCCCTGGCATGCCCGATTGTGCACCATCCAAACCGCCTCAGTTTCTTTTCTGTAGATCCGTCTTTCCCACGTAGCTCATCCTGATCTTTTACTCCGATAAAATCTCCTTCCACAGGTACTACAGGTGGGTGGAGAAAAAGCACGAAGAAAAGAGCTTCCTCCCGCACTTTCTGATCATACTTTGTAGACTATCAGATCATTGCAGGTGGACTTTACCGTTGTCTGCACTGTATCCTCCTTTTGTGCCACCCTCTACCAATCCCATGTTGCCTCACCACGCTATAAAAGCCTTCATGAGGTATATCCACATTTTACTACAATTGGCTCAGGAAGTGTAACTTACATTCAGTTTGGATACATGTAACCCAACTGACCATAAAATGATCAAATTGGTATTTAATTGACATGCCCTGCAGTGGTATCATGTCCTGGTTATTGTGTATATCTTGATGTAGTATTAAGATTATTTGCTGAGGGAGAAAATTATGCAAGTGGTATCTGATAGGGAAGCAAATATTTATTCAGTCCCATCAGTGCCACAGGTTGCCTCTTGCAGGGAAACCATTAAAGAGCCCTACAGCATCCTAAATGCTAGCAAACAATGCCATAACTGTAGTCCACAGATGTTATGTTATAATAAATAAAGTCGTGTTTTCATTGCCTCAGTTTGCTCACCTGGGTGATTGGTGTTCCCTGTTCTGAACTGGCAGAATGTAAGTAATTTCTATTATCATCTAGTGCAGTAAGTTGTTTCTATAGAAAAAGAAGTAATTATTTGATGTTTATTTAGATATCTAGAAAATGTGCATGTCACCCACTATGAATGGTTCTGGCAGCTTACAAAGGATAGTAAAGGTATCACTCATAAACCTTAAAAATGAAATAATAGGTGTAAAACAAAAAAACTGAAACAGTGGTATTAAAAATCATCAAAAAATTAATATGCTTTGAGGCTTCTCCTAAACCTTAGTAAAGGGCTTGCTTTAACTCCAGGGGCAACAGATTTCTTAATAGGGCCACTGTCCCAAAGAAAACTATGTTTTTTAATGTCAAATATATTTGTGTTACAACCCACAAAACAAGCTTCATTAATGACCTAAAATATAAATTGATAGAATAAAATAGAAAAACAGTGTAATTGAGCAGCTTTGCAATAAAATACAATGCTTGTATCTAGAAAGATAAAACAAATCATCCCTCTCCATTTCCTTATTAACAATTCTATCTATCTATCTATCTATCTATCTATCTATCTATCTATGCTAAAAGGTTCTATCTATCTATCTATCTATCTATCTATCTATCTATCTATCTATCTATCTATCTTTGCTAAAAGGTACTATCATTGTAAAGCTTTCATTGTTTTTGAATCATCCAGTGATCCACTTAATCAGGATGGCTATTTGAGCTTCCCTCAGGTCCAGAGTATAAACTCTCTAGAAACCCAACCTGCACTTGGTAGCAGCAGTGTTAAGACTCAAGGACAAAACTAGGCTAGATAAGGTGCTTTTATTACAGACGCAAATAATCCCCAATTAAGAAATAACAGCTACTGCAAGAGCTAGGAATTAAACCATATTTTTATCAGACCCGGGGTTTAAAGTCTTCTCTCGGCCTTGTGCAATACCTTGTGGACAGTATTTTGATGACAGCACTCTCTGCCTAGGTTCCTTGCTTCAACCTTGCTAGGTTCAGTCCTCACAATTACAATCCATTACTAATGATACCCTTCTTATATCTGTGGACTTAGTGCAAAAGTACTTTTGGAAGTACTTAAAAGTTGAGTGGCATAGTTCAGGTTATGCTGCTCTTTAGAAAAGAGACTGTATGGCTCCTACTGTTAGCTTTGCTTCATCTTTCAAAACCTTTATTGGTCTTAGAAGAAATCAATGGACTAAGTGGATGTAGTAATGAAAGTAAACAGCATTGCAATTGATAAAAATTATTGTGCTGAATGTATGAGTAACACTTTCTGTCTGGCAGTGCTTCTAAGACTATTATATATATTTATGCTGAACAAGAATGGTGGGATTATGGATTGTGTTATTTCCTATCTCAGGGAGTGTGCTAGACTACACCTGTTTAGATTTTTTAAAATTTGTTTTGATGATGTGGTCTCTATATAGAAGATGTTGTATGGGATAGCATTCAAAAATACAGTTTCCTTCTGGTAAAATCAAGAAGTCCAACTGTACTATACTTGCCACAGAATACCATAGACGTGGAAGCTCCATGCAAGCACAAAAACAGAATATGCTGGTTGTCTTTTTTATAATCTATGGAAGCATTTTTAAAAATACAATACCTTTGTGGTACTGTAATTTGAATTGATACAGACTACAGTATCTAATTTCCTTCCTTGTTGTGCTTCATGTCTACAACTTCATGCCTACAATAGAGTTGATAAATGACTCTATTCTTAACATCCTGTTCAGTATTTTTGAAAGGAGGATTAAGGCAAAAGGTGGGTAAGTTTTACTGGGTAGCAAACCAAGTCTTAATCATTGTAATCTTTCAAAGCAGGTGGATGCCACTGATGCAGAGCATATCTCACATTTTCTTTCCCTCCCTCCCTCCCTCCCTCCCTCCCTCCCTCCCTCCCTCCTTCTTTCTTTCTTTCTTTCTTTCTTTCTTTCTTTCTTTCTTTCTTTCTTTCTTTCTTTCTTTCTTTCTTTCTCAAATTTGTCACCGTCCATCTAGTTAAAAAAAATACTCTGGGTGGTTTACAAAGCAGTTAAAATCAATTAAAATTACAATATAAAATAATCTTAAATAAATAGAAAATAAATATAATCCAAGGATAGATGTTAAAATTGGCAGTAACTCAGTGAGCATCATCAAGGCACCAGCCACCCCCAGGACTGGGTAAGATTCTTGTCAACCCATGCAAGCTGGCAAAGCCAGGTCTTTAATCCTTTCCGGAAACCAGGAGAGTAGGGGCCTCCCACACCTGTGGGCGGAGGATGTTCCAAAGGGCAGGGGCAATGGCAGAGAAGGCTCTCCTCCTAGGCCCTGCCAACCGACATTCTCTTGCTGACGAGGTCCACAACATGCCCTCTCTGCCTGACTGGGTGGGACAGGTTGGTGTGATGGGGGTGAGACACTTAAATGGTCTGATGCGGTTATCTGTCTGTCTGTCTGTCTGTCTGTCTGTCTGTCTATCTATCTATCTATCTATCTATCTATCTATCTATCTATCTATCTATCTATCTTCATTGTGATACTGTCCTAATTCTGTAATAAATTACAAGGAAATTACTTAATTACAACTAACTTGGTTGAATGAGGCTTGACACTACTTTTATTGTTCAGCCACCCTTCCTTATTCCTTATTCATAGACTTCAGCTTCAGGCAATGTCCTCCATTTGTGAATTTCTTCACAATACTTTTTGAACAGTAATGCTAGAGGTTCTCCTGGAAGCATCCTAATGCTCTCAAGGAGATGATTAACACTGCAGTACAAAGCATAGTGATTAGGCCTTTGAAGTTGTTGAGCAAACTTTTGTGTAAATATGCTTAGAAGTGATTTAGAAAGCAGATTCTTAAATGCACTGAATAGCAATTTAGCTGTAGTAATTCCTTTTACAAACACTAAACACAGTTGTCTCAAACACTAAACACAGTTGTTTGGTTGATTTGCATTTCTTTTATCATTCGGTTAGTCTTAAAATTTTAGTAATTTAAATTTGAATCTCTGTTAAATGGCTACTCCCTTATTAAAACTGAATTTCTGAAATCAGCTTCAAGTTATTTGGTATCTGAATCTAATCAAAAATTAGTTTCTTCTAAATATTAACTACTACTAACACAATTCCTTCCCTTCCCTTCAAACATGATAGTGGGGCTAATAGGAGATGAACTTAAAAAAAAATGAAAGGCACTGGGACAGTAACCAAGAACTAGACTTATATTAGTTTTTATTCACTTCACCTTTGCAAATAAGATGACTTTGGATCTCGGCTCATTGATCTGCATTAGATTCATTAGTACATTAGCCCTTCTTTCTGTTGTTATAACTGTATTTATTACTTAACAAGGAGCACTATCTGGCAGTCTTGACTGGGCTTGTAAACTAATCTGTATTGGGGCTGGTTAGTGCTTGGATGGGAAACCACTAAGGAATTCCAGAGCTACAGGCTGGATTAGACAGAAAAAAAGGACACACACATATACACACACATGGTCGAAAGTTGTGGTAAAACACTTCTGTATTGTTGCCAAGCAAATTACATGGATGTGTCCATGAAGTCACCAGGAATTGAGCTCAACTGGAAGGAAACTTTACTTTGAATTATTTAACTGTTATCAGTTTCACTTGAAGAGCAAGAACTAGACCCTTCATCAGCACCCGATGTTTCCTAAGATCATGTTTGTCTTGGCAGTGAGAGAAAGAAAAAAATATTAGAAAGAAGCACTGTATCCCAGATATATTTTGAGTGATATTAACAGTTGTATTGGGAAATTGAACTTCTTGTGCCATGCATTTTTTTTCACAGACAGCTGGCTTGATGAACATTTTAATAGTGTAAGGTTCCAAATCAGGTGCAGAATGAGACTATCTGGGAAGTTGTTTTACTTCAATTATAATGGACATAATTCTCTTTCCCAATGACCAATTTTTGCTTAATCTTTATCAAACTCCATTCCTTCCCTTCCCTCTTGGATTAATTTGTTCAGTCATTCTCCTTCAGTTTGGGCCATTTTTCGTCCTTGAGGTGGATCAGGTAGGACATGTACAACTTTTCAGTTTCTGTTCAGTGCTGTGATTTGTGTTATTGTACATTTATTATTTTGTTCAATAGTACTTTATAGTGGATTATGTCAGCAACCCATATGGAGGAAAAAACACCATAGAGTTATGCGTTGCAATGTGCATAACTGGATTTCTCATTTTAATCATAAAAAAGATTAATTTTTCAAAGTTTGGAAAAGTAACCACCTCATCATTTTCTGGGTCTCATTTCCTGGCTAATATGTTTATTAGGATTCACCAAAGTAGCACAAAAAGAACAGTAATATATATGACATGTTCTCATTTTTATCTTTTTCCTAATGATTCCATTGAGTCTGACTTTTATTGATTTAGACAAAACAAAACCCCTTAAATTTTTGTACTTCTTCAGTTTTGTATATCTTCAGCCAGCAGCGTTTAAAATAAAGCTGAACTACATTGCTTTCGATTCTTCTAGAGAAACACTGCAAATATTTTGTATTTTATTAAGGAAATACTTTTTTCCCCCTAATAAAGTAGCTCCCAGTAGTGTAAATAAAACAATGGGTCTTAGTAGCTTATAAAATGAAGATGAAGAGAAATCACAGAGGAATCTTTGGAACCAAGAACGAAGATTGAAAATCTGTTTCACCAGATTTTAAAAGCAGATTTTCAGGAGGTTGATGACATGCTTGGATTCCATATGTAGGGAAATTCAGAATTCTGAGTTTCAGATGTAGGAATGTAAGGTGAGAAGGCCAGCTTGAACAAGTTACTTGATCATAGACATGACTGTATTTGTAGCTGACCAAAAAAAAAAAAAAAAGTCAGGAATGCTTAGAGAAAGATTTAAAGCTCAGTATTTGAGGAATCCAATTACTAAATAATACTTTCAAGCTATTAACAATCCTTACTGTAGCCTTGCCATTAAAAGAAATATGGCTACTCTTCAGCCACATTAAAAATCTGCAAATTTTACATCTCTTCACCATAATAATTTTCTTCTCTCTGTTGTGCTTTGAATCTTCTCTAGAATTAGAAATACAATTTGCATTAGCTTAAACTTCAAAGGCCCCTGAAAGATTGATTCCAGAACAGTATAGAACAAGGATGCACTATGGAAAAGCATAACATGCCCCTCAGAATGTTCTCTAAGTTGCTTTGTTCTTCTTGTTTTAGTTATTGTTTCTTATCCTTTGAATTTTTAACGGCACAAAGATAGCTTTTTGTCTTTTTTGCAACTGGGTATTTTATTAGTTTCCTTGCACAAAAAGAGATAATAATGATGATAATATAATCATAATAATTTATTAAACTTGTATGTCACCCAGCTCTGAACTGGTGGCTCTGGGTGGCTCAAAGAAATTACAGTAAAATATAAAAAATAGAAGTAAAAAATGGCAAGCACAATGAAGTGATGTGGATAACTTCTTTTTCACTGAAATCCTGGGTGAAAAGGTCTTCACAGCTCTTCTAAACATTAACAGAATAGGGGCCATCTGGATCTCAGGGCGAACCTCGTTCTAGAGGGTAGGGACTGCTACAGAGAAGGTATGCTTCCAGGGTCTAGGGAGATGACATTGTTTAATTGAAGGAACCTGGAGTGTGCCAATGATGTTTTATAGGGTTTTGAATCTACAAGAGATTTATTTCTAGAACATTGTGACTGAAGATGAGAAATGCAAATGCAAATAATAGTATGAGAAAGGTCAGTGGAATCAAGGCAAAGAAGAGTACATGTTAAATATAAGAGGTTATCAAAGATATGGTGCAGAAAATGCTCTGAGATACTTAAGGACATTAAAGATGTTAAACAATCTTCAGTAGATTACATGCAGCATACTAATATGGACATATCAAGTAAATAGCATAGAACTGGAATCAGTTATTTAGATACAGTGGTACCTCGGGATACGAACTTAATCCGTTCCGTGACTCTGGTTGCAACTCGAGTTGGTCTCAAGTCGAGGTAAAGTTTCCCATAGGGTTCAATGTAAATCTGGTTAATCCGTTCCGCCCTCCGAATTTGGTCGCAACCCGAGGCAAATTTCCCCATAGGGTTCAATGTAAATCCGGTTAATCCGTTCCACCCTCCGCCCGAATTTGGTCGCAACCCGAGGCAATTTCCTCTTCAGAGCCTGACTCCCGCCAAGCCTGCTCTGCATTTTCTTTGGAGCCATGCTAACATGCACACCAAAAACCTTCACAAAACACCGCAAAACACACCACGAGCCTCACCGAACATCTCCTTGCTACCGCGACCTCGGCCACAGGAAGCCGCGACTGCGTGACAGCAGGGAAAATGGCCGCGGATCCGGTTCGTAAGTAGAGGCAAGTTCATAACCCGAGGTAAAATTTTCCTGCCGAAGCTGGTCGTAACCCGAAATGTTCGTTAGTAGAGGCGTTCGTATCCCGAGGTACCACTGTATAGAGTATATGAGTGCGTGTTCTGCATATGACAAAGAGGTTCTAAATGACTATCCCCTATAACATTTACCATCAAGTTGATGAAAAGGAACATTATTCTAGACTTAATCTTAAATGGCAATCTCACTTGTGAGATATGAGTATGGGAAAATTAATGGAAAATGTTCAGAGTGCTACCAAACTTAATTTAATATGGAAGTGGAAAATTGGTAAAAAAAAAATTTAAATAACCATTTTTTACTTCAAAGGAGGAACTTCTTTAAAAAAGGTGTTACATATTCTTCCATTTATGGTTCACTCATTATTTCCCCCTCAAACTGCACTAGAAATATGAATTCATATAGTACGGTGATTATTATTATTTTTAGAATAAACTCCACATTCTTGGGCCAAGTTTATAATTCTGTTTTTATTTAATTCATTTACCTGAGATATTATTATAGCTTTGGGGATATATTGTTGACTGATATACTTGATTTAAGTATATTTATTCTCTGGGATATGCTTTTTTTTTCTTAGTCATGTTGATGAATCTATATAGAATAATATTTATAAGGATCCTCCTGTGATAGTATGCAACAACTGTAATGAAATACCTTTTTGACTATAGGTATCCTAAAGTCTATTATTTATTTTAAGGTGAGTAGGCAATATTGGCCTAGGACCAAAATGATGACCTAGAGGGCAAAATCCAGGCTCAAGTTGTAACATGAAAAAATTAAATTGTTAATGTCTAACTAGAAAAGTTTGTAAGACTTTTTCTTTTTTGCCTGCAAGTCTGACTTCACTCCTGGCAACTATAAGGACCATGCTGTTTTCTAGGTAGCATTTTTAGAAGTAGTTTGCCATTGCTTTCTTCCTAACTGAAGAGGGGCAACTGCCTCAAGGTCCTGCAGCTGTCTTTCATGGGACTCGAACTAGGGCTTTCCCACTTCTAATCGAGTCCCTTAATCACTAGACTAAACTGACTCTCACTTTATTTTCTTTATCTCTAGATATCAATATTTTTCTCCCAATAAATTGGCCTTCTGTATGAATACAGAAATAATGGTGATCTTATTTTGACTTGATTCATATGTCTAAAATCACCTATGAGAGTACAAAGCAACAATTATGTGGTCTATTGGCAATTACAAGTATATGCATTTAGTAGGATTAACTGTATCTCTAAATGTGACTACTCTAAAAAAAGATTAAAATAATATTGGTGGTAGTGGAATGTATATATTTCTGGAACAATCATTGACACTCTGGGAACAGTTGTTCTAATAAATGCCATTGGAATCAAAAGAGTATCCTTTAAAAGCAATAAAAATTACTGTATTGACTTGATATAGGACAAATCCTTACAGGATATTAATATTTAAGAGTTAATTCCATTTCTCTTGATGTTAATAAAGTAACTCTTTAAGAGCAGTGTCTAGATAAGATTCATTCAAATATATCAGTAAAAGTTTTCAGAAACAACCTTGTATAAGCATAACTGAATTTTAGTAAAATCCCAGTTCCTTTGGCAAAAAAATGATGATTGTAGCAGCACACAGAAAGAAGAATTGAAGGTTTCAAATCTCTTCTCCAGAAGCTACACTGGGTCCAACACCCCGAGCCTGCCTCCTGCTTGATGTAGTTACTGCTGCCACCGCCTATGTTTGATGGGTAATTCATCTAGCATTCCTTCCTAACCCTAGTTTGTGAGAAAGATAGGAATCCCACATCATGTACTGCCTTTCTGGCAAATCAAGGATAAAAACATGGGAAAAAATAATTTCTATAATGCAGTTCCTGTTCCTATAGTGTAAATGTACGTGACTAGGCATTTCAATTCATCCTCCCCACTTTGTCAATTTCACAGGAGATGAAATAAGAGTTTAATAAAAAAAATCAAAAGATATATGAAGCCTAATTTGCAAAAGCATGTGCAGACCACAAGATAATAATAATTTGTTATAATTAGCAACTTGAGAGAGAGAGAACTTTTCAGTTACATATCAGCTCCCAAGAAAGAAAAAAGTAAATCTTGAACTCAGCCTGAAATCAGACAGAAAGTCCTACATCTGCAGAAAAATCAGAATAAGAATAAGGCTACACACCGAGAGACAAAAAAAATAAAAATTAATGTAACATATAGCTACAGCAGATACCTGAGTTTTAGAGATAACCTAAATCCCAAATCAAAGTCCTTTTCTTCTTTGTCCATTGACCTCCCCTAGTTTCTTGGAATAATTCTATTTATTAACAGAGCTGCTGGGGAGATGGTACCTCCAACTTGTTTTTCCAGCTCAGATGCCAGAAAGTTCTTGCTCCCTTTCTCCAGAATTCTGCTTTGGTCTTTTAAAGGAACAACCCTTTTTCTCTCTTTAAAAGAGGAAGCATTGAGGATATGTGCTAAAGCCCATGTTTGAGGCAAGAAGTCTGTTCAAATTCAGATTCTGTCTGGCATCCAGACTGGGAGGGAGGCTGTAGTATTATGTATCCTGGCTTTCTCTTCACAACAGTGATAATGCACATTTTGGGAATTAAATACTTGAATTAACCTTTGTATTCATGCCTGGACTGTAGTAACTTTTTTTGTATTTCTACAACATTTTCACATTTATTAGGGGTTACTATATATGAGAACATTCTGGCAAAAATGTTCCCTGTCATCTTTCCCAGTTCCTCCCTAATCCCCACCACATACGCTTATGGGAAATAAAACAGTCCTACTCTGTCTGCAGCAGGTGACTGCATATTGTTTATCATCCTTGCTGACCTGAGGGTGGAGAATTCAGAAGCTGTCTGAATCCTTCCTAAAGTTTTTAAAAGATCTTTAGGTGCTGTGTGTGTAAAGCAATTGTGCATACATTCCAATAAGAGTTTCAGCACATCCTAGTGGACTATCCCCATCTTTTTAATCCTGGACAAACATTTTATGCTTTCATCCCAGATAAGTATAATTATTTCAGAAGATAGACTGAAAAAATAGATCATTGTGGAACTAAGCCATTTAAATTTATACGTTAAAGTTGTTGCAATGATTCATTGTAATAATATCTTTAACCTTTGAGACCAGCAGCTGATATTATAAAGTGGTGGTACAATGAATGGGTTCTTTGGAAATGTCAAATACTGTTTTTACATGACGAGTGAAAATGGGAGCTGATAACTACTTTCTTAGCACAGTAATTTTCTGTGCCTGTGTGCTTCATTCTAGGAGAACATAGTCATGACATCATTGATGTGATTAAATCAACTGCAGATTTGGCAGCTACTTGACATATATAAAACTAGGTTACTAAAAATAGTTTTTCTTCAATAGAGTGTGTTCTACATGATCTAGGCTGTTGTTTCAATTAAAAAGCGTTAACAGTAACAAACTTTAAGGCTTTGAAAAGCATATTAGAATGGGTGAAGTATCCTTCATTAAAGCAGCCATGTCCTCTAGAAGGCATCCCTGACTCTGTACGTGAGGGAAGGAGTGAGTGTTTGTGCATGAGTATTCAGTTCACTGGTGGTATCAGCTGAAGAGTAGTCTGCATACATGTACATTTGTAGGCAGCAAAAGACAACCTTTGTTAGGGGCCACCCACCTAGCTTCATTGGACCAGGTCACTTGAAGAAGTGCCTCTCCTCCATGTCAGTTACTTTTTATCCCTCCAGTTTCTTCAGTTACAGCTAGTAGGCTGGAATGGAAAAACGTTGTAATTACAAGTGATGATGTATGAGCATTCTGGTCTTGGCATGTCTTTCTACTAAGGATCACAGAACTGTATCCTTAATATTCTTCATATTTCCTCTTTTTTTCACAATATGCTTGAAAAAATAATCACTCTTCTTTGTGTAAGTTAGTGTTTCCCAAACTGTTGCTGTAAAGGTGTATTGAACTTCAGCTTCTGTAGTATCCAGCTAGCATATATTAAATTTAACTTAGAAGTCATCAGGTTGAAGAACATTTGTATAAATTGTTCATTCATATAATTGAGTTTGTCTAATAATCTGTTACGTGCTTTCTACTTTAGGTATCTTTTAAGTGACATCTGAATAATTACATAATCTGCTTTTTTGTTTGTATGTTTTTCTGTTCTGGAAAATTCCCTTATCATATATACAGACTCTTAAATAAGAGTTTCTCCTGTGTGTTTGTAATGATATTTTACAAAAATTTATTATGTTTGCACTCATTGTATGGCTATTAAAAATTCCCTCAGTATGTTAATGTTCAGTTACATATAATTACAATGCTTTTGAAAAAATGTTGAATGGGCTTATTGTTCAATATTTATATTTTGAAATATTTATATTCTACCTGCATTTCTCATGGCACCTTGCAAACATTCTTTTATTAAGAAAATTACAACTAACTTAGCAACATACAGGGAGATAATTTACTATAAACTTTTTCTGAAGAATTCTTAAGTTTGTAATATACTTCTCATAAGTATTGTTGCCTTTAAAACTCAGGCGTACTGAGTGGTGTGGAGCTGAAGACCTGTTCTCTGAATTTGGGAGAGAAAACCATTTTGCCTTTGCAAAGGTAGCTTCTTAGCCTACCTGAAAATACAAACCACCCAGTAATTCAGGCAAAGCAAAAAGCATTTATTAAAAGGGGGGGGGTGTCAAGCCTTTTCGTAGGATACAGAAACAAATGATACATACATTCGGTATATGTCATACGTCAGAAAGCAAGTAATCAAATAATAAAATACATTGATTACCCATGAGAATTGAACAATAGAAAACAGAAGAAAATATGTGTAGCTCAGGGTTGAACTGTGGAGTCCTTGGGGTTCTCTGACCTTGGCTGTTTTCTTGCAAACGTTTCGTTACCCAGTTAGGTAACATCTTCAGTGCTAAAATGGAATGGGGTTTGCTCTCTGTTTATATACAGTGGCATGCCCTGCCAGTGTTGGTGGGGGTGTCATTTATAAGTCAGCATCTTAGACCAAGCTAAATCCAAAAATGTGAGGGAATTCCTGGAAGCTTGGTATTCAGACAAGGCAGCCATCAACAGGCACATAGAGATAAATAACATCTACACGCTATTCAAAAGAGACAATAAAAAGGAAAACAAAAGACCAGAACATCTCCTCACCAGCAATCATCACCCAGATAAGCAGAGATTAACACCAAGATTATCACCAGATATGCAATCAGCAGTAAACAATACCCTAATCAAGGAACTACCAGAGGGAAAAAATAAAACAAAACAAAAACCCCATCCCCACCAACACTGGCAGGGCATGCCACAGTATATAAACAGAGAGCAAACCTCATTCCATTCTAGCACTGAAGAGGTTACCAGCTGGGTAATGAAAAGTTTGCAAGAAAACAGCCAAGTTTAGAGAACCCCAAGGACTCCACAGAAAACATAGATTCCAGATAACATTCCAGAAGTGACAAATTTATGGGTTATGTCATTCTCTTTCCCAGCTGGGTTTGTATTTTTAAAACTTACAAGTGTATTCAAGGACTTTTCAGAATATGCTCTCTAATGTTGAGTTGCTGACAAAACCAAGTTCTCAAATATACCGCAAGAAATGGCTTTGGCCCAGAATTAAAACATGCTTCCCTAAACTCAGAAAAGAGGCCTAGACTGCCATGTTAAAAATGCTAATATCACCTTTTAAAAATGCTAATAATGAAGCCTAACATTCCAGGTAACAGTATGAGTAGTATGTTAGGACTATTTGTAATTAATGTTTTACATTTGTGTTTACAGGGAATATGCTGGAGGTAAAACTATGAAGAAGTAGCAGAAAGAATAATAATGTTTTTCCGAAATCGTTTTCTGTTTCTGTTGGCTTTAGCTGCCTTATTAGCCTTTTTGAGCCTTAGCCTCCAATTCTGTAAGTATAATTTTATATTATAGCTGAGAATTGTAAATACTATCTTCTTTTTATTACATTTTTAATGTACATGTAGAAGTGAAATCAAATAAATGTCAAAGTAATGTGTGCGCAACATGGGGAATAACTATCATTTTCTGCTTTCTAAAACTGCATAATTTTGAACATATTCCAAACAATATTAATTATGATTGTGCAGGCTGAAAATGATTGATCTGTTTGGCATGTAATGTGAAATAGGGAAAGAGGTTTCTTTTCCCTCCCATGTTCTGCAAAATACTGAGTTTATTTCATATGTATAGATTTTTATAGACAGATGCATATTAATTGTTACTTTTCTCACATTAGACTATTTTAATAATGATATAATTAAAACATGAGCATCAGACTAATTCTCAAATACATGAACATGAGTATAAGACAGGAAGGAGGTAAAGCATAATCAGTCTTGCAAGATTAGGTTATTATGTACTTTTAATCTTAATTTGGAGTTGATTTTATGGTTTGATCTACCTCTTGGGGCTGACATTAGTCCTGCAGATCTGATTATATTTTACCTCCTCCTTTTCTTATGCTAATGTGAATGGGGTGTGTGACTGTCTGAGATGTTTACACATACCTTCTTTATTCCTTCTTCATTGTTTGAGTTTAAACAGTGTTTTTCTCCTCACTGCTTTGGTAACAGATCCCTCAATACCACCCTCTTTACTCTCCACACAGTGTCACACATCAGAGTTAACAATGAAAGATCACTACAAATGGGTGACCCTAAACCCACAGCCACTCAGTTTTGTCAGGATTGAGCCAAAACCTGTTCTTCCCAGTCCAGACCCATACAGCCTCCAGGCACTGGGAAAGTATCCTGATGGCATCTCTTGGATAGTCTCTTGGGGCAAGGATGTATAACTATCATCAGCATACAAATGTTATTTAACCCCATGCTGATAGAAAGCACCTTGCCTAGTGCTTTCATTTATATCTTTAATAGTGCAAAGACAAAAAGTTTTGAGAGCTCTCCACACTTTCACAGGGAGCAATTCTTGACCACCCCACCAACACTTCTACCAATCATCCTCTTCACATAATAAAACCCTTTAACCTTTCTCCAACATAATAAAATCTTATAACATCTGTAAACAGTTAAGAGTTCTGACACAAACATATGGCCTTGGGGAAAAATGTATTGATGGGGTAGAAAGTTATGCACCTAAAAGCTGATTCTAGTACTTGTAGCTATACTTCCTTCAGTCCATTCGGGCATGTTGATAGGCAGTACCAGGAACGGTTGCCTTTTCCACTGAGGCTGTGGTCTTTTCTTCATAAGTTTTAACTTGATGTCAGCTGATGAGGAATACTCCTGAGATAAGGGATATTGTTGTTGTTTAAATGCATATATTAGTTTCTGTATTAAATAATTTGCTTAAAAAGTTGTTAATTCTACAGTTATTTTCTTTAAGAACTATTAATGTTAGATGGTTGGTTAAATAAACTTTTTGGTATATAAATACATTTGATATTTCTACAATATGAATAATTATAGCATTTATTACTTATTAGATATAGGTATTCTCTTTTTACTTTATGAAAATACATTGTAATTTTCCAGGTATCAAGCAAATACTGCTTCAACTGATCAGTCATTGTCACTGACAAGCCTTTGAGTCAGTTCCAGATGTGTACATTGCAGTTTTAAACCACAAACTGTTATGGATTTAGATTGCCACTTCTCTAATCTATGGAATAACAGTGGAATATGCTAAGTCTATTGGACTTTTGTTAGATAATGTATAAATCCCAGAGAAGCATTCACCATACAAGCAGCTTCAACAAACTTACCCATGCTGATACTGTTCAAATTACCCCAGCCCCTTCACAACATCCTAAAATGTGATTATAGTACAAGATTCTTTCTGCAGAAGTCAGTGTACTAAAAATCACAATGTGCATAAACATTTTTGTCCTGAAGACGTCTATCTTATAAATATGAATAGTATGGGAGATACACTGAAAGTAGAAGAAACGGATCTGTGAAAGAGCTGTCAGACTCTCACACCATGTCTCAGCAATAAATCATTCCTTCCTGTTGAAGGACATGGCCAAGGAAGACAGAGGTGAATACTATAGCCAATCAGTAGGTTACACAGATAGTGCCAGCAAGAACGATTTGGATTCTTCACTCATGAGATGCATTTACAAAATGAGGAACTCCTGACAGGAGATGAACTGCACCTCATGAAATCTGGAAAGAATGTGTTTGGAACAGTAATTTAGTTACCCTAAAACCTGTGCAACACAGAAAGGGGGACCCAGAAAATGGTGCAACACCAAGTACTGTGAACAGGACTGGGAATGATATACAGGATGTAGAGGCACACAGTAATGAGCACATAAATGCAGGAAAGAATAAGTCAAGTTTTATGATCCAAGATTTTTATTGTGTGTGGTTTTTTTTACAAGTGTATAAAATATGGGGAACTAAGAGAAAGAACTAGGAGTCTTAATGCAGACATGATTTAGTAGGTATTATTGAAGCCTGGTAGGACAAAACTCATGAGTGGAATGCAAGCATAAAATGATATAACTTATTCAAAAAGAAATAGGCCAACTGAAATGGGGAGAAGGAGTTGCATTATATGTGAAAAGAAAATGCATACTTGTGTAGTAATTTAGAAATCTGAACACAGAGTTCATTTGAGAGTCGATAAAAACACAAAGAAGAGAAATAATGTGTGTGTGTGTATAAGGGTACTATGGAGTGCCAAGTTAAGCAGAAGATCTGGATAATGCTCTCCTGAAGCAGATTGCATAATTTTTAATTTTTAAGGAGAAGAGGCAGTAATAAACTGACTTTACCCAAACCAATGTTGGAAAACCATTCAGCCAAGGCTGCATAGTCCCAAAAATTCCTCACTGTCCTTTTCCAAAATGTTGAAAGAGAGATAAGGCTTTTCTAGACCTAATCCTAACCAATAGGGAAGACCTGGTTGAAGAGGTAAAACAGTTGCAAACTTGGGAAGAAGTGACCACATCATCTTGTGTTTCAAGATACTACAAAATGGAAAATTGGAGTATGGTCATATATTCACACTAGATTACAGGACACCTAATTTGAACAAGTGCAAAAAAGTAGAGACAGAATCCTACACACAAAAATCCATAGCTGATATCTGTAGAAACTTGGCAAAACTAAAGCTCAACATAAGAAAGTAAATGAAAAAAAAAATCCTTTTGGCTATGTCAGTAATAATAGGCAGGGGGAGTGGGCCTGCTGCTTGGAGAAGATGATAGCATGATGACAGGGAGAAGGCTTTCAGCTCCTACTAATAGACCTAAGCAGCTCAGCTGACACAAAGAGGAAGTGGTAGCCCAAGATAAATAAGTAGTAAGGGAGAGCCTTACTACCATGAATAAATGTAAGTCTCCAGGACCAGATCAGTTATATCTGAGAGCCTGGAAGAACTGAGTGGATGTCATTTTGGAGTGCTTTTCTCTGATCTTTGAGAAATCATGTAGTGCCAAATGATTGGAGTAGGGCCCATGTTCCTATCTTCAAAAAGGGAGGATAAAAGGGGACCTGAGTAAAAACAGACTGTCAGCTTAATATTAGTAGTTGGCAAAATTCTGGTCCAGGTTATTAAGCAGTTGGCTTGTGAGCATTTAGAAAAGAAAACATTGTTTGGCAGAAGCCAGCATGAATTTATCAAGAAAAAGTTGTACCAAACAATTGGATCTCTTTTTTTGGTAGAGTGCTCAGTTTAGTGGACAATAGGAATACAGTGTACATAATGAACCTTGATTTCAGCAGAGCATTTGTAATGAGATCCTAGTAGAGAAGTTGGTAAAATGTGGGTTGGATATATGCAACCATCAGATGGATACAGATCTGATTTTACTGTTGTATCCAACAAATGTACTTCAGTGGCTCTGTATCAAGCTGGATGAAAGTGTGAAGTGGCATACTGCAAAGCTCTGTTATAGGCCCCATGTTAGTCGTATTTAGAAATGACTTGGACGAGGTCTAAGAAAATATTATTACTATGAGAAAAGATAAGGGGCATAGCAAATTTGTTAGACCTTGCAGCAAGATTTAGGAGGAACCTGAAAAACTAGAACAATGGGCAGAAATCAGCAAGATAAATTTCAATAAGGACAAATGGAAGTCTCCATTTGAGTAATAAAACTCCAAGGCAAGAGTATAAGATGCAGTACATGTGAAGAAGAACAAGGTGTCAGTAGATAACAAGATTACATAAACTACTGTATATGATGTATTGTCGAAGGCTTTCACGGCCGGCATACGATGGCTGGTGTGGGTCTTCCGGGCTGTGTGGCCGTGTTCTTGAAGTTTTGTTTCCTAACGTTTCGCCAGCACTCTGAAGATGCCGGTCACAGGTGCTGGCAAAACGTTAGGAAACAAAACTTCAAGAACACGGCCACAAAGCCCAGAAGACCTACACCAGCCATCTACTGTATATGATGCTGCTGCATAAAAAGAAAAAAAGTAAATACATTCCTAGGCTGCATCAACAAATGTGGAGTTACAAGATCAATAGAATAATTCATTTCTATTCTGCATTAGTCAAACCACACCTAGAGTGTTCTGTCTGGGTATCATATTTTAGGGAGGATGTTGATAATATCAGGAAAAGAGAAACCAAAATGATAAGGGGCCAGGAGTGCAAAAAATTGTGAGGAAAGGGCTGGTGAAGTTTTCCTGGGGAAGAGAAGTCTGCATGTAGACACTATATATAGTTGTCTCCAAGTATCTGAAGAACCACTGTATGGAAGATGGGATAACATTCAGTGTTGTTTCAAAAGGCAAGACAAGAAACATTAAGTTTAAATAACAAGGAATGAGATTTGTATTAGACATACAAATACAAGGATTTCCTAATGATAAGAGCTGTTCATCAGTGGAACAGATAGCCTCAGGAAGAGGTGGATTCTTCTTGCTGGAAGTATTTATACATATGCTCAATGACCATCTGTTGGGAATGCTGCAGTTGCATAGACACTGGGCAGGGTGTTGGGTTAGGTTATCTTTAAGATCCCTTCCAGCCCTTAGATTTTACCATAAATAGAATAGCTAATTGTAGTACCATTTAGTCTGTCCACTCCATAGTTTAAATCATCAATAAAGCATCTTTTGAAGGTCCTGCTGTAGATACATTCCTTTGCCAGACATACTGCCATTGGAGTCAAAGTAGTGCCCTTACTACAATTTATGGAGAAACTTATTTGTTTACCTGGTTCTCTAATTGTGGATGAATAGATGATATATGCCTTTTTTTTCTTGCTCACTATTTTTAACATTAATAATATCTAATGGAGTGTTAAAATGCTGGGGTTTCCAGCTAAGTCTAGACAGGGTTCATATATTTATTCCATCACATCATTATAAATGACTTTACAGAACATTGAATACATTTCTTGGGCAAGGCCATCCTGCAAGATTTTCATTGAGTAAATTACTGTTATCTGTTGAGAGAGGTAATTTAAATTTTCACACTTTCAGGTTTATAATTGGACATTTATTTTAGATTCATTTACTGACTGGAATAAGGAAGAATTCAGCTCTTTTTTGGGCTCAACATGAGAATTACTATTTGATCCCACTGAAATCCTGACAAGTTTTGGGAATTGTGTTTTTGCAGGGATCAGTTTCAGTAACACCTCTTCATGCTTCAAAATATGTATGATAAATATTGGGTTGTAGATATACGTAAGGGGATAATCTCAGTTGAAAAACAATCTTTAATCCTGTTTTTTTGGGGAGGGAGGTAAATTGGGCCTCTCACAGCATTATTATTTTGGATCAATTCATTCCCATGGAAGCCATTTTTAAAACCTTTGCCAGATTCAATTTAAATATCACTTGTTTGGTTTATTTAGCCCATTTGTGATAATTTCCACAACGGTTAAAAGTTCTGGAAGAATATTTGTAGAAACTAAACCAGTAATCATTTTTAGAGGAATGTGAAGAAAGTAAATGAAATTGATTTTAGCAATTTATATGTTCTTTGAAATAACAAATTTAAAAATGTCTTGTCCTGATAAACAAATGGAAGATTGAATTAATCGTCTGGGCCCAGGGGTGACTGCTGCCGAGGGTGTACAGGTATCTGGTGTGGCATGGCACAAGTACAGCAGGTTGGGGGTGGCTGCTGCTGGGTGCATTAGGGTGCGCAGGTGGCCGGCATGGCATGGAGTGACTGTGACGGGCCAGGAGTAGCTTCTGCTAGGTGGGGGAGAGTGCTCAAGTGGCTGCTGTGGGCAGGAAGTGCTGCAGGCACCATAACCAGGCTGCTCGGAAGAAAAAGACGTGAGAATGCAAACGACTTACCAGAGCAATTTGTGACCTTTCCTACCAGCTTCCCCATTGACTTTGCTTGTGCGAAGCTGGCAGGGAAGATCACAAGTGGTGATCATGTGATTCAGGAAGCTGCAACCATCGTAAGTGCGAGCCAGTTGCCAAGTGCCCAGATCACAATCATGTGACCGTGAGGGTGCTGGAATAGCCAGAACTTTGAGCACCAGTCGTAAGTACCACTTATTCAGCGCTGTCATCACTTTGAACGATCACTGAATGAGTGGTCGTTAACCGGGGATTACCTGAATATACTAAGTTGTATCTTTCTTTTAGACCTACATGTATTCATGATGTTTCAGATTACCTTTTTCAGATTCCAGGGCTGTAGTGAGGAGGTGAAAGTATAGGTTATTAGTCTGAAAGTGATTTGCCACTTGCTTAATTCTCAGTTTTATTTATTATATTTTAAATATCAGTTCTGTGGAATACAATTGGAAACATTAAATGCTTATTTCCTGTATTCCATATTGTCTGTATGGTTATCAATACACAAGTCACATAATGTTTAATTCTGAGTAGTTCTTTTTTTTACTTAAGTGGTATTACTTGTCAGTAGCTTGATCACCCAAGTTATAAAAAAAGTAGCTAAGATGATGAAGTTTTTTTTCTATGTAATGTTAATATGTTTCCTGTGTGACAAGGCAGACTTAGTTTGGGGCCCTTTTTTCTTTCACTAGTGTTTCTTTAATGCTTTAATGTTTCCATTGGTGGCATGCTTTATATATATTAGTTATATATAAGCATACAATTTGTTACATACTGTACTGTTTACTGAGTTTATTTAGTGTGATCTCTAAGCTTTGGCTTCCACTGACAATTTTTTGTGTCCATTCTGATTCTTTCCAGTGGTAAAATCTACTTGGGAGGTTTTGATTCTGCTGTTTGTTTTCATATTTATATTTTTCTTGTCATGGTTGCTACATGTTTAGGTTTGTTCTTTCGTGTGTGTGTGTGGGGGGGTGCTCTTCTCTTGGCAGAATTGTCTGA
Organism: Python bivittatus; assembly: GCF_059951505.1. Classification (NCBI taxonomy): domain Eukaryota; kingdom Metazoa; phylum Chordata; class Lepidosauria; order Squamata; family Pythonidae; genus Python; species Python bivittatus. Next base: position 32,878,544 of record NW_028277125.1, on the reverse strand, counting down.
TATTCTAATAAGTTGGCATTTGGTTTTTCTTTTTCTTTTTCCCAGAACTTCACAGAGGGACAAAAGTTATTTAAATGATATACTTCTTTCTTATTTTTAACAACTTATGTAAATTACAGTTCTGACATAGCACTTTCTATCTATGATTGAGTTCTTGTTCAGATTCCAGGAAGTTTATATATAAAAGCAGTTCCAGATGAATTATCCACATTCTGTACTTAAGCTGATCTTTGAATTGTAGCTGTCTAAAATTTTGGATCACAGATGGTCTGCAAACAAATTGTATTAATTTAATACCAGAAAAAAATATTTCAGCTGAATACCTATTAGACTACCTTTTATAACTGAAACAAATGTATTTCAGATGCCATATTTTGAATGAATATGTCAGAATCATTATGAGGTATAGGTGAAGGCAAGAGGAAGGTAGTGTTTCACATTAACTAGCAATAACTGCATTACTGATAGCAAAATACTCTATTGTAATGTGGGTTATACTTTTGGGAATGTGAACCTACGAATTAGCTCACCAGATAACTGTCTACTAAAAGAATGAAAAAATTCTGCTTCCAAATTCTTACCTTTAAATGTCTTTCACATATTAATGTTAAGAAGCCAATACTAGATTGGATACCATGATTGATTTGTAATGTATAATTCTGTTGTTTTTTTTTATTTCATTTATTGTAAAACTCATTTCATCCATGCAAACATAAGAGTTGTGCACAAAATAAGTATAGATTCAAGTAGGGTTTTCTGTGTCTGGTGTGTGTGTATGATTGAAATTGACAAATCTTTGGATTATTTAAATGTCTGTGTTGACTTTTCTGTTCATGAAGAAGGGAATTATTTGACATTTGTACTTTTGAGTAAATGTTTAGGTTTCGTCATGTATACTATCATGCTTTCATTATTACATAAAGCATCTGTTCAGGACAAAATTGAGCTCTTGACAAAAGTAACTTGTAAGTGTTGTATAAAGAAAGAAGTTCTTTGTCATTATACAGATGATAGATTGTAATGCTATTTTAGGTTTAGGAAACATTGTAATCCTTCTAAGTGGTATGTATGATGACAATCTTCATAGAGGAAAAAATAAATTTGAAGAAACATCATTGGTAGTGAAAAAAACACTTTGTTTCTATAATTGTTTGGATTTTCTGAAAGAAACAAGCTCAGTTTTGACAACATATTTGTGATTACCTAAATTATGATTTGAAAGATTTCAAATTTGTCACAGGCCTGTTTTCTCTTATCCTTTCCCAATTGGCTAACCATAATTTGTTTGATATTTTAATTAAATTATGTGCTAAAATAGTTTGCTTCAAACTACCATTGTGATTTGTTTAGGGATGACTAGGATGTGAACTGTTTAGTATATACATGCTGTCCAGAATCACACAGCATTGTCTTATTTTTGCTTCTACTATGCCTTAATACTTTAATAAATTTCTCCATTATATGGCAGTTGGATTCCTAAGCATTATAAGAGTTCATAAGGTATTATCTTAAAATACTGCATGATCCCTTCATATATTTCATTTAATACCTAGTTATTCCTGGAGATATGCTTTCGAATCAGTCTCTACTCCTGCCTAGAGAAGTATCTGCAGTTTTCTTGGCACGATTTCAAAAGTGGCTTGCCATTGTCTTCTTCCTACGGCTGAGAGAGAGTGAGTGGCCCAAGGTCACCCAGCTGGCTTTGTGCCTAAGGCGGGACTGGCTCACAGGCTCCCAGTTTCTAGCCTGATGCCTTAACCACTACACCAAACTGGCTCTTAAGGCATATATACACAAATACATTCTTAAACATGTGTGCAAACGCCCAATGATTGTCTGTAAATTCTGCAGGAAGGAGAGAGGTAATGTCTGCTCTTTATGGACAGCAATAATTTTAACTTCCTTTTCTAGCATCTATTAATCGCCCCCCCCCCGCCATAACCCACATACATTCTTGTTCCCATTCATTTTTTTTTCTTAGTTGTCAGATTCCTTCTGTTATAACCAATGAGTCATATTATGCCAACAAGTGCCATGCTAGGTCCAACACTGATGTTACTTGGACATCAAAACCTGTACAAATGAATGTTGATAATAGCAGTATGGGCAGACACATACTGTCTTAAGTAACTGTTATCATGACACTTCCATCTTAGTCATGTAGCATAATACTCAAACTGCTCTAAAGGATGTTACGTGAAGTTGGAATCAGTGTTGTTAAATGTACACATGCATAGTTTCTCTCTTTATCTAATATTAAGACTCCAGCTTCAATATGACAGACTTGATTTGGGGTCTGGAAGGATTCAGCCACAGAGAAGGAATGCACCATTATTTCAGAGCCTATGAAAGTTTCTTAGTACATTATTTCAAGATTCTACTAATTCAGTCAGGCTATATGCAGATAGTCCTCATTTAGTGACCACAGTTGGAACCAGCAACTCACTAAGCAGTGAGTTAAGCTGTGGTCACTAAGTGAAACCGTGACAGTGCTTGTGATCTTACTTCAGCTTTCCTTTGCTTTACAGACCTGCAAAGGTCGTAAATGAGGGATTGGTCCCAAAGTTACTGTTTCATACTGTTGTCATAACTGTGAATGGTTGCTAAACAAGGCAGTTGCTATACGAGGACTACCTGTACTAAATACTAAATCCTCCATGGATATTGTAAATTCTTAAAAAGCTTAGCCAAACATTGCAGATGTAGATGCTTTAACTAGACAAATATTAAATATGGATGTGGTTTGCTTACGGAATAGCTATGCAGCTTGTTTAATATTTCTGTAAAAATTGCATCTGTGCCTGATGATAAGAAGAACATTGTTATTATTTTCCTATACAAAGAGAAATATAGGAAGAGCAAGTCCAATAACTATAAGGGGATTAGTGTTAACTTGAGTCTGGAGTAGTGTTTAACCAAATTCTAATTAAAAGAGTACAACAGGTAACAGTGAGGTAGTTTGGTTATATAGAGAATTAATAGGGATCACATCTCAAAACCAATACATGAAGGAAGAATGAGTAAGTAAAAAACCAAGGGGAGGACCAAGAAGGTTATGATTGGATAGAGTAGATGCAATCCTCAAAGACAAAGGTGAGAATTTTAAAGAACACAAAGCAACTTATGAAGCAGTGTATGGATATAGAGGAAGAAAAGGGTTTCAAGGGTAGAAAGTTATGGAAAGGTACCGTAAATAGTGTTGGTATAAACAAGGTTTACTATGTTGCCTTTTCTTTAGCTTACTATTTCTTCTTCTTGTGCTCTGCATAACATTCCTTATCCTGAAAGGGAGTGTGGACAGTATGCACATACGGTACGCACATGTCTCTTGAGGGGTACACATTAACTAGCACCTCTCTTGGGAGGCAGATCACCCTGAGGCAACACTGCAGCTGACAAGGTTAGGGGTATTGTTACTGTGGAAACACTGCCAAATATGTGATAGCCGAAGGCCTTTAAAAGTCAGACCTTAATGCTGTTTACCTTAGGCCGTTTCAGACACCTCTCTTCTCAGAAAAAATCAATATTATGGACTTACTGTTGTACTCATAAATGAAACACAGCTGTGGTCCAATAGGTAATAATTCACCCTTAAAAGCCAGTGTTTTAGAGGTTTTTTCCTTCAGTTTAGTTGAGAGCTAATAATCTTTTCCTGCAGTAGGGGTAAGCAGGAAGGAAGTACAAAATAATATAATTTACTTATATTGTTGCAGTATAGCTGTCTTTCTTAAGTTCTCCAAATGTTTAAAGAGAGTCCTAAAGTTAGTTAGAACTATATAATTACTTTTCCATCTTACTAGTCAGTTTCATTGGTACATATTGCTACATAAGATCATTGCAATGATCATGGCAATTTTAAGTGCAGGAATGCACCTGTGATTGTATCATTAGACCCTTGGACAAATATTTTAGAGGTAATTAAAAGGAAATGGCTGGAATGTGATTTGGAGTTTCCTGTAGTTTGTACTGATTTTCTTGTTACTTACATGTTGGGTGAGGACTGGGATTCCTGCTTCTGGATTGTTATATTTTCATGAATAGATTTAATATGAAAGATTACAACAATACCTGACTTTAGTCTTGGGGGGAAAAAAACTCTTGATTGGTAACACAAACTGAAACAAGCAATAATAGATTTTCTGGATTCTTGCTGTCATAAAGTCTGTGAAATTTGAGTGGAGATGTTAGAGTGCATAGAAGCTACCAAATGTTTGCCTGCCTCTTGTGTTATACCTGAAGCTTTCTTTTCTCACTCCATATCATTGTTGTTGCAACATCTGTCTTGTTCCTTATCTCTTCTGTTGTATTTAGGATATTATTGCTATGGTGTATTTTCCTTTTCATTGGAAAATGCTAGCAACAGGAATTTGTACGTGTACCTAAAGAACCACTCAGTAACAATTTAGGCAATTGTTTCTTAAGATATTGCCACCCTATTAGGTGCCCATGTTTCAGTTCTGTCAGTTTTGTGGAAAGAGTATGAGCAGTGATTCTGGGAGGTGAGTAGACAATAAAGGGAGAGAAACATTCTTTAGCCCACCATTCCCCAACTTGGCACCTTCCAAATATGAATAGTACCAGATTGGGAAATGCTGATTCAGCTCAACCAGATAAATCTAATTTATGATGCCAGATTGGGAAATAGTAGATTACATTTTCACATAATCTATCCCAGAAAATTTCCTATACTCTTTATCGTGCTCAGTATGACAGTCTGAGCATACCTCTCTGTGACATTGGTCAGTTACATAGATTAGCAAAAGAGGCAGTCCATCCTAGAACCAAACAGTACACTCTTTTCTCTATTGATACAGAGGAGAAATAATCTTGTTAGAAAATATTTTAGTATCACTTTTTCTAAATAGTTCCTGATGAATGGAAGAGTTAAAGTTCTCTTCTCCATTCTTGGTAGAACTTTTCTAGTATGACTATTTTATGTTTAAAGCCAATGAAAATTTACCATGGATCCTTTAAACAAAGTTTGCTATGTGGTTTCTCATGTTAGTGAAAATAGTTTAAAATAGTTTGGTTGCACAAAACTGAAAGAACCTTCTGTGTTTAAGGCTAACATCCAGGAAAAAAAAATCTATTCCAGGTTTTAAAGTAGAAAGAAAAACGGGAATGGATTTGCTTTCATGTCTCTTAATTTTTGGTAAAAATTATTTTTCTTCTCTACCTTCCTTTTAGCTATTTTAGTATTCATTGTATTGCTTGTTATTCTCATAACGATGTTCCTAATTAAGGCAAAAACTTTATAGCCTGCTGAATTAGTAAAAAAGAGATGATCAGATGCACTGAAATGCATGAGATTCTATCTGATTTTATTTTTTTATATTCTTTTATTTTTCAGACGTCACTATGCTAAAAGCAGTAGTGCATGTATTGCATGCGTAATGTAAGGTGGGAAAAGATTAGGATAAATCTATCATCTCTGACAAAAGGCTGTTTTTAGTAGTGCACATATAGTTTTAATATTCAAAGGGGAATATTTGTTAGGCTAAATTGCAGCAGGTAAGCATGCTATATGCTTCCTTTTTTCTTGCCTCTTACTTCATGCTATATTGTATATAAAATATGCTGTATGTATTTAAGATAATCCTGGAAAAAATCGTTTGTTTCAAGGAGGACTGGGATTTAAACATATTTATTGGAGCTAAGACTAATTCTGTGTGAAACTATATTTTCTAAGAAAGGATAGCTCACAATACACAAAATTGTTAGCAGTGTCAGTACCTTAGACAGCTTATTTATTGCTTATGCATTTAATTGAAACCTTGTGATTTTATTTTAGGGGTTCTGTTTGCTCAATAGAACCTCCCTTAGGTATGGTCTCTTTTACACCATCTGCACTTACCCCAAATCTGTTTTGAGGATCGCAAGCAATGCATAATGGGAAGGAAGAAACTGTTTTGCTGATGAATACCACTCCATCAGCAAAATTATATCAGTACGTACAACCCACTAAGAAATTACTAATTAATGAGAGGTAGAAATAGATTTTACACTAGAAATCTATTTCCTGATTCATTCCATATTTATTTATGTATTTTGAATTATGCAAATAAATAATTTAGCATTAGAATAATCAGTATCAACTCACAATGCATATTGCTTATTTATATGTTTAGTACATTTGATTCCTGTTAACCCAATTAAAGACGATGGTCTGCATTCCAAGAATCGAAAGAGAATAATGCCTAATCCACTAACAGAGCCACCTGCTATTGATCCTATTTATGAAGCCCAGTTTTATTGTAATGTTCCCAGCATCCCTGAACGCAGTATGGAAGGTAACTATGTGATTGTGTTGTTGTCTGCTCTTTTATTTTTATTTGATTAATTATGTTGTAATTACGAAACATTCCTGATAGAATGTTCTCAAATTCCAAATAGAAAGCAGCAATTAAAGTAAATGCAACCCTCAGACTTACCTACTAGCTTAAACTTAACTGAAACAGCTGCTCAGATATACCTTCCTCCTCCCCCATAGGATTGATCTACTTAAGTCTTGCAATTGAAATCCTCAGAAGACCCAGGTAGGATGAATGCTTTTTATAGGAAAGCATGCAGCTTCTGAATCTACAAGAATTAGAATATGGATTCAAAAATAATACTGTTATTTTTATGTAGTACAGAAATAGTCTCAGCCAGACCTGTACCTCATACTAAAATAGTTTAATATTGTATGCTATCATGGGAAATAAGTTCTTCAGTTACCCCAGGCTTCTTCCATTGTAATTCCCTAAGTTCAAATCAGGGTTCTTTCCCACAGCTCAGTTAAAATGTCTGTGATCCAGCAGAAAAGTAAAACTGGCGTACATTTAGCTGTCCCCACCATCAGTCCTAATTGCCTCTGTTCTGGCTTACAGGAAGAGGACCTTCTCAGCACCACCAGGCAACCAATTGATAGCTCTACCCATTGGTTTGTCAGAATTCACCTCTCCCTCTTTCACCCAGCCCCCCCCCCCTTCCTGGGCATCAGCTGCCTGGGCTGGTAGAAGGTGGCAGGGGAAGGGGGCTTTTTATCCAGAGCAGTGATCTGCATCAGCCCAAATTATTGACACTCTGAAGAAAAGCTGACAGGGACAGTATGGGGAAGTGGGGGTTGCATGAAGTGTGTGTGTCCCCCCCCCCCCCCGCCTTTTCAGTATTAGCTGCTTTTTACACCATAATCAAAGATGAATGAAGCTGACAGGCATCCTGGGGTCATTGTGCTGTGAAACCACAGATAAAAAGTTCTCTCTCTCCTACTTCACTGTACACCCTCCCACCACAAATACTTGTCAGCTGCTATTTGGGATCAGCTTGGAGGCCTGGCCGTTTTAGGGGAGAACCTGGTTTGAAATAACTTTCTTGCACTCAGGGTTGAATGGCCCTGGTCACGCTAATGAAAACTCTCTCAAGAATAGGTTAGGAAAAAGATGAAGGCAACATTATGGGGACTTGGCAGGAAAAGAAGGATGGCAGGTCATGTTCATGCAGTGGTTAAAAGCAATAGGGAAAGGTCCCAAATTTCACTGACTGAATTTAGAGGGGATTATTTCCAGTAAGTGGGTATAAGACTGCAACCTTTGGCAGGAGCAGTCATCTCTAAGTCATCCTGCTAAACCCACTCAGAAGAGTTTAGTGGGAGACTTTGTCAAAAACTTTGACTTTGTCAAAGACTTTAATTCTTGATCTAATTAAAATACCTACTGGATCACTTCATCTCTCTTGTGGGCAATCTGTCTCTCCCTCCAAGAGTTTTGTAATTCACCTTTAGTCAGGTTAGTGGAAAACCATATGAACTGTTTACAGTTCTTCAGTGCCAGTGTTGTATGTTTAACTAAATGTGTAAATGTATTATAAATTGTTTGAGTTGAATTGGAATTCTAAAAGGGATAGCCATTATGAGTCTATTCTCTCTTTTTTCCTATAGGTCATGCACCTCACTATTTTAAATTGATATCTGTTCATGTACTAATTCGCCATGGAGACCGATATCCTTTATATGCCATTCCCAGAACAAAACGTCCAGACATTGACTGTACATTATTGCCTAACAGGTAAAGCTTCTATATTGTACCATTGCTTTCTATACTTTATTTCTGCAGAAATAATGTTAGTGCCTGATCAAAGTCAATTTTTCTGTAAATTGCCATCAGTTTAAGCACAGACCTACAAACTTTCTCTAGAAGGATTCCTTCATTCTTTGTTTGTATAGTGCTCTGCATATACACTGACACATATTGATAAACTTATATTCCTTTCTGTTTCCATTCCATCTTCCATCCTTTCTTCCACTTCTTCCAAAATTGGTAGAATTTTCATCAAATTTGAGTCACACCTATAGAAAAGATTTTAATTCTTTACTAAAAGCACTGGGAATCTGAGCTGATTTGAAGAATATTGCTGCCTTTCTGGCCTTCCTCCAATCACTCCTAAAAGCATATGTTGATGAGTGGGTGGATTTGTTACTACTTAACCATTTTATACCCAGCTCTTTTGCTGAAAAGTTTCCTGGTGTAGCTTATAGATAAATAGAGACAATCCTACCTTTAGGTTTACAATTTAAAGATACAATACTAAAGGAAAAAGAAGAGAAAAAGAAAACAGTATCAATTCTGAACATTTTAAGCATCTTAGATTTTCACACGTGGTGAAAAGGCTGTTGCATTATCACATTGAACGTAGAAAAGTTTGATGGATGAATTGTTGCCAGAATAATGACACATTAAACAGTAAATACACCAAATTGTTTTAAGATGACAGAAGCCCATTATTTTTCTATTCATTTGTTCATTCATTTATTAATTCTATTAGGCTGTATTATTTCAAGATAGTATATTATGCCAATTCTGTAGTAAATGTTAGTTTCAGTGGATGTCTTAATTTGAAGTGAAAAAGAGACTGGCTATTTCAGCAGAATAACAATCCAAAATAAACTTCCAAATCAACTATACAGTAGTTGATTTACTTACCAGAAAGAATGATAAAGGTTTGGGAATGGCCTTCATAGTTCCTAATCTTGAATATGAATTTATGGAGAGATCTCAATCATGCAGTGCATGCAAGGATATCTAAGATTATTTCCAAACTAGAAGTGTTCTGCAAGGAAGAGTGGGAAAAAAATTCCAAAAGCAAGAATAGAAAAATGCTTATCTGACTACACAATAAGTTTAGAAGCTGTTATTTATGCCAAAGAGGTATTACCAAGTACTGACTCAAAGAAGGTCCATTTACACCTGACATATTTACTGTTTTTTTACTTTGAATCTGTAAACAATTGCACATAAATAGAATGCATTAAAATTTCAAGAATGTTGTTTTTAACACTGTACCATGTAAATGTTGTGTCACTTTCTGTTACCTAGGGATTCATTGAAACATATAGTTTGACAAGAGGTATTTCAACTTTTTCATACAATTGTAAAGTAAAATCATTTAAGAGAGAACCAGAACCCCAGGAGCTTTTTGTGGTAAACACATTTTCACAAATAGAATGTTACTGTGCTGAAGTAAACCATGCATAATAAATATTTCTAGAATAGCCCTACTGGTGAATAGAACCAAATTGCATTGGCTGTAATAAGCAATTACATTTTATAATAAGATAAGTGATGAAAAGTTGTTAATTGCAGTGATTGGATTTTTAATGAACTTACTCTAGGGAATGAAATATTAATTGAAGACTGCTATTTGGACATTTTATGGGACATGACAGCCAAAGTTCTTTAAGTGTCTGGTACAATAGTAGTGGAAAAAAGTCCAAAGTTGTCAAAGGCATTCTATGATAATATTAATTAAATAACTATTTTAATTCTTCTATAAAGCTGAAAAGAAACAAAGCCAAAGCCAGCAAATCACATTGTAGAGACTTCCAGCATAAATGTGATTTATATAAAGTTCTTTTGTTCTTTAGTTTTATATAAAATTAGTTTTAAATATCTACGAAACAATATTGAGTTTATATCTCCTAATTTAGCTGATATCCCCATGCAGTTGGGATCCCACAATGAAATTGTGTAAGATTAGATGGGTGCTGTCCATATGTTTTGTGAAATGTTTAGCCTTTCTAAAGCTATTGTATGTGAAGTAAGTTTGAATATTCATGAAGCTTCCTTGCATGCAAATGATATACACTGTTTTCTGTACTCCTTAAAGAACACATTTTTTTTTCACACATACATACTTACATACCTATCATGCTATTCCTTTTCAGGGTAAGCCATGTTTTGCAAAGCACACACACACACACACAAAGTAGAAACAGTAAACCAAAGAAATTAAAGGCATGAGATAGAAACAGAAGTGGAAATACAGTCAAATCTAGTTTGACAGCATTCACCATCCCACCATACCCTTCTTTCCTTGCATGATATCCTTTCATCCACCATATCCATACACACATTGCCTCTCTTTTTGAGGATCTCCTGTACTCCATCCAGTGACAACTTTCTGAGATTTCTCTTAACCCATTCACTCTTTACTTTTTTTTATTTGATCTTCTTCATTCATTCTTTCATGTGATCGAACAACCTATATGTTTTTTTTGTTTTGTATTGGTCACATTTGCAATCAGTCCACATTCATTCAGCACCATTTGTTCTTGATCCTATCTCTTGTTTTATCATACACATTTCTGAAGTACCATAGTACTCAATTTTTCCTGAGTTACTAGTTTGTCATTTCCATTTAACAAAATAGGTAGAAACAGCCATTTTCACTTGATAAAGCTTTAATTCCTTTCACAGGCTATATGCTACTTTATGCTTGTACATAATATTTTCAATTTCCTCAACTTTAGTAAGTATACACATTCATCTACCTGCTCTCATTTTTTGCCATTTATTTGTAACTTGTTTACTCTATTTTCTCTGTCAACACATCTTGGTCTTTGATATATTGATTTTCAGAACCATACTTCTCATTGTGTCATATTATCTGCAAATGTTAGAGAACCAACCTACAATATGGCATCTTCTGCATACCAAAGTACATAAACATTCACCTCCCCAATTGACAAACCTCCAATTTCACTATATACTCTTTATATATTTATATATCTACATTATATATACGTTAACCACCAGAGGAACATTGCACATGATTATCTTACTCCGTGCTCAGTGTTAAGCTATTCTCTAAGCATTCCATTTATTCTTATGCTGGCTTTGTTTCCATCATGTACCATCCTTATTCAGCAATCAATCTTCAGCTCTTTAATTAATTTCTGTGGCATGACTATAACCTGGAAGAGAAGATTTTAGAGATGGTGGGAAAGGAATAAATTGAATAAGAGGAATAAGGAAACTGGAAGAAGGCAGCAACCTCCTTTATCGTTGCCGTTGTTGAGAGAGGTAGGGGTGGTGTCAAAAAAAGAGATATGATTGCCTATATGATGCCTCTGGGAGATGGTATCAATCAGGTCAAGATGAAAGTATGATCAATATGCTCCTTTTTGGGAGAGTATTTTGTTCTCCTGCTACTACTAAACCTCTTTGAGGTAATATAACTGAATGTAGGGAAGATATAGGATAGCACAGACACTTAGTTATCTTAAAAATTGTTTTTAAAACAGGTTCACTTATTTCAACAAATCATCTCTTTCCTGTAAATACTACCCTTCCCCATTCCTAAAATTATTCCTAACTCATTCTTCCCAACAAGGGTATTTTTTTCAAGTTTGGATTGTGAACCTCCTTCAGACCTGTCCTTCCATCTGCATCTCCCAAATCCTACTCTCCTAGTTGTCTCTTCTTCCTAAAATATAACCTTGGAGGAGGTGCCCAATGTTGCCATTCATTGATGGGCAGTTACAGCACCCAATCATCACATACATTTCTACTTGGAGTGGAATAGGAGATGGTCCTTGGCTGGTGTCTGGATGAGGATTCAGCCTCATCCAGACACTTCAGGATGTTGAGGCTGAATCCTGACAAGATGAAATGTTATGGTATAGTGATTAAGGTATTGGACTGGCAGCAGGGAAAGGCAGTTTCTGTTACATTCTCAGCCATAGTTCATAGGATTACTTCAGACAGTTATTCTCCCAACCTAACCTATCTCACAAGGTGGTTGTTATAGGGAAAATACTATGAGAGGAGGAAGCATTATCTATATCATCTTGAGCTCCTGAATGAAAGGCAGGATAGAACTCAAATAAATAAATATATATTCCATTCCCTAATGACAATCCTCATTCAGATATATTTTATCCTTCCCCTTTCTCTTAGTTCCATAGATACACAGTGCATCTATTTTTTTATTTGTTTCATTTAATGTGTTAATTCATGTTCTTTACCATTTGTCCTCTCACATTCAAGTCACTATCTCCATCTCTATGGCTATTCATGGCTTTCACATAATGATTTTTTAGGAAGTGTAGTAGAAAATACAATCAAGAAATGGCAAAATATGGAGAAGATCCAACAATTGTATTATTATTTCAGTGTTAGCTTATTACAGTGAGTCACTGGTCTCTTTCACCAAAATAAGCCACAAGCAAGATTCTCAAAGTTACATATATCTCATATAGAATGTTGACCAAAGACAGTTCAAGCATGGATACATCTGTAGAGTTCCCAAACTAGAACAGAGTTCACAACTGGTAAGGATGCTAAATACCGCAGATAACAGTTAACAGCGATGAAGTGAACAGCGATGAAGTGAACTGAAGTAATATATAGTTTTGTTCTCTTCCACTCAAAAATAAGTGAAGATGCATAGTGTGCTGGAGAAGTAAAAAGGAGTTTAATTCTAGGGAGGAAAGTAATAATGAACTTAGACAAGATCATGTTGTCTATTTCTATGACAACACAGCTCAGAATAGTTAAAGCACTGTTTTTGTCAGTAATGTATGTCTTTAAACACTTGAACAGTGAATGAGAGAGAGAGAGAGAGAGAGAGAGAGAGAGAGAGAGAGAGAAGATAGATGCCTTTGAATTATGACCTTGTAAAGATTTACTAAGAATACAGTGGACTTCAAGAGGTACCAATCAATCCACACTGGATAAAATAAAAACTGACTAGTCCATTGAAGCAATAATCAGAAAGCAGAAACTCACATACTGTGGGCATGTGATGCAAGGAATGATGGCAAAAGCAAAGTTTTATGTTTGGCAAAATTGTAAGAAATAGAAAGAGGGGTAGGCAGTGGATAAGAGGATCAAGGTGATAAATGGAATGACTTCAGAACATCTATGGTTGCTGCTGGAGACAGATCAGGATGGAGGGTATTTGTCTACATAGTTGCCAGGAGTCCAATTCAATTCAGTGGCATTTAAGTAGGTACCCCTGGTTACATCTCAAGATGTATAGTTATAAAAAGAAGGGTCAAGTTGCATATTTAATACCTTCCCCTTTATCCTTCCATCTTATGGAAATTAAAATTGAAGAATCTTTCTGGAGGCTTAATCACTCAAACAAAATACTTTTTTTCATTGTGCATAGTGCCATCAATCTCCACACCGTTGCCTGGATATTGTAAATTAGCCATTCAAAAGAAAGATTGCTAATAAGATTTTTAAAACATGGAAAAGTAACCAGTGTACTTCCTTTCAGCTGCTTTGTATTTCTTTCTTACCTTCAACTCCTTTCTTTTTTTGTGAACAGTAACACTCATAATGAAACTTCTAGAATATATGAGTGCAGGATTTTTTCTTAAAGTACAAATACTTTCACATATGGCCTTTGAGGAACAGCTTTTCATAAATGTATGTATGCTAGCATTGATTTTATACTATTTACTGACAAATAATCAGGATGCTTTCTAACAAAAGCAATATTGACTTTTCACAAGGTTAATTGTAAATGCTAGTGTTCGGGGTATAATTGTGAAGCTGTACTTCTTAAAAGAGCTTCAGGTTTCTAAACAGTATATTTCGATGTAATATTTAATTAGAAATTGAAAATCCTCTTTAGTTTTTTACAAACTTTTTTACAAAGTTTGTTGAAAATTTTTAAATTAATGTTTTATAGAAATGTATTTTTGACACAGCATGTGCTAAATTGATGGTGCGAGTAAACAGTTATTTCATAAAGGAACTGAGAGTATTGAAGAATATCCTTACAGGAAACTGTGCCTTAAGCTCAAATGCATAACAAATTCAGAAATTTTGTGGACAAGCACAAAGGGTAATAGAAAAAGGGAGCTTTGGAGTCCTTGGTATTCTCTGAGCTTGGTTGTTTTCCTGCAGACGTTTTGTTACCTGATTAGGTAACATCTTCAGTGCAAGAATGGAGTGGGGTTTGCTCTCTGTTTATATACAGTAGCTCACCCTGTCAGTGTTGCTGGGGGTGTAAGCTGCCCAGAGATGTTTAACAGTCAGGTGGCCTATAATTGAAATGAATAAATAAACTGTTAAGGTTATTCCAGCCTCTAATAGTGAAAATCCCTGGCAACCCCAACACATTTTATAAGTATTAAATTTTAGTTGTCAGAAACCCAAGATGGCATATATGGTTGCAAAACAGTGCTCTTTAGCATCTAGGATCCATTGTAGTAAGATTAATGTATATGTTTATTGGAGTATTATCAAACACAATTGCTTTTATGGTTATATTTTATGGATGTTCAATATGCATGAGTTCTTGGCTAAGATGGTAATAAAGCAAAGCTGAAACTACTTTTCAGTTAAGTAAATTATTTGTTTTAAATTCTCTGTACTGTAGTTATGTGGTAATAGTATTTAAAGTGAAATAAAAGCAGTATGGCACCACCTTGTGGTTTAAGTAATTTTAGAAAGTTTAGACAAAATAGCAAACACTGGACTGACTTATTTTAATTCTGGTAATTTCAAAATTTTAAAATAACATCACCTGGAAATTAAACTCATTTTAAAACCATTAGATTAACTTTTGGAATTCATTTGTGTAAGATACAGCACTAGAACTATATTGCCTTTTTTGCATTTTATTTTAAATGCTTAATCCCCTACAAATAAGTAGATAAAAAAATAAGTACACTAAAGTCTTTATAGTGAGTACCCTCATATAGATCATACTTCATTACAATAAAATGTCCAAACTTGAAAAAAAAGTTAGTAAAAAGTTATGTATAATATCAATAAAGTTATGTCTATATTAGATTTATAGGGATAATGAAACTGACTGTGTTTGTATAATACAGATACATACTGTAGATAGAGATATATAAAAACTTCCAAGAAAAGTGCATAGAAATTTATTATATTTTCTTGTCATAAAGATCAAGATCCATCTGGATATCAGCAATCCACTGTATATCTAAAACTACATATAAATAAAGTATATGTAGTTTTTTTTTTATTGTAAGGAATAATTAACCTACTTAAGTTATAAAGTGCTATTCACAATGCCAACATAGTTGTTTAACATGCTGTCAGCCGACGAGGTTAAGAAACCAATGCCATATAGGTCAGTATTACTTTTATTGTAACAGATATAGTAACAGAATCTTGCAATCCTGAATGTTTTTTCCCCCTCCCTCCCTTTATCTTTGTGTGAACTAGGGAGGGACTTGTCTGAGATGTTTTCTCAAATCACTTTTTTGGTCCAAGCTCAGGTCCTTCTTATCTGAGTATTGCTTTGGTAGAAGCTTTTCCTCCTGTCTTTTAAGGCCATTCCCTCTGCCTTTTACAGAAGCAGTACAGGTAGTCCTCAACCTATAACCATTCGTTCAGCAACTATTTGAAGTTACGACAGCACTGAATGAATGGTGGTTACGACTGGTCCTTGGAGTTCCAGCTGTCCTAGCACCCCCATTGTCTTGTGATCATGATCTGGGCACTTGGCAAATGCCTCACAACTGGTTACGACCAGTTGCAGCACCCCACAATCACATGATTGTCATTAGCAACCTTCCCTGCCGGCTTCCCCAGAAAGTCAATGGGGAAACTGGCAGGGAAGGTTGCAAGTCACTGGGGTAAGTCTCCCCTACCCGCGCACCCTCCCTCAGCCCCTCTGCGCGCACACCTCCTTCACAGCCTCGCACCCTCATGCACCTTCCCCAAGCCTTGTGGCACCTCCTCCACACACTCCTCCACCCCCTTGTGTGCCCTCCCTGAGCCTCGCTGCATCTCCCCTGCACCCTCTTGCCTCCTTGTGCACCACCTTGCCTCCTCACACACCCTCCCCAACCCTTGCTGTGCTTCCCACAGACCCTGGTGCACCCCCATGCAGCCTCCCTGACCCTTGCTGTGCCTCCCTCACACCCTTGCACACCCCCTTGCACTCTCGTCCACCCTTGCTGCACCTCCCTCACACGCCTGCAAACCCTCCACAACCCTCACTGAACCTTCCTCGCACCCCCACACACCCACTTGCACCGTCCCTCCCCCCTTACCTGCCTGTTGGCCTGCTTGCACACTGCCTGGGGCTTACAACTTCCTGCTGGCTTTCCCACTGACTTGGTTGTGGGAAGCTGTCAGGAAGTTGCCTTACCTAACAAGCATGGGATTTGGTTAATAACAGCAACCGGGACTGCTGGGATTGCTGTTGCTAAGTGATGAGGTTGCAGTTTACGACCACATCGCCTAGCAACGGATATTCTGATCCCAGTTGCTGTCATAAGTCAAGGACTACCTGTAGTTAGAACTATGACCTCTATCAGTAACAAGAAAGCCACATATTACTGGGATGTTTTTGTTTCCAGTTTTTACTTCAGCTCTTTTTTGATTTGTCCAAAACCAGCCCTTACCCCACTTTAAGTGGTTTGCCTTGTTTGTTTGTTTGTTTGATATATATATATATATATAAGCAGTATTTTGAAAAAAGGCTAATAGAAGCATCTTTGTGTACAATGTATGCCTATTTAATCTGAAAACTGCATTGGAAAATATTAGACCAAATTCATTTAAAAGCATAACCCAAATGAAATTCTTCAACAATCCTACTGATAAGTCAACGTAATGGGTTTGAATGTATTTTAATGTCAGCATTAAGTAAGATTCAGACAACTAGCTAGTTCTATAACACAGGTACACAACCATTATTTGAAGAAACACCTTTACACTGAGGTCACATATTGCACTAAACCAAAACAAAATATATAGCTTAGTGTGATGGGTAGACCTAGCCTTTGTCATTTGTACATCATAATTTATGGCTAATTCTGTGGACAAACTAAGGTGTAGTGTGAAATGTAAATAATCCTGATAGTTTTGTGTGCTGTTTATGTGTATGAATTACAAAAGGCTGTGTAAAAGTGTTCATAGGGTTGACTTAAATTTTTAATTGCTGTGACTCTTTTTTACAGATCTGTCTTTCCTGCCCATCAGTTTTTCAGGCACAAGTGTCCATCTGCATGGCTGTATGTTTCATTTTCATAAAGAGTATTTTTCCTGAGCAGGAAGTATGTTTTTGTCGTGAAATTCTGTGAAGAGTCATAATTAGAGCACTTTAATCTTTTCAGCTTTTTCATACACTTATAGCTGTTTTGGTTAATCTCTTTTAGAAAGCCTTCCCATCCTCTGCTTGAAGCTTTTATTAGCCATATGTCTAAAGGATCAGAAGCCCAAATGGATGGCTCTTTGAGCAGTGTGCCTCGTTATCCAAGCCATTCACTGTGTGAAATGGGAGAGCTGACACAGACAGGTGACTACATACAGCTGTTTTATTTTCATTTCTTAAAAAAAAACAAAACAGTATGCTGGTGATGCCTTGGTTTTTTTCTTAACTTGAGCTTCTCAAAAGCCTTGATTAATATTTTAAATGCTTTTGCCAAGGGGGCACGTTGTCCCTTTCCACAGCATAATATAGTTTCTGTAAGAAATTATCTCTCTTTTTTTTTTAAGTTGCCTGAATAACCCTTGAAACTAGCATTTTTAAGCCATTTTATATTTAGCTTTTCCACTGAAAAAGTTCCTGGTGTAGTTACAGATAAATAAAAATCCTACCATTTAGTTTACAATCTAAAAATGCAATGCTAAAGGAAAAAGGGACCGAAGAGGAAAACAAAACAGTATCAATTCTGCATGTTTTAAGGATCTTAGACTTTCACAGCCTGGTGAAAAGGCTTTTGAATGAACTGATGGAAGAACTGTTACTGTATCTTGTTGGAACGCTGAAACATTAAAGAGTAAATATATCAGATTGTTTTGAGCTGACAGGAACATATTTTCCTCATTAATTCTCTTAAGTTATCTATTCAGGACAGTAAGTTATAGTATTCTGAATATCAATTGTCTTTCTGTAATAACTGTTAATTTCAGTGGATGTTTTAATTAGCTTGATATTTCAGCAAGACAATAATCAAAAGCATACTTCCAAATCAACTATGAAACACTTACAGGAAAGAAAGATAAAGGTTTGGGAATGACCATCACTACCTCCAGATATGAATAAATAATATTCTGCGGGAAGATATTAAACAACCAGTGCATATAGAAAGGCCTAAGACTGTGTCTGAGCTAGATATTTTCTGCCAGTGGGAAAATCAAGAATAGGAAGACTCTTTGAGCTGGCAAGAGAAACGTTTGGAACCAGTTATTTCCACTGAAGGAGCTATTACAAAGTGGTGACCACAAGGGTGTCCAAACTTTTGCAATTGGCATATTCACTGTTTTCTTACTTTGAATCTGCAAACCATTGTATATAAATAGTATGTATGCATTAACATTTGCAGAAAAATGTTGTGTTTAATTTTGTACCCTGTAAAGGTGTGTCAGTTTCTGTTCACCTTGGAATTTATTGACACATACACTTTGGCCAGGGGTCCCTTGATTTTGAATCAATTGTAGTCCTCTTAGCAAAGTTCTTTACAATTAAGAGCTGTCTTTATTGCACTACAGTTTACAAATAGTATTAGCTGTCTCCTTCCCTCCAGATGCACTTGCTATAAAAGTGAATAAAAACAGGAAGCACTAATATGACTCCCTTTGTAATATGCTGTTTTGGCCTGATTTATTTTCATAAAATTTTGGATTGGTTTTAGAACATGGGTTTCCATCAGTAATTTATAAAATTATTTATTTTTTATAAATTCATTTAAATATTATTACATTTATTAATATACTGTGGTTTCTGTGAGTCTGTTTCTTTCTCTGGATTGTATTTTATAAAGAGAATTGCTTTTAGAACTGAGCTGTAGTAGTGATCACCTCTGAAGAAATAAGACGGTTGGATTTGTTTTTTTTATCATAGTTTGTCAAATCAAATTACTCATTCAATAGCTTTTAAATATTATTTATGCCTAAGCTGTTGATTATACAGTTACACAACCAGTATGTCCATTTTGTTATTCTTTGGAATAATAAAGAGTGGGTTTGGGACTTCCTAATGAGAGTTGTGCAAACCTTCAAAAGACTGCTTATCTCTGATTATGTCTCATGCAAAGCATCCTATGCTGAAATGCTGAAAATACATTACTTGGATTCTACTAAAATCAAGTAAAATGTTAATTGGGCCCTTTGTTATAAGGAAATAAATGTAGAAAATTTAGAGGAAGATTAACAAAAGAGTCAGAGCTGATAGTAGGATAGTTTAAAAAGAGGGAAATGAAAAGGAGATAATGTTGCTGTATAAAATACAAGAAAAAAGAAACAGTGCTAGATGTTTTGATAATCATTCTATAATAAAGCATGTAGGATTTTTATTGATGTATCTGTAAACAGAAACATACCACAGTAGCCTATGCCTTAGGGTTCTGCTAGAACTTGATGGGCCTAAGGGGTGGTGGGGTTCATTCAAATGCAGCCCAGGGTGCCATAGCAGTTTTTCTGAGGTACAACACAAAAGGCAAAAATGATGGCCACAATCTATACCTAGGAGGCATTCTCCAGCAAATGTGGCATTCTCCCACAAAAAAAAACCAAAAAAAAACCCCCCACCATGACCATTTTGTGCATGTCTGCCCTTCTGCCAAGCAAAGTCAGTCAGTTTCAGGTAGACGGGATAGGTATTTCTCTCTGGGTGGCAATGCCTAATCAGCCTTTTTGTTATGGAAAACAACAGTGCCTGCAACCTTGAAACAGAACAGAGGCTTCATTTAGCATAAGTTTTGTTACATCGTCAATTTTCTATTTCTACAGTTTTGCCTCTAGATCAGGAGTTTTGGGAGTTTTTCACAGTTTCCTCTGAAAATGTTTAAAAACACTAGTTTACATTATGTTTTTATACATCATTTAGAAGTTGTGATAGGTCATGCTCATCTGATGGAAAAACAACTTCTGTATAAGAATTCTTGCCGTTTTTTTAGGGGGGTGGGGTTGATAGGAGAATAATATTTATACTAAAAGAAAGTAAGAAGAAATTATGCCACTTCTGATTAAATACATTTGATATGCACCCCTTTAAAACCTCTTCATAAACCAGTGTTCCACACCACTTTTTAAAAGGGAAGCATCTGCATTGCTTTGCTTCATTTTACTATGAGGCCTCATCTGGCACCTCTAATAATTAAAAGAGGCTTCTAATATATGTGCAGAAACTTCCCCTTTTCCACTCAGCTAGCAGCAGCACCAGAAGAGGCTTCTGTGCATGTTCATTTGATGCCTCATTAAGACTTATTGTTAATATATACTATTAACCTTATTATGTTGCTCTCCATAAGAGCAAAAGGGCGCTCAAGCTAAATAAATGCAAATTATTAAGTCTCCTCGATTCTACTGTGGAAGAAGGCTTATCTTTTTCCTTTCTTTTTAAAGGAATCGTACAACACCTACAAAACGGACAACTGCTACGTGATATCTATATAAAGAAGCATAGCTTGCTACCCACTGACTGGACAAGTAAACATTTGTATTTGGAGACGACTGGGAAAAGTCGAACTCTACAAAGTGGACTAGCATTACTCTACTCTTTTCTACCAGAATTTGATTGGAAGAAAATTAACGTTAGGAACCAATGGAGCACAATTTTTTGTTCTGGACACTGTGAATGCCAGAGAAGAAACCATTACTTGGAGGAAGAGCAACGTCGTCAGTATAGTCTGCGAGTGAAAAACATAGATTTGGAAAAGACATACGCAGATATGGCCAGAATAGTTGGCATTCCCACACGACAGTTAAGAGCTTCTAATCCCATTGATTCTATGTTGTGCCACTTCTGCCATAATGCCAGCTTTCCCTGTACTAAGAATGGTTGCATTGCCATTGAGCACTTCAAAGTAATCAAGAAACATCAACTTGAAGATGAAAAGGAGAGGCAGAAAAAGAAATATTATTATTTGTATGCACTACTGGCCACTCATCCAATCCTTAACCAAACAGTCAATCGGATGCTAAGGATTGCAGAAGGCAAGAAAGAAGAATTATTTGTTCTTTACTCTGCTCATGATGTTACCTTGTCACCTGTTCTTAGTGCCTTAGGCATCACTGGGGCCAAGTTTCCAAGATTTGCTGCTAGACTAGTCTTTGAGCTGTGGAGAGATGAAAAGAAATATAAAAAAAACTTTATTCGTATTCTTTACAATGGGGTTGATGTTACATTCCAAACTTCCTTCTGCCGGGATTTTGACAAGTATTTTGGCAAGATGATGTGTCCTTTAGAGAAATTTGTCAATTTTGTTAAACAGGACATGTTTTCACCTTTTAATACCACTAGTTACTACGAAGCATGTCGCAGAAGACCATTCTAAACAAAGGAGGAATAAAGTATTTCATTTTGCATTGTCAAAAGGTCTGTCTCTGAGGAAGCTTGATATTGTCAAAGTCTTGTGTGCCTAAGTGCAAATGAATATAGCTTGAAATTATTTTATTTTTGCCAACATTCATTCTAGATTAATTTAAAATGTCATATCCCATTATTAGTCCCAGCATTACAAAATCTATTTTCTTTATGCTCAACATAATTTGTCTCATAATTGATGTAAAACAGACATTGCTTGAGTAACTGATTGCATATATTCTGATTACTTAGCATTCTACTGCAAAGGTTGAAACATGAAAACAAATACTAACAATCTCAGTAATTGTACCAGAAAGTATTTCTTCATTTCACAAATCCATTCTTATAATCAGTTATTCTTAAAGAATTAAAAAAAAAAGCAGCCATTAGAAGAGAGAAAAAGAGATGCTTGATTCAAATGCTTTTTGCACACAAGGTTCTGGGTACACTTGATCTTAAGCTATTTGCTTCATTTATATTATAGATTGAGTGAAGATTGTTCCTTTAAGATGGGACAGTAATATTTCATAGCACTTGGAACATGTAGAAAATCTCAATGCCTGTAATCAGTGACTTTTTGAGGAGCACCAGCATTTTAAAAAGTACCTTGTACATGACCAGTATGGATCAACCTACAGAAGCTATGTAAGATTCCATTCACAATACATTACAGCCGCCTTGTTCAATTCCCAGCATGTGAAAGCAATTTTTGTTAGAAATCATCATGCCATATACAAAGCAGCCCATAGATTATATGGAAAGAAAAAAAAATCTGTTTTTGCACTTTTAGCACTTTATGTGTACTTTGAACACTAATTACAAGTTGTGCCAGATGCTAGAAAAGGATTCAAAAGTAAATATAGAGATAGATATGAAGAAAAGTCTTTACATCTTTTAATCCACTTCTTTAGAATCTCTCTATTTATCTGTTGAAATAATATGTGCTGTGAAAAAAGCGGTGTGTTTACTGTTTGGCTGCATATGACCAAAAGACAATTTAACATAATGCTTAATTTTGTAGTCCCTTTAGTACTTTTATAGACTAGGGAATGCATTTTATAAACTAAACCTTGTTTTTTACATTATAGTGACCTGTTTTCTACTTTCTTTGTAAAGGGATGCCAAAAGTTGTGTTTCAGACAATAATCTTTTAGCCTTGGTACTTAGATTCATGGGGAAAAAAATCTTATGAATAATCTTACTTGATAAATTGTTAATGCAAAAATGAACAACTCCATTTTAAAATGTTTTCATCATACAATATTTTTTAAAAACCTGGAAATGTTACATTTTGTAATGTTAATAACTTGTACATACCCAGAAACCATAATTTAGTGTATGATTTAAGATAAAATGGTGCTAGCAGTTAAAACAAGCTGTGATTTCTAATCAAGCTTTACTGACATTTCAGCATCATTTTGACAATGATACATTTAGATGTTTCTATAAATAAAAGTTTGAAGAATTTTTAGTGGTAGTGGTTCTTCAATGCCAATCTATCTTCATGTAGTGCTGGGTTTATTTTTGTTTTTTGGTTTAAGTAGAAATGCTGGTTCTTTTGCAGGAATATTACATATTCATTCTGTGCCAGTAGATGTTAAACCTAATCCATTTGTACTGAAGTTAAATTCATTTTATGAAAAATGTAACTGCAAAAAAGCTCCAAATGTGATTATTATCAGATTTGTAGAAATTACATAACTAACAGCCTTCAGAAAACAATCCATCAAACCATATTTCCTTTATTATAACCCTAAACCTACCTAGAGAGCTAGTTTGGCATAGTGGTTAAAGGTTTTGGATTAGAAGCTGGGAGACTGAGTTGTAGTCCTCTCTTAGGCATGAAGCCAGCTGTGTGACTTTGGGCTAGTCACATTCTTTCAGCCCTGGGAAGAAGGTAATGGCAAACCACTTCTTACGCTGTTGCCAAGAAAACTGCTGGGACTTGTCTAGGCAGTTGCTAGGAGTCAAGTGTGACTCAGAGGTATAAAAAGAAGGAAGAAACCACTTGACATTTCATAGAGGTTATATCTGGTGTCATTCTTGCCATATAAAGTTTTTCCAAGCAAATTACCTAAAATTGAAAATTCCTTCTCTTCAGGCCCTATTTCAGGCCCTATTTCAAACATGCCTGCAAATTTCCTCCTTTAAATCCTCAGAAATTGAAAACTATTTTTATAAAAACTGCTTCAAATTAAACAATTCTGACAAAAAGTTGAAGCTGTTTATAATTCATCTAAATGAATGATAGATAGAAAAGCCCCAGGCTTTTTCCAAAATAAAGTAGTAAGGAATGTACATGCCCTATTAGAAAGTATTCTCTGCAGCTCCTCCCAAAAGATTCCAAGAATTGGGATGTCCAGGTGGAGGATCTGTACTTACTTTACGAACTTGTTATTCTATCTCAAACCTTTACGCAGGGCTTCTGGAGCAATAAGATTCTTGGGAAGATACCTGCTGAAGTTATTTGTAAAATGTCCCCCAAAGTGATCCAGCAGGTGTATTTTAATTTTATTTGGAAGTAGGTGCATTGACTCAAATTCAGACAGGTGTCATGAAGTGGTTTGAATCAAATGGCACACCTTTCAAAATGTAAACCAAACCAAATCTTGAATTTCTGCATATTGATATTGCATGAGCAGAAGCTACAAATAGCACAGAGTTATACACACATAGAATTGGAATTAATGCAGTTAGTGACTGTGGGGAACCATTGTCAAGAAAACATGAGCTGCTGAAGCAATTCTAAGGTTGTGAATAATTCTGTGTGAGCCATTAGTGCATTAAAAACATTTGGAAAATGAAATGTTGACAGAATTGGCTGTGGTATAGTCAGCCTGCCAAAGATATATCCATATATAGTCTGGATTCATACATTAAATTATATAATTTATCTGATTTCAATTTAGAGTGATATATAAATCAGAAGCTCTTGGCTTATTCAACAACACATGGTTAATTAAACCAAAACTTAATGTATTATGTGAACTCTTATACCATCCAGCTTTAGTGCAACAAGATCCTTTGGGTCAAATGATGTTTACTCTATGTCTACATCCACATTGTGATAAATTGCAGTGCCACAAAATTCAAACCAATATTCCAGCGCAAAAGCCTCACTGATAAGCCTGCTCTCTACCAAATAAGGGGAGGAGATTCTAAAGGGAGGACTTTACCCTCTAAGTAACTTTCTAACTACATCAGGGAAAAAGAGCCTATTCAGAATGAGGTAAGTCTAGCCCTAGTTAAGTATTATGAAAAGGGCAGAACTCCACACAGTTCCATTATGCCAGATGTGCTATAATGTCACTGAAAAGGCACTCATGTACATGACAATTATCTGCATGATGGAGGTTTTCCATGCAATCTTATATCCAGATAGCGTAGATCCTATGAAGTACAGATGATGGTGCTATTCACACAGATACCTGTCTCTTAACTGATAATAAAGCCTGGCTTCAGAAGAACCACTCACTACTGCTCCCCTAGTGAGTTTTTGTTTTATAATGCCTGAACACGATTTCCACTTGAATACCTACTTTATTTGCTACGTACCCTTACGAGCTTGTGCTCAAAGATCTGTCCTGGTTTGAGAAGATCACAAAGCAAGGAGATCAAAATAAGAAGGATAATGTGGGATAATTTCTAACAGTGTAGAAATGCTGTTTGTATCTTGCTACTTTCCTAGGCTCATTAGATCATCTCTTCAACTATGCCTTTCCCCACCCCCTCAAAAAATTACATTTCAAGCTATTATGTGTTCTGATCCAAAGTATGTGAACATACAGAAGACACAGTTCAGACCTAATTCAGTGATTTGTAAACCAACCTGATTCAAGTTGAACCAACTGAGAGACGGCCTGATTTAACGAAGCCCACAATCTAAATTGTGTTGAACCTAATTAATACTTGACTGAGAGACTACCAGGAATTCCCAGGATTGTATAGCCTATGCAGGGGAGCGGGCACTGCTTCCAGATTGTTGTGACAAGCCCAGCATGGATGCGTCCTTATAGTCATCAAGATTTGAGCTTGATTTGAGGAAGACTTTATCTTTTCCATATCCAAAATGAAATTCTGAAAAATAAACTTTTTTGTCTTGATTAACTTGGGAATCTGCAAGCAGCTGCAACTTAAAACAAAATTATTTAAATGATTTGGGTAGCAATTGCAAAAATGTATATTTCTGAACAGATGAAATTTCATAGTACTACAAAGGCTGTGGAATTAGGGCCTATTACTTTTTAAAATAAAGTGTTAACTGACTATATTGACTTTTGGGGAGAATCTGTTGAATCCAAACACCACTTTCAGACTGAAAAGGGCAGATGTTTTCTATTTGGGAATGTTCACAGATTTAGGGCAGTTTATTAATTCTTCCTCTCCATGTGTTTTAAAGCCTATCAACCTACAGGAAAAAAATGGTGGAATTAAGCAACTTCAGTTCTGACTGATACAGAGGAAGTTCTTTTCTGATTAGAAGACTAAATATCAAACCGGCCCCCCCATTTAATTTGCACTTCCTGATGTAATATACAATCTAAAATGCAATTTGCTTTTTATATTCACCGTTCCCAAAGTTCCCAATAAACTTTATATTGGTGAAAATAATTTCAAATACAGCATTTATAATATATTGTTTGCCTAAAATGTGTGATTTAGGAGAAATGCATATAAAAAAAAACATAACAGTATGTTTGTGAGTGTTGGTGTTAGATGTATGTAGGAGTTTTTATGTAGATTAAAAAAAAAAAGCTAATGCAAAACTAGAAGTTAGCAATAGAAAAATGAGAGACAAGCAAAGTCCTGACTAGTTTGACTATTTTGTGTTAAGAATATTTCAGTTACACTTAACACTTCCTGACTCAAATCCTCTGTTTAAAAAATATGTCTTATTTTCAAAAAAATGAAGGAAAAAAAATCAAGAAAAAAAATGGTAAAGATAACATTGTTGCTGAAATATTCTGAATATTCATTCTGAAACTGCAAAGGCTAAGACTCCCCTCTAGTGGTCACCCCTATAAACTATTTGTGAAACAAAGAGCATCTTCTCACCTTAAAGACTAACCAATTTTACTATTACATAGGCTTTTATGTGACAAAAGATGGGTTAATACTTAAGGTGCCATGAGACTCTTCCTTTTTGATTTTAATGTCTTACTTCAAAAGGCTAACACACACACATATATATAAATTGAAATGCTTACAATTATTAAATAGTTCCAGTTAAAATTTTTGTTATGAACATACACATCCATCCCACTATTCCCTTTTGGGAGGAGGATGGGGAGGAGGAGACAAAAAAATTAAAAGTGGATGATTAAAACAAAATCTAAATCGAGTTTACAAAAAACGCTATTCACTATACCTTTCTATCTTTTCAAATCACCCTTGTTTCCGCCCCACTTATATACAGCTTCATTTATTGCCTTTTGTTATTTAAATTTTTCACCTCTCTCTTGATCTTGCAGGATCTTATCAACTCCATCCAGTATGCATTTCTTGATCTTCTTTCCCTCCCTCTCAGCTCATCCAATCCACCTTCATTAAACATGCAAAAACTGCATAAATAAGATAAAAACCAACAGAAAATCTAGTTTAAATCAACAAAGCAACATTTTTTTAAATGAGCATTTTGTAATTTTTATAATTCTACTAAATTATATGCTATCTCAGCAATCTAGATGACACCAGTTCATATCTTTTGACCTATACTTTATTTTAGCCTATTCGTCCATAATTAAACCTACACTTTCATTTCCCTGACTGTATTAGCCAATTCCATTCCCAAGTTCAGCTCACCTTCAGTCGACCTATACTTCCTTTCCATGTCTTAGTTTCACAAATACACAACATGAGAAAATAAACATAAAATGAATAATAAGAAAATAAGAAAACATCTTATAAAAGTTTGTTCTATATCTTTTAACAATTAGTATTTTAACCTGAAAGATACTTTCCAAATCCTGAACTATTACATGTTGCCTATAATTCCAAAATTGTTATTTCAGCCTAAATGAAAGACATCTCCAGGTGTTTATTTTATTTTATTTCCACATCACATTTATATAGCCACCCATTTCACAAAGCAACTCTGTTAAACATATGTAAAAGGTGCATTTCCCTTAACTTACTGGATTGGGTGGTTCTGCAGAGAGGTGCCTAATGGGAGACGATTGCTGAGAAGCAAAAGGTGATTTGATCATTTGTGACTGGACTGCTCCATTTGTTTGGGGGTAAAAAAAAGAAAAAGATGCAAGAGCATCCTTTTCATCATCAGAAGCAGGATCAAGAGCAGTCTGTTCAGGACTAAGGCTGCAAATAATGGAATTGCATCTAAGTAGTCGCTCTCTAAAAAAAACAAATTCTTAAGGAGAGCCCCAAATTCAATGGCATTAACTGCATATAAAATTTGTTAAAATGATAATCTCCTGCCACTCATTTACATGTAAGAATCAAAGGCTTATGGGAAGCAAGGGTCCTGATTTGCAAGTTACATACATGTACACTAATGATGGTGTTTCCTTTTGGAGTAATCAAGGTTATATAGAGGGAAAAAAGAACAAGAAATAAGAGAAATCTAAATAAAAGAAGTATAAAAAAGAAAATGAAATATAAATAAATAATTTATATTAACATCATCCACTGTACCTCTTGGTATCTTTTTATCCTTCCAAATCATTCTTGCTCTCACCATATCCATGCTGTATGCCAGTTGGTATGGAATTTTTAAAACTTGCCTCCTGCAGACATTCTACTTTCACTCTAGTTTTATTCACTTCTTTTCTTTCACATTCACGTTTCCCAAGATGTTTCCCACCTTCAGAACCATTCACACCTTTTTATCCTTCACTAATTTTCTGGATATTTCATCATAAGCACTCAAATCATGCTTTTAGGTTTATATTCATTCTTTTGCCATGCATACAACTGAAGACTAATCCAGAATGGATCAAAGCTGGTGCATTAGCCAAAACTGGTCAAAGGCTAACCTAGCCATGGTCTCCTTCTGCTGCTCAAGCAGAAGCTGTGAATTGCAGACCTGATCCTTCATGGGAGCATGACCTTGTTTAGAGCTAACTTCAGAACCAGGAAAGAGCCAGATTGTTTCTCTGCAAGTGACATTTCAATCTTGGTGGGATTTAATTAAAATTGTTTTATCTCCTCCAGTCCCCCACATATTCCAGACCTAGACATCTTCAACCTAGCCTGGGTATCAATGTATAAATAGATCAGCGTACCAATGATGCACTGTCTCAAACCAATATGCGACTTCTCCAAGCAGTTACACATAGATGTTAAACAATATGATGAGGAAGCTGATCCTAGTGATCCTTCACACTGGAGAAACCATGAGTTTGACTATTTCTCCCCATGACTACCAAGGGTTGGGATACAAGAAATCAAGCTGCAGATAACTTAGGTTGGGACCATAGTCACCATTGTGGCCATGAACTCTCAAGCTGCCTCTGAATCTACATCCAGGAATGGCAGATTAAAGTCCCCCAGAATTCTACTGTCAACCAGGTCATGGACTCAGGAAGTCAGATAAAGAGGTTGCTGTATAACCCTACAGCCCAATTTCACAAACAGGACCTCACAACTAGCGATCTACAGAACAGTGCTCCTGGAAGCCATCAGGATTTCTCTGATGACAATGATCCCACCCTGCCCTTGCCCTGAGTTTGTGGCTGGTACCATACATGTAACCCAGCATGGCACATCTCTGAGACATGTCCCACCTAGCCAGGTTTTAGTAATGCAAGGAAGATTAGCCCTCTCATTCATGATTAAATCATGGCTGAGAGAAACTTATTACAGAGTAACTGCATTAAACAGTAACAGCTGGAAATTCAGGCCACTGGAGCCCTGATTACCACGTCTTGGGGTACAGTACACAGGCCTGGAAAATGACTAAATCACCACAAGAGCTCACCCTTTAATTCCCACCATATCTTCCTTGCCTATCATCACCATAATAACTTCACCTGCTCTCTCTCTCTCTTCATCCCCCTAACCTTCCCTGACCTCATATTTACCCTTCTAATCTAAGGGCCCCATCTGATCATCCAAATCTCTAACTATACCTAGCAGCTGGTACCAACTTTGGGGATGCTTCTGGCTTGCACTCAGCATCCCCTTAGCCAGCAATACTCCAATCCCCTAAATACATCCAGCCAACACCACCCCATCCCCTAGCATCCCGCTGTCACCCAGATAGTGTCAGAACTCCTATAAAGTAAGGTGACTCAAACTGCACCATTGCAACTCCTGTCTCTACCCAGGAGAAAATAAATGGTAGCACTCCAGTTCACATCCAACCCCTCCCCCCCAACTACTCAAAAGCTCAACACCTTGCAGATGTGAACTCTTTAAATAGAGAGGGTAGGAAAACCTTACAGCTGGTGGTTATAGAGGTCCAAAATAGCAGATGAATTGACAAGATGGCTGTTACTCCACATGGTCAGTCCAGTAGCAGCCACAGATACAGGATGGCCCTCTCTCAAGAGCACCACTCACACTCTATTACCAGTCCTTGAGCCCTGGAATATAGACACAGGACAGATCCACCAACTGTAAATTAAAAAAGTAGAAGGTCATCTTTCTTTTATAATGAAAAACAATATATTGTTTATAATGAAATAGTTTATAACTAGAATGGATGTATATGTAATATATCTTGAAAAATCAGGACACTGGTATTTAACTGAAGTTCACAGAGATACGGATTTACCCAAGCAGCATGATCCTGGGTTAGCCTTAGCACATGGTTACTTGCCCATCTCCTTCCAAGCCACAAATCAGAAACGGAACAAGTCTGTTTCATCAAATGGACTTGGATCAACGTGATCTAATATTAGCATTGGATTCTCAGTTTCTTCTGGGCAGCTATTGTGAAGGTGTTTCTTCATATAAGCAGGTATTGGTCAGTTTCTTTGCTGCACGTAAAATGGCAATTGAGTAATTATGGAGGTCATATATTTATTTCTCATGAAGATTTCTAAGAAATCTGGTGTCCCTTGGGCACTGAATTACAGAGCATGCAAAACTAGCTCTGCCATAAGATTTAGCTGACAAAAATCACCAATTAGAAACAGTATCAACTCACAGCAAGGAGAACAATAAGCTGTATGCAGAAATGCCTAGGGCTAACATCTGTCACTGTGAATATTTGCAAATAAACAAACCTATTAAGTCAAAATCTCCTTGTGGATAATTTGCAAATGTCAAACATGGATTAACTAATTTGAAAAATGTTCTGCTTAAAATAGTTGTCCTTGAAGTAAAATGTGTTAATCGTTTTCTTTCTTTTCTATAGAGCATCATTGAAGAAATAAATTTTATCATAAAAGAAGTCAAACTTGAATTATTCTCACAGTTTTATATGAAGATTAATTGAGAAACAGAAACACTAACAGAGGCAGAAATCTTTCTTAGATGAAAGTGAATAAAAAATAACAGATGT
Organism: Python bivittatus; assembly: GCF_059951505.1. Classification (NCBI taxonomy): domain Eukaryota; kingdom Metazoa; phylum Chordata; class Lepidosauria; order Squamata; family Pythonidae; genus Python; species Python bivittatus. The sequence goes on along the minus strand of NW_028277125.1, from coordinate 32,847,514 downwards.
ACTCAAAGCTATGAGTACGGAGTATGAGTGTGGAGGGCAAACTTGAGTGCATAAATTCCGTATCCTTCTATATACATGTTGCATATACAGAGCTTTTTCTATTTTTGAATATAAAGTATATCATTTCCCTTTGATTAACTTGAAAAGATGCGTTGTCTTCACTGTCATATCCTTCAAGAACAAGAAGTTCAAAATGATAAAGTCTATCCCAATAGCAATCTTTAGCATTCCAGATGTTGGTGATAATAACAATATGTGCATATATGTTTCTTTTAGAAAATGCTAGGCAATGTTATGCAAAATCCAGAAAAGCAAAAGTAGAATGTAGGAAATAAATTAAAGGCAGCGTGTAAGAAAAAAGAACCTGTGACACTATCTTCTTTCAGAGTAAGCAACGTTATGCAAAGCTAGAAAAGGATTAAGAAATATAAGCCAAATAAATTAAGCACAGGACACAAGAAAAGGAAAGGATGTCTAGGTTTAATTTTACTAATATCATTCATTATGCCGCTTGATACATTTGTAATGTTGCAAGCCATCCTTGCTTCCCTCACATCCATATGCATACTGCCTTTTCTTTAAATTTCTCAGAAAGAGATAGAAAAACATAAGATCCTTTCTCAGGGGAAATATGCTCTTGGAAAACTCAAAGATAGGTTGCAGTATAACATTGCAAAAATATTCCTCAATGTGGCTCTAAGCGGAATGGTTTGATTCTTCATGAAAAAACCTAGAATTTTGTACATGGCTTACTTCTTTTCATACATGACACAAAAACTGCCTATTTACTTGTGTCTTAATTGCAGAATTTTTTCCCTATGGATATTCACCATTCTCTCACTTTTCCCATCTTTCTTACAATGGTTTTTCTAGACAATGTCATAGTGAAAAGCCACAAAGACAGACAGACAGACAGACAGACAGACAGACATAAATGTAAGTTACTTTTAATGAGGAATCTGCTGTTTTACAGCATGTTCCTTAACTTTTGTATTATTACTTCTTGATATTTAATGTATAAATGCTTTAATTATGACAACTGGTCAGTATATACAGTATGTTATGACATAATTTTGTTTTATTGGGTCAGGCCTTGTTTTTTAAAAAAGCAGCATGAAAATAGTAGGGATAGTCTCCAGTGATATGCTACTAGATTTCTGGTATCATAATGAGATTTTTTTGTCCTTCATAAGTTTCCTCCTTACCTTAGTTCAGTTGAGATTCCTTTGTGACAGCCTATTGCTAAGACTTCTATTCATTTTCTTCAAAGTTTCCTAAAGGGAAGAAAGGCAAGTCACAGACTGTACGCAAACTGTTCATCTGTCAAAACCAAGACCTAGAATTAGGCAGTCTTCACATTTCTTTCCAGCTGGCCCTCTAAGGGGTTCAAGTCTGCATTTTTCTTCATGGTTTCCTGCTATAAATCTCTTTAGGGAGAAATCAAGGGAATCTGAATTTGTTATTTTTCATTCTTTCTTCTCCTTTTTCCCAAAGAGTTTGAGATATATTTCCTGTACGCTGGTAACTCTGGTAAGTTAGTAAAATGCTTATTAAAAGTAATGTTTGGATATAATTTTGAGTTGAACTTCATGCATTCATGAGTGATCAAAGCCAATTACATCAGTTGAGAAGATTTTTTAAAAAGGGACAGGGGAAATTTGCACTCAGATAACCATTATCAAAGCAGCATTAAATACTTGTTTGGTGATGCTCACAATGAATGCACATTCTGAAACAATTTTAAATTGAAATCTTTACTGAGTTATCCTGGATACTATCCTATTTCAGCAATGGTTTTAGGTTATTTAAAAGTTATGATCACTATATGTCTATTTTTTCTATCTGAGGTTAAAAGATACACACATCCACACACTCAAATAACTAACCTGACAAATTAAAATAAGTTACCAGACCATTCTTTAGCAGTCTAACTCATAAAAAACAACTCAATATTTACAGATAGTATATACAGATGTTGATGTCTAGTCCACATAAAGAACAAAAGAATTTTAACCAAACTATTTCTTTGCCAAACTAGATGTTATGTAGGTTTGTAATGATTGGTAGATAAAAGTTGGAGAAATTGAAGAACCTGGAATTACAAGAAGACATGGATTGAGAGATAGGAATTTTGAGAAGAAAATTATTAGTTCAATGCACAGCTGCTTCAAGCAGCATAAACACAGACTCAACACCTAGGCATGGACAACAGTGCAATTAAATCAACTATATAGTATCAAACAGTAGATGGAGATGTGCAATCCAGTCAGCCTGGACATTTCAAGAACAGACTGAAGCAGATCATGTCAAATATACAGCTTAAGCTTAGGAAGCTAAACAAAGTAGGTGTGTCATCAAAATTTGAGCTAAAGGACATACAGTCAGTTCTAACTTTAATTTATCAATGCAAGGAACAAATTGATATACTAAATTTATGTGAAAGACAAAAAGAACATAAGGAAATATGGGAATATATAAGAGATATTGTGATGACCAGAGAAGAAAAAACGTTGAGCTATTTCAGAAGAAAAGATCTAATAGCTTTCAGAGCAAGCTATTATGATAGTCAAAGCTAGGTGGAGATAAAACTCTTGGGTAACAAGGACATATGATAACTGAATTCAGAATTTTGATATCAAGCAAGAAAGGATAAAGAAAGATATTTCAGTCAAGAATCTCAATAAACAGAGCAAAAAAACAAGAAAAGGAAAATAAGCATTGTTTTTAAGGAGATCAGAGAAATCACTGGAAAACATATACCTGTAGAATAAAAAAGGAAGAGAAGAGATCTGACAGAGGTACATGAAGAAAAAAAAAAAGATGGAAAGACTATAGTGACACCCTTTCCAAGTGGAATTATACAATGACAGAAACATTTGCAGAAAGAGGAAATATGTTTAGAAATCGACTCTGCTATAAAGTAAGATACAACAGGCAATAGACCATCTGTCAAGTAGGAAAATATTAGGCACTGATGAAAAACTAGAACTGTGCAGCGCTTCAGATTCCAAGGGAAAAAGGGGCTTTGGAGCATTCATAAGTGCACACCTAGCACTTGTCAGCAAACATGTCTTTTAAGCCAAACATGCCTTTTTACAAGATTGCACTCCAGCTGTGGAGAGCAACTATATGATCCTAGAAAAAGACACCATTATTTTAAGGAGTTGCCAACAGATAGTACATGAATACCCACAGAAGCTCTGAAGTACTTTTTTACCTTTGAATCCAAAGCACTACACAGCCCTATGAAATACTCACTGAGCTATTTAAAGCTGCAGGAGAAGATGCAGCTCTGTGTCAACAGAAATGTAACAAATCTGTGGCCTAAAGGTTTGAAAAGATTAGTGTATACACCAATGCCAAGAAGGGAGATGTATCATGACTGTATGTATATCTGTTTGTATATTTGGTTCATAATGTTTGTGTTTTCCTACCCGTGAAATGAGATAAGTTAAACGAGAGGGTGAATGGTATGGGATGGGGGTTAAAATATTAATGCTGCCTTTTCTTCTCACTGCAATTTCAGACTTGAAGCAATGTACTGAAGCCATCTAACTTATTTCACATATTGCAATTTGTTCATGATGAGGGGAGGAAAAAAACTTGGTCTGCTAAGATGCAGCTACTGTTTGACACAGGAATAGGAGAATTGTTGGCTGTTAGGAAATTTAAATGAAGGTGCAATATTGTACCAAGGGGTAGTTGTTTAGAGCAAGCACATGTATCCACATGTACAGAATCTACTTTCATAGTGTTGTCCATGTATAAGAGAGTGAACTATAAGAGGTTTGCCTCTTCAGTCTGGGCTACTTCTGGCAAGGCTTTGGTTTCTTTTCCCTGAGTAGACCTTTGTAGCTCTTCCAATTCTATTTCTGTGAATGCTTTATTTATAATATTTCATATTATAAATCAATATTGATCTGCTAGCCTCTGTTTTATTTCTGATTCTGGATGTTGTTCTTTCCAGAACTGGTGCATTCTTTTCAGATATTTTCAGATATCACCTAGCACAGTCCTTGTTGACCCGGGCGACGACTGATGTATTATGGGTTTCTATAAATTACATCTCATCATATTGTTATTGGGAGAGGGACTCTTCATCTGGCTTCTCTGATGAGACCTATCCAGTATGGTTGAACCTCTGGCATAGCTCTCATCCTCCTTGGAGCACTCAAGCCCCACAACCACATCAGGGTAGTGCCTCACTGTGGGATGATGATGATGATGATGATGATGATGATGATGATGATGATGAAGAATTAGCTACCCAACTCCAATTCTTCTTCTAGCTATTCAGATTTTGTTTGAAATTGTTATTTATCTAGGGGTTACCACAGGTTCACAGTTGCGGGGAGAGGGAATCTCCCATATCAGTTTGTTTTAATTAGGATGCCATGGCTAAATAATGCAACACATTGGGATTAATAAAGTCATTTCTTAGCTTAGTCCATTAAGGTTGGCTGATGGTCCAGTCACAAAGATTAAGGGTGGTAACAATCATATGTATGCAATACGTACTGTATACCCTGAAGGTAAGGGGCCTGATACGAAAACATGCTCTGGCCCAGGATATGGTTCATTAGTGGCCCAGGATGTGGTTCATTACTAGTACTGCATGCCATGGATGGTGTATACCAGAACAAAAGAGGCTACATTGCCACACTAATAATATAAGCCATTGACTTGTTGGAAATGATGATCACGTGACCATGCTGACTATGGCAGTGAAGTTGTGCTGAAGCGGCAGTGGCATGGAGGTGCTGAAGCAGCCACAAATTTGCCATATTTCAGGATGGGATTTTGGGCGCATTCTGTAAACACATTCTGTAAGTTAACCCATTTGAGGTACCTTGGTTGAAAAACTGTTGCTCTATGATGCACCATTTCAGCCAGTTAAAGGTCACAAACAGACAAACAGATATGAGAGTTTTAGTAGTATATAGCTAATGTGTTCAACCATCAGTATTATCCTTTCTTTTTAGCGGCTGTTGATGTGTTGTTTTAATGTATTACTTATAATATTTTTATATATTTTTTTTAAAATGTTTTTCTGTGCAGTTCTGAGAGCTGCTGAAATAAGCCCACTAATAATTGTAGAAACAAACAGCCAAAAAAAAAAAATAGATTAAACATTACCTAAACAATTAAGCTCTGCCAGCAGGGCTAAAACATATGGTGGTGTTCATTTGTGAGCACATTTGATCCCCAGGCAATGAATTAGGCTATGACTGGGGAGGAGATGATAAAGTGTTTTTTTTTTTAATTTGCCTCTAGCAATGCTAACAGTGTTCAGATAAAGAGTTACTTCCTACAGCAGCTGACAGCCCTGTGTCCATTCCTTTCTTTTCTATCTATGCCTAAAGGTGCGTGGAGAGCAAAGACTAGTTAAATCTCTAAGGAATTTAATGCTTTTGATCAGAAGGAAGCACCACTCTGTGCTTTGCTCATTTTAGTAGCTACCTGGCCTGAATAATTGTAAGTTAAACTGCATGTTGAGCGAAGTCCCCCAAGTCTGACCATTTATTTTGAATCAGACACCTGACACAAATCATGAAAGTCCTGGTTAGTAAGAACATTCTAAAATGACGGAAATATATTTGTACTATCAAATGAAATTTATGTCCATACGCATGTTGAGGTGGGATTCGGCTCCCTCTCTTTTCCACTTTAGAAGAATCAGATAATCAGAAATTATTAGCCAGGGCAGAAATAAGTATTTTTCTTTGTGTGCTACTATCAGACAAAAGGGACAGTAGCTCAAAATGTTTGCTGCAAAGCATTGTCTTATTTCCAGCAAGTGAAAAGTGTTCTTTCAATTTTATGATTTTCCTTTCAATTCTGTATGTTCTGTGCTGTTTCACTAAAAACACAGTATACATAGATACTGTCTTTCTCTTTTTCCCTTTCCCCCTTTAAATTGTATGGTTCTCATCATATTGTAGCAGTCATACAGTTCTGCTGAATCAAGTAGAAAGCTCACTACAGGATTTATGTGGGACAGAAACCATTAATTCACATTTTTAGAAGAGACTTAAAAAAGTCTCTTATGTAGAAGAAGGATGGCTTTTTCTAAAACAGTGCCTGAAAGGACAAACACATCATTATCTAAAAATATGGAAACTCTTCTTTCCTAAAAAAAAAAAGTTTTAATCCTTTAAAGATTAACATTTATCTAATCAATGCATTATTGATTAATATTCATCTTTAATTTCAGTTATCACTCCCTTTATTCTGGATGAGACACATCATCCAAAATATAATGAAGAATTACAGGAAATTTCCATGGAATCATTACAATTGACATCTTGAAAAGAACGACTGGGATGAGCATCATGCTAAACATAATATATTCAAAGATTAACAATAAGATTTTCTTATTCTTTTTTAATCCCTTTTCCAGCACTGTAAAAAATAAAGAGAATGCATGCAGAAAAGAAGCAATGATAAGAATATTCTATTTAATGTGTAATGATATATTGCAACTAATTGTATCACACTGATTGCAAATTCACTGCAAAAAGGTGATTGTAATCTAATCATTTATATAATGGATCATTTTATTATACACTGTTCTATGTGTGATAATAATACATGTATGTCCACAAAAACTGATCCTAGATAAATAGATATAGATATATTATCAGTGAGCAGCCCAAGATACTTTGAATTAAAAAAGGATGGTTACCCCAAAAACCAAGTGTATGTTATTGGCTAAAGGAACCTAGAGCCAATCTTGGTCCCTGATCTCACTGATCTCTATAATTTACAAACTCAGGAGCTTAGGATACTTCTCAGGGAGCTCCTGTCTGTGCCTTGAAAGAACACCTGAGGAATGAGGACCACATATTTACATGGCATGGGAAAAGGCCCTTTTAAGCTTTTCTTTTCACTTTTCTTTTCTTTTTTTTTTTGAACACTTCTTACTTCCTGGGGAAGAAAAGCACAAATATATTGAGCAAATACTAGTTATAGCAGTGATATAATTTTGCAGTTACAACCTGCATTGTGTTTGGAGAGAAGTTCAGAATATTGTGCTTATATTCTAATTGAGAAGATTGGGGACACTGTGGAGAAGAACACTGGATATGTGTGTCCATGTCATTTCCCCATTTTTAGAATGGAGTGCCTGTATAGGATTAGCCTCATTTTGGTTTGGCACCAAGCAAATGGCTCTAATACTATCTAAACCTGACATCAAAGAAACACACCTCCACCTTCTGATCAGTAGGCTGCAATAATGGGAGACAGAACTATTTTTTCCCCTGCACAGCAATAGAAATCCTGTCTATTACAGTAATTTAGAACTCTATTCTTGGTTAAAATACACCCATAAATTATAAGCCAGTTCTTTAAAAACACCAAACTCTGTCTACCCTGGCTGGCCTGACATAATCATTGTATATGGATCATAAGCTCTGGTGAACAGAATAATTTCTGTTTCTGTGGTTGGCAGGTCAGATGAAAGTTCATCAGTCAATTCATTACTGCAGTGATAATGCTGTCTCTTATGAAGAGGTGTTTGCACTCATTCAGCCCGGCCTCCTGTTCCTGAAAGTAATGGTGTATTATGGGGAGTGTATGGTAATGTTCTGTCAGAGGCATCCAACGGTAGTGATTCATCTGTATATAAAAACCGCGGTGACTGCTTTTCTGTTTTATTTTACACACACTTTATGACACTAATAACACTTGCTCTACAGGAAAAAGTGTACTTTTGATTTCTCCCTCTGTTAAAAATGTCTGAAAAAAGATGATGTTGGAAGGCTCACTGATTTTCAGAATTATACTGCTGCTGGTGCCAGATCGGAAGCACACACTTCCAGCTGTTTCAGCAACCTTGAAATAAATAAAAAGAAGCATTTATGAAGACTGGTGGTTTTAAATAGCATGTTTTTCTTTCCTGATTACCTTCCCCTCCCCCTGTTTACCTTATTACAAGTTCTCAAAACACATTATATACAAGAAAAATTAAGCAAGCAAACTATAGGAACATCCATTTAAAGAATTTGTACTAAACTACCTTTTTTTTTTTTTTTTACTTACCTCCACTAAGCTCAGGATGGGATTGCTATTGGCTGGTAGAAGAAAGTCAATTGAAATATATTTTTTCCCCTGTATCAGTTGCCCCATTACATAGTCTACCATTTTCATTTTAAAGGTGATGTCTTTATTTCCGTATTTTGTGTGCATGAGTGTATATATTCTGTATAAAACATTTGTTCTGACTACTCTCTCTTTCTAAATATATTTATGCAGGATTCCAGATGCAAGTTATAATAAGAGTATGTCTTGATCTCATAGAACAGCACTGGAATTATTTCAAAAGTTGGAAAAGATATCATTTTAGAAAAATAAATAGCTCCAAGGAAATTAGGAAGAATGGTGATCTCTCACCATTGGTATCTCTCTCTGCTTATTACATGTGATTACTTCCTGTCACTCTCATCTTGTGACTTCCCCTTTATGAGGAATCAGAAGCTGAAAATAACCTTTTCGTAGAATAAGGTTTCTTTGGTCACATCCACCTCAATTAAAAAAAAAAAATCATGTCAAGATCCTCTCATTATGCACAACTTTGAGGTGCAGATGGCTAATATAAATCAAATTCTAACTCCCTGCTCAGTACTGATGCACAAATTGAATCAATACCAAAAGACTCTCATGAATAAATTCTGACACAGATATAGGATTGCATATTAAAAAACCTTAATCCCTAGTGATCCTAGCAGAATTGTTTTCTCCCTTTAGAGTGTGGTTTAAATTATCTTGTCCTATTATTCAGTCACTCTGATATGTTCTTCTTTTGTGCTGCCTGTAGCCCAATGTACATTTAGCTATCAGATACTAGGTTCTAAACAAAGGGGAAAACCACCATGCTAGGAATGGCTGGTGGCATATTATAAACCAATGATACAGTGTCATGTATGAGCACCAAAGAAAATGATTTCTTCTTTTTGCTTAATTATTTGATAATTGAAGAGAATTTACCAATTTTTAGATTGACCAGAGACCTAGATTTTATTTTAACTAAAGCCATCCAGCCTTTTTGACTGGTGGACGTATTTGGAATTTGAAAGCACGCCATGTCTTTTCAGCTCACCCCTGAGAAAGGAATTTGCCCTTTCACAAAATGGCTGCCATGGAGAGACAGGAGGCTAGAGGGCACCAAAGGAGATCATTGTGGTCACAATGAATCTATACTTGGGGAAGGATGTTCAATCTAACATATGGAAGGCATTCAGGTGGAGAAACCCACTCTTTCTGCAGTCTAATGTGATTTAATCATTTTCTGATTCAGATGGATCAAAGAGAACAGGGGCTTTTTAGTTCTGGTGTCCTAACTCTGGAATTCCATCCCAAGGAAGCTTGCTTGTCATTGAGCTAAAAGATTTTTAATCATTTTGGCATTTTAAGTAATTTTTTAAAAAAATTTTAGCTATGAGTTGTACATCAATGAATTTTTGTTGCTGTATTATTGTTATTATTATTCCTTTTTTCCAGGAACTCAAGGTAATGGTTTTTAAATCTTCTACAAATTTTCCCTTGCAACTGTGTGAGGTAGACTGAGCTGAGAGAGAGTGACTGACCCAGTTACTCAGTGACCTCTAACTACTTCCTCAGGTTATGTAAAGTTTAAAAAACTCCAGATTATGATACACAGTGTCGCCTTGCTCACTACTATAGACTCTGCCCAACTGGTGTCCAACCTAGAAAGGATATGAATTACATTATCCACTAAAAACCACATTAATCTTGTCTGCCTACAGGTGCTTTGTTCTGCCCATCTTTTCCTAAAGGGTCCACTTACTCTGAAAAGTTGCTGTTGAGTTTTCTTTCTTTTTAAAAGAAGATTATTTGTTTACAAGCAGAGAACTACAAGCCAATTTTTCTTTTTTAGTCAATAGCTGAGCCCTGGGAACTGCCAATCAATTAGCACTTAGTTGACAGGCTGAAACAAGGTGCTTTTGTCCCAATTCCTCAGCTGTGTGCCAAAATATTATTATTATTATTATTATTATTATTAATAATAATAATAATAATAATAATAATAATAATAATTTTATCATATTTATATAGCCACCCATCTCACGTAAAGTATACTTCTTTTTCTTTCTCAAATAATAAAATTAGGTGTATTTCTGTTGTTTCAGGGTGTATCATTATACAATGGCAGTAGAGTTTACTTTTCACACTTTGCATCCTACATTTGGGCTTCTTTTCAAGTCAGTATGCTGGTTCAAGTCATATAGCAAATGGCAGGCAGGGTGAGTCGAATGTTTCCTTCATAGTTCTCTGAAATAAGCAGGACATTTGCTGGTCCAAAGTGGGTTTCTCTATTTGCAGAAAAAGCAACTACTAGAATAACATTGTGCCATGATCGCTGTACATACTTAGTCATATGAGGGTGGGGACATCTTGCTCCATTCATAGGTCTATACCCCTATGTGGAAAAGCTCAGTGTGGGAATCCTAAACAGAACCATTTGAATTGCCCTTATTTATTTATTTATTTAATTTGTATGCCACCCATCTCCCCCAGTGGGCGGCATACAATTAAATAAATAAATAAATAAATAAATAAATAAATAAATAAATAAATAACTTTATAAGAAGGCTTATAGCCTTCTTACATTATTTACTCACACCCACCTTCTATTCTTGACTTACAATAACCTAAATATTGTAGGTTATAGACTCAATAGACTCAAAAAGTCCTAATTCATACTGTATTCATAATACATAAAGATGTCTCTTTCCCCAGTATCAGCCACAGAAAAAGGATAATTTTGAAATCAGGGTATGGAATAGTCATTCTGAGCTTCCTAAGAGATAGATTCAAATAAAAGCATTACCCTGTCAATACATAATAGCTCTCTCTCTGTACTTATTTCCCTCTAAATGATAGGTTAATTGTACCCCTATTTCTTTCTAATCATTCATTGCAGGCTAACAAAGGGAAATGAAACATTGAATCAATATCATATGAATTCTTAGATAACTAAAGAAGAACAGAAAGAGATACATTATTACATATAGCTCATTTTAAGAGCCCATATGTCTGCAGATGGTGTTTGTAATACGTTTCTTGTTTCAGAGTGTCCAAAAGGCAATGCTGACCCCCTTCATGCTTCATTACACTTTCTGCAACCCTCTGTCCCTCATTTAGTTAGGGGCAGAAGCAATCCTCTTACTTTGAACAGAGCATCAATATTATTTTCTGCAGATGTTCAACTATTAGGGTTACACTGACTAAAGAATTAATTAGGATATGTACCCCAAACTCCCGTCAAGACTTTCATTTGAATCTACCAGTTCCATATAATGGAAATTAGATTTTACCTTTACTACATATTTTTAAACCATATTTTAAACTAATCTTGAAGTTTTCTTTTACAGGCCCACGAATGTATCACAACAGAAGAGAAAATGCCACTAATTTGTAAGCCATGGGTTTGGCTCAGAAAGACTTCCTGATATTCTTAAGAATGTATGTTGTAGTCTAGCCTCAGTTGGCTATTTCTAAATGTGCACTGGTTTGGGGGACTGATTTGATGTATCCCATGGTATTGAAACCTTCATGTATATCTGGGAAGAGTACTATACAATTATTTCCGTATCCATTTAATATTTTTTTATTTTATTTAAGGTCCTTAAGTGGTCCTTAAGTGTCTGTAGAAGAGGACAGGATTATGCAAGTGACTGGGTTGACCCTCTCAAATACCATCCATTTAGCCGAAGATGTCAATGAAGGGGTGTGTGTGTGTGTGTGTACAGATACATATATACAGTACATATATACACATACATACAGACTTCCACAAGTTCTTGTTCTTTGCAAGAATTAGATGTGGTCACCTTCTTCTTTAGAATGCTTGTGAATCTTATAGTCCAGATATGTGATCTCCTTGAACTCCATTTCCTAATGAAGTGGTGCTGCGTATTTCTAAAAGAGCCCGCTGCAGTCTCCATCATAGCGTCAGCATAGGAAGAAAACCTGGTGCCTTCTCACAGATTATATCTCATGTTTCATTTGCACAGCAGTCAGGAGAACAGAAAGCTATATTATATTTCAATATTCAAAATAATTCATTTGCTTCTAGATGTAAAGCTTCAACTAAAATAAATAAATAAACAAGAACTATCGAAAGATAGGTTGATGGCTTCTGGTGATTGACTACGTCCTCAGCCTTGTGGCCATTTACAAAATGATAAACACATATTATTTATTACTCATTCTCATTATTTACATCAAAAGGACCTATGATAACTCATCATGAAGTGAACTCAGTATGAGCAGCCTCAAAATTCTATAGGAAAAATAAGATGGTTGATAAGCATACATTTATTTTATTCTATCATTTATATGCAATACATTTTGTCAGGCAAATGATTGTTTTCTAATCCCAAAACCATCTTTGTTTCTTGCTAGAAGCCTATAGCCAATCAATATTATTAAAAATAAGGACACAGAACCCTATGAGTGATCACCCATAATGCTGAAAATGACAGTTTTTACCAAAGAAGCTTTCTAGTTGCTACTATTGCAATAATAACCGTTTTAATTGTAGTTGTTAAAGTGCCACTACATTTCTTCCTAGTTATCCCCATGGCCTCCTATAAGAAAAACCTGGCATTGTTTTAAAAGAAACATTATGTATTACAATGATAATCCCATGATGTGAGTTGTAAACAAGAATACTAACAAAGAAATACAGCTTTTTCTTTCCATATAAAAAAAAAAGCTCATTGTATACAATATTGGAGGAGGCATCTGATTGTGGAAATTCTTATATAGAACCTAATGATAAAGAGAAATTTGGCACAGTGACCTATAGCAGAGGGCCACTGTAAGAATTTTTTTCCTTATCTGCCAAAGAATATTGTTTTTTTTAAGTCATGTGTTTGTGTGCATTGCACTGAGTTTTCTAAAAGACATAAGTTCTCATTAACTTTCCTTTGTGGCAGCTCAAGCTTTTCAGATGTGGAGGAGGTCAGGATGATTTTTTGTTAATGTTTAGTCAACATATCACAGAAACTGGTTTTAAGTGCAAGGAGCTGATTCCCCCAAAGATCTCCTAAGCAGGATCTCTTTCAGCTCCTATATAATTTATTTCAAAAAGCCAAATACCTAATCTTTTGGAAGGAGGGGCATGTCCACTCTGGGACATTCAATAAGAAAAATACTAAACCTTTGGGTATGAAGAGATTTGGATTTCACTGTTTGCATTAGAGAAGAATAACCATTCAGATATACAGACAGTATCAAACTGGAACAAGGGTAACTTTAAGCAATGTAAGCTACTAAACTCAGTGAGATGAATCTCTCTGTGTCCTGCAGAGAGGCCTATTGAGAACTACAGTTTGTTCTCTCCCTCACACAATAGAGCAATCTCCATAAAGATGCAATACACCTTTAATCATAGTATATACTTAAATCAACTCTCTCCTCTCTTTGGCAAAATGCTTACTGCAATAGTTGTGTTTGCAAATTCTCATGGAAGAGTTTTCCTGACTGTTCGATCCCCCCTTCTGGGTTGTGTTTCCAATTTGCTTCTCTTCCCATCAGATCTTTAACTCTTAATCCCCCTCCAGATGATTTACTGGGCAATATCCAAGTTGATGAAGCTTGCCGGCCTCTCTTTCTTCATGTTGTTTGATTGTATTCACTCATATCCAGAATCCTTTCCATCCCTAAAGCAGTCCTTCTCTCCTTGTGAGCTGTTAAGATTGGAATCCTCTGTTCTACTTCTTCCTTACCGATAAGCAATCTTTCTGTCATCAAATTGAGAACTGCTATCTGCTGGTTCCAAACATCCATCCATCCATCCTCCTCTCCTCTCCTCTCCTCTCCTCTCCTCTCCTCTCCTCTCCTCTCCTCTCCTCTCCTCTCCTCTCCTCTCCTCTCCTCTCCTCTCCTCTCCTCTCCTCTCCTCACCTCACCTCACCCAGCCTAAACCTAAGACTAAGCCTAAACCTAAGACTAACCTGGGTTATGAATGTAGCTACTCTATGTCCCCCACCCCACACTAGCTTTCCCACTCCATTCTATCTGTCTCCCACTACCTAATCTTAGGGATTTTAATTAAAACTCTGGGTGTCTGGGGCAAGGGCAATCCAGCTCTGGTTCTTGTTTCTTGCAATCTGCAATTCAGTTTAACTGCTTTACTCTTTCCAGACTTGCATCAGCTTTTCTTATTTTTCAGCTTGCCTGAAACCAATTAGGTTGTACAGAAAATATATCCCAAAATTATCATAGTTACTCCAGCTATATACTTAATAATTTTTCTCTTCTGTTGTATTAACAATTATTAGTTGATTAGTAATAACTACAAATTTGACCTAACTTTTGGATTTAATTGGAGTGTGATTTGCTTCAGGAAAAAAAAAAAAAAAACCAACTAACCATATAGCCAAACAACAAACAACTTCAGCCAATAAAATTTTAACATTTTACTTTCATTAAAAAAAAAACAAAAAACTGACAATGACAGAACTTTTTAGAAATCTGCATTTCTTGAGGTGAGCAGCCAGAACACTGCAGGAGATATAAATGATATATAATTTATTGAGATATTGAGTGATATATATTTATTGAGATATACATTATATATAATTTATTGAACTGAGAATTTCACATTATACACATTTTAATTACATTTAAAATTATATTAATTATTTTTAATTACACAAAGCATTTCTCTCTGTATCATTAAAGCAGCCATGTCTTTTTACATGCTCCTACAACTATTTTGTGCACTGCTCTTGGCTGCCACTATGTAACTAAAAACTGCTCCAAGCTATCTTGCACTTTGGAAAGCAAAGTGGCTGAGCATGCACATAAAGTTGGGAGCATAACTCTGAAACCCCGGGGAAAAAAAGTGTTTATTTTATTGATTTGAAGCTAGGTGCTTCATACATGCTCCTCATATTGCAAATCATTTTTCTGAAGGATTTTCACAGCCCTGCAACCAATTCAGAGTTCTCACTCAAGACCAAAGTGATAAGATTCAAATTATATTTTGCATACATTATGTGAAGACTTATAATGCTGGGAAAGGTGAAAAAAAAAGAGGACAGCCAGCAGCAAGGTGGATGAACTCAGTTATAGCAGTGATTGATGCACCTTTGGAAAATCTGAAGGGACAGGTTGGGGACAGATCATCGTGGAGAAGATCTATGTATGTGGTTTCCAGGAATTGACACTGACTTGATGACACATAATCAATCAATCAATGAAGCAGTCACAATATACAGTACTGTGCAAGTTTTAGGCAGGTGTGAAAAAATGCTGTAAAGTAAGAATGCTTTCAAAAATACATATTGTAATTGTTTATGTTTATCCATTTACAAAATGCAAAGTGACAAACAGAAGAAAAACCCAGATCAAATCAATATTTGGTGTGACTACCCTTTGGCTTCAAACCAGCATCAATTCTCACACTTGCACACTTTGTACACTTGCACAAAGTCAGGGATCTTGTAGGATTAGAGTCAGGTGTATGATTAACCAATTATACCAAGTAGGTGCTAATGAGCATCAATTTCATATGTAGGTTGAAACACAGTCATTAACTGAAACAGAAACAGCTGTGTAGGAGGCTTAAAACTGGGTGAGGAACAGCCAAACTCTGCTATTAAGGTGAGGTTGTGGAAGACAGTTTCATGTGACAGGTCATATACCATGGCAACTGAGCACATCAACAAGACACAAGGTAGTTATACTATATCAGCAAGGTCTCTCCCAGGCAAAAATTTCAAATCAGACTGGGGTTTCAAGACGTACTTTTCAAGCTCTTTTGAAGAAGCACAAAGAAACAGGCAATGCTGAGGACTGTAGACGCAGTGGTCGGCCAAGGAAACTTAATGCAGCAGATGGAAGACACATCATGCTTACTTCCCTTTGACATCGGAAGATGTCCAGCAGTGCCAACAGCACAGAACTGGCAGAAACCAGTGGGACCCAGGTACACCCACCTACTGTCCGGAGAAGTCTGGCCAGAAGTGGTCTTCATGGAAGAATTGCGGCCAAAAAGCCATACCTCCGATGTGGAAACAAGGCTAAGTGACTCAACTATGCACAAAAACATAGGAACTGGGGTGCAGAAAAATGGCAGCAGGTGCTCTGGACTGATGAGTCCAAATCTGAAATATTTGGCTGTAGCAGGAGGCAGTTTGTTCACCAAAGGGCTGGAGAGCAGTACAATAATGAGTGTCTGCAGGCAACAGTGAAGCATGGTGGAGGTTCCTTGCAAGTTTGGGACTTCTTTTCTGCAAATGGAGTTGGAGATTTGGTCAGGATCAATGGTGTCCTCAATACTGAGAAATACAGGCAGATATTTATCCATCATGCCATACCATCAGGGAGGTGTGGGATTGGCCCCACATTTATTCTGCAGCAGGACAATGACCCCAAACAGCCAATGTCATTAAGAACTATCTTCAGTGTAAAGAAGAACAAGGAGTCCTGGAAGTGATGGTTTGGCCCCCACAGAGCCCTGATCTCAACATCATCAAGTCTGTCTGGGTTTACATGAAGAGACAGAAGGATTTGAGGCAGCCTACATCCACAGGAGATCTGTGGTTAGTTCTCCAAGATGTTTGGAACAACCAACCTGCCGAGTTCCTTCAAAAACTACGGGCAAGTGTACCTAGAAGAATTGCTGCTGTTTTGAAGGAAAAGGGTGGTCACACCAAATATTGATTTGATTTGGGTTTTTCTTCTGTT
The DNA here is from genome assembly GCF_059951505.1 of Python bivittatus. Classification (NCBI taxonomy): domain Eukaryota; kingdom Metazoa; phylum Chordata; class Lepidosauria; order Squamata; family Pythonidae; genus Python; species Python bivittatus. Next base: position 32,830,789 of record NW_028277125.1, on the reverse strand, counting down.
CACTCACTTTGCATTTTGTAAATTGATAAACATAAACAAGTACAATATATATATTTGAAAGCATTCTTACTTGACAGCATTTTTTCACACCTGCCTAAAACTTTTGCACAGTACTGTATATTTATTCCAATTTTAAAAAGTCACTTTAATTGGACACATAATTGCTTCTTTCTTGATTTTTTATTCTGCTTAATAAGCTTGTGATGGCTTATTGTGATGACAGACAATGAGCAAATGAACTGAATGAATGTGCAGGTGTATGAATCTGCTCCATACCTGTTCATATTCATTTCAAAATCTGAACCAAATCAATATAGCCCATTTCAGTTTTGCATGCAGTTAACTATGCATATATTCATATGTTCCATCACATTTTCACATCATGTTGGTCTTTCTTTTTTTTTGAAGGAAGAAAATTATGCATTTATTTTTATCTGCATCTTTCCCAATTTGTGCAATTTGTTTGGATATTTGTCTATTATACCTGTTTACATTCAGCTTTCCCAAATATACTGTATGTGTTTCTTGATCCATCCATCCATCCATCCATCCATCCATCCATCCATCCATCCATCCATCCATCCATCTATATGAAGGATATCTGTATTCTGATCTATATAGTTGTCTGAGAAAATTAATTCAGTTTGCATAAAAACACTGAGCAAACAAAAATACCCCAAATCCTATGAACAATGTACACATTTAAGGTCAGTGCACACAATCTTTAACAGTATATTCGTCCTTTCTTTCTCCTGGCAAAACAAAGTCAAATATGATAATTCTTTTGTAATGAAAAAAATGTGATGCTCATCAAGGACATATTAGGTTTGACAATGAAGAACTGTTATTTCATATATCCTGTTGGCTGTGCTGATGAAGATACTACAAGTGAGTAGCTTCATCATATCATATTATGAAGAGTTTATTTTCTCAACTCCATATTTCTGATGACATCTCTCAAGTCTTTACCAGAAAGCAACTATTTTCTTTGCCTGTATTTAGTGCCAGTGTTCTTTTTATATTCTGAGTTTTTGCACTAGTGTGTTGCTTTAATATTAATTCTTCCTCTCTATATGTTCTGCTGGATATTTTGATTTGCAAGTTAAGTGGATTTTCTTATCAAAACATTGGATTATTTTGAAAAATAATTAACACCAAGACAATAACACTTCTTGATTAATCAGGTTACACTGAAATGATTGCAAGATTGTGAGTGGAATGAGTTAGTTAAACATATTATGCTGCTTACCAAAAGTACTTATTTCTGTGACTAATAGCTGAGTAGTAAGTGTTAGTGCTTATTTAGAGCCGCTTGATTATAGTGAAATTAAAAAGAAAATATAGTGGAAGAATTATTTGCATTTTAAATGCATATGTTACATGTGTGGATACTCTTAACATTTACTATTTTTCTAGGCTGAGCATTGCACGATACAGTATGCATATTTTTAATAAGTATTCATCATACATGTGCAAAAGATCCTAAGCTTAAACACTACATGACACATTTTCTTCTAGCATGTCATAACAGAAAATTTCTGTCATTTAAAGGTAATGTGTTTGAGTTACATACAACTTACATTACAATAAAGTAATGATCACATGGGCCAGACCTTTGGTCTTTCCTGGATACTTAGAACACAGACTATAGATTATCAATCAGGAGAAAAAAACCCACTGTAACTAGCCCAAGTCGTGTCACATTATTCATATACACTTAAGGAATTCACAACATAATAGCACCCATCTCACTGCAGCTACATGGTACTACTTTGTGATGACATATCCTTATGGGATATTCTTTGTGTAACCTTCAGGTTTTGGCTCTTAGTGTAGCCTCTCACATTCTTGTCTCTTTTAGGCAGCCACCAGGAAGACAACATGGCTTGTTGAACTATAATCCATCTTTCTTGACCATTGATCAAACTAGGTCTGGTGAGACTTGATTGATTGATTGATTATGTACCATCAAGTTGTTGTCAACTTCTAGTGACCACCTAGATTTTCTCCATGATGATCTATCCCTAACCTGGTCCTTCAGGTCTTCCAATGGTACATCCATTGACACTGTAACTAAGTCCATCCACCTTCTGTTGCTCATCCTCCTCTTCTCTTTCCTTCCACCTTTCCCAGATTACAGCTTTTTTCAAAGAGCTAGGTTTTTGTAGAATAAGTCCTAAGTACGAGGTACTAAATTTGAGCCTAGTTATTTGTGCTCAAAGTCTATCATAAAGTGCATTATGAGAATGCCCAAAAAGGAAACCTATAATTAAAATACATTCATTAATCAAAATGTCCAGTACTTGCTTATCTTGTTTTGAGAAGTAGCTCTCTGGTGCCTACAATATTTTATCTATAATAACAAGGTAGCACTCACATTGATCAGAGAATTGTAGAAATAGCTGGGCCTTAGTTTAATCTACACACCTGCAAAATTCTCTGAGAAAAAAAAATAAAATAAAGGGCAACCTCGGTAGCAAAAATATGATGAATGGCAGTAATTATAAACCAATAATACACGGGAAACAGAAAAGACTGCAAAGAATTTCCTGCCATGTGCGTTTAGGAGGCATCTGGATTATATCTGGTTAAGCACAGATTTAAAGGGCTACAAGCATTCAATGACACATTATTATCCTATCATAGACAATGATATAAAAGCATAATTTGATGAAGGAAAAAGATGTAGATGGAGAAAAAACATTCCCTGTGTTTGTTTCTGTGTAACCAGGATTAAATAAATCAATTGACAGCAGAGTTCTGGATAGCACCCTATCAACTGATCTGGCTAAAATCATTCAAAACAAATGATAAGTCTTCTAAAATAATGGAAAAGTAGCACTACCTTAACTTATTATCACAAGAATAGAATTTTCATTTTTGATTATAAAATTAGATTAAATTGCAAATAGAACTCAGATTTTTACTGATATCTGAGCAAATGATTGTGAATAAACTGGCAGACTAAGCAGAGAAATCAGGAAAATGTTTATTTTCCTTTACATTTTGGGTTTTATTCTTGTTTCACATGCATGACATCTGCAAAAAACATTAAATTAAAACTTGGTAAGTTATAGAAATAAGTAGCAGTTGGTTGACTAAATTATTTCAATTTGTTTCAACTTTTCAAATTAGAACTTTTCTAAAAATTGAAAAGAGATAGAAAAAAGCAGAAACAAACAAAAGAAAACCTTCTAAATTCTCAAAGGGGAAAATAGCACAATCCATCAAAAGTACATATTCATAGATTCATAAAATCACAGTGTTGGAAGAGACCCTGGAGTTGTCATCCACCCCTTGGCCCAGGGCAGGAATTCTCAGACCATCCCAGACAGATGGCTGTCCAGCCTTTGCTTGAAAATATCTAGTGATGGAGCACTCATGATTCCAAGGAGCATGCTGATTCACTACTTATTAGTGCTCATAGTCAGGAAATTCCTCCTTATTTCAAGTTTGGATTTTCTTCTGTAAAGTTTCCATCTATTGGTTCTTGTTTATCCTCAGGCTATGGAGAATAAATCCACATCCTGTGACAGGCCTTCAAATATTAGAAAACTGCAATAATGTCTCCCCTTAGCTTTCTTTTCTTTAGCCTTAACAGTTCTTTTTACTGTTCTTCATAGGATTTAGTTGCCAAGTCCCTTAACATCTTTGTTGCTCTTCTCTGAACCCCTACCAGTTCTTTAGCATCCTTCTTGCATTGTGGCCACCAGAAATGGACAGTGTATTCCAAATATTGTCTGACTAGGGCAACATAGAGCAGAACTATTACTTATGATCTTGACACTATACATCTGTTGATGCAGTCCAAGGTTACATTAGCTTTTTTGACAGCTGCAGCACACTGCTTGCTCATACTTAATTTGTAGTCTATCAGGACAGCCAGATTGTTCTCAAAAGCATCGGTGTCAATCCATGTACCAGGTATCTTTTGCCTGTGCATCTGACTTTGCCTTAAGTGTAGAACCTTCAATTTTTCACCATTGAACTGCGTATTGTTGGATAGAACCTAATCTCCAAATATATCTAGATCCTTTTGAACCTTGAGCTTATCTTCTGAGATGTTACCATCTGCAGCTTTAGGTCATCTACAAATTTGATGAGGATCCCTTCTATCCCCTCACCCAAGTCATTTATGAAATGGAAAAGAGCACTGAGGTCAGGAGAGAACTGTACTGGGTTATCCTAGTACATCCCTTCTGTCATATAAGCATAGATCTATTAAGGATGATATGTTGGGGACAATTGCTCAATCAACTGCAAATCCATATGGTAATGAGATCATCAATTCCACACTACTCATTTATCAAGAAGGAGCTATGGTGATATTTATCAAATGCCTCTCTGAAGTCTATATTACATCCACAACATTATCTTATTCTGCCTATCTAGCCTAAAAGAAAATAATATTTGTCTGGCACAATCTATTTTAACAAACCCATGCTGGCTTCTAGTAATAATTTTGTTCCTTTCTAAGTGCTTGGTGGTGTTTTCTTGAATTTTTCCAGGGACTGATATCAAACTGATTGATCAGTAGTTTCCTTACTCCACTTTTCCTCTCTTTTTTAAAGAAGGAAAAACATTAACTCTTCTCCAGTTCTTCTGAAATCCAGGAGTTCTAAGAGAGTAAAATAAGCTGCAAAATAAAAAGATATTCCAAATGAAAACTGGAAAGAAAAATCATTAGAGGATAGCTGAATATTTCAGTCTGTAACCCTATCCTCACTGGGGAAAAAAGTCTAATTGAACCAGCGGAACTTATACAGTATCTGAATAGAAATACGTGGAATTGTCCTATAATTCTAAAAGAATGTTTACTTGGCCTCAATCAAAATAATGGGTTTTAATCACAATGCATGCAATAATTAGCTTACAAAAAGTGAGGTATTTGTTTCCATCAACAGTGTTGATGCCAGTATTTTATAAATAGTCACTAAGCTTATTTTAGATGCATTCAAACTTTAATGTAACTAACCAAGTTTGTGTCTGGGTGTCTGGGTATATACATACAGTATAAAACATATCTGGGCTTAGGTAGCACTTCTAGGATGGCATGTATCTGACAAATGAATTGTAGTGCAAAAAAGTTGACAACATAACTTTTATGTATTAGTCTTCTAGGTTCTATAAGGTTTTCTTGCTTTTACTGTAATTATCTATAGTGAGTATTCCATCTAAAATTTGCATTAGTCTCCAAAATGTAATGCTTTTTTATCATTTGCTGAATTAATTACATTTTTAAAAAAATCTGAGCTCATACATAAATACTTTAAGCAAAAGACAAAACAAAAACTCCAACCTTTCAAACATACAGAAATTTAGTAGGCCAGACCTGGTAGTACTGTATAGAAAAAGGAAGAAGGGAGTATATGCTTAGAATGAGGAAATTGCCATATCTGACCAGCGGTCACTTTCAAAACTAATAAAACTAATGAAATCTGTATGAAGAATTCGTGTGATTTTGAAATGCTAAATGGAAAAAAAAAAAAAAAAAGCTAAAACATGAGCAAGTCAATAGGGGCATTTTTTCAAGGTTTCTATGTCATTAATATTTTGACAAGTTTCTTTCTCAATAGCAGATTTAGTAGTTAAAGCTAGCATACTTAACATGATTAGCACAGGTTCAAACAGGTCAAATGCCATTCCATATTTGGCTGGTCCGTTGTAAGGTGATGGCAAGTGGCATCAAGAGGGAAATTGGCAGGAGGAAAAGCCTCAAATTTCATGAGTACGTAGCTAAGAAACAAGAATACAAATTTTAGTTTTATTTCATAGCTATTCTGACTTTCTAAAAAGAAGGGATATCACAACGAGATAACATTTTGCTATTGTTGGCAAAAGGAGAACAAATTCATTTTTCATCAGGTTTTTTTTTTTTTTGCCTTCTTTCTATTCTCTTATTCTTCCTACTGCATGCTAAAATGGTAATTTAATTCAGACTTCTGCTTCACTCTTAAGCCAAAGGATCAGATCAAAGTCATTTGTTTGGAGTTAGACATAGCCTTTGTTAAAATAGATGCAGAACATTCAGCAGTGCTTGATTTAGTCATGAATGATTTAACAATTGCATAATTGAAGATCTCAAAGTGGAGTGGGGTACTTAGAACAGATTTTCATTTTTGGATAGAATAGATAGATCTGAATCCCTCTGTTTGCAGTTCTGAGTCTCCACTAAACACTGTTTCACTGGATCTGGTATGCTACAAAAATGTCATTAGGTAATTGACCAAGCTTATTATTGTTATTATTGGTCACATAGTCAGCCAGATGTTTAGACTGGATTTGGCATTTTTATCCACCTATTGAGTCCTTCCCAAGGACCTGGAATAGGCAGATGTTGTTTGATGGTGTTAAAGGTATTGTCACAGGATGTAAGCTGTTCCAAGTAAAGCTGCCTTTTGTATTATTATTATTATTATTATTATTATTATTATTATTATTATTATTATTATTCCCTGGTACGTCTGTCTTAATGCACAATAATCGGTTCCTTCAGATTCATAAAGAACCAACATTATTTCTTACAAACACTCCTTCTTTTTGCACTAATCTCTTTCAATCTGCTGGAAAATTTGGCATAGAAGTTTCATATTGTAAGATTTTTGTCACATTTTGTCCTAAAACAAGAACTTTAGAAAAATTTGAAAAATCAAATTTTAGTTTTAAAACCTAAAGTATTATTTCATTGTAATTCAGCACTCTTTGTCTTCATATAATCATCTAGTTTTCTTACAAAGTGCATTCCAATCTGGCAGGCAAGCAAGCAATCAAAAAACAAATTGCTATTTGTAGCCAAACTATGGGACTACAGAGCTCTGTTCCATTCAACTGAATATTGTTTTGGAACCAGGCATCAAGTGTCTGGATTACTTCAAGAGTACCTTGAGAAGATTAAGCCATCTGTGGATCAGGCTCTTGAACTAGATGCACAGTCCACAGGTTGTTGACTAAGGACTGGAAGTCAGGTCGCCAGCCCCTAAAAGCAGATCTTCCATTTGTAAACACATCTGTATGTATTTACTTACTGGAATTATATCCCATCTTTTTACTAAAACAAAAACAAGAACAAATAATGCTGAAGACTCAGATGTTATCCCTGAAACCCACTGTTAGATCTAGTTTCCACAATTTTGCATTTATCTGAGGATTTATATTCTGTCATTAAGAAAACGGTTTAATGGAGTGATGCAATGTTAAAACAATAAAAATATCAAGAACAGCAATAAAATTCAGTTATGATTTTTGGTACCATAGTGAAAAGTATACTTTTATCAATACTCTTTAAAGTCAATAGCTGTCACTACATCCATTTCTAGTATGATTCCACAACAATAATTCCATTATTCAATTATATTTACCTTCTCATTTTTCTTGAACGTGCTGGCTAATAATTTCACGGAGGCTCCAGTAGTGGTTACTAGAAGTAACTCTCATGAATTCCAAAGGAGACAGTGATGAAATGTTATTAGCTACTGCTGTGTACCTAATCTCCTATATTTGAACAAGCTGATTGAGAGTCTGGAGACGTATGAGCTTCATGTCTTTCTCAGTAGAGTAGAATATTTGGATTCATTTTAGACTAGTTGAAGGCCTTGTTCTGAAATTGAAATATATGCTTTCATGGCAATTTGGAAGACAGGAGAAATGTATCCTGTATCAAGAGGTAAATATAAAACAAGCACCTTTACTGATTCTTCTGGACCTTTCATTGATAGAATTAAATTTGATATACTTTTTAATACCTGAAGGGAACTGGTTGTAGGACACTATTTAAAACCTTTCCTGAGAGTTAATTCTAGAACTGTGGAATAGTGGGTTTCATCATGTCTCCTATTTCACTGAATAAAACTATTGGGTAAAGTCTTTTGAAGTTCTGGGCTAAATTTGGAATGTACTGGCACTTAGATGTGTTTGAATTCTGCATTCAGTTCTTCATATGCAATCACAGATGGGTGATTAAAATTTCAAACTGGTGTCTAGTATGAATTAGGGATTAGTTGGGGGAAGAACAAGGTGAAGTATAATTCAAATAGTATATAGGTATTTCTGATTGGATTTTGAGCAATGTACTCCTGTGGGAGTACTGCCAATAAAAACCACTTGGAAACTTCAGCTGGTGTGGAAGCGCAGTGATCTATATACTCACAGGTCAGTCTTGGTATTGACACATTACACCAGTGTTTATCAACCTTGCCAGCTTTAAGCTGTGTGGACTTCAACTCCCAAAATTCCCCAGCCAGCATGCTGGCTGGGGAATTCTGGGAATTGAAGTCCACACAGCTTAAATTTGCCAAGGTTGAGAAATACTGCATTACACCATTGGTATAGGAGGGACATGTTACTGGTGTGTTTCTGAGCAGAATTCAAGGTGCCGGTCATGATCTATTTCTACAGCTAGAGGCCTGGATAATTAGGAAACCACTTTTCTCAGATTTTTCCTGCCTGACAGCCAGGGAGGACCTACTAATGGTCCCCATCTACCAGGAAGTGCTGGAGGAGGGGGTGATAGTGGGCATTTCTGTCTCCCTAAAAGGGAGATGCCCTTTTATGGAACAGCCAGTCCTCCCAATGCAAGCATGGCCCTGGTTCTCAGGCCTTCCAGAAGCTGGCAAAATCCTGCGATTTCTGGAAAGCTTTGGGGGGATTGGCTTTGAAGCCACTGATGCCTATATGAATTTAATGTATTAAGTGTACTTAAGTATTAAGTAATTTAATGTGTTATTTGTTATTGTTTGCTCCTGTTATATTGTTATGCTTTTTAAAGCACAAACTTAGAATCCAAGATAGGGTTTCTGGATTATGTTGAGGAATGTGGGGAAAATTTTCATGCGTGCCCAGTGTGTACCTAAATAAATAAAGCTGGGAGAGGCTAGTTGGCTTGTAAGACTGCACCTCACTCAAAAGGACTGGGCAAGCATTTTAAAGGGAGATCCTTCATTTGACTGCTGCCTTTCAGTTTCTAGATATCAGTGGTAATGAGGAGTGTGTGTGCAAGCATCTATGTGTAAGTTTTATCGACAATGGTTTGTTGATGGTTCAGAATCTTAAAGTGGTTCAAAATGTGGCATCCAGAGAATTGCTGGGGTCTCAATCTTATCCTCTTTGGTCTTTTCATACTTTTATTATATACTGGTCCAGTAAGCAGCTTGCTGGTTTTTGGCTGCACACAATGTGCAGATGCCTCTGTAGTGTACATGGATCACATTTTCAAAACACTGGGTAAACACATGATGAATCATTTTGAATTAGTGGCTTTTCATTTAGAGATTACTCATGCTTGCCTACCTAAGAGTGGAGGAGTTAGAGCAGATGTTCAGTGTAATACTTCATACATGCTCTCAAACACTAAAATGGGCAGTGCGTAGATCACACTTTTTAACAGAATGATGCCTTTTGTTTTTCTGATACAAGTAGCCCCCAGGTTATGAACAGAGCCTATTATAGCAATATTTAAGTTAAATATACAATAATTCAAGTTAAATACACAATGGTTCAAATTAATTGCACAATGCTACTTATACAGTATTATACAGTAATACTGTTCCAGCTTATATACAAATTCGACTTAAGGACAGAGCTTGGGGACAGAGCTTGGGAACAGAACTTGTTCTTAAATTCTTAGAATAGTAATTCTTCAAATGTGATGTAGGCTTCCCTTATTTTCTTTCATAGTTTCCAATTTTGGGGAGTGGATTATGTTGTTTTCCTTTATTGATATTTCTATGCAAGATTATATAACCTTTACAGAATTCCACGTTGTTGGGTACAAGCATACGCTCAAGCAGTTCTCTTTCCTTCCATTCTTGTTTGATCTGCAATAATTCTTGAATAGAAACTTCTTGGAGGCAACAATCCATCTTCTTGTCTCCTCTAAAATGCCATACACACAAATGATGCAACGATAAAATAGATATTTCACTGTTCAGATTATTCTTTCCAGTTTCCCTACTCACATTTAATGCTTTGATGAGATTTTTCCAGATATGTTGTTTCCTCATAAAACAATATTTGATGCATTAAAAAAACTATGGGCACTATCATAGAATTGTACATTTGTGACACATATTCTCCTATAGTGCAGAGATTCTGTAAGCTACAGAAAAATGTCTATGAGCAATGACAGATATTCGAAAGCCACCAAAACCTGTATCAACCCACAAAAATAGAAAGATAGGAAAAAAGGATATGGACAATGCATTAGAAGAAAAATAGCTTGACTCAGTTCTAAACAGGAAGTACTTGGTGGATTTGCCTAAGGTACTTAAGAACAAGAAATTATTTATTCTCCATATACAGAGTAACCATGCACATGAGATACCCCAACAGTGTCACTTTCAATGAATCATTGCTTTTGGGTCAGATCTAATTCTTCTTCTGAAATTTGCTTGAAACACAATTTTTTGTTTTATTTTTTTGATTTGTGCATAGCATTGCAAAATGAAAACTTTATTATCTAAGATGATTTGATATGAGTGGGCATTCTACAAAACAAGCTACCATGATATGTAAGTGAGAAAAGAAAAGCAATAGTTCTGTAGATTTAAAAATGAAATTTATTTAAAAAATAAGGAATGAAATGTGGTATTCTTGATCCATACTTGCTCGAAGTCTAACAAAGACAAGTTATTTTAACAATGTACACTTAATTATAGTTCTTCTAATTAAAAAAAAAAATTGGAGCATTCATTTTAGCATCTTGTTATTTTTTTGCACAACAGTAGATGGCAGAATGAGATCATCATCTGAGAAAAGACGTTAATCCAGAAATGAACATTCCTATAAATCTTTAAAATAAAATAAATAACATACTTCATTAAAATTAACCTTATTAGTCTGTTCAAAAAAATAGAATGGAAAAGGAGAAATGGTAAATAGCCTTAACTCCCTTTTTAAAATGTTTACAGGCATTGAACTCTGGAAACACCATGTAATTTAGAAAAGGAATAGGATAACACAGTTTTGCAAAAAATACAAGTGCCTTAATATTTAAGATATTTCTTTATACAGGAACTCAAAGGGCTAATTTTTTTCATCAGCCCACAATACATATAACTTCCTAGGTTGTCACCAAAATCTCTTAAGAAATTTTGTTTCTTAAATTTTAATAATGTAGCGTCTTTATACCATATAGGTAAAACACATGGCAGAAGAATAGGGGCAAGAAACTCAGGTAACTGAAGCTAAAGGCTGCTGAATTTATTCCACAGTGTGCCACACTGGTTTCTATTGTACATCTTTATTTTAGTGCAGTCTAAGATGATTTTCAGTATTCTTAGAAAAGATTTTTGTTCAGTTTGCCCCAAGGGAAAACAGCAAATAATTCTCAGTATAAAAATTGACTTCAGGTTCACTTAAGAGGAAGAAAGAACAGGAAGATTTTTTTGGAAAAAATATACCCATAGTCACTTCAAAACTGAAGATACCATCCCACACCAACCCCCTTCCCCCATGCCCACTGTACTGTACTGCTATTTTGAATCCACCTGGAGAGGACTGGAAGTCAGTTTTCTGGCCCAATAAAAATATGCCATAGAATTCAAGGACCAGTGGGAGAATTTGAGGGAAATAACTTCTGCAGAGGAGGGACATTCTTTTTCTCTTATCTCGTGTATAGTTGATAAAAAATCAAGGCAAAGCATTCAGAAGAGGAGAGACCTGAGGCTTACACATAGTTCAACTCTCACATTCCAATCTATTCCTTAAATAAGAGTCATTTTGTTATAGTCTTTTGACTTACAAAATCAAATCATTCACTGTTTTTAATTTACAATTTTAAAGTGAGATAGAAGCATCAGCTAGAAAAAATTATAACGAGTTTATGATGTTGCTACTTAGTCTTCACAAAACCTCCAGATTGCTGTTGATTAGAGGTGTTCTCCTAATAACTTTCTGTACTTTTTCAGAGCTGAGAAACATAATTCAGTGGTATTGTACATGCAAAAAAAAGGTCCTACATTCACTCGAACCCAGTATCAGGTAAGACCGGGAAAGACCCTGGCTAGAACATTTTAATTTGATTGCCAAGCTAAACAGTGCTGAGTTAAGATGGACCCCCGGTCTGTTTTGGATGTAGCTTCCTGCTTCCATAAAGAGTTGCCCATAGTCACACAGAGGATTGAATCAAATTATTTCTCACTCAAGCTGAACACCCTCCACTCTGCTACACTGGCTTAGATTGCATACAACTGACTTCCAGAAGCAAAAGCTATATTTATTATGTAGGGCATGGCTTTTGCTATAGCGGTATTTTTTTCCCCCCTTTTCTTTTTAAGCAAAAAATCTGTCACATTTTTTACTTCCCTCAGTAACAGTTGACCCTGCTCAAATCTAGGCATTCTGGCACAGAAACACTTTCCTGGATCTGACTTCAGTGTCCAGTCTCTCTGAAACCAATCACTATCATCCCTCTTCTAACAGGCATAGGTGGTTAATACTTGCATTTGCCCTACCAGCAACTTTGCCTGAAATGACCTAGAGACAGAGATTTGGCATAGGGTCAGGGAGGACCAGACAGAACTAGTGGGACAGACTCTCCCACAAGGCAGAGTGGATCATTTTCTTTTCATAACAGCAGATGTTGGGAGGGCTGGGAGTAGTGATGATTGTTGGAAAATAAAACCATGTGCCATGTGGTCTGTTCTTGAATCTCCTAAACTGAGATGGACAACATTACAGGCGGTCAGGTGCTACGATTCAGACTCCCAATTTTATGAAGAGTTGCAGGGAAGCTATTCAGGGACACTGTAATGTCACTAAGAGAGCATGATTGGGAGGTTATATCCTTTTGTGTCGGGATGGTTAGGGGTGGGAATGGGAGAAGGCCTCCCAGAGGTACACAGTTCTAATTCCAAATTTTAAAACTATTTTAAAACCCTAAGAAATTATGTCACCAAAATTTGGCAATTTTGCAATTGAATTTTGGCTGCATGATCTCAAGATGTTGAAAGGCTACAATAATTTCTTAAATCAATGTCCCATGCAGGGTGTGACTGGCATTCATTCAATCTATCTCCCATAATATCTGCCTAGCTAATTCAATCTGGCAGAGTTACCACACTTTTGTTTGTTATTGTATTTTATTTTTTTAAAAGGTTTTACTTGTGAGCCACCCACAGTTGCTGGGAGTCTGGTAGCATACAAATTTAATAAATAAGTAAATAAATAAACAAATAATCTGGTTAGCTTCAATGCATTTAAGGAGAGGGATTGCAACTTGCTCTTCATCTCGGACAATCAATTGTCCTAGTCTGAACTTGGCATCAACTTGGTAGCAGCAGCATAGAATCCAA